>NC_047581.1:30114252-30745086 GCF_011004845.1 Esox lucius | reverse complement strand
ACAAACACAGAGGGAGAGAAAGAGAGATGGGGGTCAGTTGGGATAGTCGAGAACACCGTTTGACAGGGGGTCCCTCTCCAACCCCCCCCCCCCCCCTCCTCTGCCTCTCTCTTCCATGAGGCCATTTTAGGAGCTGCAGTTTGCTGGGCCTCCTGACATTGACAACAACAAAACAGTCAGACAGCAGCAGCAGGGAAAGCAGCTTGTCACACTCACCCTCTCAGAACCAGACAGGGCTTCTCTCCCTGTTTCTTTTCCTCAGTTTTTTTTTTTCTATCTTGCACTTTTCCTTCTCGCCTCCGCGGACCACTCCTCTCTATCAGCTGTGAGTTCTGCGTAGCAGGCCTCTGTCCCCTGCCCTCGTCTTGCTCATCTGGCCTCGTCGGCTTGACTTGAGCGTTGGGAGAGAAACAGAACCGAGGAGGAAGCTGTTCCTAAGGCCAGGCAGCTGCTGATTAGGTTGTTCCACTGCTGTTCTGTAGGGGCTGATTCTGTTCCCCCTCCCTGTCAACTCCCATGTCCTGGTATGGCCAGCAGCACTAACTCTCTCCCTCCCTCTTTCTCTCTCCCTCCCTCCCTCTCTCAATCCTTCTGGCACAAACTAAACAACTCACCCTCATCTCACTTTTCTCCCTCACCCATTCTCTTCTCATTCCCCCCTTCCCTTCACCGCCACTGGCTCTCTCGCTCTCTCTCTCGCTTTCTTTCTGGTCGTACCAAACAACTTGACAACAATGAAGGAAGTTCACACTGGCTTCATTTCTATACTAAACCCCCTTCGCCTCTCCCTCTCTCTCTCTCTCTCTCCTCTGGCCTCCTCTCTCATCTGCTCTCTTTTACTTCCTCACCATTCTAAACCTTCTTCTCTCTTACCCCCTATCCTCTCCCCCCTTCTCTCTGGTCTTTCTCTGCATTTCGTTTTTCTCCCAGCTGGTAGTTTCAGACTCTGTCTGCTCAGTCAGCAGTGAACACATCCCCAACGGGGAGGGGGGGGTCAGCTGGAGAAGGCAAGCTTCTGATTGGCTAGGGAAAGTGCAGGGGAAGCCAAGGCGCCACCCACCTGCTCTGACTGTTTTTTTTTTTTTTTAGGAGAGTAGTATATGGTCCAAGGAAATGATCTGTGTGCGCGCGAGTGTGTGTTTAACTAGTGTGTTGACGTACAGTAGTGTGTACAAGTAAAAATACATAATCTACTTTTAAAATGTCCTGTTCTGTGTTTGCATTGGTGTGTGTGTGTGTGTTTGTGTGTGTACGCAAGTGTTCAATCATCGTGCTGGGTCTGCCGGTTTGTGTTGTCACCCAAAACCTCGAGCCCTATCACCATGCAGATGACGACAGACGTACACACGCACACACCCACACGCAGGCACGCACACGCACGCACGCACACGCACGCACGCACGCGCCCTAACAGGAACTGCTGTGCGCTCGGCAGCTCAGCTGATAAACTCTTCACGTGCTGCGAGTTGTCTGTGCCTCAGCTGAAGATAAGCCCTGTGCTCTGCGGCATGAGAAAACAGCGTGTTTGATCATGTGGTGTTCTCACTCACACTTTCGGTGTGCGTGCGTGTGTGCGTGTGTGCGTGTGTGTGTGTGTGTGTGTTTGTGTCGGGGGGAGGCTTAAAACACTCTGGGGAGTATATTCACACTCATGTTGGACTACCAGGCGGATGGTCACATCAACACAACAGTGTAAATGAACAGCTCAGCTTGGTCATGTTTAGGTGTTGACAGAGGTGTGTGGGTGTCAGTGCCTTTAGAACTTATAGCGCTTGCAAAACTTCCTGAAACTGCTGGTGAGCCTGTCATGTACACGCTGAAAGGATGTGAGTGTGTGTCTTGCATAACAAAAGGAGATTCTTCTTCTATGCACCTACATCTCGAAAGAAGAGAGAATGGAGAAAGTAAGAAAGGCAGGCAGAAAGACAGACAGGCAGAGTTTTAGTGTTGTTGCTCTAGTATTGTTGGTCTCAATATCAAGAGATTTAAATTCAAATAATTATGTCTGGTGCTAATCTGCACTAGAAAAGCCAAAGTACATATGTATGTGTGTGCGGTTAAAACATTCTCTGGTGTATATTTGCATCTTTATTCAACAGAACACGCACACACACCATCCCTTTAAGAAGGCATGTTCACTGTCACTTTAAGAACTGCTGCTCATTGTCCCTTTAGGAAAGTCTGCTGCCATATAAGGAAAATAGGGCGTGGCCTCATTTTTCAATGGTTTCTAAGGTGTTTTCACATGCCAAAGTTCATCCGAAATCCTCTCTCCTCCGAGAGCCAGAAGGCGATGAGTGGTGGAACTCGTTGGTACTGAAATACAGAGCCTGGTTACTGAGACGGAGTGCCATCTCAGTTAATACAATATACCCCCCCACTGTCCTCCCCTGGGTTACCTTTGACACACACACACACACACACACACACACACACACACACACACACACACACACACACACACACACACACACACACACACACACACACACTCTATTCAGATGGCATCCACTGATGCACCGGGCATATGCCCGCCCAGGAAGGCTGAGACCTGGACTGACAGAGCGACGTGCCACAGCCGGGCCCTTCCCCTCCAGGCACGGACGCTGGCTACTGTTACTGCTGTCGTTGGTCCGGAGCGCTCAGGGCAGCGAGCCATGGCGGAATGTCCCGGAGAAATATGCAGCCTATTCATGGAGACATAAATACATTCTCTCCCCTGCGCTCCAGTTAAAGATATATTCCGAATCACATACCCTGAATTGCCCAAAAGTAAAGGCAAAACAGGAAGTATTACAGTTCCATTGTAAAGTGTGTAAAATGAGCATCTATCCACGTCATTCCTGAATACCTAAAATATTCAAGTGGGGTGTAGACTTTCTAGAGACAATGCAATCATTTCATTGTCATTTTTTCAGTTGAAGAAGTGGTCTGTACTACATAAGTCATAAAACTGGGTACACACACACACACACACACACACACACACACACTAAGGGGACCACAACATTTGTGTTGTGATATTGTAACTAAATATCACAGAGTGCCAAATCAAGGAGCCATGCAGATGAAGGATCCTGACTTTGTAAAACTGTTGGCAACACTGCCTGGGAATTACTGTCATGGACAGATTACTGTCATGGAGAGGTTCCTGTTCTGAAGTTATCAACATGGTTTGAAATTACACGGAACTGAAAAACCAGACACAGCAATCCAATGATAACCACGACACACACGAGCACTGGTAAATCTCCTAATCCTTAATTTGCGCCTCAAGCTGAGGTCCAGAGTGCCTCATAAACAGAGAGTGTTATGGGTCATCACTGTATATATATATATATATATATATATATATATATATATATATATATAGTGTGTGTAAAGCCTGAGGGATGTAGGCAGATGGACATGCTTTGCTAGCGCTTAAAAAAAAATCATATTTCAATGCAAGGCTTAGCTCAGCATCGACCTAGGTACAGAAATACACACTAAACAGCAAAAACACACTAAAACAGCTCTGTTTAGGACTGTCTCTAGTCAGACTCAATTCTGGCTTTTAGGACTTAATCTATATAGGCTTTCAGGACTGGCTCTATTTAAATGTAATTCAGGCTCTAATGACTGGCTATATACAGGCTATTTTAGGCTTTCAGGACTGGCTCTATTCAGACTCTAGATGCTCTCATTACTGTCTCTATTCAGAGTTTAAGGACGGGCTCTATGCATGTTCTCATGACTGGCTATTCAGACGCTATACAGGCTCTCAGGGCTGGCTCTATTCAGATTCTATACCAGCAATCAGGACCAGCACTTTTCGGGCTCTCAGGCCCCACTGCATTTGCAAAGGGTTGGCCTAATCAGAGAACTATTATTATGCAATCATATGTGATGTATAGAACCTTTTTGTGCTGGTAAACAGTGATGATGTATTTAGCGGGTGGAGGCGACCGCTAGCGGCGTCACACCTCTTTACAACATATAGGAATGTGGATCATCCGGATACCTTCTCCATATACACTCACCTAAAGGATTATTAGGAACACCATACTAATACTGTGTTTGACCCCCTTTCGCCTTCAGAACAGCCTTAATTCTACGTGGCATTGATTCAACAAGGTGCTGAAAGCATTCTTTAGAAATGTTGGCCCATATTGATAGGATAGCATCTTGCAGTTGATGGAGATTTGTGGGATGCACATCCAGGGCACGAAGCTCCCGTTCCACCACATCCCAAAGATGCTCTATTGGGTTGAGATCTGGTGACTGTGGGGGCCATTTCAGTACAGTGAACTCATTGTCATGTTCAAGAAACCAATTTGAAATGATTTGAGCTTTGTGACATGGTGCATTATCCTACTGGAAGTAGCCATCAGAGGATGGATACATGGTGGTCATAAAGGGATGGACATGGTCCGAAACAATGCTCAGGTAGGCCGTGGTGTTTAAACCATGCCCAATTGGCACTAAGGGGCCTAAAGTGTGCCAAGAAAACATCCCCCACACCATTACACCACCACAGCGGCCTGCACAGTGGTAACAAGGCATGATGGATCCATGTTCTCATTCTGTATACGCCAAATTCTGACTCTACCATCTGAATGTCTCAACAGAAATCGAGACTCATCAGACCAGGCAACATTCTTCCAGTCTTCAACTGTCCAATTTTGGTGAGCTCGTGCAAATTGTAGCCTCTTTTTCCTATTTGAAGTGGAGATGAGTGGTACCCGGTGGGGTCTTCTGCTGTTGTAGCCCATCCGCCTCAAGGTTGTGTGTGTTGTGGCTTCACAAATGCTTTGCTGCATACCTCGGTTGTAACGAGTGGTTATTTCAGTCATAGTTGCTCTTCTATCAGCTTGAATCAGTCGGCCCATTCTCCTCTGACCTCTAGCATCAACAAGGCATTTTCGCCCACAGGACTGCCACATACTGAAAGTTTTTCCCTTTTCACACCATTCTTTGTAAGCCCTAGAAATGGTTGTGCATGAAAATCCCAGTAACTGAGCAGATTATGAAATACTCAGACCGGCCCGTCTGGCACCAACAAACATGCCACGCTCAAAATTGCTTAAATCACCTTTCTTTCCCATTCTGACATTCAGTTTGGAGTTCAGGAGATTGTCTTGACCAGGACCACACCCATAAATGCATTGAAGCAACTGCCATGTGATTGGTTGATTAGATAATTGCATTAATTGAACAGGTGTTCCTAATAATCCTTTAGGTGAGTGTATGTTGTAAGTAAATGTCCCATCACAGATATAATATTGCCGTATATCCCATTCATTAATTAAATGTTTGCATATAAACAGAGTGATGTAAGCTAAACTGCCTACATAATGAGCAATTGGGTTTGTTTGCATGCCAATTCTGCTTACAAGCTAGCTAATGTTGCTAACATTGGTCAGTGGTGTTTACCATTATGAAATAGCCTACTGAGAACGGCAGCTTTGTGGTTGCTGCACTTACTAATTAATTGTTTTTATTATAACTACATCATTGATTTTGCCTGTGTGTGTGATAAACAGTGGACAAAACATTGCATGACATGAAATGAGCACTGCAGAGATTTTATCAGTCCAGTCTGTCTGTTTAATGGCTTGCAACCATAAACATTGGGCATTTAGCTTCAAAGGGCGTCTTCAACTACGGCATTCTATAGAAATTAAGGTCATCTTTTTTTTTTACATTCCTACTCTGACATCCAATGGCATAACAAGACATTTTTGTCCTTTAGTCAGAGGATCTTGCCCGTTCCCCTTCACTTGTTCAGGCAGTTTTCTACCACCACCGAACTTCAGTGACGTAACCGTGATGTCCACTCCAAATGGGTCTATATTGATGGTGTGTCTCTGTAGCGTTGAATCAGGGTCAACAAAGGTCAATAAAGGTACAGTGAGCATGATCAACTATGTTGATTACCATGTTTTTTTATTGCATGGGATAATTGCATTTGAGGTTGGTTATCATTAGATTCTGGGTTAGCTTAAAGGCATCTTAGTCTTGCTGCAGGTGCGTGGGAACAATGCAAAACCCTTATAGAAAAGAGACCCACATACATTCCACTTTTTTGTTGAAGCTCATAAGCTTCAGCATGTTCTGTGTGTGGAGGCCTCAGGGCCTTTGTCGGTGATATGCTATCTATTACCTCAAATAACTGGGAATAAAGAGGGATTCATTTAATCTGTATTTATGTCTCATCTGGTCTTCCTGTATTCTCTCTCTCGGTATACAGTCACAAAGCTTGTTGATAAACACAAACCATAGCAAAAAAGGAAAGTGTGTGTGTGTGTATAAGAGATGTTTTGTCAAGTCAAAGCAAGAAGCATGTCAGAACCAACCAGCAGAGTTTAACGTTGTTAGTGGCTTAATTTCTCACACACACACACACACACACACGTTATGTTTGCTGATTTTGATTGTGTCAGGTTCTGATTTTGATTCAATTGAATATACTGTACACTCACCCAGTTCAATCCTGTTATGTGCGTGTTACAATGTTACATGCTGTTAGTTCATCTGTTACTCATTCTGAAACCTCCACCCCCTCTCACCATATAACAGTGATGGAACCTCGACCCTCTCTCACCATGGAACAGTGCTGGAACCTCCACCCCCTCTCACCATATAACAGTGCTGGAACCTCCATCCTCTCTCACAGCATAACAGTAACTGAAGCTCCACCCTCCTTACCCTGTGACAGTGACTGAAGCTCCACCCTCCTTCACCCTGTGACAGTGACTGAAGCTCCACCCTCCTTCACCCTGTGACAGTGACTGAAGCTCCACCCTCCTTCACCCTGTGACAGTGACTGAAGCTCCACCCTCTCTCACCATGTAACAGTGACGGGCGTGTGTGTGTGCGCATCAGCTGGTCAAAATCAAGGGGTTAGGGTGGAGAGTTCGAGGGTCAACGTGTCACCAGCCAAGGACATTTAAGACCTATTTAAAGTGCTTCGGAAGAAGCAGTTTACTTGACACAACCAGCCAGTTCAGTGCCAGAGCAGACCAAACCATTGACCAGGGCCAAAGACAGGATGACACTCAAAACCTACTTTCAGAGCAGGCTTGATTCAATGCAGAGCCGTCCATAACAGAATTTGGCAAGGTTCTAAATTGGCCGACAACTTAGAATTGGAGCCCTCTACAATTTTGTTTGGCCAGGTTTTAAAATGGCTGATATAACGTGCTACATCACGGTTGGTGATGTAAGTATACGAAAGCACCTCCTACAATTCCCTTTGAAATATCCCCATGCAAACAAAGAAATGAAGGCAGCGACCTCAACACACTTTTTGTACTGATTAGCATTTTGGGACAGGAGTAGGCCAAAGATGGCTAGCAGGCAGGCCCATTAAATCCAGTCCAAAAGAGATTTTAATCAAAGAAAAAATATATCGTCTTAGATAAACATCCCACACCAATATTAAACCCCTGCAACCTAGATATAAAATTATTAGAAGTAATAGAAGTAAATGTGTAAACAACTGAATCATCACTTAGCAACAGGAGGATAAACGTGAGCTCCCGGAACATACAGACAGGAAGCACATTGACTGAAATCTTCCTGTGACTCATGTTCAGGCCGGCAAACCAAGAAAGTAGGATTTCATAGATGGAGATTAGACGATGGTCATCTGCACTAAAAACTCTTGGATCACGTATTTGACTAACTTATTTCAGCCTGTCAAAATGTACACATTATATATATTGAGGTTTTAATCCTCGTTAACATGGGCAATTTTGTGCAGGCAGAGAGCCAGAGTTCCTCAAAAGTGTTGTTGCAAATGTGGAAGTAGCTTCGTTTTGTTTCTCTCTACGATCCAGACTCCCACCCCTTTGGGTGCATCAAAGTGCGTCACACAGACAGCAGACTTCACAGACAGGTTGTCTTCAGCGGATGCAACTTTCGGTCGTCTATGACACCACAGAAACAAGAACCAAACAATGCACTCTTTCAAAAATGTGTTTGTTTTTCAATTGAATTGTTCACATTATAGGTCACATTAAAGGTGAAAAAAGTTTAGACATGATTTATATTTGTTTCATTCTTTTACATCACAACAACGTGGCATTTAACCAAGGGTGTGTAGATTTTTATATCCACTGTACACCCTCATCGTAATAATCGCCTGTCAGATCCAGCAAGCCATCACACGGAATCAATGCAGAAATATCTCAGGGAGACTTAACATGCCGTATCGGACCCTGTGGGTCGGACGGTCTGTCTGTCTGTATCGGACCCTGTGGGTCGGACGGTCTGTCAGTCTGTCCTTACTGGACCATGTGAGTCGGACGGTCTTTCTGTATCGGGCCATGTGGGTCGGATGGTCTGTCAGTCTGTCCGTATCGGACCCTGTGAGTCGGACGGTCTGTCTGTATTGGACCGTGTGGGTCGGACGGTCTGTCAGTCTGTCCGTACTGGACCATGTGAGTCGGACGGTCTGTCTGTCTGTATTGCACCGTGTGGGTCGGACGGACGGTCTGTCAGTCTGTCTGTCTCGGACCCAGTGGGTCGGATGGTCTGTCGGTCTGTATTGGACCGTGTGGGTCGGACGGTTCGTCTGTCTGAATTGGACCGTGTGGGTAGGACGGTCTGTCGGTCTGTATTGGACCGTGTGGGTCGGGCGGTCTGTCAGTGTGTGTGTGTGTGTGTAGGGCTGAGTCTGCTCATTCGGTTGACCCTAGCTATAGACAACAGGCAGCACACTGTCCCTCTATGATGTCATCCCTGGCAGAGGACAAAGCCTACCGGTTTTAACTTGATGAAGGGAATGAGGGAGTGAGAGTGGGAGGGAGGAAGGGCTTGTCAGAGCTAATGAAATGCAGTGAGGTGTGTATGAGTTACTATAGTGTTGAGTGTGTGAGACATTAGTGTTGAGTGTGTGTGTGTGTGTGTGTAAGTACACTGTTGAGTGAATGAGTTAGTGTAGAGTGGGAGTAAATTGGTGTTGGGTGGATGTGAGTATAGTGTACACGCACACGCACACGCGCACGCACGCACGTGCACACTAAAAATGAAGAGACCACTGCACCTTTCTCTTTCCTTTCCAAAAACATTGAAAAGGAAAGTTTTGAGTGAGGAACTTTGTTCAATTTGCAGTGGTCTCTTAATTTGAACCCTTCTGTTCCTCACTCAAAACCTGCCTTTTTGACTTTTTTGGAAAGGAAAGAAAAAGGTGCAGTGGTCTCTTCATTTTTTCCAGAGCTGAATATACAGATATACATACATAGTGAGGAAATGTTTTATTTGATCCCCTGCTCATATCAGTTTGCCCACTGATCAAGAAATTATCCGTAGATAATGTTAATGCTAGGTTTATTTAAACAGTGAGAGACAGAATAACAAAGAAATCCAGAAAAACGAATGTCAACATTTGTATAAATTGATGTGCATTTTAATGAGTGAAATAATTATTCGACCCCTCTGCAAAACATGAATGAATTAGTACTTGGTAGCAAATCCTTTGTTGGCAATCCCAGAGGTCAGATGTTTCTTGTAGTTGGACACCAGGTTTGCACACATCTCAAGAGGAATTTTGTCCCACTCCTCTTTGCAGATCTTCTCCTAGTCATTACGGATACGAGTCTGACGTTTGGCTCCCTCCACAGATTTTCTATAGGATTAAGGTCTGGAGACTGGCTAGGCCACTCCAGGACCTTAATGTGCTTCTCCTTGAGCCACTCCTTTGTTGCCTTGGTCGTGTGTTTTGGGTCATTGTCATGATGGAATACCCATCCATGACCAATTTTCAATGCTCTGGTGGCACAGGTTCTCGCCAAAGAGCTTGATTTTGGTCTCATCTGACCACAACACTTTCACCCAGTTCTCTACTGAATCATTTAGATGTTCACTGGAAAACTTCAGACGGGCCTGTACATGTGCTTTCTTCAGCAGGGGGACCTTGCGGGCGCTGCAGGATTTCAGTCTTCTTGGTGATTATGGTCCCAGTTCCTTGAGATCATTGAAAAGATCCTCCTGTGTAGTTCTGGGCTGATTCCTCACCGTTCTCATGATCATTGCAACTCCACAAGGTGAGATCTTGCATGGAGCCCCAGACTGAGGGAGATTGAAAGTTATTTTGTGTTTCTTCCATTTGCGAATAATCGCACCAACTGTTGTCACCTTCTCACCGAGCTGCTTGGCGATGGTCTTGTAGCCCATTCCAGCCTAGAATAGGTCTACAATCTTGTCCCTGACATTCTTGGACAGCTCATTGGTCTTGGCCATGGTGGAGAGTTCGGGAATCTGATTGATTGACTGCTTCTGTGGACAGGTGCCTTTTATACAGGTAACAAACTGTGATTAGGAGCACTCCCTTTAAGAGTGTACGCTTAATCTCAGCTCGTTACCTGTATAAAAGACACCTGGGAGCCAGCAATCTTTCTGATTGAGAGGGGTCGAATACTTATTTCACTCATTAAAATGCAAATACATTTATACATTTTTGTGTTTTTCTGGATTTTTTTTTTATTCTGTCTCTCACTGTTCAAATAAACCTCCCATTAGAATTATAGACTGATAATTTCTTTTTCAGTGGGCAAACATACAAAATCAGCAGGGGATAATAAAAAAAATATCCCCTCACAGTACATACATACATACATTTACATACACACACCCAGGAAAATATACACATACACTCACCTAAAGGATTATTAGGAACATCATACTAATACTGTGTTTGACCCCAAAACTGCCTTAATTATATGTGGCATTGATTCAACAAGATGCTGAAAGCAATCTTTAGAAATGTTGGCCCATATTGATAAGATAGCATCTTGCAGTTGATGGAGATCTGTGGGATGCACATCCAGGGCACAAAGCTCCCGTTCCACCACATCCCAAAGATGCTCTATTGGGTTGAGATCTGGTGACTGTGGGGAGCATTTCAGTACAGTGAACTCATTGTCATGTTCAAGAAACCAATTTGAAATGATTCGAGCATTGTGACAAGGTGCATTATCCTGCTGGAAGTAGCCATCAGAGGATGGGTACATAGTGGTCATAAAGGGATGGACATGGTCAGAAACAATGCTCAGGTAGGCCGTGGCATTTAAACCATGCCCAATTGGCACTAAGGGGCCTAAAGTGTGCCAAGAAAACATCCCCCACACCATTACACCACCACCACCACAGCGGCCTGCACAGTGGTAACAAGGGATGATGGATCCATGTTCTCATTCTGTTTACGCCAAATTCTGACTCTACCATCTGAATGTCTCAACAGAAATCGAGACTCATCAGACCAGGCAACATTCTTCCAGTCTTCAACTGTCCAATTTTGGTGAGCTCGTGCAAATTGTAGCCTCTTTTTCCTATTTGAAGTGGAGATGAGTGGTACCCGGTGGGGTCTTCTGCTGTTGTAGCCCATCCGCCTCAAGGTTGTGCGTGTTGTGGCTTCACAAATGCTTTGCTGCATACCTCGGTTGTAACGAGTGGTTATTTCAGTCATAGTTGCTCTTCTATCAGCTTGAATCAGTCGGCCCATTCTCCTCTGACCTCTAGCATCAACAAGGCATTTTCGCCCACAGGACTGCCGCATACTGGATGTTTTTCCCTTTTCACAACATTCTTTGTAAACCCTAGAAATGGTTGTGCGTGAAAATCCCAGTAACTGAGCAGATGGTGAAATACTCAGACCGGCCCGTCTGGCACCAACAACCTCAAAATTGCTTAAATCACCTTTCTTTCCCATTCTGATATTCAGTTTGGAGTTCAGGAGATTGTTTTGACCAGAACCACACCCATAAATGCATTGAAGCAACTGCCATGTGATGGGTTGATTAGATAATTGCATTAATGAGAAATTGAATAGGTGTTCCTAATAATCCTTTAGGTGAGTGTATACATACAACCCAGTTTCCCAAAAAGTTGGGACACTGTAAAACGTAAATAAAAACAGAATGCAAAGTTTTTCAACAGAAAATAGTGCGAAGACAACATATTTACTATTGAAATGGACAACACTTTATTGTTTCTTGAAAAATATATGCACACTTTGAATTTGTAACACATTTAAAAAAAGGGACAGGGGCAACAAAAGACTGGAAAAGTTGTGTAATGCTAAAAAACTAAACCTGGTGGTATATCACGCAATTAATTAGGTCCATTGGCAAAAGGTCAGTAACATGATTCCTGAGAGGATGGGTCTATTAGAAATGAGGATGGGGAGGGGTTCACCACTCTGTGAAAGATGGCACAGGGAAATAGTGCAACAATTTTAAAATAACGTTTCTCAATGTAAAATTGCAAAGACTTTGGGGATCTCATCATCTACGATAAATAATATCATTAAAAGATTCTGAGAATTCTGAGAAATCTCTGTACGCAAGGGACAAGGCCAAAAACCAATATTGGATGGCCGTGATCTTCGGGACCTCAGACAGCACTGCATTAAAACAAACAAGATTCTGCAGTGGAAATAACTGCATGGGCTCAGGAACACTTCCAAAAACCATTGTCTGAACACAGTATGTCACAGAATCCACAAATGCAAGTTAAAACTCGACCATTCTAAGAAGAAACCATATATAAACAATATCCAAAACCGTTGCCACCTTCTCAGGACTCAAGCTAATTTTAGATGGACTGCGACGAAGTGGAAAACTGTCCTGTGGTCTGACAAATCAAAATGTGAAATTTTTTGGGGGAATAATGAACACTACGTCCTCCGGACTAAAGAGGAGAGGGACCATCCGGCTTGTTATCAGAGCACAGTTCAAAAGCCAGCCTCTGTGATGGTATGGGGGTGCGTTAGTGCACAGGGCATGGGTGACTTGCACATCTGTGAAGGCACCATTAATGCTGAACAATATATACAGGTTTTGGGGCAACATATGCTGCCATCCAGACAATGTTTTTTTCAGAGAAGGCCTTGCTTATTTCGGCAACACAATGCCAAACAACATTCTGCATGTATTACAACGGCATGGCTCCATAGTAAAAGAGTCTGGGTGCTATACTGGCCTGACTACAGTCCAGACCTGTCACCCATTAAAAACATTTGGCTCATTATGAAACGAAAAATACGACAAAGGAGCCCTGAACTGTTTGAGCAGCTGACATCCTACATGTATATCAAGCAAGACTGAGAAAACATTTCACTTTCAGAAATGCAGCAGTCGGGCTCCTCAGTTCCCAAACGTTTACAGAGTATTGTTAAAAGAAGAGGTGATGCAACACAGTGGTGAATATGCCCCTGTCCCAACTTTTTTGAAAGGTGTTGCTGGCATCAAACTCAAAATGGGCATGTATTTTTCCAAAACAATAACATTTCTCAGTTTCAACATTTGATATGTTGTCTTTGTAATATTTTCTATTAAATATAGGGATACATGATTTGCACATCATTGCATTCTGTTCTTATTTGCATTTCACGCAGTGTCCCAACTTGTTTTGGAAACGGGGTGGTACATAGATTCATACATACATACATACATACATAGTTTATATGGTGGGGAATGACATCAGGGTTAATGTTTGGGTTTTGGGGTTATGGTTAAGGAACATTTTCAATGGAAATAATGTTTGATTTAACCACAAGGATAGCAAACAAACAGAGTGTGTATGTCAAGGAAGCGCAATCTCACGCACGCACGCACTGTTTCACTTATCACAGACTAAGGTGGCCAGCCTCTGAAAACAATGTAGTTGAGCAACATACCAGCAGTTAATATTGCAGTACGGTTGCTGCAGTCAGTACTTTGGTCCCCAACTGCTGCCAGCCAGACGGACCGGTAAACCGTACAGCCATCCGCGGGGTCCAGACCTCCATGTACCCCCAGATTGCTTTTGATGGCTGTGCATGAAAAGCAGGAAGGTGGCTTTGGAAAAATGCTAAATTTCCACCGGCCCAAAACCTGGTAGCCCGACCCTGTCCACGGTCCCAGACAGAATATAGCCTCCCTCCCAACGCAATTCATTCTTCATGCAACTACAGAACAATGAAACCGGGCTAGTGCCCTGGACGGGCGGGATTCCCCTTTCCTCTCCTAAGCTTTTAGTTAAAGCGATATTAATCATGGTTATCCGACCGCCATTATACCTTCATCAACTCAAAGATGTATGACATGTGTGCGTTCCATGCCCCGCCCTCACACAACGCTCTACTAGAGACTGTGCTGTAACACGAAAATGCATTGCATCTGTATTTAGTTATAGGAATGCCTGTATTTCAGACTGTGTGCATTAACCACACGCGCACACACTCCAAAACATAAAGCGGGGATTGGACTTCATCTCCTTGTCCTCATTCTAAACACGCACGCACCCAGCGCGCACACATTTTTTTCTTGCGAAGAAAGAGACAAAGCAGAGGAACACCCCTTTACGCAGACATACTGTGTTTTGTGTGTGTGTGTGTGTGTGTTTCATGACATTGTCATCTGGGCTTGGTTGGTATTTCGTATTCCAATGTCAAAGAAAGTAATGCAATAATACTGCCAAGCTCTTAGGTAACAGCAATGTAGTCAGCTGCCCGAATGTCTGGCATTATTTGTATTATTTAAAGAACACTGCCTACGTTTACAGTTCTGAAATACATGTTTTTTATAACGACATTGCAATAATACAGTAATAGTGTAAAGTGTTCTACAGTAAATATCCATATTGTAAGCTGTAAGTCCAAAGACTGGTCGAGAAAGCCATTATCAGGCTATCTTACGGACAGTACAGGAAAGGTACAAGGACAGAATTCAGTGACTATAAAAAAGCTTTGTTATGTTACTTACCGGTGCAAGAACGGAGCGACAGGCGCGACACGTCAACTAGACATTCCCTTCGTCTCAGAAAAGGAGTTCTGGCCTTTAATGTTCGCTTCAGGTCAGCCCTAGTCGATGTTACATCAAGTGAATCAGTTAAAATGCAAAGATCAATCGGATTGCTTTTCGAACGATGTCTAGCTAAGTTTACTTGATAAGTAAATCACAGTCAATCGGACAATTTTTCAGTCTGGTTTTGTTGTCTGTCCTTTCTTCGCTTTTTTGCTGGCTGACTACGTCTCTCGTATCTGCTTTTCTGCGCTTCAGCTGTTTTCGTTGAAGACCTGGCTCATGAAATAGCTCGGTGTCGCTTTAAAAAACGATATTTCCGGGGTTTGCTGAAAAATAAATAAGAGGCGGGGTTTACGGCCAGCTGGGCCCCTGTCATTTAAGCGATTGGCTAGTTGGACTTCCATGAACCAACCAGAGCACAGCATTTACGCCCGTTTTTGATTAAACAAATAATATTCAAACATCCCTTAGTTTCGTTGGTTCACGAATTGCTGACGTTTCGGCAAAACACGCCCAGTACACGTGCTATTTGTCCTATGCCTATCCTGATTGAAGAAAGAGAACCCGAGAGGTACGGCCCATGTCAAGTCAACGTCAAAGCCCTCGCGACTATAATTCGAGTATGTCGTGTAAGTTAAAGCGTACGAACCATCCATCTATTCTAAAATTGTCTTTCCTGCTTGCCTTCGAACTGTCAGTGAAACTGTCAAATGCATGACAGTTGTCTGACGGTGATAACTGTGATGATGTCATGTCACTGCACAAAGCTTTAATCCTAGTGGTTTTCAGACGCGATTTCGACTGCAGCCAGCAGGGTTCGGCATCCGTAGCAATGTTCTCAAACGTGCAACTAAGAATAGAATAGATCACCATGACAGTGGCAGGCACACGCAAGCAGCCCAGTACAGAAAAGCATAGTGGCCCAGTGATTTTCCACCACGTTACTGTCTGGGAATGGCCACTAGACCCAAGACAAGCAAGCTCATGTTGGAAGCTGCTCCCTTGGCTCCGAGCACAGGCCTACGCGAAAACACATCTGACTAATTCTGGCATAGCCTGATCCCAGATCTGCTTATGCCCTACTTGGTTTATTTAATTGTGCTGCGCACTATATGACGTACGTTGCACGGAGAAGATGGGTTTTGTGATGGGTTTTCATTTTATGCCTAGGGTGTTTCAATAAATGTTATGATTAGCCAGTTCTGAAAACGTCAGAATTTCATTATACCGTTGTTACGAAAACTCCACATTTTGGTGAGTAACTATTTTGATGTATGCGGAGCAGGCTAAAATGGGAATTCTGATTGAAGGATCCTCGGAATCAGAGGGCAACTGGTTGAATTACTGTGTAAGGGTTGTGGTTCAATGAATTTACATAAAAATGAACTTCAAAGACCTGAAAACCTCAAGGTGCCGGGCCAATTATTTGTTTTAAGGGATAAATCAGTACGTTGTTAATGCAGCACATTTTGTGCTAAAATGTGTTGTAGTGTCTAAAATATTTTTATTGCTATCTTGAATTACCTGAGGCCTATATACTACGAAGCACAGGGCCGGCCTGTGGCATAGGCGGAATAGGCAAATTGTAGGGGTGCCCAAATGATATATATTTTTTACTTTTACTATCTTTTTCTAATACTATTAATTGAAAATATTACAAAGAAAGGGAAAGCCCCACCATCAACGTAACTAAATTAGGCCATATTTTCTGATTCCCGCAGCATTGCCCAACGCCCATAGTTAAACTTACCTGATTGTGGGGGATGGGCAAGTTCAGATTGAGGTCTGGGCTTTGACTAGGCCATTCCAACACATTTACATGTTTCCCCTTAAACCACTCAAGTGTTGCTTTAGCAGTGTGTTTGGGGTCATTGTCCTGCTGGAAGGTGAACCTCTGCCATAGCCTCAAATCACGCACAGAGTGGTACAGGTTTTGCTCAAGAATATCCCTGTATTTAGCACCATCCATCTTTCCCTTAACTCTGACCAATTTCCCAGTCCCGGTTGCTGAAAAACATCCCCACAGCATGATGCTACCACCACCATGTTTTTATATTTTTTTTATAACCTAACCCTGACTTGTAATTCTCAACAACATTGTCCCTTACTTGTTTGGAGCGTTCCTTGGTCTTCATGGCAGTGTTTGGTTAGTGGTGCCTCTTGCTTAGGAGTTGCAGCCTCTGGGGCCTTTCAAAAAAGTTGTGTATATGTAATGACAAATCATGTGACACTTAGATTGCACACAGGTGGACATAATTTCACTAATTATGTGACTTCTGAAGGCAATTGGTTGCACAAGAGCTTTTTATGGGCTTCATAACAAAGGGGGTGAATACATATGCACATGGCAATTTTCATTTCTACAAAATAGTTTTATGTATATATTTTTCTCATTTCACTTCACCAACTTAGACTATTGTGTTCTGATCCATCGTATAAAATTCAGAATAGAAAAACATTGAACTAAAGGCTGTAATGTAACAAAATATGTAAAAAGCCAAGGGGGGTGAATTCTTTTAGAAGGCACTGTAAATGCATAGTAGTTGTCATTGGAAACATTTTACTACTTGCTAGCTCACTTTGGACTAATGCTAATTTAAATAGCTAGCTAGAATTGATGTCAGTTACTTTTACCTTAAATTCATTAGGGAATGTTGGAAAGACTATTCAGGTGTTTGGGGAATAATCTAACCTATAACATAATTTTGAGCAATAAAATGTATTTCAAGTGTGCTGCCTCAAGAAACCAGGCATAGGCCTACATTTTATTAACATCTTAACTAGTTAGCCAATGTTAGCCCTGCTTGTAAAGTCAGTTAAAATGCTTTTTTGATGAGTATGTAACACACAATGCTCACATACTCATCACTTCAGGTGCTAAATTAAAATACTTGAATCCCACCCCTGCACACCCTGGGCCGTCTGCAGACCACTTCTCTACCTCAACACAGCCCAGTGATGCAGCATCAAACACTCCGGTCCCCTCTCCTTCAGCACAGCCCTGAGATGCCACACCAAGTGCTCCTGTCACCTCTACCTCAACACAGCCCAGTGATGCATCATTAAACACTCCGGTCCCCTCTCCTTCAGCACAGCCCTGAGATGCCACACCAAGTGCTCCTGTCACCTCTACCTCAACACAGCCCAGTGATGCAGCATCAAACATTACTGTCCCCTCTACCTAAACACAGCCCAGTGATGCAGCATCAAACACTCGTGTCCCCTCTACCTCAACACAGACCAGCCATGCAGCATCAAACACTCCTGTCCCCTCTACCTCAACACAGCCCAGTGATGCAGCATCAAACACTCCTGTCCCCTCTACCTCAACACAGACCAGCCATGCAGCATCAAACACTCCTGTCCCCTTTACCTCAACACAGCCCAGTAATGCAGCATCAAGTGCTCCTGTCCCTTCTACCTCAGCACAGCCCAGTAATGCATCATCAAGTGCTCCTGTCCTTTCTAACTCAGCACAGCCCAGTAATGCAGCATCAAGTGCTCCTGTCCCCTCTACCTCAACACAGCAATGCAGAATCTGGCGTCTAATAACAGGCTCCACCAATCGACCCTACTGACTGGCCATCTGTTTGAGCTGATTATGTAAGAACAGAGTTTGTTCTCTTAGTTTAAGGCTGTATAGAACAATGCTACATTATGCATATTGCACTGAGATTTCAGTAATATTGTTATTTTTTTGTACAATAGCTGTCACTTGTTTGCTCCAAGAGAGGCAGGGCTACTAAGTCTGTAGAACAATGCTACATTATGCATATTGCACTAAGGTTTCTGTAATATGTATATTGTTAACAATATGTATTGTGTTCATGCAATGCACTTTTTTATATTGTATTTATCATTTGTTATGTCACTTGATTTGTAATACTGGTTTTTTTTTGTGTTTAATAAAAAAAAATAAAGCAAATATCAAAGAGATAAACCTATGCAGTTTCTGAGTGTATGAACAAAATGATTGGTAATGGAATTGGCTGTGATGCAAGGGGCACCATCTCAAATGTTGCCTAGGGCACCAAATTGGTCAAGGCTGGCCCTGACGAAGCAAGTTCAACATGCCCATGATTTATTTTCGTTAGTTGGCTTCACTAAGCCTAACAACTGCAATCCTGCATAAGCGGTGTCACAATGATGGTTATCAATTTGTTAAATCAACCCAGGTTTTCCCAATCTAGTGAAAAGTACGTTCACATAAAAGGGGCTGTGTTTGCACCATACGACCAATCACAAACATGGAGGAGTCTACCAGAGCCGGATATTTCACTCTAGAGGAGCAAATGATAATTTTAGATGAAGAATATAAAAATATAATTCAGGGCAGGGGTGTAGCACAAATTTCTGGGCCCTGTACATAAGTAGTCGCTGAGGGCCACTCCCCTCTATTCAAGATTCAAACACTTTTCGAGGGCCCCTCGAAACTTTAGGGCCCTATATACTTAGTACCTAATTTCCCCCAAGTCCTACGCCACTGAAACCAGGCTAAAAGCAACACAGTTGCTGCTGGTAAAAGCAGGATGGAATGCTGGCAAAAAGTCAATGACTGGAAATGTGTAAATTACCATCCTTATCAATATCACAGCCCCATCATTAGGCATAACTACAAACCCGATTCCAAAAAATTTGGGACACTGTATAATTGTGAATAAAAACAAAATGCAATGATGTGGAAGTTTCAAATTTCAATATTTTATTCAGAATACAACATACACTCACCTAAAGGATTATTAGGAACACCTGTTCAATTTCTCATTGATGCAATTATTTAATCAACCCATCACATGGCAGTTGCTTCAATGCATTTAGGGGTGTGGTCCTGGTCAAGACAATCTCCTGAACTCCAAACTGAATGTCAGAATGGGAAAGAAAGGTGATTTAAGCAATTTTGAGCGTGGCATGGTTGTTGGTGCCAGACGGGCCGGTCTGAGTATTTCATAATCTGCTCAGTTACTGGGATTTTCATGCACAACCATTTCTAGGGCTTACAAAGAATGGTATGAAAAGGGAAAAACTTTCAGTATGTGGCAGTCCTGTGGGCGAAAATGCCTTGTTGATGCTAGAGGTCAGAGGAGAATGGGCCGACTGATTCAAGCTGATAGAAGAGCAACTTTGACTGAAATAACCACTCGTTACAACCGAGGTATGCAGCAAAGCATTTGTGAAGCCACAACACGCACAACCTTGAGGCGGATGGGCTACAACAGCAGAAGACCCCACCGGGTACCACTCATCTCCACTACAAATAGGAAAAAGAGGCTACAATCTGCACGAGCTCACCAAAATTGGACAGTTGAAGACTAGAAGAATGTTGCCTGGTCTGATGAGTCTTGATTTCTGTTGAGACATTCAGATGGTAGAGTCAGAATTTGGCGTAAACAGAATGTTGATCTGTTGTCTCGAATATAACCTGCTTCGGAGCAGGTTAAGTGTCCAGCATAAGATACCATGGCGACAGGGGCGAAGATCTGAACTCAACTTTGGAGGGACAATCACATTACATTTTCTCGAGCAATTCTTGAGGGGAACACCAAAAGTAGTGCAGTGGTTCTTTTTTAGTTTGCCCCATCGGATTGTTCGCTACTGTTGCTCTGCAAGTTCAGCTATTGTGTGTGAACCCTACCAACATAAAACAAAGTTACTGGATTAGCCCCACGTTTGCTATGTGCATTTTGTGCCTTTCAGACAGTAGACATGAATGCTGCCAACCTTGCCAGCTAAGGAACACTACATACATTGCATTGCGAGCTTCTCTTACTGACTTGAATTCACCTTCCAGTCCCGTTCTGGACTTAGGTACTGAGATGAGAGCTCAGTTGGATTATCTTCTGTGGTGAATTGAAGTTATGGTGGTTGTATTTGTATTAAATGAATTGCTTTGAATTTAAGTAAAATTCAACTGCAAAATGTTCAACATTGTTTGCCGACATGCCAGCAGTGTTTGAGATTTTAGTGCTCTCTACTGGAGAATGCATGTACTATTGAGACCTTTCATAAACTGATGTTACAGTATACCCACACAGTACCATATTAACAAATGCGGTTGTGTAGGAGTGATAAGGCATCCATTGTTGCTTTCATGTGGCTTTATTAAATTATTTTAATCAGTAGATGTCTTACTGGGGTTTGCAGACTGAGATTCTGGTTATTTGAACCCATTCCTGACGTCTGGATGTTGTACATTCAATTTCCAATTAATTCTATCTTGGAGTGAAAAATAGGAATAAACAGGCAAACGGAAAAGGAAGCAACAATGATTTATTTTCTGTTTTGAGTTCTCTTACATCACAGTAAAACATTCATATAATACATAGACAAAAGTTAAAAACCACAATCAACACTCCCTAAAAAAACACCCAACCAAACATGACAAATGAGAATCTGTTAAATAACCCAAAAATCAAGGTTTTCATACAGGCCACACCCATAGAATATGCAGGCCACACCCATAGAATATGCAGGCCACACTCATAGATCTGCAGCCCCCTTCCACCATCAGATATTGAAAAGTCACTAAGCTTGGTGATCAAGTTATCAATTTGCTTGCTTTGTTAGTCATTTACTTCCTGCCAGAACAGGTGCGCTGCACTCACGTAACAAGTGTGGGGCACCACTGAGATATCTGTTATAGCCAGTCTAATACCTAACCTCCCCAAACCCAGGGGGTGTTGACATCAGTGTGACCTTTGGGCTAACCTGAGAGCCACATTCAAACCCTGGACTTACACTGGAAATGAAACAGATGGCATGTGGCAAGCACCACTCCCCTGCCTAAAGGGTAAGCATGTGTTGCTTGCAACAACAGGGCGGTGGGTTTGATTCCCACCAGGGGCCGTTACAAGAGCAGATAAATTAGATTGTATGCCTTCTTATCAAATAATAACTATGCAATTCCAAAATCCTAAAAAGGATTATGCAATACATAAAAGTGTCTTCTACATTATTAAAATGTAAATAAAAGCATCCATTAATATAATTATAAAAACATATAGCAAAATAACAGTGCATTAGCCATGTTAATATGTTTTGAATTGTAGAAGGTTATCTTAAAAAAACAAATACATATACATGTTGTTTGGTGCGTGTGGTGGGTTGCTTGTCAGAAGAATTTATCCAAATTCTGAGACCAAAATGATCTAATTACAAACCATTATTATTATAATATATTGTAGGTGAGGTACTTTCTAGCACATGCGTTTGTGTTTTGTCACCAAACTAATGACTTGTTCATGGCCAAACTATTCAATTCTCAGAGTGATCTGACAACTGTGCTTCCAGTTTGCTTAAAGGCACTGGCACTTAATTGGAAAAATACAGTTATTTAGTTGGCTAAATAAGGCATGTGAGGCATGTGCCGAAGGTATATGTTCTGTATACGTTCTGTATACATTCTGTATGTTACGGTGGAGGATCTTTTGCTTCCACTGGTCATTGGGTCTCTGTTACGATCAACAGCACACAGACTTCACTGCTATTTTAGTCATCAGTTAATCTGACCACCATTTCATCAACAATTTTATTTAAATGTATCAGCTATTTCAGTTTGGGATTAGATCTATATTCTCGCCCAAGATAGTTTATCTGTCCTACCCACCCCCTTTCCACGATACTCCTATATCTGTCCTACCACCTCCCTGTCTACTATACTCCTATATCTGTCCTACCACCTCCCTGTCTACTATACTCCTATATCTGTCCTACCACCCCCTGTCTACTATACTCTTATATCTGTCCTACCACCTCCCTGTCTACTATACTCCTATATCTGTCCTACCACCTCCCTGTCTACTATACTCCTATATCTGTCCTACCACCTCCCTGTCTACTATAGTCCTATATCTGTCCTACCACCTCCCTGTCTACTATACTCCTATATCTGCCTAACCCATGATGCACATCACCACTGCTTGGGTGTCCTTTTGTATTTGCTGAACCAGTTGGAAGACTTTAATTCTAAGGAGAGTAGGTTATCAACTCTTTATTCCCTCTAAGTAGGGTTTGACGGATCTGGGTTCGGCTTCTGCCTATCCCCTGAGGTACAGTGGCCTTTTACAAGGGGTTGACATTCTGGTTTGCCCGTCACATTAAATTCCTTCAATTCATGAGTGTTTGTTTTTTTTATATTCTTTGAATCTTTGTTTGTCTGTTCTTTTTCCTGACCCAGTTCCGAGACAGATTTCATTATATTAAATGGTAAATTATATATTTTGTCAAAATCCAAGTTATCAACATTGACCACTCTGGTTCTGCTGGCTTGACTGCTTGTTGGAGGGGGTTCTGGAGGGTTTGGGTTGCTGCTCTGCCTGACTCCTCCTGGTTTGTAGTTTCCCTGATCTCCTCCTGGTGTTTTGCTTCCCTGGTCTCCCGGGTCTAGTTTTGAAGTGGGCTGTAGTAAGTCTTTGCCTTTTTGAACTACAAAATCCCTAGCTGTTCTCTTTACATCTGTTTGGATAATATTCTCCATCTCAATCAGAATATTCTCCTGAAATAGTACCCTGTGATATGACCTGCGTAAAGTGTAGCAACAAGCCGAGCAGCACTTTTTATCTTCAGTACCGAGCTCCTGTACCTCATCTTCAGTCCTGCTCTCTTTTGTTCTCTCACAGCAGCAACAGAGGTAACACCAGTAAGGTACTGCATTAAAAATAGCAACTAAAAACACCAGGGCCAGGGTCACCTTTAAGCCAATAACCTGAAAGAAAAGTTTTTTTAATTGTTTTTAGTGTAAAACCAAAGGCTATTTTGAAAATCTCTTCTGAATAATAATTTATGTTAAAATAATTATAAATATCTAAATGATTAAATTACAGTAAAGTAAAGTTACTCACCACTGACTTGCGTTTAAGTTTTTCCTTTGTGTAAGTGCCGTTTGTGTTTAACCCAAGGAGTTCTTCTCTGTTATGACACGCGTACCAGTCTCCATCCAACAACACTGATACAACCCATAGTAACCCGATTGCAGTCGCCTTGAAGAGGGCTGAAAAAAGTCTTTGCCAAAAATCCCTTCCACATCTATACACAATTGTCCAAACTTGTTGAAACTCTCCATCCAGCCAGAGAATCAGGAAAAACAATATAAAAGGTGGCATTGCAATGTAGACATTACACTCATATTGGGTCGGCAAATCCTCTGGTTTAACACCAGGTTTAGTCAAGCAAGTCAACTGTGTATCAAACACAACATGGTAAACAAAAAGGCCAATAATGGTCACAAAATAACTGGTTTTCCCCCCTAGTAGTGAGGACATTTTGTTAAATCCTGCTTTCAAGGCGTCCATATTTCACGTTACAGATTTTGTTTAATGTTATCAATTATCCGTCTCAGACTTTCTACCTGGTCTGTCCACTCTATTCTTGCCTGATGAACAAAGTGATTTCATTTGCAGTTGAACCTCAGACAGAAACTGTCTGTGTTTTTGCATCTCTGCAAATCACACCTCAGTGGCAACCACATCCTGTTTAACAAAAAACACACTTTGTAGTCACTGGCACTGTTAGAAAATAAAATTGAAACTGAATAAAGGTTTTGTTCTAAAGGAAAATGATGCCTTTAATTTTTACATATTATTCTGCATTAACATATGCAGGACCAAATGTGCATTAATATTAAATTAATATATGAATAAATTAATTTAAAAAAATACACATTGCATTTGCATTGTGTGAACTTGCATTTCCCCAATTTCCCCAGAGAAGTGTATGTGTGTCTTGGTTGTTCCAGGCTGCCAGCATAATTTTATAGCTCAATAGTAGGCGTAAGCCTTTACAAGTTATATCTTAGAGCCATTTGAAAACTTCACCAATATACGCTGCTCAAAAAAGTTAAGAGAACACTTAAATCACACATCAGGTCCGATTAACCAAATACATTAAAGACCAAAACCTTTACTGCACATTGTGTAATTCGTTGACAACAAAATGACTTGACAATGGTCAATGGAAGCCAAAAGCACCAACCGATTGAGGGCTGGATTCAAACTCACACCGAAAATCTAAGTAAACAATTGAAATCACAGGCTGTTCCAACTTGAATTTTTTACTTGTGTGGCCTCCATGCTCCTGATAAGACGATGGATGGTGTCCTGAGGGATCTCCTCCCAGACCTGGATCAGGGCATCAGTGAGCTCCTGGATAGTCTGTGGCACTACTTGGTGGCGTCAGATGCACCAATATATAACGTCCCAGAGGTTCTCAATTGGAATCAGGTCTGGGGAATATGAGGGCCAGTCAATGGCATCAATGCATTTATCATCCAGGAACTGCCTACACACTCTGTTCACAGAGCATGGGCATTGTCCTGCACTAGGAGGAACCCAGAGCCCACTGCTCCAGCGAAAGGTCTGATGATGGGTCGGAGGAGTTCACCCCAGTATCTAACAGCAGTCAGGGTACCGTTGGCTAGCATGTGGAGGTCTGTGCAACCCTCCAAGGATATGCCTCCCCAGGACCATCACTGACCCACCGCCAAACCAGTCATGCTGGATGATGTTGCTGGCAGCATAACGTTCACGTTCGGTGTGAACCAGCTCTCATCTGTGAAGAGAATGGGGCACTAATGACAGACCTGCTGGATGTCCTCTGCCGATTGAGGAAGTTGGGCCCTCATGACACCCACATGGAGTCCATTTCTGACAGATTGCTCAGAAACATGCACACCAGTAGCCCACTGGAGCTCATTTTGTAGGGTTTTGGCAGTGCTCCTCCTTTTTCCTCCTCGCACAAAGGAGCAGAAACCCGTCCTTCTGTTGGGTTGATACCCTTCTACGGCCCTGTCCAGCTCTCCTCGTGTAACGGTCCGTCTCCTGGCATCTCTTCCATGCTCTTGAGACTGTACTGCCATCCTGGATGAGCTGGACTACCTGTGCAACCTGAATGGGCTGCATGTACCACCTCATGCTACCAGCAGTGACAATGACACTAGCAAAACGCAAAACTAGAGAGGGATCAGTCAGGAAGGATAAGGAGAGAGCAATTGTTTGTATTGTATGAGTGTGTGAAAAATGCTGTCCTTCGTGCATACGAGTTGGTCACTGAGTCCTATAGACAAAAGTTCAGGAATCATATGCAAACCCCAAACAGAACGTAAGTTGAGTTTCCTCATAAGAAACTCATTCTGTTTGATAGGTGGTGTGCTGTCAGTAAGTGCACTGACTTTGTGGGTCTTCGTGAGTTGGTGTTGTTGGAGTTCAAAACCAATCTGGTTGGTTAGTGGTTCATCTGAATGAACAGAAGTTGGCAACATGTTTGCACTAACGCATAAGACAGTGTTCAAAATGCCCCGTTCTGAGTTCTGCAGAGTGTTGCCATGGGATACCATACTGATCAAGATCACGTTCTCTTCCACTTCGTTCTATTGAAGACCGTGAATGCTTTTAATGTCACCGAAAAGGACATGTTGCCGGATTGTTTGAAGCCGCAAACTTTGTCCCACTCCCCTCCTTCCTCCAAACCTGTGGGGTCAGTTAAGACTGTCTACTGCTCAGAAGCAAACACTTGAACAGTCACGTCAGTCACATTATCCTGGTTGTGATCTTTTACACTTACTAAATCTGTATCCTTGACGATGTCAAAACTCAGGTTCCCATTAGGATACTGAGAAATACTGGAGCATCACATTCCTCTCAGATGTGTTGCCCTGGTCTGACGATTCATCTTGTGGGTACAGTGTCCTGTTGCAAGGATTTGAAATAAGATGTGTGCCAGTACCCTTGCACTAAGTTTTTCTGCACTCTGAGTTGGTGAGCGGACATCTCTTCCTGTGAAAGGGATCATCTTGGTCATGGGACATAACATTGCAGGAGGTCTGGTGAGGCCTGTATTAGAAGTATTTGACAACCCTGAGAAGCCCACTGGCTCAGATTTTTTGGAGAATGACTTTCCTTCTGTTGTTCCAGCATGCACTTTAATAAGGGCACAGTCACGTCGATATGATTGGGTCGGACTACACTGTGTTTGCCCCAGTCTTTAGACAGGATGATACATCCTGTTGGTCTCCTTCGTCCCCAGAGAAAATGAATGATCCAGACACAGCTGCCACTGCTGTGGTTGATGAGTCCTTGTTGCCAGTCAACCGGCAGAACTTAATGAAGATGGCTTAGTGCTACGCAATGCTCCCCAACAGAGTGCGCGTCTGTGTAACTTGAATATGCTAACAGCTTTTCCAGTTCATCTTGTACCTTTGGATGAGAGACAGAAAACTGATATTGTGAACCTAGTTCAGGATTTCCTTTGATTTCCATTTTAGGCTTACTATAACGTAGCTACTGAAGGTTGTAGCCAGTGCCATTTTTGTCTATCCGGAACAAATGCTAATGCATAATTTTTTTCATCCTTGTCGAGGCTCAAACACCGATCTCTTACATGGCAGTCCAAGTCCCTAATCACTATTTAAGAAGACTCAGCCAGTCACTCAGTGACATTCACTCTTCTTGGCCAGCTCTGCTTACCCGGTCCGGCAAAAAGGACAATAATGGTCACAAATTAACTGGTTTTACCCTTCAGTAGTGAGGACAGGTTGTTAAATCCGGCATTCAAGTCTTCCATATTTCAAGTTACAGATTTAGTTTCTAGTGTTATTAATTATCAGTATTAGACATTCTACCAGGTCTTTCCACTCTCTTCTTGTCCCATGAAAAAATAATCGTTTTTCACCTCTGCAAAACACACCTCAGTGGAACCACATCCTGTTTAACAAACACCTCAGATTACAGATAGTCTGGGCAACTGTCTCTCAAGATTGTTCAAATGTAGGACAGAGTTAAACAGAAAAAATACATTTTTACACATTATTAATCATTAACATGTAGAGTGCTGCTATGTGAACATCAAAGTTGGCTTGGGCTCTTGCAAAACAATCTCTGTTGAAATAAAAACAAATTTGATTACAGTTTATTTAGTGTGGCACGGAGGCGCCATTTCCTGCATCAGCATCAAGCCAAGGCTCCCATTACAAACCACTTCCTCCTGCAGAAGGTGCAGGAAGTATGGCACAGAGGCCCTGATCTTCCCCACTCCTTTAACCTGCCAGTCACCAACTAAACCCAGCACAACTAACCTACCAGCTACAGGCAACAAAGGCACAGACACTTGCTTCTAACCCAGTGGGTGTAGCAACAGGTTATCTACAGGTGTATGTAAAAAAGTGAGAAAAACAGACTTAGGATTTGGTTATCAAATAACAAGAGACAAAAAGAAGTTTCATATGATATTTGACTCTTGTTTTTTTGCATATTTGTGGTTATTGTCGGTAAATGTTTTTAAGAATTGTAAAATGTGAAGCAATGTTTTTTTGTTGTTTGAATTCTCTTCCAAAAGTTAACTGTTTTAGGCCCAAGTAATATAAATGTATGCAGTAAATTGGGGTGGCTTAATATCGGAAACAAAGTGGATTGAACATGTACTTTTAGCAGGTTAATGAATGCTAATTATACAGCAGGTACTGTAAATTATTTGTACCCTAAACAGATCTGATATAGATCACGTCCCTTCTTACAAATACCTTGGGATTTGGCTAGATGAGCATCTTAGAATTATAGTATGTTTCTTTCATAGAAACAAATGGTGTCTGTCTTACCAGCATGGACTTGATATTGTTAAAGCTACTTTTATGTCAGTGCTTGACTATGGAGATCTCCTAAACATGCATCTGAATGGGTGTTGAACCCTCTGGATGCAGTTCATCATGACGCCTTGCCCTTTATTACTGGTTCCAGGTTTAGCACCCCTCATTGTCTCCTGTACTTTCTAGGCGGCTGGGACTCCTTGAGGTCCAGGAGGTCGCTTCTGTTGAGTGTAATTGTTATTCATAATAATTTTTCATGTATTTTAACAGGGCACAGCTGTAAAAGAGACCAGTGTCTCAGTCTGACTCTTCGGTATGACTACAGGTTACATTTCAGGTCAGTATGGTATCTAGGGTCTATTGAGTCAGTAGGTTATCTAGAGTCAGTAGGGTCTATTGGGTCACTAAGGTATCTAGGGTCAGTATGGTATCTAGGGTCTATTGAGTCAGTAGGGTATCTAGAGTCAGTTGGGTCTATTGGGTCAGTAAGGTATCTTAGGTCAGTAGGGCATGTAGGGTCTGTCATGTCAATTGGGTTATTGATGTATCTATGGTCAGCATGTTACCACCGATTTATAGGGTCAGTAGTTTCTCTAAGGTCTGTAGTCTGTAGAGACATATGATCTGTAGGTTCTTTATGGTCTGTAGGGTCAGTATGGACTCTAGGGTCTATAGGGCTGTTAAAAGGAGCTATTCCTCTGCTTCCTCTGTATTCTCCTTGTCTTATAAAGAATTTAGTATTGGATACTCTAGCTTAGATATCTGGTCCTAAATGAGGTTATCAGCATCAATGGTTCCTTTTGGATTTTCTTTCTGTCTAGAGTCTGCAGAGTTTACATGTGAAATAATTGTGCTTCTGCTGTTGTTGTTTTTTCCCTGTTGCATTTGTCTTCCTTTACAAATGATATAAAGCCTAGCTGTTCCCTTCAAGACTTCCTATATAATAATTTTCATATTTTTACAAATATTGTGCTCAAAAAACTTTTTTGATTTGCAATTTTCCTTACAGTTACAGGCACATTTACTGTTACAGCAGTCCCATTCAGAGCATTTATATTTACAGTTCAGGCAGTCACAGTAAAGTGTGTTCAAACATTGTTTAATTTTTGCTAAGCATGATCTCAAAGGTGCTGCAGGAAATATAACAGCCACCACAAGTAGAACCAGGATCAACCATAAGCCATTATCCTGAAAGAAAATGAGATTTGGTTATATTAAAAGCTTTTTATTGATTGATTTTAGGTTTTATTATAATTTATAGATCACATTTTATAATTAACATTACAGGGCTTAGTATTACGTTCTTTCTAAATCAAGGTAAATGCAGTGATGATGAGGCAAACACAGAATACAATAACCTGTGAAAGACACCATTTAGTGTCCTTGTATAAATAGTCAATGAGTATGTTAGCTCTCACATGGATGCACTGAGCAGGCTTGATACTGAGCCATGGGGAGCAGAAAATAACTGCCAAAAGACCTGCATAACAAGGTAATGGAACTTTATAATGATGGAAAAGGATATGAAAAGATATCCAAAGCCTTGCAAATGCCAGTCAGTACTTATTAAGAAGTGGAAAATTTGGGGCTCTCTTTATACCAAGCCAAGGTCAGGTAGACCAAGACAGATTTCAGCCAAAACTGCCAGAAGTATTGTTCGGGATACAAAGAAAAACCCACTGGTTGTTTCAAGGAGCACATTACGATGATTCTTGAAATATAATTAGCTGCATGAGTTGCCAGAAAGAAGCGTTTACTGTGCCAACGCCACAAAAAAGGTTGGTTACAATATGGCAGACAACACCTAGACATGCCTCACAACTTCTGGCACATTGTAATGAGACCAAATTAGAGCTTTATAGTCACAACCATAATCGCTATGTTTGGAGAGGGGTCAACAAGGGCTATAGTGAACAGAATACCATCCCCACTGTGAAGCATGGGGGTGGCTCAATAATGTTTTGGGGGTTTATGAGCTCTAAAGGCACAGGGAATCTTGGGAAAATTGATGGCAAGATCAATGCTGCATGTTATCAGAAAATACTGGCAGACAATTTGCATGCTTCTGCACGAAAGCTGCGCATGGGATGCTCTTGGAGTTTCCAGCACGACAATGACCCTAAGCACAAGGCCAAGTTAACCCTCCAGTGGTTACAGCAGAAAAAGGTGAAGGTTCTGGAGTGGCCATCACAGTCTCTTGACCTTAATATCATCAAGCCACTCTGGGGAGATCTCAAACATGGGGTTCATGCAAGACGACCAAAGACTTTGCATGACATGGAGGCATTTTGCCAAGACGAATGGGCAGCTATACCACCTGCAAGAATTCGGGGCCTCATAGACAACTATTACAAAAGACTGCACACTGTCATTGATGCTAAAGGGGGCAATATACAGTATTAAGAATGAAGGGTACGCAGACTTTAGAACAGTGGTCAGTTCATTATTTTCTTTGTTGCCATGTTTTGTTTTATGGTTGTGCCATTCTGTTATAACCTACAGTTGAATATGAATCCCATAAGAAATAAAAGATATGTGTTTTTCCTGCTTTTCTTTACAAATGGTACATATATTACCAATTCTCCAAGGGTATGCAAACTTTTAAGCACAACTGTATAAAAAGGTCTTCTAATCCATTAAAATGTACTGTAAATAAAAGCATCTATTAATATAATTATAAAAACATTTAGCGCAAAAGAACAGTGCATCTTTCATGTGTACGAAATGTGTAGAATTGCAGAACGTTATCTTAAAAAAACAAATATATACAGATATTATTTACATATTGTTAGGTGTGTGGAGGGTTACAGGGTTTGGCACATTAATTGGAGCTGGTGGTATTGCTTCCAACAATCATTGGGCCTCTGTTACCCTACGTACACACTGTCCGCTCGCTAGAGATACAAATTTCCAACGAGAGCCAGCGAATCACGGCGGCAGTGGGCGTAGCTTCCCTCAGAGACAAAATCCCCTAGTGACAACGACAGTTGAAAGTTGAGAAATGTTCAACTTTATGCTAATTTCCAGCAACGGAGTTCGGTGACTACCAGTGGCAGGGCAGATATTCTCTGCATCTTGAAGTCCCATCTCTTTTCTTCTAGCTAGCTAAAACAAATTAACGAGAAATTAATAATTGCTAGTGTCAGAATTCAGGTGAAATGGGACCCGAGGGGAGACTTGCATTCATGGGCATCCTGGTGTTTTCTAGGGCCAGAACGACATCACACCAACACTGACTGAGCCATATTGTACATGTCTATAAATATTCAGAGCTGTAGTAACTAGAATTGTTCTTCCCTAATATCCAGACCATTCCAACAAAGCGATCCGTACATTGTTTGTGTTTCTATGGCGATCACAGCCTGCGTGAGGATCCACCAAAACTGGTTGCCAACCGGAGCGCATAGTGTAGGCTACATTTCCATAAATATCCAGAAAAGTATTCACTAGAATCATATGGCTGACTTTAGCTAATATCTAGGCATTCTAACAAAGAGATTGGTACACAATTTGTGTTGCTATGGCGATGTTACTTCCTCTGTGTACTGTCTCTGTTGTGTGTGCTTTCTCTTCTCTGTTTCCTCCCCAGGTGTGGTGAGTTGCTGCTGACGACGAGGGCGTGGCCATCAATCTCCACTGACCCATCCTGAGTGGCTTACCGCCCCTATAAAGTCCTTGAGTTTGTGTTTGGTTGGTTATACACACTACGTTAGCAGCCAGCGGCTGTTGCCTAGTGGATTTTGTAGCAGTGATGTAAGTTGTGTGGTAGGGTAGTTGTGTGCTAGGGCAGTTTGTGGCAGGTAGCTTTAGAGGTGTAGGGAAGCTCAGGGTCTTTTTATATCATTTCTTTGATTTGACAGACCATTGGAACTACCCTACTCCTACCCCTTTACCCTGCTGCCCTCCTTCCCTTGTTTAGCTGTGTTGTTTTGTGTTATACATCATATCGTTTTATAATTTTGATATACATACTTAGACAATAAAACCCCAGCAGTCGGGTAATGTCTATTTGGTTGTCTGTTTCTCAATGTTCCACATCCAGTCAGAACACCGCGATCATGGGTAGTTGTGTTCTCCTCCTCACCCACTAGCCTTTGGAGGGGGCGTAACAGGCGATCACAGCCTCTGTGAGGGATAAAATAGTGGCACCAAGTGGCCACTGCTGACTGAGCGCATAGTGTACATTGCCATAAATATCCAGAAAAGTATTCACTAGAATCATACGGCTGACTTTAGATAATACCTAGGCATTCTAATGAAGAGATTGGTATACAGTTTGTGTTCCTATGGCGATCACAGCCTACATGAAGGAAAAATAAGATTTGCAACAAAAAACGGTCACCATTACGTGCTGGAGAATCCAACTTTTCCTTTGTTAGTGGTTGATTCCTTGATGCCCAATCACAAACGGCGCTTCTACTATGTCATAACGCCTGGAAACATGACCTCTACGATGTAGGCATGATGGAAAGGCATGGGGCCAGTTCCCATAGTGATGGAAAACAACATGGCGCACACACTGGTCACTTGTCAATAATGGCGATTCGTTTTAGAACATATATTTGAACGTAACCAAGAGGCAGAGGAAGGTTTTTCTGTCCAGGAAAACTTTTTATCAGGCGATGACAATGACCATTCAGCTCAGACAGGCAACTGTGTGAAGACCCATCCAGATTAGTAAGTACATAGCACTGTATTACGTCATTATTATTATAAATATGATACAAACATTTTCTTCTGTCCACATACTATGGGGATGTTCTTTGCTTTTTGGAAAGAAATTGGGTATCTTACTGATTTTATAACAAGAAGTTAATACAAACTGTGCTTCCGGTCCTCTGTTGCCAGGGTAGCAACCTGTTTTTATGGAAATTCATTAAAAGAAAATCCATATAAATGGTGTGGTACCACATTTTTAACATTGTATTATAAATTGTATTCATTAATACAGCCTAGAACAATGTAAAATGACAGTAAATGCATGGGAGTATCACAATTAGCCATTGAAACAAAACTTCATTATGGTTTCAATAAGATTTTGTCACACCATATCGCAGAAATGTTCTCCGCAGAACATTTCTGTTTTTCTGTTTTTGTCTTTCTAACCCATTCATTTTCTAAATAGTGTCCCAGAAGTCTGTTTTATGTTTTTTTATTGTAGCTGAGGGTGCTGTGATTACCAGGGTACACAATAATTTATGATACCTGTTACAGAAATGAATATAGGACCCAAAATGTCCAAGTAGTAAAGTCCTCAGCCCTCTAGGTGGCCTGGAGGGTTTTAAAACAGGGTCTGTGTCGCTGCTCAGCCATCTCTTTCTGGTGTGGGGTGTGTGGTGTTTTCGGGGACTGAAATTGAAGTGGCTTGTAGTAATTTGTTAACTTTAAGAACGGCACGCTCCGTATCTATTGTCACTAAGTCTCTTTGGATAACATTCACCCTCTGAATCAGAATATTCTCCTCAAATAGTACCCTGGGATATGACCTGTACACAGTCAAGCAGCACTTCTTATTTCTTAAAAATCTTTTTATCAGTCCCGAGCTCCTGTATCTCCTCATCTTCAATCCAGAGCTCCTGTATCTCCTCATCTTCAGTCCCGAGTTCCTGTATCTCCTCATTTCCAGTCCCACGCTCCTGTATCTCCTACTCATCAGTCCCGAGCTCCTGTATCTCCTCATCATCAGTCCCGAGCTCCTGTATCTCCTCATCTCCAGTCCCACGCTCCTGTATCTCCTCATCGTCAGTCCCGATCTCCTGTATCTCCTCATCTCCAGTCCCACGCTCCTGTATCTCCTTATCTCCGGTCCAACGCTCCTGTATCTCCTCATTTCCAGTCCCGTGATCCTGTACCTCCTCATCTCCAGTCCCGTGCTCCTGTATCTCCTCATCATCAGTCCCGAGCTCCTGTATCTCCTCATCTTCAACCCAGAGCTCCTGTATCTCCTCATCATCAGTCCCGAGTTCCTGTATCTCCTCATCTCCAGTGCCACGCTCCTGTATCTCCTCATCTCCAGTCCAACACTCCTGTATCGCCTCATTTCCAGTTCCGTGCGCCTGTATCTCCTCATCTCCAGTCCCATGCGCCTGTATCTCCTCATCTCCAGTCCCATGCTCCTGTATCTCCACATTTCCAGTCCCGTGCTCCTGTATCTCCTCATCTTCAACCCAGAGCCCCTGTATCTCCTTATCTTCAACCCTGTGCTTCTGTATCTCCTCATCTCCAGTCCCACTCTCTTTTCTTTCTCTACACCAGCTATATAATGCTTTAAAAGTAACAGCCAAGAACATCAGAACTAGGGTCAGCCATATGCCAATAATCTGAAAGAAAACAGGATTTGATCACCTACATTTTTTTATTTACATTTTTTATTGTAAAAAAAAATGCTGAACATTAATTTATTTTAAGATAATAATAAAAATATATAATATCCATTTACAAAAAAATAAGGGAAGTTACTCACCACTGACTCTCGTTTAAAATGATCCTCTGTGTAAGCACTGGTTTGGTTTATGTACTTTCTATTCTGGCAAACGTACCAGTCTCCATCTAAAAACACTGATACAACCCATAGTAACCCAATAACAGCTGCCTTGACGAGGACTTTACAAAAACCGACTCCAAACACAAATGGCCAAACTATAAACTTTCTATCCAGCAAGAGCACCAAGAAAATCAATATAAAAATTGGCAACACCATGTAGATATTACAGTGATACGGGGTGGGCCAACTCTCTGGTTTAACACCATGTTTAGACAAGCAAGTCAACTGCTTATCAAACACAACATGGTTAACAAAAAAGCTAATAATGGACACAATATAACTGGTTTTCCCCTTCAGTAGTGAGAATATTTTGTTAAGACCTGCTTTCAAGATGACCATATTTCACGTTATTGATTTAGTTTCTAACGTTATTAATGATCAGTATCAGACTTTCTACCTGGTCTGTCCACTCTCTTCTCTCCTGATGAACAAAGTGATGTCAAATGCAGGTGAAGCTCAGACTGAATCTGTTGACTCTGTAAAACAATCCTCAGTGGCAATCACATCATGTTTAACAAAAACAGGTTGTGGTCACTGGCACTGTCTTCGGATCATGTACAGTGTCACAATGTGAACACTAAAGCTTGCTTGGGCCCTTGCAAATCAAATCATGATCAAGCTGATAAACAACAATTACATTTGATAACCGACTGCTTTGTTATATTTTCCAATGTATACAGCAGGGAGAACAAGTGTTTGATACCCTGCCTAAAACAAAAATCCAGAAAATCACATTGGATGATTTTTAAATAATTAATTTGCATTTTATTGCATGACAAGTATTTGATCCTTCCAAAAATAAAAATTGAAATGTAAGTATCCCTTTGGTCATTTAACTGTAGATGTGTAATGCAAAAAGTTGTTATCAATGCAAAATAGGCTACTCCATTAAAACAAATTGATTCAAACATTTGAATCAATGTGAACACTAAAGCCTGCTTGGGCCCTTGCAAATCAATCTCTGTTTTAATCAAACAAATCTCCTGCATCAGCATCAAACCACTTCCTCCTGCAGAAGGGGCAGGAAATGTGGCGCGGAGGCCCTGATCTTTCCCACACCTCTAACCTGCCAGTCACCAACTAAACCCTGCACAACTAACCTACCAGCTACAGGCAACAAAGGCACAGACTCTTGCTTCTAAGCTAGTGTGTATAGCAACAAGGTTATCTTTGGATGTACAGTGTCTCGCAAAAGATTTCCTCAGTGTTGTCACATGAAAAGATATACTCAAGTATTGACAAAAATGTGATGGTTGTACTCACTTTTGTGAGATACTGTATGTAAACCCCAGGGTGTCTTACCTAGCCCTTCTCTTTGGAGGTCTCAAAACTGAGAAAAACAGACTTAGGATGTGGTTAATAAATAACAAGACACAAAAAGACGTTTCATATGACATTTGTCTCATCTTTTTTTGCATATTTGTGGTTATTGTCAATAAATGTTTTTTGTCCACAAATAAGACACAAAGCACAAACAGCCCTGTTCTCTTTTGTTTATATATGTATAGATATGTAGATGTATAGATATTAGGGGTGTAACGATTCTCCAAATCCTTGATTCGATTTGACTTTCGATTTTTAGGTCCCGATTCAACAACATTTTCGATTATCTACATTTAAAAAAAAAAAATCAGTGATGACAACACTGCTGTTAAGACTTGGCCCTGTTTTGTAAACAGAAAAAACAATAGCTTTTTATTAAAACAACATTTATTTATACACATTGTAAAAATAACAAAAATATGGAACATTTAAATGAACACTCAAACTCTCAAAAATAGAACACTTACAATGTAACATATTTTTTTAAGCCCTAACCATTTCTCAGTGTGCTCCACCTTATAACAATCTTTAACTTATGTAGAGTATTATTAAAAAAGTAATTTTGTTTTGTTTATACCCCCCCCCCCCCCACACACACACACACAATACACACAATTAAAAATATTATAATAAATGTACTAATATTATTTCCCTATTTATTCAGTTCATTGATCATACATTTCTGTATTTATTTATTTTTATAATCTGATAATCTTTATTAATTTCCATACTCTTATATTTCTGAACATATACATTTCTGTATTTATTTATTTCAGTCTTCTTTTATTTCTGGATTCATTTATTTCCGTATTATTTTGTTTCTGGATTCATTTATATCCGTATTCTTTTATTTCTGTATTTATTTCTGTATTTCCTTGTCCTTAAGCTAATGAGGGGGCGGGACTAACAGTCAGACGTAGCAATCAAGCCCAGAGCAACAGACAGAATCAGACTGTGAAGATGGTGAGTGCTGTTTTAGATCCTTGGCATGTCCCCATGTTGCCAATCACTATTCCTAGTTCAAGCACATGCATCGTTTGTGCATAGGTAACATATGAAAGAGGTATCGAAAAACCAAGAGGAGCTTTTGGAAAAACACAACGTCCTTTTCGCCAAGTGAATAGGCTACGAGAACAGGGCATCTTTGCTTGTCTGTCCCAGGAGTCTGTGGATTGAAATGGGTATGTTTCAGTGCCAGTGCATAGGACCAGACTCTTAAGTTAAGTGAACATATTTTCCCAAAAACCCCTCTCAGTTTGGACATATGCACTGGCATTGAAATCAACTTGTTATCCCCATCAGAAACCCCTGTGAGAGACCCGCAAAGACGCAACGTTTTTGTAGCCTATTCACATTACAGAATAGGGTTGCACTATTCTGTTTCACATTAGTTTTTGTTAGAGTTTAAACTGACCTCTTCTCCATGATTTACAGTGAATATATGTTTTCTTAATGTAACTGAAAATACACTTTAATTCAATAACAATGTGTGTTTTTATCACCAGATGGCGCCATAGCACACTACTCACACTAGAACAGTGAATTCTGTAGGATGGCCATAAAAAGTATCCAAAATGAACACACAGACAACAAAGATTCCTGAACAACACTCCTACTGTAAGACTTTATGAACATGAGCCAATGAAAAATAACATACATATAGCAGTAAAACAGTATCGAGGCAGGCAGACAGGCAGACAGATGAGCAAGGCAGACAGACACACAGGCAAGGGAGTTAGGCAGGCAGACAAGTAGACAGACAGACATAATAGACAGGCAGACAGACAGACAAGATAGGCAGGCATACAGACAGATGGATAGACAGACTGAGAAAGGAGAATCAATCAATCAAATTTATTTATAAAGCCCTTTTTACAACAGCAGTTGTCACAAAGTGCTTTACAGAGACACCCGGCCTTAAACCCCAAGGAGCAAACAACAGTAGTGTTGAATTTCAGTGGCTAGGAAAAACTCCCTAAGAAGGTCGAATTTTAGGAAGAAACCTAGAGAGGACCCAGGCTCAGAGGGGTGACCAGTCCTCTTCTGGCTGTGCCGGGTGAGATATTAAGAGTCCAATTGGAATAATAAATACATTTCTCTGGGCTAAATCCAGAGTCTATTTGATTTTAGACTAGGTCAGAAGTATGACCAGGTGGACAAGGACAGGGACAGCAACAGGCCCCCCAAACCAGGTAATCCGCAGGTGTGGACCAGGACCTCATCTCCTTCTAAAATGTAAAACTGGAGGAAACTGAGAAAAGTTAGTAGTACATCCCTCATATCCCCCAGCACAGTAATATAGCAGCGTAACACCTTGGAACTGAGACGGGGGTCCGAATGGAGAAGTGGGTACAAATGGACTGATTGATGGATACTGAAATAACAGATCTATAGCTTAATAATCAAATAATGTTATGAAGCTAAATATAGCAAATTTAAATGTACCTTTGTGTTTATCTTGTGATTTGTAATCCAACTGACGGAATTAGGTAGGTAGCAGAAGCCTAATTTACTGTAAATGTTTTGACTCACTATGTTTGCACTTGCCAAATCGCACTATTAGGATAGAAACTATTTTACATATTGTCCTGGAAGAATATTGTTACGACATTTAGAGTGTATAAATAATGAATACTCTGTGACAGTTTGAATAAAAGCTGGTGGTTCGCCATGTGTTTAGTGAGTAAATAAAATAACATAACACCGACAACCGTGCTACCTTTTCCAAGCACGTTATCATCCGAACTGCTGGACTACACCTGTGCACTGGGACACCTAAAACCGTCTGATCGGCTTTCAATTGGCCACCATTCCCTCAAAACCCGCCTATTTCAATGAACGATATCCTCTTATTGGGTCGTGTCTCTGACAGTCATTCCCAACCCCCTCGGGGCCTGCCTCTTGAGTGTGGTGCGCTCGCGGGTTTAAAGGACAGTAGATAGTTTGCGATGCGTCTAGCGTTTGGGGAGTACATCAATTGACACGGAATAACTGTTGTTAGATTATTGAGGGACTGTTGCGCCAGGAGAAATCTGAGCTGAGATGTCCCTTCTGTGCGTCAGAGGTGGGTTATTTTCCTCTTAACTGTTTTCGTTATACTCCGGGCTGCACAACTGTCACATTGAATACCTACATTTAGATCTAAAAAAAAATTACATAAATGAACAAATTGACTTGGTGCTCGTGAATAAGCCTACATTACACCCAGGTAAGTTGAGCAGTGAGTGGATGCGCATAACCAGTCGAGTTGGCACCTTCCAGTTTACACTTGACCGGGTTATTTTGAAAAGTATGCTATTCAATACCACATTTTGACCTCTAGGGCGCATGTAGATTTTATAATGATGGATGATATTTGAATCACCAGATCAGTCCCTTAACCAGTTGCCCACTTAAATGATCCGCGTTGGCTACTTTTCCCATATCGTCCTCTCTTGATCATTCAGGTAAACGCTAGTGTTGGTATACAGTTAAGATAGTTTGAAATAGTTGAAAAATCTATCAGCAAGGCAGTCAGCGGCACAGGCCAGGGAGTTAGGCAGACAGACAGACAAGACAGGAAGACAGACAGAGGAGGAGTAGGTACATGTGGCTTGATTGCTGAATACTGAAATAACAAATATATTGCTTAATGAATAAATTATGTAATAAAGCTAGATATTGACAGAAATCTAACACATTTAAATGTACATTTGCGTTCACCTTTTAGGCCGAGGCCTAAATTACTGCAAAACCTTTGACTCACTATATTTGCACCTGCCAAATTGCATTATTAGAATAGCAAGTAAAAACTATTAAAAATATTGTGGCTTCTGCCTTTAATCTATTTGAATATTTTTTAGTACCAGAATGGGAATGACCCATAACCAATGCAGCTCGATTAATGAACATAACCCAGTCCTATTTTGGCCACACCTCAACAGAGAATGGAAATGCATTGTAGCGTTTACTACGTCACGGGTGTTCAACAGCAATGTAACGCAGGTAACTAGGTGGGTGGTTCACTTACCTGATTAGAACACGGGCCAGTCAAGAGTTGAAACGTGGACCAGTAAAATCCGCGTGTTGTACTCCAGTACTGAATAAGCACGGGCTATAAGCGGGAGCGAGTATTAGTTTTGACATGTCTCGTCAGGAGAGATGCGCCACCGGTAAGCTGTTGTTTCTCTACATTGAGCTACGGTTTAAGTTTGTTTGTTGCGCTACTGCTGTGCTGCGGTTATGTATGTGCGGCTTGTATGCTTGATAACTGTTACGTTGGTCACGCTGATAAAACCTTATTGACACGCTGGAGGGACTGTGTCTCCCAGCTGGCCTGGGAACGCCTCTGTGTACACATCAATTGACATTGCTGTACAATTGATGTGTTTTACATTGATGTGTGTTACTGGGTTTAGAGAAATGTGCTTTGTGTAGTCATTTTTAAACACTAAGTATATTATAATATTTATAATACTAAATACTGACTATATTGAAATGTATATTCTATTCATATTAGTATGTTCAGAATTTGGTATATTATGTATGTGGCTAATATTGTTGTTTATACTATAGCCTTTGTATTTCTACAGGTTTATAACCTGCTATTTGTGGACTAATTAGCTGTTTGTGGAAAATCAATCAGTTTAAATAAAAAAAACGAGTCATAACAACGTGTCCTCTCCTGATGCCCCGTTCGGTGGGGAGATTCTTAAAGAACCGAACATGCATTGTATCTATTATTACCAAGAAATAGCGTTTGTCTCCAGCCCTCTGTCATTTATATTTGTAAATGTACAAACAGACCATGTGATGGGTTTTTTTTACCTTGTTTTACAGGGCCTGTTTTCTGTATGTTGCGTACCTTAGATTGGGCATTCCCTTCAGATTTTTTACATGCTTTTCAAAGTCCTGGAGCAAACCAAAGTCTGCCTATATTAGCTATAATTCCCCCTTTTCCTTTGTGGCACACTCTATGAGCCACTCTATGAGCCACTCTATGAGCCACTTGGAAAGACTGGGCGAAGTGAGACTGGTGCAACGAGTTTAAAGCACAGCCGGCTGTCACCCAGGTTTGTTTGTTAGCCTTGGCGACAGAGGTCTGCAGGTCACGGATATGGTCAACAGTGTAACTTGGACACAGATTGACATGTCGTGATAAATAGTAAAAATTACTTTTTCCTATAACACCCCAAAAAGAAACGTTATCCTTCGTTTCTCATTAAATATGTTTAAACATTGCCATACCACGCACATGTAACGTAAGTATGGCAATTGCCACTATGGTGTTTATTTGATATAAAGCATACCCAATACAGCACACTATTATAGTCAATGTGTTTTGTCGTTTACGCAGAACCTCCATCAAATAGCCACCAGGTGGCGCCAAAGAAGCATAGAGAGCCGTGACGTCATTTAAATGTCCGGCTATACCTATTGCAGATTTATATTCATTCAATAATTTGTAACATACACCTTTTGCTATAATATTAATCAGGACACAGATATAAAGAACACAATTGTAGTGATGCGATAATAAGGAACGCAACCCAATCATACGTTTTGTTGAGCACACAATCTCATTCTCACACACACGTGCACACACAACTTTGGCTCACTCGCTCACACACAAACACTCATTCAAGGTCAACCATTCATACTTCTGTTTAACAGTGTAGAGATTTTTTTAGCTCCCTCACCTAATGCTTTCAGGTTTCTTGGATATGGCCCCTTGGATATGGCCCCTCACCTAATGTTCTTGGGTATCCGCAACATAGGGTTTCTTGGATAATCTAATTAGAATGTGCGACCCAAAACGTTTTGCATCACACACCTATCTAATCGCCTGCATGGGGACTCCAACCACTTCTGCAGGGGGGGACTCTAACCCCTCATTGACAGCTGATAACCGGTCAGCTAGCTCCGTCACTTACACTTTCTTGGGAGTGTCGAATTAGTTAGTTATTTAACCTCAAGTTGGCTATACTAAATGTTTAGGAGTTCTCTAAATGATCAAGCTTTTATCAAATATTCAGTTACTCTCTTTTTTTGTTCTTTAACTTCTTATCGAAGGATTTTCTATATTTTTTTATTTTAGTACATAACATTATGACAATGAAACAACAATAAAACATCTACCATCAATAATCAACTGTTATTTTATATGTAATAAACCAGAGTGCAAACAATTCAACTCTCTGCCGGCAGTTCAGTCAGCTGGAGAGAGTTGAAAAGCAGACACTGTTGTCGTGGAGATATTGAAGTCCCATCTGGGGTGCCAAATTGTGGAAGATGGAAAATGTTAGCGATTTATACAAATAAGAACTTCTCAGTCATTTGTAAAACAGTTGATTATTTCAAGTTTAAGGACGTGGCTCCACGGGAACAATCATCATGACAAAGAGAATACAAGTACAGAGACCAACACAGAGTAAGTCATGACAGAATGTTCTGAATAGGCATTTCAAGTTTCAAGCTTATATTCTCTTCCAACAGCAAAAACTCAGATGTTATACATCTGAATTCCTCATTAAGGAACTTAATGAAAAACATGTATTTTCATTCAGTTGTGTATCCACAGTTGAATCCGTTATCAACTCAACAGAGTACATACTTGAAGTTTTGATGTTTGTGTTTATTTTTAATAAATGCATTACTAGAATAAAATGCAGTGTTTCATTATGCAGTGAATATTGACCTGTTTTGCCAACATAAGTGTGTTTAGTTTGCTGTGGTAACTGTTTTCAGAGCAGTAACCTGAGTTTGGAGAAATGTGTCAATTCGATTGAGAAAAACTGTAACATGTGCAGTGCTGCTATTTGAACACCAAAGCTTGCTTGGGTTCTTCCAAAACAAATAGTGCTGAAATCAGAGAAATAGAGATTAGCTTGTGTGGCACAAATGTGCCATTTCTTGCATCAGTGCCAAGTCAATCTCCATACCACTTTCTTCTATGGAAGGATGAAGTTTACGACACCAAATCACATAGCATTTGAGTCTGTTCTGTCACAGTGACATGAGAGATGCAGGAGGTGGAAGACAGTCAGGAGACGATGGGTGCAGAGGGCATCTGAGCTGCTGTTCGGGTCAATGGTACAAAGCTGTGTTGACTACAGAACCTGAGGGGCCTTCAAGAGCAACCCAGTAGCCACCTTCTCCTCCCGTGGGGAGTGGTCTGACCTGTAGGGGGCAGGAAATGTGGCGTTGAGGCCCCTTATCCTGGATCAGAGTCTGGCCAATGCCCAGGGTGGACTTTGTGGTCTGAGGCAGAGTTCATCCGAGACCTTTGGAACACTTCTTTTTCAATAGAGTAAATATACAGTAAATATACTGAGACACTCAAACTCCCTTACTCATTTATCAACATGGTGAAGGTCAGAAAACACTAAAATAAAATGAGACAAATGGTTGGTGACTCTAATAAAATGCTACACAAAATAGTTGCACTCCTGAAAATACACTGCTGCACAATGATACTTACAGTAGCTCTCAGGAACAGTGAGAAGGGTGATTTGACAGTTAAAACATTATCCATGGATAACAGTTGAAGAATTCCAGAGATTGGATGAAACTTGGGGTCACCAAAACTACAAATAGACACAGTTCCGGAAAAAATTAAGAGATCACTGCACCTTTTTCATTCCTTTCCAAACATTTTGTAAAGGAAAGTTTTAAGTGAGTAACAGAAGTGTTCAATGTGCAGTGGTCTCTTCATTTTAACACTTCTGTTCCTCACTCAAAACCTTTGTTACGGAATTTTTGGAAAGGAAAGAAAAAGGTGCAGTGGTTTCTTAATTCTTTCCAGAGCTGTATGTGTGGACGATATCTCAACATATATTTACATATGTGCCCTGAATATGTTCATAAAATATATAACTTGCACTTCTCACAATATCATAATACAATGCATGTCATATATTTTAATGTTGAATAGTATGTGTTAAAATAATGAAATATATGAATATGCAGTACTTTAAGCATTTCTCATCAACACATCATGGAATTAACCTTCAAGACATTATTTTCTGGAGAATCTCCTTGTTATAGTGAATTTAATTATCATTGGAAAAATGGGGAGCAAACACACATAACCACCAGCCTTGGCTTTATTGCATTACATTAATTACTGTGAAAAGGCATTTATTAGCTTTTACAAACAAGAGCCAATGTGTAAATTATACAGTATGTATTTATCATAATTTCTATTAAATACACTGTAAATGCAAGTAAAGAAACAACTAGTTAGAGTCAGTCATCTTAATTTAATAAGGACCTTTATATTATACAACTGCTATTGTGTCACAATGTAATGATAAATGTTTAGTAAACACACGAAAGTTTAGACTTTAGTCACTGGCAAGATGCATATAGCACCTTTAAAGTTTTAATATAATTAACCAATTTGTACTCCAGGTTTACATTTAAAAAAATAATCATTATGAAAACAATAAGCATACATATTAACACAGTATCATGAATGTCATTCCTGTCTGTAAAAGAATGTAAAAGAAACGACAAGATAACATAATAAACACATGACAGGAAAAAAGACAAATATGAAAATACATTAGTTAGATGTAACTGCTAAATGCATATTACCAACTATAATTTTGTCATTCATGTAAATATATACTCAGCAAAAAAAGAAACGTCCCTTTTTCAGGACTGTGTATTTCAACAATAATGTTGTAAAAATCCAAATAACTTTACAGATCTTCATTGTAAAGGGTTTAAACAATGTTTTCCATGCATGTTCAATTAACCATAATCAATTAATTAACATGCACCTGTGGAATGGTCGTTAAGACCTTAACAGCTTACAGAGAGTAGGCATTTAAGGTCACAGTTCCAAAAACGCAGGATACTAAAGAGACTTGTCTACCGACTGTGAAAAACACCCAAAGAAAGATGCCCAGGGTCCCTGCTCATCTGCGTGAACGTGCATTAGGCATGCTGCAGGGAGGCATGAGGACCGCTGATGTGGCCAGGGCAATAAATTGCCATGTCCGCACTGTGAGATGCCTAAGACAGCGCTACAGGGAGACAGGAAGGACAGCTGATCATCCTCGCAGTGGAAGACCACGTGTAACAACACCTGCACAGGATCGGTACATCCGAATATCACACCTGCCTGACAGGTACAGGATGGCCACAACAACTGCCCGAGTCACACCAGGAACACACAATCCCTCCATCAGTGCTCAGACTGTCCGCAATAGGCTGAGAGAGGCTGGACTGAGGGCTTGTAGGCCTGTTTTAAGGCAGGTCCTTACCAGACATCACAAGCAACAACGCTGCATACTTTTGATTTTGAGCCTCCCTTCATTCAGGGACACATTTCTGTTAGTCACATGTCTGTGAAAATTTTTTAGTTTATGTCTTATGGTGTTGACTCTTTTAGTGTTCATACAAATATTTACACACATTAAGTTTACTGAAAGTAACAGTTGAAAGTCAGAGGGCGTTTGTTTTTTTGCTGAGTATATTTACAGGTATTTAAGACATATTAAAACATATTTGAAAACGGCCTTAATAGAAAATGTAAATATATGTTTGAAATACACTATATCTGCCCTACCCCCCCCTGTCTACTATACTCCTATATCTGTTCTATCCACCCCCTGTCTACTATACTCCTATATCTGTCCTACCACCCCCTGTCTACTATACTCCTATATCTGTCCTACCACCCCCTGTCTACTATACTCCTATATCAGTCCTACCACCTCCCTGTCTACTATACTCCTATATCTGTCCTACCACCTCCCTGTCTACTATACTCCTATATCTGTCCTACCACCTCCCTGTTTACTATACTCCTATATCTGTCCTACCACCTCCCTGTTTACTATACTCCTATATCTGTACTACCACCCCCTGTCTACTATACTCCTATATCTGTCCTACCACCTCCCTGTCTACTATAATCCTATATCTGTCCTACCACCCCCTGTCTACTATACTCCTATATCTGTCCTACCACCTCCCTGTCTACTATACTCCTATATCTGTCCTACCACCTCCCTGTCTACTATACTCCTATATATGTCCTACCACCTCCCTGTCTACTATACTCCTATATCTGTCCTACCACCCCATGTCTACTATACTCCTATATCTGCCTAACCCATGATTCACATCACCACTGCTTGGGTGTCCTTCTGTATTTGCTGAACCAGTTGGAAGACTTTGATTCTAAGGAGAGACGAGGCAGGTTATCAACTCTTTATTCCCTAGTAGGGTTTGACTGATCTGGCTTCTGATCAGAGGTACGTTCGCCTTCATTTAGGGGTTGACTTTCTGATTGAATCTGTTGCATTTCATAAGAATCACTGTTGACTCTTTTTTTCATTTCATAGACAGATTTCATTATATTAAATGGTAAATGATTTATCTTGGCAAAATCCAGGTTATCAACATTGACCACTCTGATTGCTGGTGTTTGGTTTCCCTGGTCTCCCGGGTCTTGATTTGAAGTGGTCTTTAGTAAGTCTTTGCCTTTTAGAACTACATAATCCCTAGCTGTTGTCTTTACATCTGTTTGGATAATATTCTCCATCTCAATCAGAACATTCTCCTCAAATAGTACCCAGTGATATGACCTGCATAAAGTGTCGCAACAATTCGAGCAGCACTTTTTATCTTCAGTCCTGCTCACTTCTGTTCTCTCACAGAGAGCGACAGGGGTAACACCAGTAAGGTACTGCATTAAAAATAGCAACTAAAAACACCAGGCCCAGGGTCGCCTCTAAGCCAATAACCTGAAAGAAAACGTTTTTTTAAATTGTTTTTAGTGTAAAACAAAAGGTAACACCTATTTTGAAAATCTCTTCTGAATAATAATTTATGTTAAAATAATACCAAATATCTAATTTATTAAATTACAGTAAAGTAAAGTTACTCACCACTGACTTGCGTTTAAGTTGATCTGTGTAAGTGCCGTTTGTGTTTAACCCAAGGAGTTCTTCTCTGTTTTGACACGCATACCAGTCTCCATCCAACAACACTGATAAAACCCATAGTAACCCGATTGCAGTTGCCTTGAAGAGGGCTGACAAAAGTCTTTGCCAGAAATCAGTTCCACATCTGTAGACAATTGTCCAAACTTGTTGAAACTCTCCATCCAGCCAGAGAATCAGGAAAAACAATATAAAAGGTGGCACTGCAATGTAGACATTACACTCATATTGGGTCGGCAAATCCTTTGGGTTAACACCAGGTTTAGTCAAGCAAGTCAACTGCTTATCAAACACAACATGGTAAACAAACAGGCCAATAATGGTCACAAAATAACTGGTTTTCCCGTCCAGTAGTGAGAAAATTTTCTTAAATCCTGCTTTCAAGTCTTCCATATTAAAGTTACAGATTTAGTTTCTAGTGTTATTAATTATCAGTATTAGACGTTCTACCAGGTCTTTCCACTCTCTTCTTGTCCGATGAAAAAATAATCGGTTTTCACTTCTGTAAAACACGCCTCAGTGGAATCACATCCTGTTTAGGAAAACAGCGTTAGAGCGTGGGAATGACGTGGCTAAGGATGGCACTATTTCTCACTTTTTGCCTTTGAATTAACATAATCATTTTTGTTAAGCACAAAGCAGGGCATGACTTAGAAAATGAAATGGCAAATGGCTTTTCATTAACATTTTAATTTTGACAGCATGATTGCATTTCACATGATTGCATTTTAATTTTCATATTGACTTAAATAATGCAGGCAAAAGGGGAAAATGAAAATGCAATGTGGGATTGCATTAACATTTGAATTAAATTAACTTTATGCTTCCATAGGTCAGGGAATGTCCTATGGTTTCTCAACTTTTCCCTCCTTTTCTTTTTCTTTGTCCATTTTTTTCTGTTCATCATTATGCATTTTAACGTTTCCAATTCTTCTTGCACTGCTTCCTTTTGTCCTCCTACAATGTCCTCTTCTTCATCTCCTATCATTCTCTGTCTCTTTGTATCACATTTTCTTTCTGCTTCAGTATCCTCTTTCAATCTAAGTTCTTTTATTTTCACAATGTCTCTGTCTAACAGTAGTAGATGTTTAATTACTTGACATGAAAGCATATTTTATATGTGGATGAATGCAGACATCTTTGGCATTTGTGATGGCAATTCCATCGATCAACACTCTTAAAGGAGTAGGAAACAGAGACAAAATTCTCTTGGCACAATTTAACAGTATATTTATTTATTATTTATTTGCAAATAAGAGAGAAGCGTCAAACGCTTACAAACATAATCGTCCAAGGAGTCTCTAACTCAATACAGGTCATTCAACAGTATTTATTACAGTTAAAAGGGGTGTGGTAAGTTGCTGTCCTAACTCAACAGAACACATTTCCTTTGTTCTATTACTACCTAGGCTTCACACAAGGGGCAAGCTATCCTCCCCCACATGGGTAACCTCTTTAACTCTAGGAGAAGACTCACAGCATCTGGACAAACAACAGATAGAGACTGATGGGTTATACAGATTTACCGATTAACAAGTAACCCTATAATCAGCTGATACCAGTCAACAATGATCCTAAACACCTGATCCCCCTCCCCTACATTCCTTTTTTCATCCAAACATGGACACTCAGTACTTTAACTAGTAACTCATTCATACATGTATAGAACCAAGAATACATGAGTTCAAGAATTTCCACAACATATTAGGTCTAGTTAATTCTACTTTCTCTTTTATCTTGCTGAACTGTTCTAAATCCAGAGTACACAAATCATTTTGCACCATTCTGTTTCACATTAGTGTTTGAGTTGAAACTGACCTCTTCATGAATTACAGTGCATTACAGTTTTTTCTGAATGCTTAAACCCTAAATGTGATTGTCATAGCACAATATCTAAAACTATTAATACTTATAGCAAAACCACTCACTGAGTTTGCAAAACTAAAAGCACAAACACTGCTTTGCACTCAGTTTGCAATTTTGTAACACACACTTTGCAAAACTGTAGGTACAATCTACTGCACAGGACTCATTTTGCTTAACTGTAAACACAACTCACTGCTTCACACACATTTTCCAAATGATCAACACACTCCTAGCAAAACTATACACATGTATGGCTGTCATTAACACCATTTTGCCAACTGTCTGGCACACTTTCACATGTGAAAACTGTTTTAGATAAATAGTTCACTTTGCAATCAGCTTAAGCACTATAAATAAGCCACAGGTGAGCTGTCCGTGTGGAGTACAATGGAAGGAGCAGTAAGAGTGAGAAGAGTGAGAATCAGAGGAGGCCGAGGAGGCGGAGGGAGAGGACGTGGAGGTGAAGAAGTTGGAGGAAGAGGACGTGGAGTTGAAGAAGCGAGAGGGTTAGAGGAAGTTAGAGGAAGAGGACAAGGAGGAGCAAGAAGAGGACGAGGAGGGGAAAGAGGAAGGGTAAGAAGAGTAAGAAATAGAATATCTGATGACATCAGAGCTACAACAGTGGACCATGTCATCAACCATGGGATGACCCTGAGGGACGCTGGCCAACGGGTTCAGCCTAATCTGAGCCGCTACACTGTGGCAAGCATCATTAGGACATTTCCAAATGAGAATCGGTAAGTACTTTGTAGCACTGCCATACTCTAATGAGAAACACAACAGTACCATACATGCAAAAATACTGAAATTGTTACTTTACAGAATTTCTAGACGTCCAGATGTTGGGGGCAAAGGAAGAATGTTCACTCCAGAGCAAGAGACCCATATAGTGAACATGGTGATTGCCAATAATGCAATAAGACTGCGCAAAATACAGCAGCGCATAATTGATAATGACACCATCTTTCAAAATATACACAGTGTAAGCATTTCTGCACTAAGTCATGTACTTGCGCACCACAGAATGAGAATGAAGCAAATTTACAGAGTTCCTTTCGAGAGAAACACAGAACATGTAAAGCAACTGCGATATGACTATGTGCAGGTAAGCTATAGTGTCATTGGTTCTGAATTTGGAAGTGCATACTGTAGTGCTGTGCATGGGCCTGATGTGTTGCATTTGTTTTGTCTTGTCCAGAGAGTGATGGAACTAGAAGCAGATGCCATGGGACATGAGCTACTTTTGTAGATGAGGCCGGTTTTAACCTCCGTAAAACCAAGAGACGTGGCAGGAACATTATTGGACAACGTGCCATCATCAATGTCCCAGGATAACGTGGTGGTAACATAACCATGTGTGCAGCTTTAAGCCTAAATGGTGTTGTTCAGCATCATGCAACCATAGGCCCATACAACACTGCACACATTATTGCATTCCTGGACACCTTACATGACATGCTCACTGTTCAGAGACCAGAGCATACACGATAGGTCATCATATGGGACAATGTTAGTTTCCATAGGGCTGCTTTGGTCCGCAACTGGTTTACAGACCACCCATTCTTCATGGCACTCAACCTCCCTCCATACTCTCCATTCTTAAATCCCATCGAGGAGTTCTTCTCTGCCTGGCGCTGGAAAGTGTACGACCATCATCCTCATCAACAGGTAGCCCTTTTACAGGCAATGGAGGAGGCATGTGGAGATATTGACCAGGCATCATGTCAGGCCTGGATACGGAATTCAAGGAGATATTTTCCCTGGTGCCTTGGACTGGAGGATATCGCATGCGATGTGGACGAGATTTTGTGGCCGGACCCAGAAAGACGACATGATGTAGGCTGATTGTCTTTTACCTTTATTTTTTTTTGTGAAAATTTGTGACTTTGTCTTGGTTTTGATGAGTGTGAATAAACACCAATACTTGAAGTTTGGATCCTTGTATGTTTACATGACACTATGACAAAAGTATGACCTCAAATTGACATCTGTACACAGAGAAAGCAAAAGCCAGATGTGTTTTGTATTCATACCATCAGTGTGTAGTTGGCACATTGTGTGCTTAGTAGATGATGGCTTGTGTTTACTGTTTGATACGAAAACACAATTTTTATGAAGGTGTGAAGAGTTAATCTAGCTGTGTTCGCTTTTGCAAGAGAACTACAATGTTTTGATAATTGGGTGAAAGGTTTTCTTGTTTGTGTGTAGAGGTTTGCAAAAATAGCCAATAGTTACAAAAAATGTGCTTGAGCAATCAGAAAAAACTGTAATTCAAAATATTACAAAAAAGGGAAAGCATCAACGTAACTAAATTAGGCCATATTTTCTGTTTCCCGCAACATTGACCAACACCCATAGTTAAACTTACCTGATTGTGGGTGATGGGCAAGTTCAGTTATCTGAAGTAGTGAGCGGCACTGAACGTGAAACACGATATTAGCATCAGTAGCATGAGATGTCTAAAAGACCAAAGCGCTCTGGTGCCCAGGGAAGAAAAAGAAGAGGAACAAACAGGATAAAGGTAATTTGATGAATTACAGTTTTTCCCAATTGCTAAAACACAAAAAGTGAATGCCCAGATCAAAGCGTCAAAACCGTACCGTTTGCATGCATGTCTTACACACAGGCACCAAATGAATAAACACATTGTAGGCATTGCACTGCAAACAATTGTGCAACACACGGTGCAAAACACTACACACAGAGTGTTGTATGTTACACACGTTGGAAAATGAGGAAACACTTTGCATACAGCACATCCATTCAATAATAAAAACACATGCGACAATAGCAACACCCCCGCACACACAGTAAAACACTTAACCGGTAATTGAACACCAATCAGTCACAGCTGTAGCACTATAAATAGAACTCAGGTATGCGCACCTGTCGTGATACAATTGCGAATATGGAGGCCGAAGGATCAAGGGGAAGGAGAAGACTAGGAAGAGATGGGGGAAGAGGGAGAGGAGAACGAGGAAGAGATGGAGGAAGAGGGAGAGGAGAACGAGATAGGGGAAGAGGGAGAGGAGAACGGGGAAGAGGGAGAGGAGAACGGGGAAGAGGGAGAGGAGAACGGGGAAGAAGGAGAGGAGAACGGGGAAGAGGGAGAGGAGAACGGGGAAGAGGGAGAGGAGAACGAGGAAGAGGGAGAGGAGAACGGGGAAGAGGGAGAGGAGAACGGGGAAGAGGGAGAGGAGAACGGGGAAGAGGGAGAGGAGAACGAGATGGGGGAAGAGGGAGAGGAGAACGAGATGGAGGAAGAGGGAGAGGAGAACGAGGAAGAGATGGAGGAAGAGGGAGAGGAGAACGAGATGGGGGAAGAGGGAGAGGAGAACGAGGAAGAGATGGAGGAAGAGGGAGAGGAGAACGGGGAAGAGGGAGAGGAGAATGGCACCAACCTGAACGGGAACCAGGCAGACGCATAACTATCACTGACGACATCAGGGCCACTGTGGTGGACCATGTCATCAACCATGGCCTGACTATGAGGGAGGCCGGGCAGAGGGTCCGGCCCAACCTCAGCCGCTTCACGGTAGCCAGCATCATTCGGACATACCGACAAGAAAACAGGTATGTCCTGAATTAACGCCAAAGGACTGCACAGTGAGGTCTGCTACCCGACCCGAGCCCGACAGGACCCGAAAAATGTGCGGGTTTCGGGTCGGTTTCGGGTTAATGTTTAATGAACAGCCTCGGGTTCGGGTCGGGTTCGTAAAACTAAAAAGTCTATATATAGTTTGCGTGCCGTGTGCTACTGTGCTTTGCCTGCTTGCTGTGTGTGTTGTGGTGACCGGCACGCGAGAGAGAGAAAGTACATGCGTGCGCAGATGTGCAATCAATGTGCATATGTTACACAGACACACAGACGCTCCTCTCTCTCTCTCTCTCTTTCTCTCTCTTTCTCTCTCTCTCTCTCTCTCTCTCTCTCTCTCTCTCTCTCTCTCTCTCTCTCTCTCTCTCTCTCTCTCTCTCTCAAAAAAAATAATAAAAAATATATATATATATATTTATTTATTTTATCATTATAATATCACAAAACCGTTTTGCGCATGTGCTACCGCTCTCGCGCGCTATTTCAGTCACAACAACACAGACAGCAGCAGTGTGACTGTTACAACTGTTCGACCACAGCAAAGTTATGCAATTGGTAAGTTACGTTTTTTTTCTCTTACTGCTGTGCTGATGGGGCCGCTGCGCCTATGTAACGATATTTGTTTATCGTTTTAAGCAATCATTAAATACAGTACCCACACAGCAAATTGTCTAGTGTTAGTGTAGATTTTCCAGTGTTACAGTAATTTAACACTTTTACAGTGGTTTACATATAAACCCTGGGGGAGTGTTAATTTGACTGTAACTCTGAGAGTGTTAAATTTGCGTTTTCAAATTTGCTGTGCATCAGCGTTCTGCCTGAATCTGGTTATACAGTATTTCACCACGTACAGTATGACAGTACGGGATGGGGAACAGAACCTAACCATCGACACTAATCATGAATTGTTTGCAGAACTGCCAGGCGACCTGCCGTGGGAGGAAGGCAACGAGTGTTCACCCATGCCCAGGAACTGGCCGTTGTCAACCTTGTGGTGGCAAACAACGCCATCACCCTGCGCCAATTGCGTGAGCGCATCCTCGAAGACCAGGCAATTTTCCACAATGTGCACAGTGTCAGTACGACGACACTCGCCCGGGTCCTGCGGGAACACCACGTCAGCATGAAACAACTTTACAAGGTTCCATTTGAGAGGAACAGTGTTGCAGTCAAGAACCTTCGCTATGACTATGTGCAGGTGAGTGCCACAGTACCACTACAATGGCAGTTGTGTGTTTACATGGATATATACCTTGCAGTCGCCCCCTTACTGCAAAAAAAAAATACTTAAAAATCTTGTTCCATTGGCAAAAAGGTCACATTTATCTTGTTTTTATGTAAAATAAGCTAACCATCTAGATTGTTTTACCTGAAAACAAGATAAATTTGACTTTTTTGCCAATAGAACAAGATTTTTAAGACAAGATTTTTTGCAGTTGGTGGGACACTGCCAACATTTTGGTGATATCCGAATGTGTCCAACCCAATCCACAGTCATTGTGCGACATTGTAGAGGCAGTATCGCTGTATTCAGGAACACAATAGTGACATTTTGGTATATGCATGTTCTGTTAGACTGTCCTGGCCTTCGATGCGGCAGCGCAGCAACATGAGTACATCTACATAGATGAAGCTGGGTTCAATCTGGCAAAAACCAGACGTCGGGGCCGGAACATCATCGGCCAAAGGGCCATCGTGAACATCCCCGGGAAGCGGGGGGCAACATCACCATGTGTGCCGCCATTGGTGGTCAAGGGCTCCTCCATCACCATGCCACCCTAGGACCCTACAACACTGCACACCTACTGGCATTTCTCGATGCACTACATGCTGTGGTCACACAGGACAGACCAGGGCAGCCCATGTTTGTTGGCATCTGGGATAATGTCAGTTTCCACCGGGCTGCTCTGGTCCGGGACTGGTTTGCCAACCACGACCATTTCATGGTGTTGCACCTGCCCCCTTATTCCCCGTTCCTAAATCCGATCGAGGAATTCTTTTCGGCATGGCGGTGGAAGGTCTATGACCGCCTACCACATGTACGCGTGCCGCTCCTGCGAGCGATGGAGGAGGCATGTGGGGACATCGAGGTGGGGTCGATCCATGGGTGGATACGCCACACACGGAGATATTTTCCCCGTTGCCTGGGAAGGGAAGACATTGCCTGTGATGTGGACGAGGTGCTGTGGCCCGACCCCAATCGACGACGAGATCCCTGACATGGACCTGCAATAGAAACACCTACACCAGATGTTCAATACTTACAGTAGTTCTGCACCTGTACACTGAGTTTTGGTTGTGGAAATAAACACGGTTTACAGACTACAAATGTAGGCAGTGTCTTGAGTACAGTTGACCTGTGTGTTGTGTTTGCTTTGACTGTTTATATTGCATGTGCATGTGTGTTTCCTATCTATCCGAAGAGGGCCTTTTCAAGTTAGAGTGTTACGTTTTGATTGCAGAATGTTATTTTGCATTGGCAGTTAGATGTTGATCTCCAGGTGCTGTGTCAAGAAATCTTGTGTGTTGAGTTTTGACACAATGAGCCAAATTTTTAATTTTGTGTGTAAGCAATTGAAAAAAACTGTAATAGTTTATCTACAGTGTCATGCAAAAGTACTCACCCCCGTTGCCATTTTTTGTGTTTTGTTGCCTCACAACCTGGAATTAACATGGATTGTTTGAGGATATGCATCATTTAATTTACAGAACATGCCCACAACGTTGAAGATGTTTATTTTTTTTTTCATTGTGAATCTAACTACAAATAGGACAAAATAACAGAAAAAGTCAATATGCATAACTATTCACCCCCCTAAAGTCAATACTTTGTAGAGCCACCTTTTGCGGCAATCACAGCTCCAAGTCGCCTTGGATAAGTCTCTATGAGCTTGCCACATCTTACCACTGGGATTTTTGCTAATTCCTCCTTGGAAAACTGCTCCAGCTCCTTCAAGTTGGATGGTTTGTGCTTGTGAACAGTAATCTTTAAGTCTGACCACAGATTTTATATTGGATTGAGGTCTGGGCTTTGACTAGGCCATTCCAACACATTTACACGTTTCCCCTTAAACTACCCCTTAAACTAAGTGTTGCTTTAGCAGTGTGTTTGGGGTCATTGTCCTGCTGGAAGGTGAACCTCCGCCATAGCCTTAAATCACACACAGAGTGGTACAGGTTGTGCTCAAGAATATCCCTGTATTAAGCACCATCCATCTTTCCCTCAACTCTGACCAGGTTCCCAGTCCCGGTTGCTGAAAAACATCCCCACAGCATGATGCTGCCACCGCCATGTTTCACTGTGGTGTTCTTTGGGTGATGTGATGTGTTGGGTTTGAGCCAGACATAGCGTTTTCTTTGATGGCCAAAATGTTACATTTTAGTTTCATCAGACCAGAGCACCTTCCTCCAAAAAACGTGACTTATTTTTTTTTTGCTGAAAGTAATGGCTTTCTTCTGGCCACTCTAGCATAAAGCCCAACTCTATGGAGCGTATGGCTTATTGTTGTCCTGTGTACATATACTCCAGTCTCTGCTGTGGAACTCTGGAGCTCTTCCAGGGTTATCTTAAGTCTCTGTGCTGCCTCTCTGATTAATGCCCTCCTTGCCCGGTCCGTGAGTTTTGGTGGGCGGCCGTCTCTTGGCAGGTTTGCTGATGTGCAATGTTCTTTCCATTTGGTTATGATAGATTTGATGGTGCTCCTGGGGATCATCAAAGATTTTGATATTTTTCTATAACCTAACCCTGACTTGTACTTCTCTACAACATTGTCCCTTACTTGTTTGGAGCGTTCCTTGGTCTTCATGGCAGTGTTTGATTAGTGGTGCCTCTTGCTTTGGTGTTGCAGCCTCTGGGCCCTTTCAAAAAAGTTGTGTATATGTAATGACAGATCATGTGACACTTAGACTGCACACAGGTGGACATCATTTCACTAATTATGTGACTTCTGAAAGTAATTGGTTCCATCAGAGCTTTTTATGGGCTTCATGCACATGCCAATTTTCAAAAAATAGTTTTATGTATATATATCTCTCATTTCACTTCACCAACTTAGACTATTGTGTTCTGATCCATCGCATAAAATTCAGAATAGAAAAACATTGAACTAAAGGCTGTAATTTTACAAAATAGGTAAAAAGCCATGGGGGTGAATACTTTTGCAAGGCAGTGTAATTGCATAGGAGTTGTCATTGGAAAAATTTTACTACTTGCTAGCTCACTTTGGACTAATCTAGTAAATTTTGCTAATTTAAATAGCTAGCTAGAATTTATGTCAGTTACTTTTACCTTAAATTCATTAGGGAATGTTGGAAAGACTATTCAGGTATTTGGGGAATAATCTAACCTATAACATAATTTTGAGAAATAAAATGTATTTCAAGTGTGATGCTTCAAGAAACCAGGCATAGGCCTACATTTTATTAACATCTTAACTAGTTTGCCAATATTAGCCCTGCTTGTCAAAGTCAGTTAAAATGCTTTTATGATGAGTATGTAACACCCATTGCTCACATACTCATCATTTCAGGTGCAATACTTGAATCCCACCCCTGCACATGCTGGGCCATCTGCAGACCCCTTCTCTACCTCAACACAGCCCAGTGATGCAGCATCAAACACTCCTTTCCCCTCTACCTCAACAAAGCCCAGCCATGCAGCATCAAACACTCCGGTCTCCTCTACCTCAACACAGCCCAGTGATGCAGCATCAAGTGCTCCTGTCCCCTCTACCTCAACACAGCAATGCAGAATCTGGCGTCTAATAAAGGCTCCACCAATAGACCCTACTGACTGGCCATCTGTTTAAGCAAATAATGTAAGAACAGAGTTTGTTCTCTTAGTTTAAGGCTGTATAGAACAATGCTACATTATGCATATTGCACTGAGATTTCTGTAATATGTATATTGCTAACAAAATATATTGTGTTCATGCAATGCTCTTATTTATATTGTATTTATCATTTGTTATGTCACCTGATTTGTAATACTGTTTTTATTTTGTGGGTTTTTTTTTGTTTCAAAAATACAGAAAATCTCAAAGACATAAAGCTATGCAGTTTCTGAGTGTATGAACAAAATCAATCAATCAATCAAATTTATTTATAAAGCCCTTTTTACAACAGCAGTTGTCACAAAGTGCTTTACAGAGACACCCGGCCTTAAACCCCAAGGAGCAAACAACAGTAGTGTTGAATTTCAGTGGCTAGGAAAAACTCCCTAAGGTTGAATTTTAGGAAGAAACCTAGAGAGGACCCAGGCTCAGAGGGGTGACCAGTCCTCTTCTGGCTGTGCCGGGTGAGATATTAAGAGTCCAATTGGAATAATAAATAAATTTCTCTGGGCTAAATCCAGAGTCTATTTGAATTTAGACTAGGTCAGAAGTATGACCAGGTGGACAGGGACAGCAACGGGCCCCCCAAACCAGGTAATCCGCAAAATGATTGGTAATGGAATTTGCTGTGATGCAAGGGCCACCATCTAAAATGTTGCCTAGGGCACCAAATTGGTCAAGTCCCAGGATTTATTTTCGTTAGCTGGCTTCACTAAGCCTAACAATCCTGCATAAGCGGTGTCACAACGGTGGTTATCAAATTGTTAAATCAACCCAGGTTTTCCCAATCTAGCGAAAAGTGGGTTCACATAAAAGGGCCTGTGTTTGCACCATACGACCAATCACAAACATGGAGGAGTCTATCAGAGCCTGATATTTCACTCTAGAGGATAAAAAATATAATTCAGAGCAGTGGTGTAGCACACATTTCTGGGCCCTGTACATAGGCAGTCGCTGAGGGTCCCTCCCCTCTATTCAAGATTCAAACACTTTTCGAGGGCCCCTCGAAACTTAAGGGCCCTATATACTTAGTACCTAATTTCCCCCCAATCTTACGCCACTGAAACCAGGCTAAAAGCAACACAGCAGGATGGAATGCTGGCAAAAAGTAAATGACTGTAAATGCGTAAATTACCAGCCTTATCAATATCACAGCCCCACCATTAAGGCACAACTAGATATTTCTATAATTACAATTGTGTACTCCATTAAATGAATGTGTTGCTTAGATTAATTCTAATGGCATTTAAGAAAATGTTTGCTTTATTCATTCAGTTGCAACGCTGGCAGTGTTAAGCAGTCCTGGGAGCAAATAAAAAAATAAATATAAAAACATTCATTCTGGTAAGTTGGCTTACTTGCAAATCTTTTAAGACCAACAAGTACAAGGCTTAAGTGTTTGAGTTGGTTTCTGTTTTAGGATGATAGGAGTATGTTGCATTTAATATACAACACTTAACGTCATAGGGTCTACATTATCTATAGATGAGGTAGTAAGTTGTCTACCTGCTATTTCATAAAAGCCCTCTGTAATAGACTGCGTGGGCAAGTGGCCTGGGAACACAAACAAATGTATCAAGTAGCTCTGTTGGAGAAAGAACCACCTTGCGAATTGCATGGCAGACCGTGTTTTTGTTTATGCTCTCCACATCACCCACAGTACACATAAAACTACCTGTGGCAAAAAAACTTAATGCTATACATACAGTCTGGGAAACTGCGCACTACTTCAAAGTGTTGCACTGGCAACATACGACTCAAGAGGATACATACTGTAATTCCCTCTGCTGTGAATCTATATCTTTCATAAAGATACTTGTCAGAAAAAGCCAACTGGTTTCGTCTGTCTCTAAATGTTCTTGCTTTTTTAAGAGCCCCTCTCACTATCATCGCATCGAGCTGCACAGGATCTTCTAAGAATGGTGACGCCATTTTCAATCGAGAATTGATTGGTCAGTAGGCGGTGCTTTTATACATGTTGATTTGTTGTCTCGAATATAACCTGCTCCAGAGCAGGTTAAGTGTCCAGCATAAGATACCATGGCGACAGGGGCGAAGATCTGAACTCAACTTTGGAGGGACAATCACATTACATTTTCTCGAGCAATTCTTGAGGGGAACACCAAAAGTAGTGCAATGGTTCTGTTTTAGTTTGCCCCATCGGTTTGCTCGCTACTGTTGCTCTGCAAGTTCAGCTATTGTGTGTGAACCCTACCAACATAAAACAAAGCAGTTTTAGTTTAGGCTTACACACATCATTATAAAACACAATGTATATTGCTGTATTTTTTTCCTGCTGTGGCAAATTTTTTGCAAAATGTAGACACAGTGTGTCTAAAAAAGTTAAAGCTATATTTTTGTTCAGAGACAATGTTCTACACTGGACGCCTCCTTTAAATCACTTCAGGCATGCTTGACAGGTAAAATAAATGAGCACCATTTTAGTCAGCACAACACTGCTAGCTTTGTCAGTGCATATCATCTTTCTCCTAAAAGTTACTGGATTAACCCCACGTTTGCTATGTGCACTGTGTGCCTTTCAGACAGTAGACATGAATGCTGCCAACCTTGCCAGCTAAGGAACACTACATACATTGCATTGCGAGCTTCTCTTACTGACTTGAATTCACCTTCCAGTCCCGTTCTGGACTTAGGTACTGAGATGAGAGCTCAGTTGGATTATCTTCTGTGGTGAATTGAAGTTATGGTGGTTGTATTTGTAGTAAATTAATTGCTTTGAATTTAAGTAAAATTCAACTGCAAAATGTTCAACATTGTTTGCCGACATGCCAGCAGTGTTTGAGATTTTAGCGCACTCTACTGGAGAATGCATGTACTATTGAGACCTTTCATAAACTGATGTTACAGTATACCCACGCAGTACCATATTAACAAATGGGGTTGTGTAGGAGTGATAAGGCATCCATGGTTGCTTTCATGTGGCTTTATTAAATCATTTTAATCAGTAGATGTCTTACTGGGGTTTGCAGACTGAGATTCTGGTTATTTGAACCCATTCCTGACGTCTGCATGTTGTACATCCAATTTCTTTTTAGTTTTCCTCAACCCTTATTCACTTAGTTTAGAGAAGCTATTCCAACATGATATTTCTCAGATGGAAAAAAAAACAATGTAAGAAGTGAGAAGGGTGATTTGGGAGTTAAAATATTATTCATGGTTACAGTTGAATAATTCCAGAGCTTGGATGAACCTTAGGGACACAAAAACTACAATTAGACGCTGTATCTCAGCAACTAGCTGTTTGGATGTCTTGCTAGATATAAACGTCAGAGAACTAAGCTAATTGTTCTATTGGTGTGTTTACCTGGGACTGGACTAAAAGTTTTGGCCTATCTTGGAGTGAAAAATAGGAATAAACAGGCAAACGGAAAAGGAAGCAACAATTATTTATTTTCTGTTTTGAGTTCTCTTACATCACAGTAAAACATTCATATAATACATAGACAAAAGTTAAAAACCACAATCAACACTCCCTTCCTAAAAAAAACACCCAAACGAACATGACAAATGAGAATCTGTTAAAAACCCTAAACATCAAGGTTTTCATACAGGCCACACCCATAGAATATGCAGGCCACACCCATAGATCTGCAGCCCCCGCCCCCATGAGATGTTGAAAGTCACTAAGCTTGGTGATCAAGTTATCAATTTGCTTGCTTTGTTAGTCATTTACTTCCTGCCAGAACAGATGCGCTGCACTCACGTAACAAGTGTGTCCGTTACAAGATCAGATAAATTGGATTGTATGCCTTCTTATCAAATAATAACTATGCAATTCCAAAATCCTAAAAAGGAATCTATAATCCTAAAAATAAAAGTGTCTTCTAAATTATTAAAATGTAAATAAAAGCATCCATTAATATAATTATAAAAAACATATAGCCAAATAACGGTGCCTTAGCCATGTCAAAATGTTTTGAATTGTAGAATGTAATCTTAAAAAAACAAATACATATATTATTTACATGTTGTTTGGTGCGTGTGGTGGGTTGCTTGTCAGAATTCTGAGACTAATTATCTAATTACAAACCATTATTATTATTATAATATATTGTAGGTGAGGTACTTTCTAGCACATGCTTTTGTGTTTTGTCACCAAACTAATGACTTGTTCATGGTCAAACTATTCAATTCCCAGAGTGATCTGACAACTGTACATCCAGTTTGCTTAAAGGCACTGGCACATGAATTGGAAAAGTTGCCATTTTCATATGAAATGAAAATAGAGCTATTTAGTTGGCTAGTGCAAACCACACGGAGGCATGTGCTGAAGGTGTATGTTCTGTATACGTTCTGTATACGTTCTGTATGTTACGGTGGAGGATCTTTTGCTTCCACTGGTCATTGGGCCTCTGTTACGATCAACAGCACACAGACTCCACTGCTATTTTAGTAATCAGTTAATCTGACCACCATTTCATCAACAATTTTATTTAAATGTATCAGCTATTTCAGTTTGGGATTAGATCTATATTCTTGCCCAAGATAGTTTGTCTGTCCTACCCACCCCTTTTCCACGATACTCCTATATCTGTCCTACCATTCCCTGTCTACTATACTCCTATATCTGTCCTACCACCCCCTGTCTACGATACTCCTATATCTGTCCTACCACCTCCCTGTTTACTATACTCCTATATCTGTCCTACCATTCCCTGTCTACTATACTCCTATATCTGTCCTACCACCTCCATGTCTACTATACTCCTATATCTGTCCTACCACCTCCCTGTTTACTATACTCCTATATCTGTCCTACCACCTCCCTGTCTACTATACTCCTATATCTGTCCTACCACCTCCCTGTCTACTATACTCCTATATCTGTCCTACCACCCCCTGTCTACGATACTCCTATATCTGTCCTACCACCCCCTGTCTACTATACTCCTATATCTGTCCTACCATTCCCTGTCTACGATACTCCTATATCTGTCCTACCACCTCCCTGTCTACTATACTCATATATCTGCCTAACCCAACATGCACAACACCACTGCTTGGGTGTCCTTTCGTATTTGCTGAACCAGGTGGAAGGCTTTAATTCTAAGGAGAGACGAGGCAGGTTATCAACTCTTTATTCCCTCTAAGTAGGGTTTGACTGATCTGGGTTCTGCTGCTCTGAGATACGGTCTTTTACAAGGGGTTCATTTTCATGTTGGACTGTCACATCGAATCCGTCCAGTTCAACATCGCCCCCACTGCGTGTTTGTTTTATACGCTTTGAATCTTCGTTTGTCTGTTCTTTTTCCTGACCCAGTTCAGAGACAGATTTCATTATATTAAATGTTAAATTATATATCTTGTCAAAATCCAGGTTATCAACATTGACCACTCTGGTTCTGCTGGCTTGACTGCTTGCTGGAGGGGGTTCTGGAGGGTTTGGGTTGCTGCTCTGCCTGACTCCTCCTGGTGTGTAGTTTCCCTGATCTCCTCTTGGTGTTTTGCTTCCCTGGTCTCCCGGGTCTAGTTTTGAAGTGGGCTGTAGTAAGACTTTGCCTTTTTGAACTACATAATCCCTAGCTGTTGTCTTTACATCTGTTTGGATAATATTCTCCATCTCAATCAGAATATTCTCCTGAAATAGTACCCTGTGATATGACCTACATAAAGTGTAGCAACAAGCCGAGCAGCACTTTTTATCTTCAGTCCTGCTCTCTTTTGTTCTCTCACAGCAGCAACAGGGGTAACACCAGTAAGGTACTGCATTAAAAATAGCAACTAAAATCACCAGGCCCAGGGTCACCTCTAAGCCAATAACCTGAAAGAAAACATATTTTTTTTAATAGTTTTTAGTGTGAAACAAAAGGCTATTTTGAAAATCTCTTCTGAATAATAATTTATTTTAAATAAAAACAAATATCTAAATTATTCAATTACAGTAAAGTAAAGTTACTCACCACTGACTTGCGTTTAAGTTGATCTGTGTAAGTGCCGTTTGTGTTTAACCCAAGGAGTTCTTCTCTGTTTTGACACGCGTACCAGTCTCCATCCAACAACACTGATACAACCCATAGTAACCCGATTGCAGTCGCCTTGAAGAGGGCTGAAAAAAGTCTTTGCCAAAAATCCCTTCCACATCTATACACAATTGTCCAAACTTGTCGAAACTCTCCATCCAGCCAGAGAATCAGGAAAAACAATATAAAAGGTGGCATTGCAATGTAGACATTACACTCATATTGGGTCGGCCAATCCTTTGGGTTAACACCAGGTTTAGTCAAGCAAGTCAACTGCTTATCAAACACAACATGGTAAACAAAAAGGCCAATAATGGTCACAAAATAACTGGTTTTCCCCTCCAGTAGTGAGAACATTTTGTTAAATCCTGCTTTCAAGCCGTCCATATTTCAAGTTACAGATTTAGTTTCTAATGTTATTAATTATCAGTATTAGAGTTTCTACCTGGTCTGTCCACTCTCTTCTTGTCCGATGAAAAATTTTTCAGTTTTCACTTCTGCAAAACACGCCTCAGTGGAACCACATCCTGTTTCACAAACACCTTCAGATTATAAATAGTCAGTGCCACTGTCTTTTAAGATTGTCTTCAAATGTAGAGCGGAGTTGTTTTATTGAACAAATGTGTTCAATAAGACAATGCCTTTAATTTGTACCTATTATTCTACATTAACATGTAGAGTGCTGCTATGTTAACATCAAAGTTGGCCTTGGCCCTTGCAAAACAATCTCTGTGGAAATAAAAACACATTCTATTACAGTTTAGTTAATTTGGCACAGAGGAACCATCTCCTGCATCAGCATCAAGCCAATGCACCCATTACAAACCAATTCCTCCTGCAGAAGGTGCAGGAAGTATGGCACAGAGGCCCTGATCTTCCCCACAACTCTAACCTGCCTGTTGTTAGGCCCCATTTCTAGCAGCCAATACTCCAACACCTTATCTTTGAGTAAGCATGCTAAACTGCTAATTTGGTACAAGAAAAACATGTATATGAAGTCCATTATATCAAGCAAGGCTGAAACCTTTTTTTGTTTGTTAAATGAAGTTAACATTGTTGGCCAATGAGTAACGCAAAGTTACATGTACTCTTCTACATTGTGCTTAGTTATTGGATATGCTAACGTGTTAGTTGTTAATATGCCAGCAAAGTTCACGTCATAGCCTATTGCAATTGGAATACAAAGAGACAATTAATAAACCACTCTTCATGTTCCTAAACAAAATAATATAAATGACATAATATACAATAAAAAAAGGTGCCAAAATGTGATGCAGGCAAATTTACAAAGTCCATGGAGCTTCTTGTTGAAACTCTCCATCTAGCCAGAGAATCAGGAAAAACAATATAAAAGGTGGCATTGCAATGTAGACATTACACTCATATTGGGTCGGCCAAGTCTCTGGTTTAACACCAGGTTTAGTCAAGCAAGTCAACTGCTTATCAAACACAACATGGTAAACAAAAAGGCCAATAATGGTCACAAAATAACTGGTTTTTCCCTCCAGTAGTGAGAACATTTTGTTAAATCCTGCTTTCAAGCCGTCCATAAACAAAAAGGCCAATAATGGTCACAAAATAACTGGTTTTTCCCTCCAGTAGTGAGAACATTTTGTTAAATCCTGCTTTCAAGCCGTCCATATTTCAAGTTACAGATCTAGTTTCTAATGTAATTAATTATCAGTATTAGAGTTTCTACCAGGTCTTTCCACTCTCTTCTTGTCCGATGAAAAAATTATCGGTTTTCACTTCTGCAAAACACGCCTCAGTGGAACCACATCCTGTTTCTCAAACACCTCAGATTAAAGATAGTCAGTGCCACTGTCTTTTAAGATTGTCTTCAAATGTAGAGCGGGGTTAAACAGAAAACCAAATGTGTTCAATAAGACAATGCCTTTAATTTGTACCTATTATTCTGCATTAACATGTACAGTGCTGCTATGTGAACATCAAAGTTGGCCTTGGCCCTTGCAAAACAATCTCTGTGGAAATAAAAACACATTCTATTACAGTTTAGTTAATTTGGCACAGAGGAACCATCTCCTGCATCAGCATCAAGCCAATGCACCCATTACAAACCAATTCCTCCTGCAGAAGGTGCAGGAAGTATGGCACAGAGGCCCTGATCTTCCCCACAACTCTAACCTGCCTGTTGTTAGGCCCCATTTCTCGCAGCCAATACTCCAACACCTTATCTTTGAGTAAGCATGCTAAACTGCTAATTTGTACTAGAAAACACGTATATCAAGCCCATTATATCAAACAAGGCTGAAAACTATTTTAGTTTGTTAAATTAAGTTAACATTGTCTTAACGCGGCCAATGAGTAACGCAAAGTTATATGTCCTCTTCTACATTGTGCTTAGTTATTGGATATGCTAACGTGTTAATTGTTAATATGCTAGCAAAGTTCACGTGATAGCCTACCTACATTTCAGTAAATGGATTGTATAAGATATATTTTGTCTTATTAGATTTATTTTAATGATTACTCGAACACTGTGATCATTATTAGTGATCACAGAGAATTCAGGTACATTTTCAATTATAATTTCTATTCTGTCATGAGCATCTGTCCAGGAAATCAAATTGCTTTCAATACGATCTGCAAAATCCAACATTACTTGCACTAGCCCTGTTGCCATTGTACCCATACATCTATGATTGTAGCCTGATTGTAGCCTGATTGTAGCCTGCCTATTTCTGGTTGGCAAGTTAAATCGTCGCACCTTCAGAGAATGACTGACAGGGCAGTAGAACATGAAAATGCAATCGCATTTCAATGTTATTTTCATTAAGTTAGGAAAACAGCATTAGAGCTTGGGAATGCCGTTGCCAAGGATGGCGCTATTTCTCACTTTTTGCCTTTGAATTAACATTTGAATTTTTGTTAAGCACAAAGCAGGGCATGACTTAGAAAATGAAATGGCAAATGGCATTTCATTAACATTTTAATTTTGACAGCGAATGTTCATACCAGTACTTGAAAAGTCAAATGCAAATCACATGATTGCATTTTAATTTTCATATTGACTCAAATAATGCAGGCAAAAGTGGAAAATGAAAATGCAATGTGGGGTTGCATTAACATTTGAATTAAGTTAACTTTATGCTTCCATAGGTCAGGGACTGTCGAAGCGGATATTACGTGATTGGTTTACTGAGATGTCATGTTTAGCCAGAGACTGATCTGCGTGGCTGCAGCTGGATGCTATTGCTCTCTCCTCCAAACACATAGGATCTTTTATGTGCGAAAGGACCATCTTCAATTGGTTGATTGTTTGAAAAGACAGAGAACTGAACAGAGACACGAGGAGGAGGGGATGTAACACTCCTTGACTTTATCTTCCATCATCTCCCTCTTTTGTGCTTTGTTCAATCGCCATCTTTCCTCTTCTGTCTCTGTTTCACCTCTCTGGTAATTTCTTTCCTCTCACTCCTGTTGTTTACCAGACTTCTCCTGCTCTTCTCTGACGATCTACAGTCTTTCCTCCTCCTTTCTGAGTTGTCGTTCTTTATATTCCTGTTTCTAGAAGCCTTCCTTTAGGCCATTTGAGGTATTCTCATGCATTTGCTTTTCACATTAGATACAAGATCCTTCTTCCTGATTCCTGTCTTATATCTCCTTCTCTTCTTCATTCGCCTCATCTGCTTCCTCAGTCTTTTTTTTTTCTGTCTCGCTTTCACAATAACCTTTTCTGTTTGACCTTTCTCTCAGTTTCTCAACTTTTCCCTCCTTTTCTTTTTCTTTCTCAATTTTTTTCTGTTCATCATTATGCTTTTTAACGTTTCCAAATATTTTCTATCTCTTGCTCTGCTTCCTTTTTTCCTCCTACAATGTCCTCTTGTCTTCATCTCCTATCGTTCTCTGTCTTTCTGTAGCACATTCTGCTTAATCCTCCACTTTCAATCTAAGTTCTTCTTTTATTTTCACAATGTCTTTTTCTAACAGTAGTAGATGTTTAATAACTTGACATGACAGCATATTTTATATGTGAATGAATGCAGACATCTTTGGCATTAGGTCTAGTTAATTCTACTTTCTCTTTTACCTTGCTGAACTGTTTTGAACACAGAGTACAGAAACCATTCTGTTTCACATTAGTGTTTGAGTTGAAACTGACCTCTTCATGAATTACAGTGCATTAATGTTTTCTTATTATAACTGAACAGACACATTAATTCAATAACAATGTGCGTTTTTGTCATTCTATCAATAGATGGCGCCATTGTGTACTACTCACACTAGACCAGGGAATTCTGCAGGACGACCATAAAAGGTATTTAAAACGAACACACAGACAACATTGATCCCTGAACAACACTCCCACTGTAAAACTTTTGCTTGTACACTTTTTTCTACCAAATCTTTTCCTTCCCTTCGCCTCTCTATTAATGTGCTTGGACACAGAGCTCTGTGAACAACCAGCCTCTTTAGCAATGACCTTTTGTGTCTTGCCCTCCTTGTGCAAGGTGTCAATGGTCGTCTTTTGGACAGCTGTCAAGTCAGCAGCCTTCCCCATGATTGTGTAGCCTACAGAACTAGACTGAGAGACCATTTAAAGGCCTTTGCTGGTGTTTTGGGTTAATTAGCTGATTAGAGTGTGGCACCAGGTGTCTTCAATATTGAACACAATATTCTAATTTTCTGAGATACTGAATTTGGGATTTTCATTAGTTGTCAGTTATAATCATCACAATTAAAAGAAATAAACATTTGAAATATATCAGTCTGTGTGTAATGAATTAATATAATATACAAGTTTCTCTTTTTGAATGGAATTACTGAAATAAATCAACTTTTTGATGATATTCTAATTTTATGACCAGCACCTGTATGGACTGATTGATTGATACTGAAATAGCAGATTTAGGAATTAGGTAGGCAACTGATGCCTGATATACTGTAGAAGTTTTGACTCACTATATTTGCACTTGCAGTATTTACTATTTGCAGTATTATGATAGAACCTATTTGACATTGTTCTGGAAGAATATTGTTACGACTTTTAGAGTGCATAAATAATGAATACTCTGACAACTTGAATAACAACTGGTGGTTCGTCATGTGTTTAGTATGTAAATAAAATAACAACATAACACTTTTTAATCTTGCGACCTTTTCACGCGCGTAATTATCCCAACTGCTGGACTACACCTGAGCACCGGGACACCTAAAACCATCTGATCCGCTATCAATTGGTCACCCTTCCCCTCAAACCCCGCCTATTTCAATAAACGATATCCTCTTATTGGGTCGTGTCTCTGACAGTCATTCCCAAACCCCTCGAGGCCTGCCTGTTGAGTGTGGTGCGCTCGCGGGTTTAATCTCTCCACTGTGGTTCCACATCATGGCGCGTCGCGAGCTGGAAGAGACCAACTCCTCTCTGAAGTGAATGGCAGCCGCACATAATCAACCCCTTGATCTCGGAAAGGACAATAGATAGTTTGCGATGCGTCTAGCGTTTGAGGAGTACATCAATTGAAACGGAATAACTGTTAGATTATTCAGGGATTGTTGCCCCAGGAGAAATCTCAGCCGCGATGTCCCTTCTGTGCGTCAGAGGTGGGTTATTTTCCTCTAAACTGTTTTCGTTATACTCCGGGCTGCACAACTGTCACATTGAATATATACATTTAGATTAAAAAAAATGACATTCCTAAACAAATTGACTTTGCGCTCGTGGATACATTACAGCCAGTTAAGTTGAGCAGTGAGTGGATGCGCATAACCAGTCGAGTTGGCACCTTCCAGTTAAAACTTTACCTGGGTTTTTTGTAAAGTAAGCTATTCAATACCACATTTTGACCTCTGGCGCGCATGTAGATTTTATAATGATGGATGATTAGACCTATGATGTTTGATTCACCAGATCAGTCCGTTAATCAGTTGTCCACTTAAATGATCCGCCTTGGCTACTTTTCCCAAATCGTCCTCTCTTGATCATTCAGGTAAACGCTAGTGTTGGTATACAGTTAAGATAGTTTGAAATAGTTGATTAACTAAAATGTTTTAGCTACAGTTGACTACTCTAGCCACAGGCTACTATAGAAACTCTAAATCCGAAATCTTCCCTCTTGGACACTGGCATTTCTCAATTGAGTGTCTGTAGGTTTTAAACCCTCTCAGGGAACCCCAAACATTTTGTTATAGTCCTGAACACTAATCAAGGGCTTGATGGATCAAATACATGGAATAGCTGGGCGTCCCTGTTGGTTGAGATTTCATTTCAAGTTGTTTAAGATACAGTCCGGAATTTCTGCCCACTGGTGGTAAAAGTGGCGCTGTTGAGCCAAGAACTGTCCCCGATGATTGGGTCGGGTGTCATTTCTCATTTGATGTCATCAAAGTTACTCACTTTTAAATGGAATTCAATGGCTAAGTGAGGTACGATAGAGATTGCATGAATAGATTATGCACATACCGTAAGAGAAAACATATTACACATCCAGCCCAAAATGGGAGATTTGAAAACATGTTTTGCTGTCCCAGACTCCAACTATAGCCATTTTTTGGAAGAAAAATACAGCTCGGTGACATTCATCCTTCTCCTTGCTCATCTTCACCTTCATGGCTAAAGTAAAAGGAATTTCTGTACTAAAGCAGGGTCTCTGGGGATTTACCGGAGGTGGATGGATACTCTCCGAAATTCGTCTACCTTCAGCATAGGCGGAGTTTGACATTCTAGCCAGGGGGGGGCAAAAAATGTAAAATATATTTTAAAACAATGCAATTATTTATTCCACTCATTGTTTTTGAAAAAATGCAATTACTCTCCCTGCCCCCCCCCCCCCCCGCAAACTCTGCGCATGACCTTCAGTATAAAAGGCAAATGTTAGCCCACTATGTTTTTTACCTGAGCGCGAGATGCTGCTAATGTTAGCTGTATCTGGGGCTCTATTGTGGCTGGTACACCGCAACACATCGAACACGGAGCATTATTTTAGGTTCACGCCGTGTTTAAGTAAATGCTTCATCGTATTTGATGTGTTGCCTCCCTTGCACGAAATGTCCTTGTTGCATGTGTTGCATTTTGCGTTGTCTTTGTTGTGCAACTTTTATTGACTGTAAAATGGTTGATGTAGTTTACTCGTGAGCAAGCGCGTCGCGACTGAAATATGCTGAAGTTAGGAACCGAAGTTAGGATTCGAAATGTAGGTGTCTTATCGAATCCACGGTTCTTTGAAATTTGGAATCGGCTCCTGCTTAGAACCGGTTCTCGAACTAGTTCTCGAGCAGGGGATGGATACAGTGGATCTATAATGTGGATGGATACAGTGGATCTATAATGTGGATGGATACAGTGGATGTGTAATGTGGATGGATACAGTGGATGTATAATGTGGATGGATACAGTGGATGGATACAGTGTATCTATAATGTGGATGTATAATGTGGATGGATACAGTGGATGTATAATGTGGATGGATACAGTGGATGGATACAGTGGATCTATAATGTGGATGGATACAGTGGATGGATACAGTGGATGTATAATGTGGGTGGATACCGTGGATGTGTAATATGGATGGATACAGTGAATGTATAATGTGGATGGATACAGTGGATGGATACAGTGGATGGATATAGTGGATTTATAATGTGGATGGATACAGTGGATGTATAATGTGGATGGATACAGAGGATGGATACAGTGGATGTATAATGTGGATGGATACCGTGGATGTGTAATATGGATGGATACAGTGGATGTATAATGTGGATGGATACAGTGGATGTATAATGTGGATGGATGCAGTGGATGGATACAGTGGATGGATATAGTGGATCTATAATGTGGATGGATATAGTGGATGTATAATGTGGATGGATACAGTGGATGTATAATGTGTGTGCATCCGTTTAGTTTTAATTTGGTGAGAAGGTGTTGCTGTTTGTTAGGATGTAGGGTGTTTGTACGTGTGTGTATTGCTGGATTGGGACTTTAAAGGGTCTGTTCCCTTTAAGGCCTGTCTGTCATCATGTCGGGGGGAGGTGAAAGGGGAAGGAGTAGACAGGCAGGATCAGAGGGGGGGAGGAGAGGACAGGAGGTGAAAGGAGAGGGAGTAGACAGGCAGGATCAGAGGGCTCAGATGACAGCCCCGTCAATACACTGCTGTTTTTAGATCACTTTTAAAGGACTGGATGCATAATGCTCTTTTCTCTCAGGTGGGAGGGAAACCAGGGTGGATGGAAGAGGTGAAGGGAATTGAAGGTGAAGAGGTGGAGGGATGTGGGTGGTGGATGGATGTGGATGGTGGAGGGATGTGAGTGGTGGAGGGATGTGGGTGGTGGATGGATGTGGGTGGTGGATGGATGTGGGTGGTGGAGGGATGTGGGTGGTGGAGGGATGTGGATGGTGGATGGATGTGGGTGGTGGAGGGATGTGGGTGGTAGAGGGATGTGGGTGGTGGATGGATGTGGGTGGTGAGGGATGTGGGTGGAGGGGGTGTTGGGTTGAAGGTGCAGGGTGGTGGAAGTGAAGGGGGTTTGAGGTGGAGGTGATGGGGTGTTGAGATGGAGGATGGTGAAGGTGAACTGGATTAGGTTTGGTAGGACGGAGGAGATAGGTCTACTTCTTGAATAGTTCTACAGGTGTTCTACAGGTGTCATTTGGAGACCTTGGTGTGATGGGAGATTAAAGATGCTTGAGTCACATCAAGTAAAACTGTAAACATATATTCTTGTGGAGTGTGTGTGTTTGGGGGGGTCTAAAAGATATACAGTGGGGAGAAGTATTTGATACACTGCAGATTTTGCAGGTTTTCCCCACATACAAAGCATGTAAAAGTTTGTACTCAGGTACTCTTCAACTGTGAGTGACTGAATAAAAAAAAAAAAATCCTGAAAATCACATTGTATGATTTTTAAGTAATTAATTTGCATTTTATTGCATGACATAAGTATTTGATACATCAGAAAAGCAGAACTTAATATTTGGTACAGAAACCTTTGTTTGCAATTACAGAGATCATACGTTTCCTGTAGTTCTTCACCAGGTTTGCACACACTGCAGCAGGGATTTTGGCCCACTCCTTCATACAGACCTTCTCCAGATCCTTCAGGTTTCAGGGCTGTCGCTGGGCAATACAGACTTTCAGCTCCCTCCAAAGATTTTCTATTGGGTTCAGGTCTGGAGACTGGCTAAGCCACTCCAGGACCTTGAGATGCTTCTTATGGAGTCACTCCTTAGTTGCCCTGGCTGTGTGTTTCGGGTCATTGTCATTCTGGAAGACCCAGCCACGACCCATCTTCATTGCTCTTACTGAGGGAAGGAGGTTGCTGGCCAAGATCTCGCGATACATGGCCCCATCCATCCTCCCCTCAATACGGTGCAGTCGTCCTGTCCCCTTTGCAGAAAAGCATCCCCAAAGAATGATGTTTCCACTTCCATGCTTCACGGTTGGGATGGTGTTCTTGGGGTTGTTCTCATCCTTCTTCTTCCTCCAAACACGGCGAGTGGAGTTTAGATCAAAAAGCTCTATTTTTGTCTCATCAGACCACATGACCATCTCCCATTCCTCCTCTGGATCATCCAGATGGTCATTGGCAAACTTCAGACGGGCCTGGACATGCGCTGGCTTGAACAGGGGGACCTTGCGTGCTGCAGGATTTTAATTCATGACGGCGTAGTGTGTTACTAATGGTTTTCTTTGAGACTGTGGTCCCAGCTCTCTTCAGGTCATTGACCAGGTCCTGCCATGTAGTTCTGGGCTTATCCTGTAGCCCATCCCAGCCTTGTGCAGGTCTACAATTTTATCCCTGATGTCCTTACACAGCTCTCTGGTCTTGGCCATTGTGGAGAGGTTGGAGTCTGTTTGATTGAGTGTGTGGACAGGTGTTTTTTATACAGGTAATGAGTGGAGAACAGCAGGGCTACTTAAAGAAAAACTAACAGGTCTGTGAGAGCCGGAATTCTTACTGGTTGGTAGGTGATCAAATACTTATGTCATACAATATAATGCAATTTAATTATTTAAAAATCATACAATGTGATTTTCTGGATTTTTTTTTTAGATTCCGTCTCTCACAGTTGAAGTGTACCTATGATAAAAATTACAGACCTCTACATGCTAAGTAGAAAAACCTGCAAAATCGGCAGTGTATCAAATACTTGTTCTCCCCACTGTAATAGGGGGAGGATTCACCAATGGTAAAGGAAAGCTTTGAAGAGAGCTTTACAGAGGCAGGGCTGGGTGGGGGAAGGAAGCTGGAGGGGAGGGAGGAGTCAGACGGAATAATCCTCTAACCATCTGGTGCCGCTCTTGTGTGTGTGGTTGTCCGTGTGTGTGTCATCACATGGGGTCGGTTCCTAGCGAACCTCGTCTCGCGTCCCGTGTCACTTCCTGTCAGACAGATGGACTCGAACTTCCTGTAAGCGCAAACTGGTCCCGCCCACGAACAATTCACAATGTTTTGAGGTTTCAGGACCCGCGATCAGTTTCCCGGCCAATCCCCTTAATGCGTTCATGTAAAACTGATCCCAAATCCCCAACGTCACGTGAACATTTATAGAGCCATCCGTGGTCTTGATGCCCAACTGTTGCCAAGCGCCGAATCCCTGTGGGGAATTTCGAGGATTTGAACCGGGGTCGTCTGTGCACCACGACTGTGTCAGTGGTCCGCTAAGCTGGATCGTAGGCATTAGCTCAGAGGGAGAAAAAATATCTAATGAGGATTCAGATTTCTGGTCTTCTTTTGACATGCTAAGCTAGAACCTGTGACGGTCCAAATGTGTATTAGTCCTCCACTACGTGTTTATGTGTTTAGAAGCTTGAAGTGTTGTTGGCACGACGACTGCCGTGCACCTCGGTTTGGTGGAGCCTAGGGGCAGAGTTGGAATGTGGAAATGAACGCACTCGGTCACTCTGGGAAACAGGACCCCGTTAAAGGACTTGTGTTCTGCACATGACGTGGCACAAAATACCCAGGGTGGCACGGAGCACGTGGGCAGATGCCTGGCGATGGGCATGCGGGATATTAAAGAGGATTGTGACATCACGATAATCTGAAAAACTATTCTCTCTCACCTCCGATGACCCCTCCTTCTGCTCCCTTGATCTGCGCCTCCCTCGCTTGTCTCCTCTGCTCCTTGTTCCCTGGCTTTGTTATATATATATATATATATATATATATATATATTTTTTTTTTTATATTGCAGTGCCTCTCCAGAAAGGGTTAAAAGGTTAACACAGCGTTTTGATGGAGAGGGCTTGATAGCTCGAGGAGCTGAGCTTGCTACCCTGTGCGCAGGTGGGTGCGACCCACAAGAAGTTGTCACGGGGTGCGACCCACAGGAAGTTGTCACGGGGTGCGACCCACAAGAAGTTGTCACGGGGTGCGACCCACAGGAAGTTGTCACGGGGTGCGACCCACAGGAAGTTGTCACGGGGTGCGACCCACAGGAAGTTGTCACGGGGTGCGACCCACAGGAAGTTGTCACGGGGTGCGACCCACAGGTAGTTGTCATGGGGTGCGACCCACAGGAAGTTGTCACGGGGTGCTGGTGCCTTTGCACGCACACAGATGTTCCCGCTGTAAGTAATAGAATGTCGGTATGTGGGATTAAACGTTGCATCATTACATCCTTTCGGGAAATCTGTCAGCGATATTCCCGAGCAGCTGTTGTCCAGCTTGCTGACAGTGGCATGGCCATTAGGATGGGACATAGTCAGGCCCTGTACCAGGTCGGAATAGGATATTCTTTCTTCTGGAGGGCAGTCTATTTTCACTTCTCCGCCCAAACGGAAGAGTAAAATCACTAGACTGGCGTAGGCGCCTGGGCTAGCTGGGGGAGATATTATATTTCAGTAACCAGGTGTTTTCAGTCAAGTCCGTCAGTCAATCTAATGTATTTTATCTAGACATTTTTTAAAACAGAAGTTGTCTTTTAAGTACTATTAAAGACACCCAATCTAATAATCTTACATGCGACTGAGGCAGATGTTGAAGAACAGCAGCCAGAATGAACTCCCCTGAAAGGCAGAAGGCCAGAAATAAACCTATCAGAGCCTGGCTCTGAACGTCCAGGAGAACAAATGGTCGTGAACATCAAGACTTTCAAAGCGTGCTGGCGGACAACGGGTTAAAAAATGCTTGCACCTTGGAAGGACATTTATGTTTTTCTTTTTGTAACTGAGCTTTCTAAAACAGCAACAGTGGTCAGTGAGGGTTTCAGAAGAATCCCCCGCTGAGTATGTGTGTAAATGTTAAGTGATTTCTCAAAGGAGGGGGCAAACCCAAACCCAGTGAACCAGGACTGGTCCAGACTCTGGAAGAAAGAACATGGGGTGTGTGTTGCTCTTTACCCTTCCCCTCTGATCCTCTCCTCGCTCCCTAAGGTTCCACCCTCCAGTGTTCTGACAGTGTCTTCGTCCCTCCAGAGTCTGTCTTAATTGGGCTGTTGCCACGAGTTACCGGTGACACAGTGTTTTCCATCTGTGTTAATGCAGCCTGGAGGCGTGGTTTTGCGCTGGATGACGGAGGCATTTGGCTTTAGCGGCTCTTTAATTTTTACATTTGGTGATGTGGAGATGCTGATGAGAGACGGGCTGCGTTCACAGTCGGTCCACACCTGATCTTAGTATTTCGATGCAATGGGTTTAGATGTTGTCATATCGGTCCTTTTTAAAATGTTAGTAATTTGGCAGACACACTTAATCAGAGAAACTTTGAAAGAGTGGATCTGATAGAGCAAGTGACTAATAACTGAAAATAGTTCTGCAACCAGGATCCCTAACCATATTTTTTATGTTTTACAATCTGTGTGTGGACTTCTGATCCAAATTCCATATGTGAAACGTAAACTCGAACACGCGTGTGTGTGTGTGTGTGTGTGTGTGTGTGTGTTTGTCTCTGTGGAGGAGGGCCCCAGCTGTCAGTGTTAAGTGACTGTAACAGGTCAGTAATGATACAGTCACTTCCAGACAGATAGACATGCAGTCAGACAGTTATTTATAGACAATGAATCAGCATCCATAGATCTATGAGACAGACTGACTGACTGACTGACTGACTGACAGACTGACTGACAGACTGAAAGGAAGACAGACAGTTATTTATAGGCATCAACCTGTACAGTTCTTCATGAGGCTGTCTGTATGTTACATTACATAGCTACTGTACAACACTGTTTTACACAAATCATACCCTATTGTCAAGTCATATGGGCTGTTAACTCTGATATGCAATTGTGTGTGCTGAAATGAGAAGGGACCCAGCTGTCACTAGCCAATTCCAGATCCCATTAGCCAATAAGACTGACAGACAAGCAGACATGTAGACAGTGAAGTTACTTTTGGACCTAACGTTTCTATTTGAGTTTCGTTTTTGTTTTCCACAAATCTGTCACATATTATTTTAAATAAAAAAAAATGTATGTGTAGTTTCAGTCTTATTTATAATAGAAAACTGCTTTAGTTTGCTATTATAACTTTGGTGGAGACCGATTTCTCAGTTTCAATAATTTCTTTACACATAGGCGTGTACACGAACCAACAATGTCACTTCAAACAGGAAGTGACCACCAACTACACTGCAGTAATTCTAAAACTAACCGTGAAGAATACTACAAACATTACAAAACTAATACAGCTTTCCAAAAGTCCAGAGATATGTTGATGTACGGAGTGGGATGTGAGTGAGTCTACAGTATGTGTTGAGGATGCGTCTGTGTTGATATCAGAATCCGTACCTAAGAAACTTCCATGGCGGTGTTTAACATCAGCCGCCGTACTTAAGAAGCTTCTCAGATTTAAGAGTTCAATGAATATGATTATACTGGGGGGGGGGGGGGGGGGGGGGGGGTGCAGGGACCAATCACAGTTCAGCACATCCCCTCTTGAGTTCCATTGGGTTCTGCCATGTGTCACACCGGCGAAGCCTCAGCACCGAGGCCTCTGTAATGAACTCATCAGCAGTTTGCTCAGCCCCAGGTGGGTCATGCATCGCTCTCCGGGGTTTCAAGCGCATTGCTGGATTACCCAGAAGGCATGCAGGGCACGTGCTCTGCCCCTCCCCGACATCCAAGGGGCCCCCAACCAATGTAGCACAAGTGGAGGTCGCGACCCCCTCAGAGCCTATGATTGCAGTATGCGTGTGTTCAGAGTAATTAGCTTTACGACTGAACAACAGCATTAGATTTGGTCCGCGGTGTTGCGTGTTCCTCTCAGGCCTGTGACAAAAAGTATCCTGTGTTTAAGTTTATCTCATGACAGAATTTGCAGAGTAGCATTACACATGTACAGGTCTGACCCGGTTCAGAACGATATTCATTCACAGGAGGACTGACTAGCAGACCACCATATAAAATATTACATACAGAAGGACTGACTGGCAGACTGCCATATAAGATATTACATACAGAAGGACTGACTGGCAGACCGCCATATAAGATATTACAAACAGAAGGACTGACTGGCTGACTGCCATATAAGATGTTATATACAGGACGAATGACTGGCAGACCGCCATATAAGATATTACATAGAGGATGCCTGATTGGGAGACTGCCATATAAGATATTATATACAGGAGGACTCACTGGTAGACCACCATATAAGATATTACATGCAGGAAGTCTGACTGGGAGACCACCATATAAGATATTACATACAGGATGTCTGACTGAGAGACCACCATATAAGATATTATATGCAGGATGTCTGACTGAGAGACCACCATATAAGATATTACATACAGGATGTCTGACTGAGAGACCACCATATAAGATATTACATGCAGGATGTCTGACTGGGAGACCACCATATAAGATATTACATACAGGATGTCTGACTGAGAGACCACCATATAAGATATTATATGCAGGATGTCTGACTGAGAGACCACCATATAAGATATTACATGCAGGATGTCTGACTGGGAGACCACCATATAAGATATTACATACAGGATGTCTGACTGAGAGACCACCATATAAGATATTATATACAGAAGGATTGACTGACAGACAGCCATCTGAGGGCATTAGGTTGTCTTGGAGGTATCTGTCTGCCATCCTGGCATTAACTGTGGCATGCTGTTCCAAGTGACATTATTTTACATCACATTGTGTGTTTCTGTTTGAGTTCATATGTATGTTTTACTGGTGTGTATTTCATAACTATGCTTAAGGGTTTGTGGCAAGTTTAGGGTTTGGAGTTATTTTTAGGCTTAGGGTTTTGTAGTTCTGTTTGTGGTTAGTTTTGGGATTAGGAATTAGGGAATGTTGTTTTTTTTTCGTTTGGATGCTTTGATCGCAGAAAAGTCCTCACATGTATAGTAAGTTGACTGTGTCTCATGCTTTACTGTCAGTCTCCTGCTTTGCCTTCCTCACTGCTGTGTACCTTTCAGACACACCTGTCATTAAATTAGAAAATTAACAGACTGTTCTTTAATGAATGTATCCTGACCCCAGGACTTATTGGTCTCTCTCTCTCTCTCTTTCAGTAAAGAAAGCCAAGCTGCATGGCCCTCCAGGTAAGTGCCTTTAGTGGAGATCTGGTGTGAACTGGGAGATGGTTTTCAATGGCTTCTTGCTGCTCATCGTGTAGCTTCACTGTGCAGGAGTTACCATATATGATATGTTTGTGTTTGTTTTACACATCCTCGGCAAAGTTGGAGACACATTTCATAATGCATGTGGACTGAACGTGCAGTTGTAAGGCAACCGTCTGCGACACGAATGCGAGTTTGCTCAACATTTCTTATCAAATGTTGAGCAGCTGGTTGCCATACAGTTGTGTGTTGGCTCAACCCTGAACGCTGGCTCGCAAAGTGATGTGTAATTCCTGTTGGAATCCAGCCAAGTGTTGGAGTATCCAGAAATTGGAACTTTTAATCCCTCGCTACATAGATTAATAATCACTGCTGGAGTAGGCACTATGGATTACTGAAAGTACCTTAGTAAATCATATCAACTTTAACCTCTGTCTACTCTGGGTCTTGCTGTCTTCTCCTCTTAGCATATCCCCCTGTTCTTTTTCTCATCCACACCGGATATAGCTGTCCATCCTTTGTCCTGTCATTTCATCTCCGGATGGACAAACAGAGATAGACATGAAGTGGTAAATGAGAAACTCTGCCAGAGGGGAGGTGATGAAAATCAATAGAAGCTACCAGACAAAGGGAAGAGCTACAAATCCAGCTGGCATCATACGACAACTATGGCGTTGAAATAGTTTGTTGTTGCCGTTACAATAGAATGCTTACTGACCTCATTTATTTTCAGTATTACCAGACATTTTAGCCCATTAACTAACTACAATTTGCATACATTTGAACAAAACTGACTTAAAATAGTCAGTATAATACTGAGTAAAAAGTCAAACATGGTCAAAGGTCCTGTGTGTTTTCTTGCCAGCTATTTCTCAGGTTTCGAGAAATGGTGGATTGAAATGGATTTATGATTCTCGCAAGTAAATGTTGACTCGCTAGGTAGGAACTAGCTCTGCCAGTTGAAGAGGGTTACACCGTGACCTCTGTGACCTGTGAGATCAGGTGGAATGGTCGAGTGAACTTGTTTTGGGCGTCGTTCCCGTTGGTGGAAGCAAGGAACTGCAATGCCGAGGACTCCTGCAGCCCACCAACCAGGAAGCCCACCGACCAGGAAGCCCACCAACCAGGAAGCCCACCGACCGGACATGTCTCCGCCCAGATTACTGATGGACCGCTATAGTGAACAGGGCGATAGCTATTGTTGCAATTTCAACATTCCTTCTCGTACCGAAGTTTCAGAAGCAGCGTGAGCACGGCTGTCCCCTCTTGTGGCCCAGTTTGAAAACATGATGCATGATGACCTGGTTCAGTCGCATGCCAGGAGGCAGATTCTGTCCTGTAGAAGTAAAACGAGGACACTTGTTCTATTTGTTCTATTTCTATGTCATGTACTGCCCCCTTCCCCAAAGGTACCACCCGACCGCAGACATGTCTGACTGCCTTCCTGAGGAACCCCCGCTCTGGGAAGCCTCTGGGCTCTCAAGTCGCCTCGTTTTTTGATGCTTCTGAGGTAAACTAGTTTACTGGGCTTCAGCACGGTATCAATATCGAGCAAATCAACTAATTATCCCTCAGTCTCTATTCTCCCACTCTGTTACTGTGGGCGGCAGATTGCCTGGCGGTTAGTACATCCTATGGGATCACAAAAGGTTGTGAGATCGAATCCCTGTCCTCGAACATGACAGTTTACCTAATTGGTCCCCGGATGCCCATTACGGGGGCTCCCATCACTACAGTTAGGAGAGATACGCTTGGAAGCCGAAGGAACATTTCATTGGACCTTGTGTGCAATTAATGACTAAAATAATGAAGTCTTAATTAATCTGTGACTGCCCTCTTTCTGCTCCTTTCCTTCCGCCTTTCCATCCCTCTCTTTTCTCCCCTCGCTTCCCACCTCCTCCACCTGTATCTCTGTCAGCTGTCTCAGTATTTTTAGAACGGACTGAGACGCATGTTAATGAACCCATCACCCACACAACCGCCTCACCATTCACCTCATAGAGTCACTCTCAGTCTCACTCCTTCTTTCACTCTCACTTTCTCTCTTCCTCTTGCTCTTTCGCTCTCACTTTCTGTCTCCCTCCACCTGTCTCTCGTTGTCCCCTTCTTCTCTATCTCTTCTCTGTCTCTCCCCTTGCCAATCCCCACCGGTACCCCTCTCTCCTCCTTCATATGTTTACTGAGTCCCTCTGACCAGGCTGACAGATGTGTTTCGTTTCCGTTGGTATTCATTGAATCACTGTCTTTCTGGATCGGGTGATGACTTGACCTCCAAATTCCCCAGATCTCAATCCAATCTTGCATCTGTGGGATGTGCTGGACAAACAGGTCCGCTCCACCTCGCAACGTACAGGACTGCTGCTAACTTCTTGGTGCCAGACTCCACAGCACACCTTTAGAAAGTCAAAACGGGGACCTACATAATATTAGGCAGGTGGTCTTAATGTTATGGCTGATCGGTGTGTATATATACACACACACACATATACACATTTACTTTACTTTGTTCCTCCCCTGGCTCTTCCCTGGTTCTTAATTAGTAGAGTTGGAGGGATGAATACAGGACAGTTATTTATCTATTTATTCCTAAGGACATCCATTAACTGCGGGCTACAATTCCTGAGAAACGTTTCAGCGAGGGATGCAAAATCATTTAAAGCTATTTTCCCTTAAAACATAAAAATAACCTCCACACCAAGTGTAAAAAAAAAGAAAAATCATGACAAATCTCCTGAGTCCCTCCGCTATTACCCATGGTACCAAGCTTGTTAATGAGGATCCCCACTCCTTCCCCAGTCAGCAGCATTACCACAGTATTCATTAGAGAAGACAGGCCAGTAAATGTCAGCCAGCTTGGCTGCCCCACACACGTCTGGGGGTGACAGGCCAACTCTAATTTAATCCCAGAATTCCTGTCACCTTAATTATGAATGAAGCCGGCTGGCGCCCCAGGAGCCTCCCCAATGTAGCGCTGTTTTAGGGGGGCTGCGGGCGCACCCTATACCATAAATAGTGGCCTGCTTTCGACTAGGCCCCTTTGTAAGCATCAGGGTGCCATTTGGGTTGCACGCCTCGTCCAGATCAGATGCAGATAATTCAGATCAAATCCTGATTTATTTTATTATTTTTTAGACCTTAGACTTTTCACACATCTGTGCCATCCCTGATGTGGCACATCAGGTTAAATGAGTCTGTGGCTCGGTGAAAGCAGTGTAATTGAATCAGGTGCACCCATCTAGGGAAGGCACATAATGAAACACGTCAGGTGGGTTGTGCAGTGTCAGTGGTCTAGCGACGATGCTCCCGGCTTATACGGAGACCGGGGTTCAACACCCTGCTCCGACCCTTCAATCAGTGTCTCCCCTCTGTCGTCTAGTAACTGTCTCAATGAGGAGGCACTCAGAAATTCAGTGGGGATGTAAAAACCATGTGTTGCCATGCTGTGCGAAGGAAAAAACACAGCACTGAACTGCGACCTGCTGTTTATCTGCAGTTAATTCTCATAGTGACCACACTGTGTTTTTCCGAAACATTCTCCAGCAGGCATCTGACTGACTGGCCTTTTCACCTGTTTCTACGTGCAGAATCAGCTCGCAAGTAATGGATGGCACTCTGCTCAGAGGTGCAGAGTAATCTGGTGTGATGGAGACACCTGGTTCAATGTGCATACTGGAGCGAATGCACACACAGACACCGACAGGAAATGGTGTTGCACAGAGTACACCATGCAACCCCCCCCGTCCTTTGATCCAAACAGCCCTGGCTTTCGCTAACCGAGCTGTCACTTCAGCCGGTCTGTATGGATGAAACTCCTGCAGCCTCCCTGTTTACGCCTGCCCGCCGGCCCACCACAGGAGGTTGTTGGCCAATATCTTGTGATACATGGCTCCATCCATCCTCCCCTCAATACGGTGCAGTTGTCCTGTCCCCTTTGCAGAAAAGCATCCCCAAAGAATGATGTTTCCCCCAACATGCTTCACGGTTGGGATGGTGTTCTTGGGGTTGTTCTCATCCTTCTTCTTCCTCCGAACACGGCGACTGGAGTTTAGACCAAAAACCTCTATTTTTATCTCATCAGACCACATGACCATCTCCCATTCCTCCTCTGGATCATCCAGATGGTCATTGGCAAACTTCAGACGGGCCTGTTACTAATGGTTTTCTTTGAGACTGTGGTCCCAGCTCTCTTCAGGTCATTGACCAGGTCCTGCCGTGTAGTTCTGGGCTGATCCTTCACCTTCCTCATGATCATTGATGCCCCACGAGGTGAGAACTTGCATGGAGCCCCAGACCGAGGGAGATTGACCGTCATCTTGAACTTCCATTTTCTAATAATTGCGCCAACAGTTGTTGCCTTTTCACCAAGCTGCTTGCCTATTGTCCTGTAGCCCATCCCAGCCTTATGCAGGTCTACAATTTTATCCCTATGTCCTTACACAGCTCTTTGGTCTTGGCCATTGTGGAGAGGTTGGAGTCTGTTTGATTCAGTGTGTGGACAGGTGTCTTTTATACAGGTAATGAGTTCAAACAGGTGCAGTTAATACAGTTAATGAGTGGCTTCTTAAAGAAAAACTAACAGGTCTGTAGGAGCCGGAATTCCTACTGGTTGGTAGGTGATCAAATACTTATGCAACAATATGTTCCATGTTTGATAACATTCCGCTGGTTCCGTTCAATGACGTATGGCTCCAACGGTCACAACAAAAGATCGGTTTTCGTGCCGTGTCCATCTCATGACACTACTTGTGTAACCTGCGTGGGTTGTAGCAATATGCCATATTTTTCACCTACCAACACGAGCTAACTGATGAAACTATTTTAGACACATTACAAATTAGTTCGGCTGTGATCAGCATCGGCTGACAATGTCTGACACAAAACAAAATCGTAATATGTGGAGTTTAATTAAATCAACTAAACACATAGACAACACAATAGAAATCTCCAATGAGCTTGTTTTTTTTGTCCTAGACTAGGCTTAATTTGTGTCTGCGAAACCGGCCCATAGAATATCATTGAAACTTATTTTATAGGCCTCTTTCCCATCTGCAGCTTTTACAGAATTCTTTGCAGTATAGATACCCATCTTAAAACCTCTAAGAGCAAGCTGTAAGTTCAGTTCATTGGCCAGGAAAAACTCACAGAAAGGTATGAACCTAGAAAAAAACAGAAAACGGTATAAGATGAAATGGCTTTTTAAAGCCAAATTGTTCATCAAATTCACAAGTGGAAATGAACTTAGGGTAAAAAATACTTCCTCCTCCAGAATAAATATGAATGTCGGTTGGCATTTCTTAACCAAGGGTTCAAAATAATCGCACTGGTTATAGAGGGTTCAAAGGTCAGATGCTCAAGAGAAAATCTAAATGTCAGTTGGCTTTTCATAGGCAGGTGTTAAGAGGTCGGGACAAAAATAGCAACCTCCCTTGAAATGTGTATTGTCTTCACAATCCTCTTCATACCAACCCACAACACACACCCCTCATCCAATAATATGAAGCCACCAAACCATTTCACATGCATAGCAGTACCATAGTCTGTTCTGAAACAGTGATACGAATGCCCCCGTTGTTGTTATCATCTTGTACTTCACTTCATATCCTATTGTCATACTCCTTTTTCATCCACTTGGTTATCTGTCCTATCCGAGATCACAAAACCATTGTTTTATTAGCTGTGTCCCTATAGTGGCCTTATTCGACCTCTATTCTCTGAGCCGAAGAAAAAGGCACTGGAATGAAAAGATTAAGGGGGGCGGGTGTAATAAAGTTCTAGTGAGGGTGTGTGTCCCAAATCGTACCCTATTCCCTTAATAGTGCAATTCCAATGGGTCTCTGGTCAAAAGTACTAAAAGTGCACTAAACATGGAATAGGGTGCCGTATCAGACACGACCAGGCATGAAGAGGAAGAGGTGGTTAAGGCCTTGAGAGGACTTAAAGGTACACAGAGGAAAGGATATCGGTGTCTGATAAGGACCCCTCCTGCCACTGACCTCCATCCCACTCCTGTGTCTTCCTCTGTCCATTCCAGCCCCTTCATCAGCTTGGTGCTCTGTCGATTTTCTGATTCGATAAAAAAAAAAAAAGAAATATTAGCAGAACTCGAGGCCCTGATTTCTCTCCTGGAGATTAGGTTCAACACACACACACACAATATATATACACACTCACACAATATATATATACACACACACACACACACACACACACACACAATATCTTCCCGCTGCGGGGAGCGAAGAACACTCAAGGAAGGTAATCAAACAAGGATTAGGTGTCTTTGGTCCACACACACACACCCAAATTCACCTGTGACACATTGACAGGAAATCAAAGATGCTATCTTAAGAAGAACATAAGGGATGGATGGATGAAATGAAGGATGAAATGAGCTGGAGAGATGGACAGACAGATTCCTGCCAGAACCCGGTGATCCCTGTCATTACCAACACTGTCCCAAGGGCCCAGTGTTGTCACATGGATTGGGCCATCATCGGTCAATAGTGCCACCCGGCCGGGCATTTATAGAGTTGGGTCAGTGCAGCTGAACGTTAGGATAGGGACGGCTCCAAAGCTACTGCTTTGTGATAGCTCAAATTGTCAGGTTGTGATGTTTATGTAACGCAATCAGCTTATTAACAATTGCAAATGGAAAGGATAATCAAGTCCCCTCTTTTAGATCATGATCATACTCAACACCTGTCGATAGTCTCCTCTATTAGGTTTTTCTCTGGTACAACATAATGACCCTCAACACCTGTCAGTTGTACCTTCTGTTACATGAAGAAACTCAACTTTCATCTGTCAATAGTCTTCCTTGTTATAACATGATAATACTCAACATTTGTCAATAGTCCCCTCTGTCACACGATGAGACTAAACATCTTCAATAGTCCCCTCTGTCACATGATGAGACTAAACATTTCAATAGACCCCTCTGTCACACAATGAGACTAAACATCTTCAATAGTCCCCTCTGTCACACGATGAGACTAAACATCTTCAATAGTCCCCTCTGTCACATGATGAGACTAAACATTTCAATAGACCCCTCTGTCACACGATGAGACTGAACTTCTTCAATAGTCCCCTCTGTCACACGATGAGACTAAACATCTTCAATAGTCCCCTCTGTCGCATGATGAGACTAAATATCTTCAATAGACCCCTCTGTCACACAATGAGACTAAACATCTTCAATAGACCCCTCTGTCACATGATGAGACTAAATATCTTCAATAGTACCCTCTGTTACATGATGGGACTAAACATATTCAATAGACCCCTCTGTCACATGATGAGACTAAACATCTTCAATAGTCCCCTCTGTTACGTGTTATGGCAATTCCACCGATTAGAACTCTTTATGGAAGTAAGCACAGAGACAAGATTCTTTTGGCACAATTAGCAGTTTATTATATAATATTTGCAAATAGAGAGATGTGTCTTAAGCCTATCATAACAGGCCTGTGAGGAATCTCTGAGGACAGTACATTAACAGTCAGTATTTATTACAGAGAAAGGGGTGTGGTAAGGCTGCTCATTCATTCTTTAAAGACAACAGTTCCCTGATCCCTTTCTGCCCCCACCTGTCTCCCTCTCTCCTGTCCTAGGTGTTAACTATCAAGGGGGTAGGGGAACATCGTAAGAAACACTCAGGCCACTGGCCACATTCCTAAAGAACAAAGAACAGACACTCTGATGGTTGGGACACATTAGCAAAGAGTCAGAAGACCCACTGGTCTACTGATAACATGCAAGAATGTGTGCCACAACAATTGACAACCATCTCACTATTAAAAACAGAAATACATCAGTTCAACAAATTTATATAACACACGATGAGACTAAACATCTTCAATAATCCCCTCTGTTAGAACATGATGAGAATCAAGGGTCAAAATACAGCATTGGGCCATAGAATACAGCTACAAATAGATGACGAAATTAATGACAGATGAAGCAGAAATATCAAACGTTGTTGAACGTGAAAGATGCACTCCAGAAACTTAGTTTAATTTCAGTGAGTTGTTAGAAAAGTGGTGCTCATGAGCCCAAACCGGTCCCCATTTTTGGGTGCCATGTCATTCAGTTGTGTGTACCACATCTCCAATGCTGTCTGATACATTCTGATCTGCACATTCTTAGCAAATTCTATGAAATGTTGGAAATACACTACAAAACTCAGCATATTGTGATTTTTGGTGTGCTTAAGATTTCTGAATATTAATTTAAACTGCTTGGTCTCTAATTCTCCTGCTCTGTCTGTCCCTGAATGGCATTCTTTTTTGCCCTAAATGTTTCCCTGCGTAACGACATTGTAAGCGGTTATGCGGTGCTGTTCAACATTCCACTTAATGCAAATGCACATTTCTAAGTGGTGCATAAAGACAGACGTGGGTTACAGAGGCCTCCAACTACAATTGTGTTTTTGTTGCCCGGGGCCAATTGTTGGTCTGCAGGGATGGTGTTCTTTGAGTATGTCATGCTATTGGGATGTGTGGGCTGTTATTATATGTGAGGTGAATGACACCGTCACACCTTTTTGTTGATTCCGTCCCTGTGGCCCGCCTTTCTTTTTAAAGGGTTCCTGTGTAGAATCCTGCCTCTAAACAATAACATAGCTTGTCTCCTCCTTGCCTTCCTTCACTGAATGAGATCAGTTTAGTACCTGCTAGTCCAGGGTGGTGTTGAGTGGGGAGGATAGAACTGACCAGTATAGTACTAGTTAGTCCAGGGTGGTGTTGAGTGGGAAGGATATAACTGACCAGTATAGTACTAGTTAGTCCAGGGTGGTATTGAGTGGGAAGGATAGAACTGACCAGTATAGTACTAGTTAGTCCAGGGTGGTGTTGAGTGGGAAGGATATAACTGACCAGTATAGTACTAGTTAGTCCAGGGTGGTGTTGAGTGGGAAGGATATAACTGACCAGTATAGTACTAGTTAGTCCAGGGTGGTGTTGAGTGGGAAGGATATAACTGACCAGTATAGTACTAGTTAGTCCAGGGTGGTATTGAGTGGGAAGGATATAACTGACCAGTATAGTACTAGTTAGTCCAGGGTGGTATTGAGTGGGAAGGATATAACTGACCAGTATAGTACTAGTTAGTCCAGGGTGGTATTGAGTGGGAAGGATATAACTGACCAGTATAGTACTAGTTAGTCCAGGGTGGTGTTGAGTGGGAAGGATAGAACTGACCAGTATAGTACTAGTTAGTCCAGGGTGGTATTGAGTGGGAAGGATATAACTGACATAACATTTATTTATGAAAATAATGTTGGTTTGGTGGCTTAGGGTGGTCCAGTTGTCTGGGCAGTTGCCTCTGGTGCACATCCAGTGTGCGTTCAAATCTTGCCCTCTGCTCTTATAGCACTTTCTTCTCAGTCTTTCCCCACTGTCTGTCAAATAAAAGTCCCCCAAAACATTTGTAGAAAATGTGTTTGGTCCTGTGCGATTTGTACCTTAATAATATAATACTGTGCTAATGATACGACACCCTCAATAATATATCTTCCACTTTCCGCAAAGGTCAGATGAATAATACATTTTTGAGGACTATAATTAGCATGTTCTCTGCACCGGCCGTGTTTTATTAACTTACATATGGGGGAATGTCTTTCCCCAATATTAATGGGCAGAGGGAATTACATTTGATGGCAAGTTATGTACCATAATACATTTTATACAGGATTTGATCTTAAAATGTTCTGTTCCAGGGAGCTACTTGAAATAATATTTCTGTAATATAGTCCGCTCTCAGAAATCCCGCATGATCAGGTTTACTGTCCCCTTAATGATATATGTCAGGTCTTATGAACTACATAGATTCTAGTCCCAATAGTTGTCCGAAATATCACCCTATTCCCTCATAGTAATCTACTTTTTTGACAGGAAACACTATATACAGCGCCTGAAAATATTAAGAGACCACTGCACCTTTTTCTTTCCTTTCCAAAAAAGTCGAAAAGGAAGGTTTTGAGTGAGGAACAGAAGGGTTAAAATTAAGAGACCACTGCAAATTGAATGCTTCTGTTCCTCACTCAAAACTTTCCTTTTCAACTTTTTTGGAAAGGAAAAAAAAAGTGCAGTGGTCTCTTATTTTTTTCCGGAGCTGTATGTAAATAATATTCAAAATAACTGTGCTTTTGAGGATGCAGCCCTTTACCAGAGGAGAATAGCTGGTTATTTATGTGGGATGATGTCTGTTCTGCATTTGGAAAAGTTGACCTGAAGTTCCACAGAAACACAGCCTGTAAGGGTCAGGATTAGTGTGGAACGTGAGTTGATTGAATAATTGGGTGGATAACGAGATAACGTGCCCTGCACTCTATCAAACACTGAACAGCACCATGAGGAAGGGAAGGAAAGCAGATCTAATATGCCCATTCTTCATCCTGATTGGTGGAGTGGCGTCAACACGGACCAAGAGAGTTCCTGTGTGTCTTCAATGGAGCACTAGTCCCTTGGTAGCACACAACTTTTGATAAGGGAATAAAGGGCTCCAGTCATTTGTTACATAATATATGGAATAGGGTGCCATTTGGGACACAAACGTTGAGTCCCTGGCTAGTGTCTAATGGTAAAGTCTCGTCATATGTGGGCCAGAGACATTCATTTAAATGTGGTGTCCTGTATGGCTCTGATCTGGGTTACGCGGAACAGAACAACACTGAAAACTCCTCTGGTTCTGTGCTGAGATGAAGAAAAAAAACCAATACAATTCAAATGTCCTAGGTACTGGATATCCAACCTTTTAAATGCCCACATCTTTTTACCTTTAAAAATTCATGCTGTGTTATGAAGCATGGGGAATGGGCATGGGTCAGCTGGTCTGGATATGTAGCCTTGCTGATTGCAGTCACTGTAGTGGTTCTAACTCCTCTAATAGGTGTGAAGGAGGTGCTATAAAGACTAGTAACCACCCCAGAGCAGCCGTCTCCAGACCCATGGAGGTTTAATAAAGATATACATGATGGTGTTTGCGGTCAAACTAAATAATAAGCATTGGAAGTGGCTTTAAGTGCTGAATCTGGTTGGTGCACCCAGTTTTATCTGCTGGTTAGCAGTGGATCACTTAACCCGCTGCTTACAGGAGATTAAATGGAGCTTCAAGCAAAAAGTATGTTTGTTGCAACAGAAATGCCCTTTGATTCAGTGTAGAGACATGCCAGTCCAGTGGTGTTACTGGTTGAAAGGAGCGTAAAACATTAATGTGTGAACACCATGAAAAATGCAGCACGATATCAGAGGTTTTTTGTGAAATTAGTAATTTGCAACATGCACCTGAAAAAGGCTTTTTTTCATGTACAGGACAATGTTTTTGCCAAATGTTGGTAGAAACGCTTGTTATTTATTGACTCAACTAGCATTTCAACCAGGAACCGGGCTGAGCTTGCAAACAGGCTAGAATTAGACATTGGACTTACTATTGTTATTTTTACTTTCGGTCTAAACCTTAACCCTAAACTTAACCCTTACCCTAACCTTAACCACAACCCTTATTCAACATGCATTACATTAATTTCTTCCTTCAGGCATTATCTGAAAAAAATTGGGCCCTTCCAGATCTGAAAAAAACATGTTCTGTACACGAAAGAAAGGGCATGTCACACATTTCTAAGAGAACCTGGGATAATGTATTGAGGCAGAGAAATACAAAAATAATAAATATTTTGACTGAAAAACACGCCTACTTATATTCCTCACATTGTTTTATAGAATTCTCTGTTAAATCTCTGTTAAACCAATATTTGGAATATTAGGCTTTGCAATTCCCTTCACCCTGTGTTTAATGAAAATATTGAAGGAAGTGTATGATTTCTAAAGCAACACAATTATGAAAATAGGAATCAAGCAAGTCCTTTTTACTTTCATCTGTATGAAACAACAGGCATTTCATATGATTCAAAAAGTTTAAACAAGTGAGACTCCTTTACCTTTAGCCCCAGGATATATCAGCAGCTTTTGCTTTGTTTTATAAGAGACTTACTCCAAGGCACTGAACGTCTAGGTGACGAGTTCAGGAGTGATAAAGCTTGACAGACCTATTTCAGAGACAGACATCAGCAAAAACTATTCTCTAATTAAAGAACAACGGAAATCCAAATTCTTATTATGTTATTAAAAAATTCTATAAAAAGTAATCAAATATATCTTGCTAGAACAATGGTAACTTTCGTAACCCCAGTTCTATGAGTGGAGCGTCACCCATAGGGGCTTCGCTCCTATTGGTTTACCCCTCTGCCAATAGACAGGCACTGAAAATTTAAATATGCAAATCACACCTCTCATGGCCATCTGCCCCATGGCTATAAAAGAGGTCGTCATACTCTTTTCTGTCTCCCGACATACCTTTCTTCACGAGAAAAGCAGTCAGTAACAGGTCAGGGTATGAACCCTATGGGCGATGCTCCACTCATAGAATTGGAGTTACAAAAGTAACCATCGTTCTATATCGTGAAGCTTTGCCCATAGGGGCTTCACTTCTATTGGTTTAGGGCAAAGCGAGCGAGCCCAAGATGTACTGCCTGCCAGTCCCCTACCTCACTAACGAGATAATAGCCAACAGGACTGCTCAGACGTGGAACAACCACGACACCTAACCGCTTCCATCCCGCTCACACCAAGCACATACGACTTGTCCCCCTCCCCGGGACATCATGTCCGCGCCCACATTGAGCTCTCCGGGAATGTGAAGGGCCCTCAGAGACCTGAGGTGCACGTGCGCCCATTCCCAAATCGGCACCGCCAACAACCGCTCTGCCTGTTCACGTAAGCGACCGCTGTGCGGTTGTCTGACCGCACCAACACGTTCAGACCTCGCAGGGTCGGCGCAAAGTGCAGCAGCACGCGTCTGATTGTGTCCAACTCCAGCCAGTTGATGTGGCGCGTCGAACGTGTTGAGTGCACGTTACAGTCGTAACCAAGGAGACAGAGGCTCCAGCAGGTGACGAAGCTGAGCACAGCTGACCTGATACCTCAGTGGGGCGAGCAGAGAACTCCGCTCTGCCCAACAGAAACCTGCCCGGGCCCGGGCTCAGAGATGGCAGGGAGGGAAGCCACAGACTTATGGAGCTGTCCTCAGTCAGAGCCTGAGGGTAGGGAGACCGCCTACAACAGCCGTCCGTAATGAAGGGTCACTCACAGGTAAATAAGGTGAATACAAAACTTTATTTGCCGAAACAGAGGAGCTCCCCACCAAACGCACACAGGGTGGGGAAGGGTCCGAGGGACACTCCCCCCCAAAGAGTCAGGTACGCCGTTTCTTGAACGGTGGGACCTTCCGGCCCCAGTCGTTCTGTCGGCGGGAAGGAGGAGGAGGGGACGACCTCGGGGGGCGAGGTTCCCTCACCTCACACTGTGCCGGGAATGCCGCGTCCGCCACAGACGCGCCCGTTGACCTGGCACGGCGATGCTGCGTCCGGTGGCGCGGCCCACCCCCAGGCCGCCGCGGAGGAGGAAGGGACCGGCAAGAGGGGACCCACACGGAGACGCTCCTCCCTGTCCTTCTTTTGTACTTTTGTACAGTACGTTAGATGACTGGTGGTTACCTAATTCTAGCAAGCTGGTTTGCTAGCTAGCTTAGTTTCAAGGTTTATTTGTTAAAAGCACAGAACACAGCATCATCCTGCACAAAGTTATTCTTGTGACATGGCCCTACCCAGACCTGCAGCGAGCGAAACATTCCTTCTTCCTACGCACGCAGTCGGTGCCCGAAAGTAGGAGAAAGCATGCCAATCACTGGAGAAATGTACATTTATAGGAGTCGGTAGTTTGTTTTCTTGATGACATTAATTAGTTGTCTATCTAGCTAGTTCAAAATACATATAATTCTCAACTCATTTACATATTAGTGCCAGAATTGTATCAACGATTATATTGATATAGAAACAGAGATGTTAGTCAAAGTAAGCTTAGCGTAAGGTATTATTTCGCCTGGCTAGCTAGTCGTTTATTACAACTTTTAGTTACTTTAAGTAACCGCTTTTGATGTGATTTGTTCCCGTTTTTAAACAACAACAGCAAAAGAGAAAGGGAGAGCAGGGATGAGAGTGTAACAACTGTAGATTGATGACAGTCTGAATCAACTGAATGATATTCTCTATTTCAGATATCAGCTGGGTTTAATGTTGAGAGATAGAGGAGAGAGCACAGACAGAAAGGAGGAAATACGGGTGGAGGGACTAACTAGCAATCTGGATTTGACCAACAATGTCTTGAAATTTACAGACTGACGCCATGGTTTTATAACACCACATGGTGAATGTAATTACCTTTTAATTGGGCTTAAATCTACTTGTTTTACCACTCCACTTGTATGTCATACTGTGTAAAAGGTTGGACTGCTAATTTGAAATTAATTGAACACCATTCAAAAAAGTTTGGACCTCCAAGTATATGGGTTGTTGGCCTGGCATTGGCTGTCCTGCAAGTGTTATGCTGGAGAATATTTCCTGATTGATAATGTTGAGTTTAAGAGAGAACAATATCCACGGCGTGAATTTCCGGTGATTCAGTTGTTTCCTAATTATGTACAAATTGAACTTTTATTTGACTTTTGTGATGCGGAAACCAAGTCAGTTAAACTGCTTCTAGTGCCTGTCAGCTTGTTAGCCGGCCTACAAGCTTTATAGGTTAGTTTAGGCTATATCACCTATAATACCATAGGTTAGTAGGTTAGGCAATCTCACCTATATTAGTATAGGTTAGGTAAGGCTGTATCACCTATATTACTATAGGTTAGGTAAGGCTATATCACCTACTGTATCACTGTTGGTTCTGTGGATATGAAGTTATTAATAAGGAAATTATTTAGATGTAATCCATGTCTCCATACCAGTATGTACTGATAATGATACCAACCAGTGAACAAAAATGTGAAACATTTTGTTTGAGGGAATTCAGACTAAAACACAACCCCATTATCTGCCTTAGGGAGTGTTAAACTTCTGGCCAATGAGGGTTGCAAAACAAAAGCAGTTTATATCCTGGATACTCCCCACCAGGTAAAATCTCCTGGAGCCACACCGTTGCCTAAATATGTAGGGGTGCACGCGAGTCTAAATAAAAAGAGGCCTGCATATCTGTAGTGATCGCCGGTGTTCCCTCAAACCAGCCGAGTTCAGGTGGTCATGACCAGTGTTATCTAACAGCTCAGGTTCTCTGCTAGCTAGTCATTATCAACGTTGGTCCTAGTTTAACCAAATGGTCTTTAAAAAACAGACATCTCTACGGTAACTCTGCTGTAACCTACCGCTGGCCTTTGCCCTGCTGACTTAACGGTAGCACACATTTCTCAACCCTCGGGAGCGTAGAGGCTAATCTAATTGAGGTCCACCGTAGCTTTGACTGCAGATGCGTTACCTGTCCAAACTGGGAATCTAAAACCAAGCTGATGAGGCCTTAATGAGGTGTCACTGCAAATCTCCAAGGTCTCTTTTGGCTTAGTGAGGTTTTGTCTGAGGCTTTCCCTGAAAATAATCCCCCAGCTCCTCTCAGGATGAGTTACGATGGGACAAATGTTGCTCCGATGGCGGCTGTAGATTCTCAAGGGATCGGGTGGAAATTGAAAATTTTTGGCAAATGAGCTGCTAAATGATTTTCCCCAGAATGAATCACACCTGGTAGACCCCCTGAGGCCACCCCCTTTCGATTAAGGCCTCTTCACTCCCTCTCCTCGATTCACTTCTCTACTCCTACCATCTTCCCTTCTCTCTCTCCCATTCCCGCTACTCTCTTCCCCATCCCTCCCTCCTCTACCACATCACCTCCTCTTTACTCTTTCTCCTCCTTCACTCTCTCAATCTCTTCTCCTTTCCCCCCTCCCCCTTCTGTCCCCTGGGGTGACGGGCCTCTTATGCTGCTGGCATTTACAATCTGCTCCCAATTATCTCACTGTAGCACAGTCGCTTGGCTCGACAAAACGGTCCTTTACCCCTTTGACTTGAAACACACACACACACACACCCTAAATGCATCTCTGCTCTCCCATCACCTCTCCTCCCTACAACATCTCACCCAAAGTCTGCCTAAAAAACCTGTCATTTGTTATTAGAACTATGTGGCGGGTAGCTTCTCATTCAAGTGTCACTTCCAATAGAGGACGCCTTTGTCATTCTCTGTAGTGCCGAAGTCCACTGAGCTGTGGTCGCACAGGCCAGACTGCTGGGAGACGGAGGTTACTCAGGAGAGTTTGGCAACGGCTGTTTGAGTTATTCATCATACACATTGCCAACTCTGTTATCCAATTGGTTACGGTCAGGTCCACTGGGGCAGCTAGTGATTTGTGTGGTATTCACTGTGGTTAGTCCCGGTCTTCAGACCTGACCGTCAGTCTGTTCGGATAAAAGCGTCTGCGTATATTCACCCTGCATTTAAGGCATGTAGCAAACCCTGTAACTTACATTGGTGAGTGCACGCATTTTCACACTTTTTTTTCTTGCACCTTGAAGGGTTGAACCAAGCCCCATGCTTTACCGACTAAGCTACACCGCTGCTGGCCACTGATCCCTTAACGGTCAGGGGCGACGCGTTGCTCTGTGTCTAGGCTGAATGTCCTTGTGTTGACTGTCTCCCCTCTCCCTCCGACAGATAAGTTCAACGCCTACGTGACCCTGAAGGTGCAGAACGTGAAGAGCACCACAGTGACGGTGCGAGGGAACCAGCCGTGCTGGGAGCAGGACTTCATGTTGTAAGTACGGCACAGTGTCACGCCGACGGGTTGTAAGTACGGCGCAGTGTCACGCCGACGGGTTGTAAGTACGGCGCAGTGTCACGCCGACGGGTTGTAAGTACGGCGCAGTGTCACGCCGACGGGTTGTAAGTACGGCCCAGTGTCACGCCGACGGGTTGTAAGTACGGCCCAGTGTCACGCCGACTGGTTGTAAGTACGGCACAGTGTCACGCCGACGGGTTGTAAGTACGGCACAGTGTCACGCCGACGGGTTGTAAGTACGGCACAGTGTCACGCAGACGGGTTGTAAGTACGGCACAGTGTCACGCCGACGGGTTGTAAGTACGGCGCAGTGTCACGCCGACGGGTTGTAAGTACGGCACAGTGTCACGCCGACGGGTTGTAAGTACGGTGCAGTGTCACGCCGACGGGTTGTAAGTACGGCACAGTGTCACGCAGACTGGTTGTAAGTACGGCACAGTGTCACGCAGACGGGTTGTAAGTACGGTGCAGTGTCACGCAGACTGGTTGTAAGTACGGCACAGTGTCACGCAGACGGGTTGTAAGTACGGCGGGATACGCCCTCACCCGGAGTGATACGCCCTCGCCCGGAGTGATACGCCCTCGCCCGGTTGATACGCCCTCGCCCGGAGTGATACGCCCTCGCCCGGAGTCACCTTCGGGCCACACAGCAAGACGAGCCTATGTCACGCTTATAGTTCACGCAGAGGTGGTGCCGTCCACAATCAAATTGCATTTGTCAGAACGCAAAAGAAATAGCATTACATGTATGCGGAATGTCTGTTCCATTGATGTGCTGTCTGGCGTCCTGCGCTCCATGTTGACCAGTACTTCATTCACTGAAACAGAGTGCACTAAATCCAGCAAGGGAAACATCTCCACACAAATTAATCTGAGGGTGCCTTTAGTGATCCACAATTTAAACGAGTCTCCGTTCGGCATGCTTTGTAATCTTGTCTGGTAGATACCTCAGTGTGTCTAAGGTAGACGCTCCTAAATTGACATTTACGACAGAGCCAGTGGGAGTGATGGGGGGCTTGCAACAGGGACCACTGACAAATGAACAGGTGGATTGATATTGAACGAGCACCAGTGTGGCAGTGGATTGGTGTGTTGAATGAGCACCAGTGTGGCAGTGGATTGGTGTGTTGAATGAGCACCAGTGTGGCAGTGGATTGGTGTGTTGAATGAGCACCAGTGTGGCAATGGATTGGTGTGTTGAATGAGCACTACTGTGGCTGTGGATTGGTGTGTTGAATGAGCACCAGTGTGGCAGTGAATTGGTGTGTTGAATGAGCACCAGTGTGGCAGTGGATTGGTGTGTTGAATGAGCACCAGTGTGGCAATGGATTGGTGTGTTGAATGAGCACTACTGTGGCTGTGGATTGGTGTGTTGAATGAGCACCAGTGTGGCAGTGGATTGGTGTGTTGAATGAGCACCAGTGTGGCAGTGGATTGGTGTGTTGAATGAGCACCAGTGTGGCAATGGATTGGTGTGATTAGTGTGGGATTGGCTTCCCTCCAGCTAATTGGTGTGGGCATGGCTTCCCTCCAGCTAATTGTTTACCTGTTCACAAATTGACTGTCTGGGTCATGATAGAAAAGGAAGAAGGAAGGACTGGAAACCAAAATAGTGTTTTCTTGTACAATCTCTTCAAAAGGAAATAGGCTAATTAAAGTTTAGAGGTTAGGTTAGGACTTGGGTCAGGGGTTAGAGTATTTTCATTGTGAATTAATGATTTGTCCCCATAAACTCCTCACAAGTAGAGATCTGGCTCTCTTGATGGGGCTAATAGTGACCGTCCGTTTTAACCGTCTGTCTGGGTCAAGATAAAAAAGAAGGAATGGAATAAAGAAAGAGATTCTTTATTCTACCATCTCTAAGGCCTTTGAAATGTCACTCTGCACAATGCAGCACCCAATGTGGAGACTCAGAAAGATACACACACACCTCACTCTACTCCTACCTAGTCCCTGGTTCTTAATTGGTGGGATTGGAGCAATGAATAGAGGATTTAATTATTTATTTGTTCAAAAGAATACCCATTAACGGCTGCCCACACTTCCTGAGAAACAGAACACTACCAAAACAATACCAAACATTACACAAACACACACACCCACACACATGTATCACCTCACACATACTTATCACTGGAACTTTCCAGAACCAAAGGCCCAGTCCCCAGACCAATCCTCCCTACAGAACCAACGGCCCAGTCCCCTGACCATGACTCTCTACAGAACCAACAGCCCAGTCCCCAGAATAATCCTCTCTACAGAACCAACAGCCCAGTCCCCAGAACAATCTTCTGTACAGAACCAACGGCCCGATCCCCAGACCAATCCTCTCTACAGAACCAACAGCCCAGTACCCAGAACAATTCCAGCTCAGTGATGGGATCCTATATCCCTCCCAAAGCAGCAGCACCAGTCGCTATGATAAAAGACTTAGCTAATAGGCTAGCATTATTTAGTGACCCAGAGTTAGGGCAGATTGTAGTGAGGGTGGAGCATAGTGAGGGTGGAGGGTAGAGAGGGCGGAGCGCAGTGAGGGCGGAGCCTGCTGTAGCAACTTTTGCCGCTGGGCTTGGCATGTTCATTTCAAACTGAGGCTGAAGTGCAACTGAGAACCTGTTGCCTTCCTGAGCCTCTCCACCATCCTGACTTCTGCATTGTCGTTAATTAACCTTTACAAAACAATCTGGAAAGTGGAGTGAGGGTACAATGCTCTCTCTATTTGCCTGATTGTAAGTACGTTAAGTCATGGACAGGCAGTGATGTAGGTACTGGCCATTTCATTGGTAAGTGTAGGAAATGAAGGCGCTAATTGAGCATTCGTTATAACTCTCCTATTGATGGCTACGAGCTGTAGGTGTGTTAGCGTGTTAGTGTTCTAATCTGTCCAGACCGCTTGGGACTTTTGACAGGACCTCTCATGATTGGGCACATGCGTCTGGGCGTGTGTATGTGTGTGTGTGTGGTGTATGTGTGTGTGCGCGCGTGTAATCCCACATCTAGGAAACCCACCTTGACCTACAGTCCCTTTCCCACCACCCAGACTCACACACACACACACACACATACACACACAGAGACATACATTTGTTTTACTATCTCTGGGGGAACCCAAAACATGGTTTAGGGAAATAGTTGGGGGAAAGGGTTATCAAGAAAGACTGTTCTGGGACAACAGTGACTGAGGTCTAGCATCAGTAACGTCCATACGGGACAGACACTGTTCTGAGGCGGGTTCGTAGAGAGCTATATAGAGAGGGAAAGCCCGGGTTTAGATTAATCCTGATTGTGGACTTTATTTTGGGACACTACTTCCCTGGCAAATGGCTGAGGCACGACACCAAGGCCCTGACCTATATTATATTTTTAACCACAGCCTGTAGGAATGAGGCGGTTTCACGTGCCTTCCAGGAGAAACTGCTGTGTTGCTAAACGTAGTGTTTATGGGGTTGAATAGCATTGGAATTTCCCTTCAACACTAATTTGATGGCAGTAGAAGCACAGGCGACACAGGTAGCTTTTGCCATTGACTGCCATATATTGATTGCCAGCAGACATGTTTTATAAAAACTCTAGTGTAGGAGACTGGATCATGTGTTATGAAAGCTGTCGTCTAGGAGCCATTATCATGTTTTATGAAAGCTCTATAATAGGAAACTGGATCATGTTTGTGAAAGCTTTAGACTACGAGACTGGATCATGTTTTATGAAAGCTCTAGACTAGGAGACTGGATCATGTTTTATGAAAGCTCTAGACGAGGAGACTGGATCTTGTTTTATGAAAGCTCTAGAATAGGAAACTGGATCATGTATTATGAAAGCTTTAGACTAGGGGACAGGATCACGTTTTATGAAAGCTCTAGAATATGAAACTGGATCATGTTTTATGAAAGCTTTAGAATAGGGGACATGATCACGTTTTATGAAAGCTCTTGAATAGGAAACTGGATCATGTTTTATGAAAGTTCTAGACTAGGAGACTGGATCATGTTTTATGAAAGCTCTAGACCAGGAGACTGGATCATGTTTTATGAAAGCTCTAGAATAGGAGACTGGATCATGTTTTATGAAAGCTCTAGAATAGGGGACTGGATCGTGTTTTATGAAAGCTCTAGACTAGGAGACTGGATCATGTTTTATGAATGCTGTAGACTAGCGGACTGGATCCTGTTTTATGATAGCTCTAGACTAAGAGACTGGATCGTGTTTTATGAAAGCTCGAGACTAGGAGACTGGATCATGTTTTATGAAAGCTCTACACTAGGAGACTGGATCATGTTTTATGAATGCTGTAGTCTAGTGGACTGGATCATGTTTTATGAAAGCTCTAGACTAGGAGACTGGATCATGTTTTATGAACACTCTAGACTAGGGGTCTTGATCATGTTTTATGAAAGCTTAGACTAGGAGACTGGATCATGTTTTGTGAAAGCTCTAGACTAGGGGACTGAATCATGTTTTATGAAAGCTCTAAACTAGGAGACTGGATCACGTGTTATGATATCTTTCGTCTAGGAGACTGGATCACGTGTTATGATATCTTTCGTCTAGGAGACTGGATCATGTGTTATGATATCTTTCGTCTAGAAGACTTTATCATGTTTTATGCAAGCTCTAGACTAGGAGATGGGATCATGTTTTATGAAAGCTCTCGTCCAGGAGACTTGATCATGTGTTACGATATCTTTCGTCTAGGAGACTGGATCATGTGTTATGAAAGCTCTAGTCTAGGAGACTGGATCATGTGTAATGAAAGCTCTAGTATAGGATACTGGATCATGTTTTAGCACAGTTCAAGTATAGTAGACTGGATCATGTTAAACAATAATGAATCTGTACTCTCCACCCGTATTCCTCCTAAATTACCTAGTATACCGTTCTATTTAATCTTCATATGTTTTCTTATTGTATTTTTTATTATTATGATGTATTCATTTGTTTTCATGTTTTCATTTGAGTATTTGTTTTTATGTTATTGTACTTTCATATATTTTTCTTTGTAAAGCACATTGAATTGCTTTGATGTATACTTTGTGCTATATATATAAACTTGCTTGCTATTCGGCCCTGGTTTACTCTGTTTCAAATTACACTCCTTTACTCAACGTGTGTAAATGAGAGGCAGTGGTTTACTGTACTGAGGATTTCCCTCATGCGTCAGGAGCTTCTCTGGCTGATGTCTAATTTACAGACCTGTCATTGGCCGGCTCAGTGGTGGTCTGGGGTGAGGTGTTGGCTGCCCGACTTCCATCTGTTCATAGATAGATCCCCTGATATGAGTGAGCCCTGAAATCAATTCATCTTCTTTATTAGGACTGAGACCCAGGCAACTCCACTGGGGATGTGTTCCCAAATGATGGGCAGGAGGGACACGCATATGGATATAAACACACACCACACACACACACACAAACGCGCACAAATGCAAATTGGTCTTGAGATAGCGGTGACAGTTGCAGTTTGCCGACGCAATGATAAATGTGACATTAGGTCTCACTTCCACACAAATGTCAGCTGTCTCAGTGAAAAAAAAAATTATTCTCTCAGGAAATCATATGTGTTGCTGTGTGGAATCTTTAGTTAACCTGCCTCACTGATACTGCTGACCCATCTACTTGTCTGTCTAACTCTCTGCCTGCTTTCCTGCCTACCTGTCTACCTTTCTAGCTGTCTACCTGTGTTGTCTCTGACTCAGTGTAGGTATTCTACTGTGGGTGGGATATCCAACCTGTTCTGAATCCAGCTGCTGTTGTTTGTATGTGTGTGTGTGTGTGTGTGTGTTTTGTGTCGTTGGCAAGATAAGGGGATAAGCGTCATTGCCTTGCACAACTTCACGTGACGGGACGACCTCTTCACATACACATGGCTAGGATCAGATCACTTTAAATCGGAAGACAGACAGAGTGAAGGCCTGGACTAATTGAATATGAAACACAATTTGACTTCAGTCATTACTGTGACTTCAGACATCCCTGATAGGATATTACAGCTATTCCCTGAACGAGGCATCCAATCAATAAAACTGTTATTTTCCGGGAAATAAAATCAAACAAGCAAAACATTTTACTGAGTGTTTTCTATTGTTTGAATCGATTCCCTGAGTGATTAATGCTAGAACTGTTTCTTTTGGTCTCCCACAAACCAATTCACTTATATCTTACAGTTTTCGGTCGGGGATCGATGTGTATCAGTGAATTGTAACATCCCTCCGAAAAAGTCAGTTCCAGACACTAGACCTGATCTGTCCACTGCAATTTGGTAAGGTCTGTGTCTTCGAGAACCATTTTGTCTGACAGACTTGCAGCAAATGTCAATGAAACTGTTTAACATTTTGCCGTCACTTTCAAAGAGATTTGATCAACTTTGCCAGTGCATTGGTCTGCCTCACTACTTACAGAATGTAAGTCAGTGTTTATTGTGCCTATCAAAGGTGAGAGCTATAACGCTTGATCGTCGGCTCGCCGATTCGGAATGGTTCAGATCCCCAACTGGGAAGATGTGGGGGGCTTGTCAGCCTTTTCAGAATTGGCGCATGAGGATCTTAAGTGATATGAATGTTGTTAGAGTTACAAATGAGGCCCCCTTGCCCTGCATCTGACTCAGAAACACATTGTGTGTCTGTGTGTGTGTGTGTGTGTGACCTTTGTTTTAACCTTTCTGTTGACTCTGACAAATGTGTTCCATTATTAAAGGATGTTTTGTGCTGCTTTTGAATGGTGAGTTTATTTTTACCCTGCTGCCTAATCTCCTGCTTTTATTGCGTTTACCAGCAGGCAGACGTCAGAGAGAAAAAGAGAGAGGAGGAAGATGATGTGTTGATAAAGGAAAGAGGAAAGATTGACAGAGGCATCAGAGTACAAAGAAAGGGGGGAATGGAGGGAGGAAGAAAAGGAGAGATAGAGAGAGCGAGAGAGAGAGAGAAACAGGTACAAAGGAGGAGAGCCATTATGTAGTGTTAATGTGTTACTGTGGACTAAATGATTTGTTCTATTGTGTTAATATTCATGGTGTAGACTAGATCAGTTGTTCTGTTGTGTTGATGTGTTACTGTAGACTAGATCATTTGTTCTGCAGAGTTAATGTGGTACTGTAGACTAGATCAGTTGTTCTGTGGTGTTAATATGGTGCTGTATACTAGTACAGTTGTTCTGTAGTGGTAATGTGGTACTGTAGACTAGATCAGTTTTTCTGTATTGTTAATGTTGTACTGTAGACTAGATCATTTGTTCTCTAGTGTTAATGTGGCACTGTAGACTAGATCAGTTGTTCTGCAGTGTAAATGTGGTACTGTAGACAAGATCAGTTGTTCTGTAGTGTTAATGTGGTACCAGGGCTGCATAATTAATCGAAATATAATAAAAATTGGGATATTGACATGTGCCAATATCCAAATCGCCAACTTACGTGATTTTCTGCTCCAAAAAAGTGAACGACATGCGTTTCACGCGAGGCAACGGGCATGCATCGTACATCCAAATGGTTTTTCTTGATGGTGCTATTGGTATTTTGGAGATTATTTAAATACTTGGACTAATTTTTAAGTTAATTTACTTAATGTTAATTTGGTTTATTTGAGTTAACACTGCAACCGCTAGTGAAGATATCTGCTTCAAGTTAGCGAGTGGCACCAAGATATATTGTCCTACATACACAACAGCATGGGTATCAACACTAGGACCACCAAATGCCTACGGGAATTGACGTTTGAGTTTGTAATTCAAATAAAACTGCCATTTTGAAAGCTACACCCTCCTCCTCCCATAACTCCTAATAAACTTAATACATTGCTCCTTTGTGGGAATTCTAAACTCGCTAACGGAAAACTATTTAGAGACTATTTGCCAGTTTTGTACACTGTTTTTGTACTTAATTGCTATTAGCCCACGCCACTTAGCGTTGTTACCCAAATGGTACCCAGGCGCTAATCACCCCTCACTGAACGCATGACGTCAATGGATGAATGCGCGATACTCCCAGATGAATGATAGAGTCTTTGTTTAATTTTAATGAACGTACAAGTGAAATACAAGATTTCCATGACCATTCGACTATTTAATTAGGCTATTATTGAAACATAATACAAATGATATTGGCTATTGACAATTCAACATAGGTTTTTCAATAAGAGGTTCAGCATTCTTGTATAGGCTAATTCATCAAATATAAATCTAAAATGTAAATCTGAATTATTATTCAAAAACCTAAATACCAGACATACTTTAGCAATCACCAATTTAACAGACTTATTATACAGTTACTGTTTTTATTAGGAGAGAACAACAAAATCGTGTACACATCCTATCGTCTCTCTTTGTATTTCCTCTGCTAATTTTACTGAAGAGTAAGATTCTACAAATGTATTAGACTAAATAATTATTCACTAAACAAAATACCAATGATCACCAATTATCAATTCAACAAACGTATTACACCGTTACTGTTTTTATTAGGAGAGAAAAAGCTAATTGCGTACACATTCTATCATCTCTCTTTGCATTTCCTCTGCTTATTTTACCTAAGAGTAAGATTCTACAAATGCATTAGACTAAATCATTATTCACAAACCGAAATACCGATGATCACCAATTATCAATTCAGCAAACGTATTACACATTACTGTTTTTCATAAATACAATCGACAAATTACTTTGCTATATTTTCGTGTAGGCTACTGTATATCATCCTTTGATCATCCTTTTACTCTGCTAATCGAATTTACAAATAAAATGTATTGAATAATACACTGCAATGTTTTTACTTAAAGAGAAGGCCGTGAAGCAGTTATAAGCTGTAATGAGGATCTGGTGTGCCTAATGAGGAGAAGTTCAGGATTATGTGATGAGGAACAGATGCGTAATAGTGGAGAGGTTACGGTGTTCCGCGAATGCGGAACTAGAGACTGAATGCTAGAGACTGAATGCTAGAGGCTGAATGCTAGAGGCTGAATGCTAGAGGCTGAATGCTAGAGGCTGAATGCTAGAGGCTGAATGCTAGAGGCTGAATGCTAGAGGCTGAATGCTAGAGGCTGAATGCTAGAGGCTGAATGCTAGAGGCTGGCATGATCACAGGAGGCTATGAGACAGTGAAGGCTACTGTAAATCCTCCTTTCCTCTATTTATCAAATTCATCGTGTTTATCAACCTGCTTTAGGCCTGTGTACGGCTATTCATGTGGATATCCTTTGATCGTAACAAACTGGTCAGTAATGTCTGTTATTTTACCTTTTACATCATCAAAATGAGATCAAAATGAAAACTACATTCCAATGGATTTATTTTTGAAAAATGTAAGTGTTGTGTAATTTTCACTTTGTAACACAAACATTTTTTAGGCCCTAATAAATGAATGAAAATACTATAGCCTGTGTTCTTATCGTTGTATGTATAATTTTTTTTGTCGTTTTTTTACATTTATTCAAGACCTTCAAGACCTTCAATACAAACACATTCTTGTATTTTTTCAAACTCATTAACCATTTCAAACAAACACATTTTGTAATTCATACATATTTAGATTATTCTATATAGTTTGATGATGACCCAGTAGATGAACTGATGCTCTGGCTGGATGGCAATGCTGCAGAGGAGGATGTCCATGCAGATAGGGCCGATTCGTATGCTAAAGATACAAAACGGCGGTCGGCTCTGGCTGATAATGTTTCTCTGAAAGGCTTGGCGGTTCTAGTGTTAACTTTTGGTTTCAATGTCGGTGCCTCCGAACAAACTTAATATGGGAGAAAATATACCTCAAGGGTTGAGAATTTTTGCCCAACCAGCCATGGTAACGGCACAAACATAGCACACGCTGCAAACGCTATTGCATGAAACGAATAGTTGGACACAGGCTAGCACCGTCAAATTGGTAATAAGTGTAAAATAGAAAACACTCAACATGAACATGATTTTTATTCAGTTTAATAGCACATTATGTAGGCTATGATCTCTAAATGATTTTTAAGTGAGATTATCTATGTTGTTTTCACTCATGTTTGAAAATCGCCCTATGTGGTACTGTAGACAAGATCTGGCGTACCATAGTGTTGATGTAATATTTTAGACTAGATCAGTTCATAATGTTAATGTGATAATGTAGACTAGATGATTCCATAGTGTTTATATGGTATTGTATACTAGATCAGTCCATAGTGTTGATGTAATATTGTAGACTAGATCAGTTCATAATGTAAATGTGATAATGTAGGCTAGATGATTCCATAGTGTTTATATGGTATTGTATACTAGATCAGTCCATAGTGTGAGTGTGTTTGTGGGTGTGGGTGTGTGTGTGTGGGTGTGTGTGTGTGTACAGGTTTTGCAGTATTTGTGAGCATCCTAATTAGGTTAGTATAACATGTAAAGATCTGTGGTACCTCTTGGGAACATGGTCTCCTTGAGGAAATGGTCAAAGGTTAAGGTTAGGTTTTTGTTGTAAAATATATGAGACTTTGTTTGTTTGTGTGTATGTGCTTAAGTGAATAGGTGTCCTCGTTTTTGTTGTTGTTGTTAAACTCTTACCACAATATTAAAATAGGACATTTCTCTGGTCCCCATGAGAGACAAAAAAACCCACATTATTTTAGACTCAGGTTTTAGATTTGGGGTGATCCAGTTGTTACGGTTATGATTAAGATGAATTGAGAAACACAAGTACAGGAAGGCTGGCAGTGTGTTTTTTAATTACCTGCTGAGGCTCTTTACCCCGCACCTTTCCTAAATTCCCAATGTGGCACTTGTTGCCCTCTTCAGCCACGTTGGGGCCATTTCAGTATGCGGGTTCGTCTGCTGTCTCTCCTGTTAACCCACTGGCTGTCTGACTGACTCAATGGTTGGTTTAGTTACTGATTTTCGAAACTGGCTCACTGTGCATCTCGCTCACTGTGCAGCTAGCTCGCTGGCTTTTTGATTGACTGGTTGGCTGTTTGACTGACTGGCTTGTTGGCTGTTTGATCGACTTGCTTAGTGGTAAGTGCATTCCAGTCAACAAATTAGTTATTGACAAAAGTCGGTGCCAGGAAAAAAAGACAAATCTCTTCATTTCTTTTCAGGAACTACCTCTAATTGAAAATACAAATGTGGATGTGTTCAATACTTCCCAAGGTTTCCTTGATAACGCTTTTAATGAAGTGCAAAAAATGTGTGTGTGTGTGTGTGTGTGTGTGTGTGTATTGGTGCATGTCTTTCAGTGAGATCGGTCACCTGGAGTCGGGCCTGGTGGTGGAGCTGTGGAACAAAGGTCTCATCTGGGACACCATGATAGGAACCTCCTGGATTCCCCTGGACACCATCCGACAGTCAGATCAGGTGCGCTCATCAAGTGTTGGTGGTGGTGCACGGGTGTCTGGCTGGCTGTCCACGAGGCCTGGATGTTTACCGATACATTTAGGCCTTCATTTTAAATCGGAAGAGGGGGCTTACATTTAATATGATTTTGTATGGATCTACGCATCTTTGAAATGTAAGATGATGCTGATGTATTGATCGTGTGATGTGTTCATATCCCAGTGACTCAGGTAAACTGATAGAAGAACCTTTGACCTTTGTCATCCCTTTGACCTTCATCACCCCTTTGACCTTCATCACGGCTGTGAAACATTTTCAAATTCTGTTTCCGCCAACTGACTTGGGGAACCCTGAAAACTCTAAGTCCAGCATGTTTGCACAGTTTTCTGTCGACATGTTCATTAAACGTAGCTGGGAGTCACATTTTTAAGCCGGCTTAATCAGTTGCCCTTCAGAAAAATTGTATCTTATAGACGTTATTTTTTTGCTTTTTATTCTTTCAAACCGTCTTTGCTCCTTTCATGTGTCTGTAGATCCTAACAGGCTCCTCTGTCTCTGTCTCGGAGGCCAGAGCTGAAAAGCGTGTGTACTTTCATTATTTACTGTATCTGTTGGGACGTTTTAAAGGCTTGCTCTGCCCTGTCCAGTCATGTAGCTATTAATAATACACACCCCATGTTTCACTTCATCTCTACTCAGTCTCCCATTATATTTATGCTCCTTTCCCCTCCCTCCCCCACACTATTTTCTCTATCTTAACCCTTCTTTTCTCTCTCCCCTGTTGTGTTCATCTTTCTGTTCGTCTCTCTTTCTGTCTCCCTTCCCCACTTTCTCTCTTTACCCCCTCTTTCTCCCTCCCTCCTCCCCTCTTGCTCCCTCTCACTCCATAGGAGGGTCCGGGAGAGTGGATATCTCTGGATGCTGAGATCCTGATGAAGGAAGATGAGGTCTACGGCACCATGAACCCAACACCTCACCATGTCTTGCTGGACACACGTTACGAGCTGCCATTTGGTACACACAGGGATCTCACATAAACACACACACAGACACGCAGGCAGACGCACACACTCGCAAACACTCACACACACACACACTCGCAAACACACAGACTTGCAAACAGACACATACACACTCATACAAAAACACACACAAACACACACACACTTGCTAACACATACACTCAGGAACACACTCGCAAATACACGCACACACATAGACATTGTTTTTTATTTCGGTGAGGACTGAACACTGAGTAACATTTGAAACAAATATTTCCCCTAAACATAACCATGTACTTGTGAGGACCTACAGATAGAAAGCACACACACACACACACCCACACATACAATTCAAGCCTTTCTTTGTCAGCACAGTCTATTTTTCTGCTTGAGGTGTCTGTAAACGTATCAACATCATCAGGCCTCTAATTGGGTCCTTGGTCATTTACACCTTCAGCCTGCATGATGTGAGCGCATGAATTAAGACTTCCTCCTTTCGTTTTTCTCATCTTGTTCTCATCTTGTTCTCGGCTTGCTGTTAACTTGTTCTCAACTTGTTCTTAGTTTGTTTTCAATGTGTCCGAAAGAAAAATAAACTCAAACAGGTGACAGGTCAGATGTTTCCCCCACAGCTGTTCCGGTCTATTACGCACACCTGATTCAACCTGACAACTAATCATTAATCCCTTGAAAAGGTGAATCAATTGAGATAGTTTGGAGGGACAAAAGGATATTTGAAATGCCTGGGGGTCCTCAAGGAGTGGGTATAGAACCAGTGCATGTAAGGGGGAGAAAAGGCACAGTCCCCTCCGCACACACACACACACACACACACACACCGCAGTGTTTCTAGTAATGCATTAAACAGTGTGCATATGCGATGGGTGGCAGCACTCTCCGCTGGGCCTTGGGCAAGATGGGCTGAGATGGGAGAAATGGGGGAAAGGGGTTGATGGCGAGGAATGGGGGAGGGGGGGGGGATAAAAAGTGAGAGAGGGAGGGGGAGGAGCTTGGCTTCTCTGGTCTTTTTACTCCTTCACTCTTTCCATCATTTACACATCCATCATTTTACATCATTTTCTCATCCATCATTTTCCATAATTAACTCATCCATCATTTTTCATCATTTACACATCATTTACACATCTGTTCTATCATTTTTGTGTTATTGGAATCTCCCTTTCTCTTACAACCCACATTCTGTCACTCTATCTTCTTCTCTCGCTGTCTTCTTCTCTCTCCCTCTCTCTGTCTTCTCTCCATGTGTGTGTGTGTTATTTTTCCTCTCTCTGTCTTATCCTCTCCATGTGTGTGTGTTATTTTTCCTCTCTCTGCCGGTCTAATCCTCACCATTAGATATCCCGGACGACGAGGCCAAGTACTGGACCAGTAAACTGGATCGACTCAACGCCATGAGGATACATGATGAGGTGCGTAATATCCAAACTATATGTCACCCACTCAACACCTCTCTCTCTCTCTGTCTCTCTTTATCTCTTTCTATATGTCTTTCTCTGTCTCTCTGTCTATCTCTCTTTAGCTCTTTCTATGTCTCTGTTTCTCTCTCTATGCCTCTATGTCTCTCTGTCTTTCTATCTCTCTATGTCTCTCTCTTTATATCTCTCTCTATGTCTCTCTGTCTCTCTATCTCTCTATGTCTCTCTCTTTATATCTCTCTCTATGTCTCTCTGTCTCTCTATCTCTCTCTGTCTCTCTCTTTATATCTCTCTCTATGTCTCTCTGTATGTGTTCCTCAATTTTGTTCTTCCTCCATCTCTCTCTGTCGCTTACTTTTTACATTTTAATTATAAATAAATAAAGGGCTTTATTGGCATGGTAAAGATTTATTTACCTTGCCAAAGCAAGTTAAAGAGTTATAATAAATAACCAAAGTGAGAACAGAAATATGTTATGTAGGTAATAAACACAAGTTTTAAAAAGTATTAAGGTATTTTATTTTTTGTAAGTGCAAAAAGATATAAATGACAATGACAAGGGAGAAGAATAAAGACATGAATATGGGTTGAGTCGACACGGTTGTTGGTGCTCCACTGATCGTCCTTTTCTCATGGCCAATGGTCAGAAATCTTGTTGCTTTTTACTGCACACTTCGGTGTTTCACCTAACAGAGGTGTGGGTTTCTCAAAGTGACTTGATTTCATATATTTTTTGGGTCTGCATTATCTGATAAAAGGACGTGCCTCTGTTGTGGTCATACATTTGTCAGGAGGTAAAGAAGTGCAGCTCCATTTCCACCTCATTTTGTGGGTGGTGTGTGCCTTTCTTCTCTTGATAGCAAGTCCATGCTGACTGCGTCATGCTCACATAGTCAAGGGTTTGCTTAACTTGGGGTCTGTTCTAGTGGTCAGGTATTCTACCACTGTGTCCTCTTAGTTTTTTGGTTGATTCTTCCAGTGTGTCCAATTGTTTTCATTTTGCTTTCTCATGATTTGGTTGGGTCTGTGTTATTTTCTGTTTCTGTCTCTCTCTCTCACTCTATGTCTGTTTCTCTCTGTCACTTTTTGTCTCTCTGCCTGTTTCTCATTTCACCCCTACTCAACTCACTCTTCTCAAGGGGCAGCCCTTTTATTTTTTACTGTGTTATTATTTTGATGTATTCGTTTCGGTGTAGATTTTGGGGGGTTGCCTATTTCCAATAAATTCATGCCAGTACGGTCTTGGGTCATTTAGTTATACTGTTCGTGTTTAGCCTCCGAGAAGCAGGACAGAATGTTGATATTTAGGAGAGGAGTCTTCTGAATGTTTTTGCGTGGCATGATGTTCTCAGGCTGGGTTAGCTCATGTATGCCTCCCAGTGATCAGACAGTGTTACAACACACTCATATAGCAGATTGTCTCATTGGATTACATAATGTAACGTGACCATACATGCAGATTAAACTACGCTGTATGTTAGTTAATCATGTGACGGAAGGGTTAGGACTTTTTACAAAGACATGCTTCTTTTCGCTCTTGCCCCTTAATGTTTCATCCATGATCAATTGTATTTTGTTTTTTCTTCATTCTCTAGTATCCATTGCAGGACGAGGTTCAACGAAGACGTTTGGCGTCTCAGCCTGCTCAGTGCTGTAAGTGAGATTCGTGTGTGTGTGTTGAGTATGTTTGTGTCTGTGGTGTGTATGATCCTGTTTTAGATAGTAAAGCAGACAATTCTGTACTCTGGATTTTTTATCCAGTGGCGAGGAGGAAATGTTTTATAATTATGGTTCAGGGTAAGACCAACAGTTGGAATCACTTTTAGAATTGGGATTCGTTTTAGAATTGAGATTAGTTTTGAGTCTGATTTTAAGGTTTGGGTTATGGGTTAGAGAAAATAGGTAATAATCTTTCTGGTCCTCACATGGTCAGAAAAAATGCAAGGTATGTGTGTGATCCTGGTCTATTTGTAAAGGAGGTTTCTAAGCTAGTCCCAGCTAGGAACATTTTGATTTCTGGGTTATTGGATTAGGTTAATGGGAAAACCAATATTTGTGTGTAAGGATAGAATCTAGGTAACTTGTTTGCTAGGTTTATGCATTACATGTCTAAGTTTAGGCATTTCAGTTTTTTTGGCCCACACTAGAATAGAAAAACAAATGTGTTTGTGTGTGTGTAAGTTATCACTGAAAGAAACAGGGTGCTGAGGAGGAGTGATTTTCAGGATTCTTTACTCCATCATCATCAATCATCAATCGCATCATGTGCTCAGCAAACCTTCCCTAAGCTTACTTCCTCACTGACTTATGTTGACTTTTGTTGAATCATATTGACTCACGTTGACTCATGTTGACCTTGTGCTGGTGAGACACATCGTGACATTTCTAGTTCCTCACCTTTACAAAATGTCACTGTTTTTAGATAACAGATTTGCTTTTGAAATTCTTGGGAAAATGGGTTAACATACGATGACTATAACAAAATGATTGCTTCACTGGCACTTTTATATTCTTAAACGTTATATTCTTCTGCACAACTATTCTACATGTAAAGGACTTATATCTTATTTCTTTCAACGCCTATTTGAGCAAAATGACTCATAATAACTTGACTCTTTCCTTCACTTCCTCGTCCTCCGTTTCTGTTTCTTGAACTCTTTTGTCCACCACCAGGCAACTGGACTTATTTTGGATGGAGTGAACAGCAGGGTGAACATCAAAGTATGTACTTCATTTGACTTCTTTTCTTGTTGCATTCTTTGCATTTCATTCAGCTCTCTGTTTTAAGGCAGTGGGGTTTGCTTCCACTTGTACCTTTGTGGCCAGTGCATGTTCTGTCCTGTTTCAGTTTTCAAGATGAGTGTCTGTCTGTGTCCAGCTGTGTTTCCTCTCCATCGCTCACTCTCTCTATCCCTCCTACATCTCTCTATCTCTTTCTTTATCCCTCTCTCTCCTTTGTTTGTCCTTGTTTTTCAGTGTCTGTCATTCAAAATGTTTACTCATTGGTCATTGTGCAGATGTCCTTCACCGGATTGGTCATTGTGCACATTTCCTTCACCGGATTGGTCATTTAATATCTGAATTTGTTTTCAAAGAGTGGGGGGGGGGTTCAAAAGATTTGGGGAAACTTTCAGAAAATCTGCTGCCCTACCTTCGATTGATGCTGGTTCTTCTGTTGGGGTGCATGGACAAGGCTTTGACTGGGCTGAGTGGAAGACGCCCTCTCATAGCTTTGGGAAAATGAGAGGCCTTCTGTTTCATTGAGTCCTTGGTTTTTGGTGGAGGTCTGTTGTCTTTACCCTTGTTGCCAGTGCATGCTCTGGTCTGCTTCAGTCTTCAAGAAGTTTAATGCACTGAATATCTCTGTCTCTCTGATCGTCCTTCTCTCTCCATACCTCACTCTCTCTTTTATATCTCTTTTACTCTCTTCATCTCCTTCAGTCTCTCTTCCTCGTGCTATCTCTTTCTGTACCTTTTTATTTTTCCTGTGTGTCTTATTCTTTTGCCTGGCCGAATGAGTAGAAGAAAATTAACAGGATGTTTCTTTGAGACTGGTTGCTTTGTTTCTTTGTTGCCTCTGTCAGTTGACCGCTAGAGGGAGCTCTAGGCCCTCACAGCACTGAGCTTGCTACCTCACAGCTCTAAGCTAAGCATCCTGTTTCCAACCTTTTCACCTTCCTTATTCTCATTATCTTTACTGGTTTAAAAGTCTGACAGAAAAAAAAAAGTTGGATTTAAAATAATTGAATGTATTTATGTAAGCCTATCCCATTCATCTACTGTTTCATTATATCCCACACAATATTAAAACAATTAATCATCAAGATCTATGAGAATGTAACACTGCGTGGAGAGTTAATCAGACAAGCAAAGTCACACAGACATTTTGGGTATATCAAATATAAGCATTTAGCACCATCCCAAACCCTATGATACATTTAGCACCATCCCAAACTCTATGATTTGATCAATTGGGGGTGAGAGAGGGATTGAATTGGCCACTATTGTTACTCCTTTGCCCTGATAACAAGATACATATATATATATAGTTTAAACTTCTACCCAGACCCCAACCATGCTATTTATATTCAACAAATCAGGTGTTTAAACCTGTCGCTAATTGGCTTAATAAGCAGGTGGTCGTAACAGTTAAATAATTAATTTGGTAGGAATTAAGTCAGTTATTTTTCTTATTCTGACAAAAACAGTAACACTGAAGGTGAAGAAGTGTGACCTTTATTTAAATTGGGCGATTCAGATGAAAGGTGTTCACTTGGCAATGACAGCCTGGAAAATGTGTTTTGCTGTAATCATTTAGCAATACTCTTAACCAGAGCTAAGTATGCATTCAAGCAAATCTCTATGAGAGGCAACTGCGTATCAGGGTCATAGTGAGCTCAGTTTTAACTGAATACATGATGTACAGTATATAACGTCATTTTGAGAAGAGTCATGGTAGGACATCGGACTGTTAGGTAGTTCAAACATTTCTGTTAGGGATGCACAAATTACAAAATGTTTGATTGATACCGATAATCGATATTCACATACCACAAACAGGCAATACAGTCACCAATATGAATGTTTTGTCATTTCTGTACCCTGGCGTAAATACAAATTACAAATGTTTGCTTCTTATGATGCTTTTTATTTCAATAAGTGTAAATTCAGTTATAGAAAGTCATATTTCTATATATTTTAATAACTAAACACTCCACAATAAGCCTGGTAATTAATGTAAAGTGTATACATTACACCGATCAGCCATAACGTTATGACCACTGACAGGTGAAGTGAATAACACTGATAATCTCGTTGTCATGGCACCTGTCAGTGGGTGGGAAATATTAGACAGCAAGTGAACATTCTGTCCTCAAAGTTGATGTGTTAGAAGCAGTAAAAAAGGGCGAGCATAAGGATCTGAGTAACTTTGACAAGGACCAAATTGTGATGGCTAGGCGACTGAGTCAGAGCATCTGCAAAACCGCAGCCCTTGTGGGGTGTTCCTGGTCTTCAGTGGTCAGTACCTATCAAAAGGTGGTCTAAGGAAGGAAAAGCAATGAACCGGCGAAAGGGTCATGGGCGGCCAAGGCTCATTGATGCACGTGGGGAGTGAAGGCTGGCTCCTGTGGCCCGATCCAATAGACGAGCTGCTGTAGCTCAAATTGCTGAAGAAGTTAATGCTGGTACTGATAGAAAGGTGTCAGAACACACAGTACATCACAGTTTGTAGTGTATGGGTCTGCGTAGCCGCAGACCAGTCAGGATAACCATGCTGACCCCTGTCCACTGACGAAAGTTCCCACAATGGGCACGTGAGCATCAGAACTGGACCACGGAGCAATGGAAGGTGGCCTGGTCTGATGAATCACATTTTGTTTAACATCATGTGGATGGCCGGGTGTGTGTGCGTTGCTTACCTGGAGAACACATGGCACCAGGATGCACTATGGGAAGAAGGCAAGCTGTCAGAGTCAGTGTGATGCTTTAGGCAATGTTCTGCTGGGAAACCTTGGGTCCTGCCATTCATGTGGATGTTACTTTGACACATACCACCTACCTAAGCATTGTTGCAGACCATGTGCACCCTTTCATGGCAACGGTATTCCCTGATGGCATTGGCCTCTTTCAGCAGGATTATGCGCCCTGCCACGAAGCAAAAATTTTTCAGGAATGGTTTGAGGAACAAAAAGAGTTCAAGGTGTTGACTTGGCCTCCAAATTCCCCAGATCTCAATCCAATCGAGCATCTGTGGGATTTGCTGGACAAACAGTTCAAATCCATGGAAGCCCAACCTCGCAAATTACAGGACTTAAAGGATGTGCTGCTAACGTCTTGGTGTCAGATACCACAGCACACCTTCAGAGGTCTAGTGGAGTCCATGCCACGACGGGTCAGAGCTGTTTTGGTTGCAAAAGGGGGACCTACACAATATTAGGCAGGTGGTCTTAATGTGATGTCTAATCAGTGTTTATGATAAATGTCAGGAATGTGTTTCAACCCCCTGTATTGCATCACATCTTCTTTAACAACACTCTGTAAGCTTTTGGGAACTGAGGAGATCAATTTCTGCAGGTTTGAAAGGGAAATGTTTTCCCATTCTTCCTTGATATAGGATTTCAGATGATCAACTGTTTAGGTTGTCCTTTGTCTTATTTTTTGTTTCATATTGCACTAAATGTTTTTTATTGGGTGTGGACTACAGGCAGCCCTGTTTAGCACCTGGACTCTTTTACTACAGAGCAATGCTGTTGTAATATGTGCAGAATGTGGTTTGCCATTTTCTTGCTGAAATAAGCAAGGCCTTTCCTGAAAAAGATGTTGTCTGGATGGCACCATAAGTTGCTCCAAAATCTGTATATATTGTTCAGCATTAATGGTGCCTTCACAGATGTACAAGTCACCCATGCCATGTGCACTTAAGCACCCCCATACCACCATCATGGATGCTGGCTTTTGAACTGTGTGCTGATAACAAGCCAGATGGTCCCTGTCCTCTTTAGCCTGGAGGACACGGCGTCCATGATTCCCAAAAATAATTACACATTTTGATTTGTCAGACTACAGGACAGTGTTCCACTTTGCTTCAGTCCATCTTAAATGACCTCGGGCCAAGAGAAGGTGGCAACGTTTCTGGATCTTGTGTATATTTGGTTCTTTCTTTGCATGGTAGAGTTTTAACTTGCATTAGTGGATGCAGCGACGTACTGTGTTCATAGACAGTGGTTTTCGGATACTGTCCGCCCTTGTTGTCTTGCCAGTTGGGCTCTCGTCGCTACTGGAATGCCCTCCCTCCAATGCCTTTCGGGCGAAGAGTCAATGAGTTGTTGTTGTCTTTCTGTTGCGCACTTGTGCAATTGGGCTGTACTCTGCTGGCAACATTTGGCCCTCATTCAGGTTGGTTGCGGTTGATGGGTGTCTCTTTGATTGATGCCTGGCAATGTGGGTGGATTGATTTCCTGCATGTTGGGCCCTGTCCGGGGCCTCCCATCTGACCATCTTTGGAGAGTCCCCTGAGGTGGGGCCCTCTCCCTTGTTCTCTAGTTCTTTCTGCATGTTCTTAATTAAGATGTGCTTACTCTTGACAACCTTATGGTTCATTTTTGGGTCGCCCCTCCAATGAACTCATCATAGTCATACAGTTTCTGACAACTGTCCGTGTACAGGACATGTACAGGAAAATACTATATTAGGGAGTCTTCCTGTGGTGACCCCTGGGTCAATATGCACACATATGCACATATCATGGTAACGGCTCGGCTCACTGTTCAGCTGCGCGAGTGGGTGGAATATATCATGTAGGGAGTTGCTGCCGGTGTGTCTGGGCTTCACATTCTTAAACAGCAATATTTCATAAACTTAAACATGCATAATGATATATTCATAATACGTGGGATTATAAGCAATTTGCAGAAATTCCCTCACAATGGCAGTTGCTTCAATGTATTTAGGGGTGTGGACCTGGTCAAGACAATCTCCTGAACTCCAAACTGAATGTCAGAATGGGAAAGAAAGGTGATTTAAGCAATTTTGAGCGTGGCATGGTTGTTGGTGCCAGACGGGCCGGTCTGAGTATTTCACAATCTGCTCAGTTACTGGGATTTTCACGCACAACCATTTCTAGGGTTTACAAAGAATGGTGTGAAAAGGGAAAAACATCCAGTATGCAGCAGTCCTGTGGGGGCGAAAATGCCTTGTTGATGCTAGAGGTCAGAGGAGAATGGGCCGACTGATTCAAGCTGATAAAAGAGCAACTTTGACTGAAATAACCACTCGTTACAACCGAGGTATGCAGCAAAGCATTTGTGAAGCCACAACACGCACAACCTTGAGGCGGATGGGTTACAACAGCATAAGACCCCACCGGGTACCACTCATCTCCACTACAAAAAGGAAAAAGAGGCTACAATTTGCACGAGCTCACCAAAATTGGACAGTTGAAGACTGGAAGAATGTTGCCTGGTCTGATGAGTCTCGATTTCTGTTGAGACATTCAGATGGTAGAGTCAGAATTTGGCGTAAACAGAATGAGAACATGGATCCATCATGCCTTGTTACCACTGTGCAGGCTGGTGGTGGTGGTGTAATGGTGTGGGGGAGGTTTTCTTGGCACACTTTAGGCCCCTTAGTGCCAATTGGGCATCGTTTCTGACCATGTCCATCCCTTTATGACCACCATGTCCTCTGATGGCTACTTCCAGCAGGATAATGCACCATGTCACAAAGCTCGAATCATTTCAAATTGGTTTCTTGAACATGACAATTAGTTCACTGTACTGAAATGGCCCCCACAGTCACCAGATCTCAACCCAATAGAGCATCTTTGGGATGTGGTGGAACGGGAGCTTCGTGCCCTTGATGTGCATCCCACAAATCTCCATCAACTGCAAGATGCTATCCTATCAATATGGGCCAACATTTCTAAAGAATGCTTTCAGCACCTTGTTGAATCAATGCCACGTAGAATTAAGGCAGTTCTGAAGGCGAAAGGGGGTCAAACACAGTATTAGTATGGTGTTCCTAATAATCCTTTAGGTGACTGTATTTTGCAAGTTTAAAAGCACTTAATTCTTCTAGGCAGGGCATCAAGTTAAATGTTTAGTTCACCAGTAAATATGCCTGGTAGATTAATCTACCTGCCACTGAGAGAAGGTTACCGTGGTAACGGAGGCAACTTCACTTGCTTGCTTCTGTGAATACCACGTGCTAGCTGACTAGAATCTGACTGTAGTAACTGTCCAGTAGGAATTTGCAATCATTTGCAGCAGTTGCAGTTTAAACTCAAACATTGAAACCCACTACGCAGGTGAACAAAACAAATGAAAGATACAAAAACACAGGTTTCAGGTGGTAAATACAATAGCACCAGGAGCTCAATAGCCTTTAAAAAAGTGTTGTAACTTGACAGATAATCCATGTTGCAAGAAATTGCAATACATGTGTCTAACAAAAATCTAATGTCTTGCTTTGTCGGCTATGGTTTTGCCCATGGTAAACGCTGGAAAGCACAATCAATCTGACATATCGGCCGTATTTAAAGCAATTGACTGGCGATCTTTGCATCCCTAATTTCTGTCTGTGTTCTGTTCCCCTCCTCCACAGCTTACGATGGCCACGACAGTGCCGTGGAGGACCGCGACAGTGACTACCGGAGTGAGGGGGGCAGCCACCGACCGCCCCGGTACCACACCACGCCTCAGCCCAACTCCTCTGTGCATCAGTATCCCATAGGACAGAGACGGAACCAGCACTCCGCCCTGTCTAGAGACACTGACTCTGTAAACAGCTATGAGCTGGAGTACAAAGAACCCAGGGCGCCCAGGTACACACACACACACAGACCCTTGTCCATTAAGGGACTAGCTCATGGCTAGTGATTATGTTGGACACTGTCGCTGCTGTACTGATGTGAGTTCCCCAGCAAGATCAGCAGCTGAAAATTAAACTAATTGCCCTCAAGGGATCCCTGGTGCAGTTGTCTACTTGTCTATTTTCAGACGCGTTTCTTGAAAAGGTTTTTCACCCTTGGTTATAGGCATACCTGTGCTCTCTTTGAGTGGCGGTTAGATTGCAAGTTTGTAGATGGTTGTAGTTATTAAACTTCCCACAAAATTAATGGTTGTCACTTTGGAGAACCAATTGGCTTCCAGTATTACTAAGAAAACAAAACATAACCATAACACTTTACACAAACTTTTTATTTCTCTAACTTTTGTTGTGCTTTTCATAACTTTTATAATACATCACACTTTTTGACATGTGATTTCCTTCGTCGGTGCTAACCTTTGTTTATCTTTTTCTTTTGCATTTTATTCCATTCTTCCCTGCATGGCTGTCACTTTCTCTCTCTGTCTATTAATTTCTGTGTGAGTGTAGACGATCCAAAAGTCATGGTAGGATCAGAATAATCCCAGTGGACTCAGGTATGGGCGTTGAGGACTGGGAGAGACAATACAAGATACCAGAAAGTGGAGTGCTGGATGACTACCTAGAGCCAGAACAGAAGGAGTGGGAGGATGAGGATAAGAGCATTATTTATTGTATCAGCAGTGGGCCTTGTGGAGAAGCAAAAGGCTCAAGGTTCTACCAGACGGTGGAGTGTGACACCATGTCTCCTGAGGGGATTGAGGGGGAAGACCGTGTAGGCAGGTGGAAGAAGCATAGTTTTGGCAGCAGGGAGGTGCGTCTGGTCTATAAGGAAGCCGGCAGCTTTGAGGACGAGACTTCTCCTCCTGAGATTGACATCATTCCTTCTGTCAAGCAGCTTCGGCAGCAGCTGAGCATTGAGGAAGGGCTCCTTTATAGGACCAGAATGTGGGCCAAAACCTCTTTGGAGGACACACTGGAGCACTACGCAGCCTTCCGGGAGCAGGAGGCTGCCAGGGAGGAGGCGGCCAGGTTCAGGGTCAGAAGTGAGTATGATTCAGTTGGGTCTGATGAGATGCAGTTCTCCCTCGGATCCGAGGGGGAGCTGGATGACCTGACATTTTTGGATGGGGATGTCACATATGAATACGAAAGTTACTACTACCCAGAAGGATACATTTCATCATATGGACAACAAGGGCGGGGCTACTGTTTGGGACGTGGAACAGAGGAACCTGAAGAGGAGGTATACTATGACACAGTGGAAGAACTTCAGAACCTGGTCCACTCTGTGTCTGAGTATCTGGCTGAGAAGGAGGAGGAGATCAGCAAGTATGGATCACTGCCTAAGTCGACTAGCAGGAGGAAGCTACCAGCATTGCCCACCGGAGCAAAACCACCAGAAAATGACGATGCTAAACTAGAGTCAACTAAGACCGAAGTTGCTAACAGTGAAGATCCAAAGGGAGCCGAAGTTAAAGAGGACACTGCAGTAGAGCAGGGTATTGCTGGGGTGAAGAATGCAATGAGTTCAATGACTTCATTGTTTAACTCCATCACGGGTTCCAAGCCAGCTGCTGAAGCAACTGAAGCAGCCGCTGCAGCAGCTGAAGCTCCAAACACCTCCTCAGCTCCGCCACAGGCAGAGTCTGGCATATCCAAATTACTGTCTTTCATTCCCAAGTCCGCTGGTTCAATGCCCCAAATTGCCGTTGTTCCACCCTCATCTCAGGAGCCAAAAATGGAGCCAACACCTACTTCTTTTGTTGACTCAATGCTAGGAAGACTTAGTCCTTCAAGGCCGCAAGACGCACAGGCAGAAGGCAGTGAGGGGCAAACTCAAGAAAGCACTGCCAACCAAAATAATTCAATATTTGGCTCAATGCTGGGAAGGCTTAGCCCACTGAGTGCATCAACGCTCCAAGAGACACAAGGCACTGATGGGCAAACTCTTGAAGCCACTGCTAACCAACCTACTTCAATGTTAGATTCAGTGTTCGGAAGACTTAGCCCTTCTAGGCCCGAAGAGGCACAAGAAGGCAGTGAGGGCCAAAGTCAGGATGCTACTTCTAACCAGCCTATTTCGATGCTTGGCTCAATGCTAGGGAGGCTAAGTCCTTCGAGGCCACAGGAGTCACAAGTAGAAACTAGTGAGGGCCAAACTCAGGATGGCACTGCTCATCAGTCTACTTCAGTTTTTGGCTCAATGCTAGGAAGGCTTAGCCCTTTGAGGCCTCAAGAGGCACAAGTAGAACGCATTGAGGGCCAAAGTCAGGATGCTACCACCAACCAGCCTACTTCGATGCTTGGCTCAATGCTAGGAAGGCTTAGTCCATTGAGCACATCAACAGCCCAAGAAGGCACTGAAGGACAAACTTCAGAGGCCACCGCTAATCAGACTCCGTCAATGGTTGATTCCATGTTAGGAAAACTTAACCCCATGAGTCTTTTCTCCAGAAAGCCTTCTCCTGAAGAAACATCCCACACAGAGGAGCAGAATACTGGATGTGCATTAATCAGTGGGCCCAGACAAGAATATGTGGATAGATCCAATAGTCCTGAGAAGCCAGGCTCACAAAGATCAGGTAGTGGATCCACAGAGCTTCTACCAGACACAGCTACCGGCTCTGTGGAGATTTACCCAGAATCAGGAAGTGGGGGATCTGTCGAGCTTCTCCCAGATTCACAGTGTGGATCAGTAGAGATTGTTTCAGAAACAGAGTCATCTGGAGAGATTCTTGATGTTCAGGCAAGAAAGGCACCCATTATCGTTGAGCCAAAATCTGATGGTACAGTGCCTGCAAGCCAGGCAGCTGCAGAGAACACAGGATTCTTCAGCAGTTTTAATAAATCAATCACCTCCCTTATTACAGCACCTGATGGGCCACCTGCCCAGACTGAGAAGGAAATGCCTCCTGCCCCTTCTGGAATGTTCTCGATGTTCTCCAGATCTCCATCTCCAGAGCCACCCAAAATAGAAGGGGGAATGCTTTCTGGCTTACTTAAGTTTGCCTCGGGGGAGGATGCCAATGCACCTAGAGGGGTCCCACCCAGCCCAGTTAGGACCACTTCTCCTTCTCTAAGCCGTGCTGCACTCCTTGAAACTGTGCCTAAAGGGAACCCAGACACAGGGTGGTTCTCTAACCTCTTCAAAGCGGTCCCTGAGCCAGCTCAGCAAGCTGTTACAAAGCAACCTGCTCCGGTACCTGGCACTCCTACTGTGACACCTGCTACTCCAGTGACCCCAGAAAAACAAGAGATCCCCGTTCCTGGTGCAGATCTGACAGTACCACCTAGAGATCAACCACCAGGGGATGCTACATTAATTCCTGAATCTGATCCAACAGCTAACATCCAGAACCAGGGTCTGCTGGAGCCTCAACAGAAAATGCAGGTGGAGCCTGAAGTGCAGTCCCAGCCACATGGCTTGCTCTCTGGATTATCAGTGCTGTTTTCTTCAGGTTCACCTCCAGCAAACCAATCACAGTGTCAGAAACAACAAACGGCTGCAGCTACACAACAGGGAGGTGTGTTTTCTGGCTTTATCAAGTTTGCCTCTGACAGTGTGTCTACAGTACAGCCACAGTCAGTCCCTCCAGGCAGTCAAGCTAGTCAAACTCCATTGGATACACGCCAAAGCCCTCCACCAAAGTCTGCAACTCCTCCACCACCAACCCAACCAGGAGGACTTTTTTCAGGCTTCATGAAATTGGCAACAAACACTGTGGCTGGTCCTCAGACAACACCAGGGTATCAAACTGGTCAGACTGATCAGCAACAGGCCCACAGACAAGGACTCGAACAAGCAGCTACACAAGGGACTGCACTTCCAAGTCAATCAGGGGGCTTTTTGTCAGGACTATTGAAATTAGGCTCTTCAGAGAACATTTCATCAGCAGGTCAATCTCAACCTGGTCTGCAACAACTCAGTGACCCTGATCAGCAACCACCACAGCAACCAGCTTCTCCACTGACTGAAAAACCAGCTCAGCAAGCTGGTCCACCATCAACTACTCAGCAAACTGGTGGAACGCTGAGTGGGTTCTTCAATAAGTTAGTAGAGTCTGTAGAACCTTCAGTTCCTCAACAAACCACAGCTCAACCAGCGGCAGTCCTCCAAGCACCCAACCAAACACAACCAGCACCCAAACAACCACCTGCCCATCAAGGTGGGTTCCTATCTGGACTTTTTGGCATGGCTGACGGTTCAGCGAGTCAAACACATCTGCCACAGCAACAACCTGGCCCTTCTGGGAGTCAGACAACCCAGCAGCAGGTTAACCAGCAAAATCCACAGAGAAAGGGTCTAATTCCTACCCAGAAGCAGCAACAGCAGCAGCAGCCCTCTAGTGGTCCTGGGGGACTGATGTCAGGATTCTTCAATAAGCTTGTAGATCCGGGTTCCCCTCAGCCACCACCTACTGGTCAACTTGCAGGCCAGCAAACACCTCAGACAGGTCAGGATGCAACCCCTCAGCAACCACCTGTCCAACAAGGTGGCTTCTTGTCTGGACTATTTTCCTCTGTTCCACCATCACAACCACAACAACAGGTGGAGGCAAAACAGCTACAACAACAGCAGAGTAACAAACAGCCCTTGCAAAAGCAAAATCCAAACCCACCTCAGCCTGCTGTGGCTGCACCTGAGCAGGGAGGATTCATGTCAGGGCTAACAGGACTTTTCAGTGCATCTCAACCTTCTCCGCCACAACCAGCTAACCAGCAGGGGAATCGTCCAAATGTCCAGGGGCAAGGTAAATCTCCAGAGCAACAGCCCCCACAACAAAAACCAGCAGCTGTGCAAGGTAGTTTTCTCTCTGGACTGTTCGGGATGGGCTCTCCTGAACCGGGAACCTCAAACCAGCCAACCCCTCCATTGCAACAGCATCAAGCTTCTCGAACTCATCAACAGGGGGTCGCTCAGCAAGCTAGTCAAGCTGGTCAGCTGTCAGACAAGTCTGTTCAGAATACACCTCAGGCTGAATCAGGTGGAGTGTTATCTGGGCTATTTAACAAGCTCACTACCACCACCACTGAAGAGCAGACACCCATCCATCAATCTGCACTGCAAAAACAGCAGACACATCCTGGTGGTCCAGCTAAGCCGGGACAAGGGCGCCCGCAGATTCAGAGAACCAAGCAGGTGGAGGCCCAATCCTCACAGGAGGCTGCGGGAGAAAAAGAAGCAAAAGGATCACAGAAAGGATTTCTGTCTGGACTCTTTGGTGTAAAAGCGGAGGCACCAGCAGGTGCACAGGAGACACCAATCTCCCTGCCTAGCAATGATGAAGGGAAGAACAGTAGGAATGGTAACTCACCAGGTATTTTATCCAGCATTTTCAAGTCAGTGTCCAATGAAGGTAGCAGCACTCCACCTGCTGGGAAGGAACCAGAAAGGGGTTTAGTTGATTGTTTACTTCCAAAAGAAAACAATGATGACATTCCCAGTAGTGCTGCTCCAACCATCCCAAGAACTTTGGACACTTCTGGTTTTCTGGTGCCTCAGTATGCTCCTAAAGGACAGGATCCTCCCATTTCTCCGACACAACGTTACATGGAGGAAGTCCACCGTTTGTTGTATGGTACAGCAGAAGAGTATGGATACCAGGACCTGCTGTTCAACTTTGCAGAGTATGGTGTCATTCCTCCTGAGCTCTATGAGCATCAGTGTCTCATAGAGGCACTTCTTTGGCAACAGCTTAATGATTATGCCCTGAGTGAAGCCCTTGCTCAAGTTCAGGAGTCTCACCAGACTGGACAAGACTACATACAGCCAGCCAATGGACTTCCATCATGGCATGACCATGGGGTTTGGAACCCCAAAGACATTCCCACCAGTCTATTCCACATACCTTCTCATCCTTGGAGAGACACGACAACCCAACCATTCAGAAATGGATTCCATAAACCTGAAGAGGAGGATCTGGTGCTGTTTGACATGACTTGCAGGAACATGAAACCTTGGAATAGCTGTGACTATTTGAACGTGAGCAATGAGATAAGCAATCTCGACGGGATGGTCAGCGGAAAACCCTGGATTGTATCAGGGAGTGCGGTCAATCTGTCTAAAGAAAAGAAACAAACAAAGTTGAGCCGGTGCCAATCTCTTACTGAAGGGATCCATGGAAGCATCCATGAATTTAGACAAACATTTGATCAAAATGATCTCTCTCAAACAAACAAAGCACTGGATCAGAATTTGGGTTTTGATTTTTCCAAACGGATAGATCAGAAATTTGCTACAGATTTCTTTCAAAAGATTGCAGCTGAAAAAGGACCAAAGGACTTGACTCTTGGTGCTATGGATTTGAGCAGTTCAGCTGGGATTAATGGAGATGTCGATGATGATATACATGTTGATGAGTCTGAGTGGTACCAGCAGTGGCTCACCTTATTGGAACAAGGTATGTGGTGGCCTGCTGAGGCAGGGGATTGTGGGTACTATATTTATACTGACAAAGAGTTTATCTACTCTCTCCTGACTGACAGAGCTGGAAAGCACCTCTATGCATGTGCCGCCCCAGAGGATGTACAAACGCTGGGACAAATCACCGAAAACATTGCTAATCTCATAAAGCAAAAAGAAAGAGAAAAAGTCACTCTCTGTGGCTTCAAGATTCCTCTTTACAATGAAGATGAGGCCTTCTGGTCTCTGGGTCAGACACAAATAGAATCTCAGCTGATTAATGCCCCTGAGGACCTCACCTCAGCCTTCAAGAAGGGAGACAAAATCATGAATATGAACCTGGAATCCTTCTCTCAGATGTTCCAGGAGTCCGTAGTGGCTCAGTCAGAGCAACCAGTTGACTTTTCTGTGTTTAAGCTTAGAAAGGTAAAAATAGAAGCAAATCAGACTGACTTTTCTCATCAAGATGAGCCACTAGAGGCTGCTGATCTCACCAGTAAAACACGAACAGGCAGCCATGGAGGTCCCTATTGGAAGAAAGAGGGCATACATGATTCTCCTGCCTTTGTATCAAATAACGTATCTGCTATGTGTCCTAGAATGTACGGGCGACCTAATCTCCCACATTATCCAATTCCTGAAATTAGAATTGCACCTGCTGATGAAATGCCGGTTGACCAGTTAAAACAAAAAACGCCATCAGTTTTTTCAGCTATTGGAGGGTTTCTTAGTGGGGCTCCATCTGCTTCATCTGATTTAAACAAAACAACAGCCCCTCCAGTCCCACATGTTGGCAATGTACTGTCAACAATGTCTAGTCAGAATCCTGTGGCTGCTACAGCAACTTCTAGAAAATTGCCTGAAACCCCAGCTGCTCCTAGATCACAAACAGGACCTGCTCCATCTGGCAGAAAGCTTCCTCCAACACCGGGAGCTGCAAAAACAACTGCAGAGCCTGCTGTTCAGGACTCCCTGTCCATTGACCAACAAGCAAAAAGCATGCTCTCTCATGGCTTTGAGAGTTTGAAATCAAAGATTATGGATGCTCCAAGTAGTGTCGCTCAGCCCACAGAGTTGCAACAGACAAAGCCAGCCACCCTGGCTACTGGCCGGCTACTACCTTCGCCCCCAACTGCAGCTGCAAGTGCCGTTGCGGTGTCGTCACTACAGAGAGAGGGGCTTGTCAGACAATCTTCCCAAGCACAGCAGCCAAACACCCAAGTGCAGCACAGAAACAGTACTACATCTGCTGTAGGAATTAATGAATCAAGACCTAGTGGATTTAAAAAAACAGCGTCTTTGAATACCATGAATAGTAATCTGATAATAGACCAAAGATCTGCCTTAACAGTCGTACAAGAAACAGTAACACCTCCTCAGCCACTGGTGCCTAAATTTATGTTAGCTGATGGGAATTTACAGCAGCCAAAGAACCCAGTGTTATACAATACCTCCCTTTATCGCATGAACGATCTTGTCGGCTTATCCACAGACCCTCAACTAAGCAACAGACCAATGGATTTTTCCGCTACAGCTCCACTACCACAAGCTAAAATAGAAAAATCTGCTGAAACTCCTAAAGAGATTGTTGACTTCACAAAGTATAAATTAAAGAGAGTTAAAGAAAAGCAACTGCAGAAAGCAAATAGAGTCAACCTGGAACCATCTGCAGTTGAAGACTTGACAAAGGATGTTGAATTAGAGAAAATTGAATGGACACAACAAAATGAGCTCAACTCCCAGTACATTCCAAGAATTGGTATTAGTCCCCAGCCCTCTCACAGACATAGTGTACATACCCATTTACCAGTAGCAAGAACACCTAGCCCAGAAATCATTGAGTATAATGCTACCTCTGTAACTGTCCAGAGACCTAGACCTTCCTTTGTACCCAGCCAGAGACTACAGCCTTCTATGATACCCATTCAGAGACCACAACTTGAACAAAGAACCTCCCTATCTGTTCAGAACTCAGTACCAGCTAACTGTACCAAAGGTACCATGAACATGTCCCCAAAAACATCTGAGCAATTGACAAAGATGCCATTAACCGAGGTTGCTCCATTAATGGAAATGTCTAATCGGGGACAGCAACCACCTTTGTTGTGTTCTCCAACTGTTGATCAGGAGCACCTTCTGCAAAGTCCAGCTGTGACTCTTTCTTCAATCCCTGTTATTAGGAAGAGAATTGACATCAGGAAAGGCAGCATTGGCCAGATATTGTCTCCTTCAACACAGTCCATTGAATCCATGTACAAACCTGACCGAGCTAGTCAGGCCACATCACCTGCAAACGCAGCCAAAGCCACATTGGACATGTCGAAAAAATCTCCTCAGCAATGTGGTACTTCAGCTGAGGTTCAATCTGAGAATGTTGACACGGAGGCAATCTCTATGTTGAAGACAAGGCCTTCAGCTGTGGCTCCTTTACCGGAAATGTCTAATCGTCATGGATCTGTTGACCTGTCTTTGAAAGTTGAATGCCTAGAAAGTGGAAATGTATTTCCTGCCCCAAGTCCAATACTGGGGCAACAGATTACTAACAGGAGGGTCGTTATTGCTCAGGTACCATGCCCGTCAAACCAGTCAATTGGATATACATTGACACCGGGTCAAACTCATCAAGCAACAGCGCCAGCCAATGCTATCAAGGCAACACTGGATATGTCCCCCAAACCGTCTCCTCAGTCATCTGATAACAAAGCTGACATGGCATCACAGAATCTCCGCACTGAGCCACTATCATTACTGAATGGAAGACCCGCTATTGTTCACCCATTAAAGGAAATGTATAATAAACATGGATCTATTGATCTGTCCTTAAAAGTTGAATCCCTAGGAAGTCCCACTGTAGCTCTTTCTCAGAGCCCTGTTGACAAAAGGGTGATCTTTGCACACGAGCCATCTCCTTCAAACCAATCCTTTGGATACACGCAAACAACTGGGCAGGCATATCAGGAAGTCACAGCACCAGCTAATGCAATGAAAACCACTTTGGATATGTCTCCCAAATCTAACCCTGAACCATCAGTGGACTTAGCCCAGAGCCAATCAGAATGTCTTGGCACTGAGGTAATATCATTATTGAATAGAAGACCCTCAACTGAGTGTTCTTTACAGGATATCTCTAATCACCAAAGATCTGTTGATCTTTCCTTTAAGGTTAAGTTCTTGGACATTCAAGGACAGCAACCATTGCCCTTGCACCAAACTGAACCTCAGACTCCCCAGAACATGTCTGGTCTCCTTCCTAGGAAATGTTTGTTGTCAAATCAACCCCTCACTGTTGACATTTATCAGGCACCTTCAGCCCCAGCAAACTCCTTAAAAGCAACATTGGATATGTCTCCTAGGCCTCTGGTGTCATTAGAGGGACAGTCCGAGGACACTGAACCTAACAAGAATGTAGTATTGTCACTAGTGAAGTCAAAGCCTACAGCTAGAGACATTGCCAGGAAACACTCTGCTGGTGTTCCGTTAATAGTGGACCAGCCACAAGCCATACGGCAAGTGCAAATACGGCAAGGTAACTCTGTAGCCCCTGGTCCTGTTCATCACCAGCCAACTGCTGTCTCTGCTTCAGAACTTGCCATTGAACCTTGCCTGTCAAATCGGTCATTGACAGAATTGCTGCCCTCTGTTCATCTTCATTGCCAGGCTGTCTCAGCTCCAGCCAACTCCATAAAATCTACATTAGATATGTCACCAAAGTCAGCTCAGAAAACAGTTGTGGGAAAAGCAGATGAATTGGCAGATTATTACTGTTCTGATCCAATGTCACTAGTGAAGGAAAAGTCAATGGCCACTGAAAGAGCTCAGGAAGACTTTGTTGGTGTTTCTTTGATTGTACAACCACCTAGTCCTTTGGAGAAACCTACAGTTCCAAGGCTACCAACTCCTCAGTCTATTGGGCCAGTGCTGCCCCATGTTGAAGCCTGCCAGACAGCTTCAGCACCAGCAAACACCATTAAATTCTCCTTGGATATGTCTCAAAAGTCTCCTCAGCAACCAGATGAAGTCAGCTCTGAGCTTTCATGGACTGGAGTAATGCCACTGGTTAAAAGCAGGCATTATTTCTCCAGGATGGAATCTGTTGGTGTTCCCTTGATAGTGGAACCACCTTCTAAGGAACATCAACCTCAACCAAATCTATTGGCACATGCACATCCTATCGTAAAAGGAGGAACCCAGGAACAGGAAAGACCAGGCATGAATGGTGTCCACACCACAGAACCTCTTCATCAGCAGATCCCCACATACCACAGGAATGGGGTTCTCACACTTTCAAGGAAGCCTGACACGGACGTTCAACCCTGCAGTGCACCTATGGACTTTTCAGCAAAGAAAGATCTACCCCAAAGTGTGGCCACACATTACACTGCATTGGAGGATGGGCATCCTATGAATTTTGCTGGGGTGAAGAAAGAAAGGTTTGAGAGAAGGTCTTTTGGAAATAAGTCACTTCACGGGGCTGTTGACCTTAGTGTGGATGTTGAAGATGAGAGATCTATAATAAGAACAGATGAACGAATAAAGGATCTTTCCTCTAGAAGGAATTCTAAGGTCTCAACATATCATCATGATCATATCCTGCAACAAAACTCAACTCTAGCCTCTAATGATGTCAGATCAGATGACTTGATTTCTCCCACTCGTCATAGTCCTTCACTTGAGAGAAAAGTTGAGACTCCACAGCCCTTAATTCCTCCTAGCAGAAAGGTGTCTATCACACAGGAAATCCATTTGAGTGGTCCTGTAATAGAGTATAAACAGGAAACACATAGACTATATCTGCTGCAAGTTCAACAACAACAACAGCAACAACAATATCAGCAAAAACAACAACAATATCAGCAACAACTTCAGCAACAGGAATTTCAGCAACAACTACTGTATCAGCAACAGCAACAACAATATCAGAGACAACAAGAACATCATCAACAACAGCAACAATATCAGCAGCAGCAACAACAACATCAGCATCTAGTTCAACATGACCTACCCTCCAGACCAAGGATTCTTATCAAACAACCAACAGTGGACAGCTTGACTGAAGAAGGACTGACTGAAGCCAGATCCCCAACTAACTCTGGAAACCTGTTGCCTTCCTCTCAAGTTGCTGCTCCAACTGTGAAGAGTGCACAGGAGAGATACGGTGCACTTATTATTTCCAGGGACATGGAATCATCAGCTTCTGGGTCCCCAACCACTGAGACCTTTGTGGTTGGTGGAGCTGTCTCTCAAGCAACTGCAGCTTCTTCTACAGCAACTGTAGGAACAGAAACCCAGAGGAAAGGCTTGTTATCTAGAGCTGTTGTTCTAACTCCAGATATATCTCCAAATGAGACACCAGTGACATCATCAACCTTGAACTTATCAGTCAAAGACTTGGTCTCCAGGTTCACTGGTGTAAGCCCTCAAACCTCATTCACAAGTCAAGAATCACCTGTTATTCCTATTGTTTCGATCTCCACACCGACACCTGTTGCATCTCCATCTGCATTTCCCACTTCATCGCCAGCTCTGTCACCAACAGTTGATAAAACTATTCAGGGATTAGTCTCCCAGTTGCCAAACCCAATTGGTGTGAGCCCTCAGCCCACCACAACAGAAGTGACGTCAACCACGGATCCTGCTCTTCCTTCACCTGTCCAAGTTCTACAAAGTTCAGTTGTTGAGTTAACTAAGATAAGTTCACATGTATCAGTCAAAGTAACGGGAGACTTACCTTTTGAATCTCCCAAACCTTCTATTCAGGAACTTACTTTGACCTTACAGGACAGGTCAACACCATTATCTGCAAATGTATTGCCAACTCCAACTGAGACACCAGGTAAAACATTTATGTCAATGTTATCTGGAATTAGCCCTCTTGCTTCTCCAAAGATCACCACTACTACTTCTCCAAATGTTGAGACACATGGAAAAGGGTTTATGTCCATGTTGAGTGGCACCAGTCCTCTGGCATCTCCAAGCACAACCATGGCTGAAACTCCAACTACTGAAACTGCTGGAAAGGGTTTTTTGTCCATGTTGAGTGTCACTAATCCTCTCGCATCTCCAAGCACAACAATGGCTGAAACTCCTACTACTGAAACCGCTGGAAAAGGGTTCATATCCATGTTAAGTGGCACTAGTCCTCTCGCATCTCCAAGTTCAACCCCAGCTGGAACTCCAATTGCTGAAACTGCTGGAAGAGGTTTCATATCCATGTTGAGTGGCACTAGTCCTCTTGCATCTCCAAGTACAACCCCAGCTGCAACTCCAACTGCTGAAACTGCTGGAAAGGGTTTTTTGTCCATGTTGAGTGGCACTAGTCCTCTGCCATCTCCAAGTTCAACCCCAGCTGTAACTCCAACTAATGAAACTGCTGGAAGAGGGTTCATTTCTATGTTGAGTGGCACTAGCCCTCTGGCATCTCCAAGTTCAACCCCAGCTGCAACTCCAACTACGGAAAATGCTGGAAGAGGGTTCATATCCATGTTGAGTGGCTCTAGCCCTCTGGCATCTCCAAGTACAACCCCAGCTGCAACTCCAGCTGCTGATACTGCTGGAAAGGGTTTTTTGTCCATGTTGAGTGGCACTAGTCCTCTGGCATCTCCAAGTACAACCCCAACTGCAACTCCAGCTGCTGATACTGCTGGAAAGGGGTTTTTGTCCATGTTGAGTGGCACTAGTCCTCTGGCATCTCCAAGTACAACCCCAGCTGCAACTCCAACTTCTGAAACTACTGGAAGAGGGTTTATATCCATGTTGAGTGGCACCAGCCCTCTGGCATCTCCAAGTACAACCCCAACTGCAACTCCAGCTGCTGATACTGCTGGAAAGGGTTTTTTGTCTATGTTGAGTGGCACTAGTCCTCTGGCAACTCCAAGTACAACCCCAAATGCAACTCCTACTAACGAAACAGCTGTAAACGGGGTTATGACCATGTTGTGTGGTGCTAGTCCTCTGGCATCTCCAAGTACAACCCCAACTGCAACTCCAACTGCTGAAACTACTGGAAAGGGTTTTATGTCCATGTTAAGTGGCTGCAGTCCACTGGCAACTCCAAGTACAACCCCAAATGCAACTCCTACTACTGAAACGGATGGAAACGGGGTTATGACCATGTTGAGTGGCACCAGCCCATTCGCATCTCCAAGCACAACCCCAGCTATAAGCCCAACCACTGATACGCCTGGAAAAGGGCTGTTGTCAGATGATGCTTTTCCAGTTCCAAGTTCTCAAATGTGCTCTGTGCAGACTCCTGAAGTATCTCCAACAACTGAAATGGAATCCAAAAGCTTGACCTCAATGCTTGTTCAGTCTGGTTCAGATACATTTCAATCGCAGACAGAGGAAACATCTGCATCCTCTCTTACAGTTACTGCAGTCAAAGTTGTGTCAAATGAGGAAATTAGAACATCTGAGTTGATAGATTTAGCGTTGGATCAAGCAAAAGTAACAGTCCCTGTTGAGCAACCATTATCAACATTGGATAAAGTTGGCTCAAATGACGGTCCATCTGAGGAGGAAAATACTTCTCCAGAATATCTGCCAATAGGTATTGAATCCTTGGAGACCCTTCCAAATGATGGTTATTTATTGACTGAGCCTCCTCCTGTTCCTCGGAGAAGACTTCCCCACTTATTTATCTCACCTCCAAGTCCACCGAATGAAACCACAGGAGAGCTTGATAACCTTGAGTTAAGTGCACCGGCTATTCAAAAACCAGAGGCCATTGAGGACATTGCTCCTGGGGAGTCTATTGAGGTAGCTCAACTGGACCACCAGGATTCTTTATCCTGCAAAACTAGCTATCCGTCCTGTCTACCTCTGGAAGAGATAAATGAAGTCTCTCGTCTAGAAAAAAAAACATCTCTAGAGGAGCCTACAACTATTGCAAGGCAGGATTCTGTTGTGAGTCAGAAAGACTCTGTGCTTGAAAGAACGGAAGAATCGGCATCCATTGTTGAACTTAAAGAAGAGACTGGTATAATTTGTGAGCATATGGCCTTCAAGGGAGAAATAGCAACCCCTGAGCTGATGCCACCTGAAGAAACATTATCTTCTGTGGTGGCTGAAAATGATGTCAGTTCAGCTGCCACTGAGCCATGTCCTGAACCTTCTCTTGAAACAGAGAGTGTAGGTCCTAAAGAGGAAATTGCAGTCCCAGAGGTTGCTCAGGCAGACAGCGGAGGCCCCAAAGAACAGGAAAAGGGTATATTCTCTATATTTGGTGGCCCCAGTCCACAACAGGCTGGATCTTCGGTATTTGGAGGCATTCTTCCTGGCTCCTCTGGGACCAAAGAAACACCTGGAGCAGGATTGTTTTCCATATTTGGTGGCCCCAGTTCTCAGCCTCCAGTTGGTCCAAGAGGCCCTGCATCTGCACCGTCTGGAGGAATATTTTCTATGTTTGGTGGCCCTGCTACTCAGACACCACCTGGTGTAAAGGGTCCCCCACCTCAAGAACAACCTAAAGGACTATTTTCTATGTTTGGTGGACCTGCTTCTCAGCAACCACCAGTAAGTAAAGGTCCTCCCGGTCCTGGGCCAAGAGGCACAAGTCCAAGAGGTCCCTTGGATCCAAAAGGTCCTATTGGTCCAAGGGGTCCTATGGGTCCAAGAGGTCCTATGGGTCCAAGAGGTCCTATGGGTCCAAGAGGTCAAAGCCCACCAAGAGGTCCCCCAGGTGGGTCTTCTGTGTTTGGTGGCATGTCCTCTATCTTCGGTCGCCCCCCAGCCCCTGCAGCAACATCTGGTGGAATGTTTTCTATGTTTGGGGGACCCAGCTCACAGACACCGTCAAGTCAGGCCCAACCAGGTGCACCCCCAGAGCCAGAAGGTGTAGGCTCTAAAGTGTCTTCCATATTTTCACTTGGTGGAGAAGCTGATCAGAGCAAACCTAAGACTGGCTTTGGAATCCTTGGCATGTCATTCATGGAAGACAAAAAGCATAAGGAATTTAGTGTTGAAAAGGAAGACATTGCCCCTAAGCTTCTGTCATCCTCAGAGACAAAGAATATTGTGGATGGAACTTTGTCTCTAAAGGAAGAGCTCATTGAGGGAAATGGTTGGGAGGATCTTCCACCTGAGTGTACACCTGCTTTGTCAGGGGAAGGTGAACTAAAGACTGTCCTTGGTGATACTCATGAAATGAGTGCTCCATCAGTAGATACTAAGACAGAGGAGGAGGCTCTGTTTAAAGTGGAAGAACTTCCAGAAACAGAGGATTCTTTAGCACTAGTTGAATCTTCTTTCACTGAACAAGAAATAGATATAGCTAAGCTTTCTGAAGATAAGAAACCTTTGGAATCAGTTGAACTGACATTAGATAATAGAGAGCAACACATGGAATTTCAGACATCATTATCTGAAACACAAGTAGAATCTGAGAAAACAGAAAAATCTGAGAAGGCCTTGGATTCTGATATGGGTTCAGTGGACATGACAGTCGGATCAGAGAATAGTGACTTGAAAACTGACAATACCATTTTAGAACTGGATAATTCTGCTTCTGAAACAAAGATGTCTGTGGAAACAGAGAAAAGTGATTTGGAAAGTGAGAGTATTACTTTAGAACCAAGGAATTCTGATGCTGAAACAAAATTGTCTGTGGAGGCAGAGACATTTACTGTTGATACAACTATGGGTACAGAGAAAGATGGTCTAGCAGAGGTTGAATCTGAAAAGGCTATAATAGAATCTGAAAAGGAAACAATTGATGCAGAGAAAAAAACTGACGAATCTCTCATGTATATTATAGAGGAAAAACCATCTGAAATTAGACAGCCTTCCATGACAGTGAACCCTCAGGTAACAGAGCCTAGCCGTCCAATGGGGCAGCAGAATCCTCCTGGTCTAGGGCCACTACAACAACAGCCCAGACCAGGAATGGCAAGGCCATCTGGGCCATCCAGTCAAACAATGGCAGGCCCAAGGATGGGAGGTCCCCGTATGGGAGGTTCTAGAGGGCCTGGCCCGAGAATGGGAGGACCGAGACCACCCCAGAGGGCTCCTGAGCCATCTGGATTTGGTGGCTTTATGTCCATGTTTGGTGTCCCTGTTGCCCCGAGCAAACCAGCAGGTTCAGGTGGCTTTTTCTCATCCCCGCAGACTTCATTCTTTGGGTCATCGCCTGCTCCTACTCCTGCTGGTCAGCCTCAGCAGAAAAGCTCCTTCTTTGGCCTGCCGACAAACCTCCCCACTGAGTCACTTACTACTGACCTGTTTGGCATCTTTAATAAAGAGCCTGAGCCACCAAAGCCAACAGAGACAGTACACCAAGAACCCACAGAGCCTTCTGAAAAGGAAACTGATTCTGAGACAGCTGTTATAAAGGACACTTCCGATTCTGAAAATTCTGCTCTGTCAGGAGAGGCACATGTGACGATAGAAGGACCATCAACTGAAGTGACTCAACAGACCACTGAGGAGGAGAAAGCTGCTCTTCCCGAAGATGAAGTATCTCACGAGGAGCCTGATGTTGTTACAAGAGAGGCTGATTCCTTAGGAGTAGATAATGCTGGCCCACATCCAACTGCAGGGCCTAAGGACATGTCTGAGATCCCTAATAGGGCTCCATCTTCCTTTGGTTTCATGTCTGGAGCAGCTGATGGCGCTTCATCTCTTGGATCCTTCTTCTCCTCAACACTGTCCACCCCCCCTGCTACAGGCATGACTCCTCAGCCTCCACAAGATGGCAGCTTCCTTTCCGGTTTCAAAGGTTTCTCTGCTGGTATATTCCATGAAGAGAAACCAGCTGGAAAGGAGGAACCTTTTTCGGCTGCATCCACGTTTGGTAAGAAATTGGGCTTCTCGTGGCAGATTGGCTCTGAACCTCAGAAACCGGAATCCCCTCCACCCGCTGTCACTTCTCAGCCCAGAATTCAAGATTCTAGACTTTCTGATGCAGACGATGGTTTTGGCGAACCAGAAGCAGACAAGCAATCGCCAGACTCAGACTCAACCGAAGGTGCAGATCCCAGTGACACGGATGATCCAACCGGTGCCTCTGGAGAAACAGGAAGCATGGACAAGAGCCCGGGAAGCAATGACACAATGACCATGCAGTCTGGGATACCGTCAGAGGCAATGCCCCCGTTAGAGTGTTCAGATAAACCACAGTCACATTTAAGTCCTCCTGAGGTAGGCAAGGAAACCCACTCTACAGATACCAACGCAGCACAGCCAATGGACTCACTCCTGATAAAGGACCTCACTAAAAGGCTAGTAATGGTTGCATAATAAATGGTTATACCATTTATCATGTTGTAATGTCATAGACTAGTAGTAGGTAGCTAGTTTGGTGTTACCCTTCTGTAACTGTCTGTGGCTCCATGTCGTATTTGTGGCTGCTGGGTGTTTATCAGCTTTCATTTTTCATTCTTCCTTTGCTTATGGCCCTGCTTTGTTGATGAAATATGTGTCTATTGATTTTAGATACTGTTTTGTTAATAATGTTTATACTTTCATTATTATTTTTCATACATTTATTTATTATTTATATATACGAGTCCTTTAATTAACTCAAATACGAAAGCATAAACACTGTCATCATAGTAATATAATTAACTAAAAGATTAAACTGCAGTGTGGAAAGTGACTCACTGCTTCATCTATACACCGAGAAGCTATTTTGCACTTAGAGCACGAGAGTAATGGTTTCCATGACGGTGATGGAAGTGCAACGCATAAAGAAGCCAACAGTCTTTATTTATTGCCTTGCCACCCCTGCCTTTCCCTCTCCCGGACTTACCAGAGTTATCCTCCTGGCCCAGGCCAATTCTTTTATACGAATCGAGCACATGAGATTTATGCCGCCGTGGCTGCGCACGACACAGTGGCGGCTGGACACAGGAAAAAAAAGGGTCGGTGAGAAGTAATTTGGCCCCCTGCCCAATGTAAAGTAAATCATGCTTGTGCTTATGGCTTGAAGCCATTTCCCTCATTAGCGCGCACACTCAGAGGCACGCATGCATGAATACACACACAGACACATGCATACTCCTGCACCGCTGGTTGGAATGCAGCAGCTATGTCTTTCTTTTTTGTTATGTGGATCAAAACACGTTTGTTCACGCTTGCAGGCTACTAATGAACACTCCTATCAGACTGAATTAGTGTTGTGCTTGTTGTTGTAGTTGGAGATAACTGGTCCGAAATAATGTATCTCAAATATACTTATATAAATATACTTATAATTAACACACATCAATACTAACAGGGAATGATACAGAAATCACATGCGCTTCTCAGAAGTACTCAACTGGGTTCGGCCGTGTTCACCACTTTAGGGTAATATCTAATGATGATCTATGTAACCAGGTAAAGGGAGTTCAATACCTACCAGTGGTCAATTAAAGTATAGATGTCCAGTTAATGTCACTGGTTAGTTATTAACTCTGTTTCTCTGGACATTTTGCTCTAACTTAGGAACTTCCCAAAACAGGTGAACCCAGCCGAGTACTTTTACTTTGTACTTTTTCTTAATGAAGGCCATACGAGGCTTCATTGCCATTCTACTAGCTGCAAGATATTATGCTAGCAGCGCTAACTGAGAATTTCTTTTTTTGAAGGCAATGCAGTTAGCAATCTAGTCTGTACATTTTGTGTTTAAATGCCATTCCAATATTGTTCATGTCTGTTCTTTTTTACAAACTATATTGTAAACTATATTGCCATATAAATTTCAATTATGGCTTTTATTGTGATAAAGAAAATCTGAGTGCTGCCAGCATAATATCCTCCTGCTAAAATAACACTAATGAAGCCTCGTTTGGCCATCACTACTTTTTCCACATCTGGCGCTCTTTCATAAAATATAAACAAAAAGACAAATAGATATATAACAGATTCATTATTATTGGGATGTGGTCAGTTTTCCCAGAGTCTTAGAGAGAAAGCTGCAAGTCTACATCTCTGAGGGGATTCCAAATATTCCAAACCAGAAGCTTCATCTGTTAGGATATACTATGGCTGTACATCATTGGTGGACTTGAATCTGCCTTAGGTGTGGCAGAAAAGTGACACTTGTTGCACATGGGAGTGTGGTCAGGGAATATTGTACTTAAACCTGATGAAAATAAACCATGTATGCAATTCGATTTTTTTTTAAAGCAATTTCCTTATTAAGAAAAATTAATACACACTTCTTATAGTGGTTAAAATTTGATTCAGGTGCACCGAAACAGTTGTAAATGATTAGAAATGCATTACAGAGAAACTTGGCAGCATCCAGGCTTACATAAATAATAATCATCTGGTCTGGTTTCGTCTTTACCATATGGGTGCGTTGTAACACATAATGCCAAGATCAAAAGATCTACAGTATCTGAGGCCCTCAGAAGAAAGATTGATGCCCATGAGTCTGGGAAGTGTTACAAAGCCATTTCCAAGCAAGAAAAAGACTGAAGACGGATCAAACCACCAAATTCAACCCAACAGCTGACCAAAAGATACACATAGAATTCTCTAAACAATTCTGGGTGAAATCAAGGCATCTACAGTCCTCTCTTGCCCCAATCAAGATTGAAATGCATGAGACAACTGTCACAAAGAGGCTGCACTAACTTGCATGGGACGTTGGGAATGAAGAAGCCTCTGCTGTCGACAAAGAACATCAAGACATGACTGACTTTTTGCTGGGCCGCTTAAGTGGAGCCGGCCTAGAAGACTGAATGTCTCTTACTGAGTCCGTCCCTGACTGACTGATTGACTGACTGAATGACTGAGTGACTGACTACCCCTTGTTAAATAGCGTAGTGGTTAGTGACGTGGGCTAACTCTGATTTTCTTTTTCAAAATAAAAGCCATCATTGAACTGTATAAGTTAATATAGATAACAATCTTGTCTGTATGTTTAACGTCTGTTCCAATGTTATTCTTGTCTGTTCTTTTTCACAGACTAGATTGCTAACTATATTGCCTTATACATTTCAATGATGGCTTTTATTGTGATAAAGAAAATCTGAGTGCTACCAGCATAATATCCTGCTGCTAAAATAACGCTAATGAAGTCTCGAATGGCCCTCACTAGTTATCGTTATCTTTATTGATAGATACTTTCTCTATGTAATTCAAAAATGGCTAATTAGCCGTTAAAACGGCCAGTGGCAAAAGAGGATTTATTCAGGATAGACAAAAACCTTGCTGGCTACAACATTGAGTAGATACGTTATGGGAAGCCTAAAATGAAACTGTTTACTATATTGCGACAATTTCTCGTGGATTTTCGAATTATGTGTCAGGATTTGTTCAGGATAGATAAACACTTTGCTGGCTACACGATTCTCTCGTCTTTTCGCAAGTCAGTTATCGTCACCTATATTGGGTTAGGGTTAGGGCTAGTTATTGTATCAATGTCATTCACAAATGGCTAATAAGCTGTTCAAACGGCCAGTGTCAAAAGCCAAAAATAAATAAATATATCTACATGAATTTATGACATTTTAAAACATATTTGAAAATGGCCATAATCAAATATGTAAATATATGTATAAAAATTATGGCCATGCATTTGTAATACATATAATCATATACTGTATTAGTATATATATTAAAAATAATATAGGCACATATAATAATCACAAATTTGACCAAGCCATTTTAGAATGACCTCTTTACCTATCTATCTTTAACCGAACATCTATAATTAGAATCCGAAAACGTATCATTAAGTCATCTTTTCCAGTTTTCCAGTGTAGTAACTGGGCAGGTTATTAAATTAAAAGACACATACAAACAGTATATACAGAGTAACATATGATAACACACACAGACAGACAGACAGTACATACAGAGTAACATATAACAACAAAGACAGACAGTACATACCGAGGTACATGACAATTAACAGTCATCAGCTGAGCATAGCACAACAAAAACAACATAGAAACGTATACTATACACAATGTCTACACACCAAACAGAAAACATAGAAAGCTATACCATACACTATGTATACCCCGTTGATCACTAAGGTCTGTCTTCACACACACCTGGCTGTCCTTTAGCCATGTCTTTACTATTTGCGTGAGTAAGTGGTTGTCATATGTGTCTGAAGGCAGTGTGAAACTCTCTGAACTATAGCCCCTTTATCAAGTCTCTTGGCAGGCATTATGGATTCACACCATCTAATTGCTGCTACCACTTTAGCAACATCACTGCATGCGTTGCGGTTTTTATGACAATCAACTTAAGAAATTAGATTTTGTTTATTTTGGAAGAAGATTATTCTACTAAATATTTGATGTGGGCGTCGCTGGCATTTAGGTTTAAGCATGGTTTCAGCTAAGCAATCAATCACATGTATTTAATGAAGCCCTTTTTTACAATAGCAGTTGTTCTAAAGTGCTTTCCAGTGAACGAGTCCACCGCCGTAGAGAAGCATCAATCTACAATCCGAATACATATTCATCAACTTTGTTTAAATTGGCTTTGTGGAACTGAACCCTGTAACATGCTTTTGGAGCGGGGTCCGTGTTTGATTGCTGTCTTTCTCTGCAGCCCGGTGGACAGCAGTCGTTTTGGATCATCAGGGAACCTAAGCCAGGTTAGCTCCCAGCTCAGCTCCGATCCAGAGACTTCTCACGGCACTGGCCCTCGCCTTCAACTTCACGGCAACCAGCCAGCCTCTTGGGAGGAAGAGGAGGAAGAGGAGAAGGGGCTTATAGTTGCCCTGGAGACAGGGTCCAAAGACTCGAAGGAGTCCATTATCACACCACCCAAACCTTTGGCCAAATCCGGGACACAGAAACAGATCAGGTACTCCCAATGCATGACGGCCTGGCTTTCTATAAAGGTTGGGTTGCGGAAGTCTTTTGCTTTTTTAAAACCCTTTTCCCGCAATTATGTGTTGTTTCTACTCCCCCATGTTGAATGTCTCATTGGTGAGCCATGGTGATATGACATTCTATTACCAATAACTAGTTTGTGGTAGAATGTATTTCTTTTTTACTCATGAATGTGCCTATATATTGGTGAATGAGTAAAAACTGAAGTCACAGAAGCTTTTAGTTCCTCAACCGTTTGAGCTCCAAATATTAGCTTTTTGCATAAATCTTCTTCCAGAAATCACTGTGACATATATATTTTTTTAATAAATGCACTCAAATTCGAATTAATTGGGTCCAAGAAAGTGAAACATCTGTCATTCTGTCCCCTAGCAAGGCAGTTAAGTATTCAACCCCTGTGATGTGGAAAAAAATGACGTAACACAGACCCAGTTACCCGACCATTGGCCTCTAAGCAATAAAGTTGCTGTCACATTTTTTGAATTCAATTTCCTGAATCTGAAAGAAAATTAACAGCCTTCTACAGAAAAATAATACAAAGGCATAGAATAAGAAAAGGGTATAACATAATATCCAGTTGTTTGTATATCCCAGTGAGCACAGTTGCATCAATAATTGGGAACTCTAAGCTGATTCACACCACCCAGGCACTGCCAACATAAGTCTGTCCCACAAAACCCAGCGCTCAAACAAGATGGAGACTTGTGAGTGGAGCAGCAGAGAGGCCAAAAAGGAGCTGGAGTTCAGCGGCTGGATGCAGAGTAATGGTGCCCCGGTCAACCAATTCAAAAGCTCTGCAGTGAACTGGCCTGTAATGGAGGGTGGCCAGGAAGAAGCCGTTACTTAAAAAGTCCCATCTGAAAGCGTGAGAGTGACCCTGCTTCTGTGTGGGAAAAGGTTTTTGTAGTCAGATGACACCCAAGATGAAGCGTTTTGGCCAAAATTCTCTGTTTGTGGTGCAAACCTAACACCTAAACATGCATCATAGACACCATCCTTATGTCTCAGCATCGTGATTGGGCATTGTGTTGAAACTGTAGGAAGCATGGAATGGGCAAAATACAGGGAAATACTGCAAGAGTACTGCTTCAGTCTGTAAAACAGAATTCACTTCTTTGGCACTAATTGATTATTGAGTTCACAAGTGACGACCAATCTGAACATCCTGGAGTAAATCTCCCAGGGAAAAGGGGCCAGCATACTTACCACAGGACATACAGCTGTCCTTGGAGTGAAGGATTGAATTGAATGCTTGTGCAAGCAACTTACTTCAGTTTTGTGTTTTTCAGAGTCACCTAACCAGTACTGACTTTGAGGAGTCAGAGGAAAAAAATAATCAAACAATCACCTCTTCTCTGTTTCTCACAGCATCTCTGAACATGGACCACCTCTCTGCTCCCCAATCAAAGTACGCTGGCTAAAGGTCATCAACAAAGTCAGAGTTCAGCTGCTCGAGGTAGAGAGACATCTCCGGTTCATCTCTCTCTTCCTGTCTCTGTCCAGTTCATCTCTCTCCCTGTCTCTGTCCTGTTCTCTCTCTCCCTGTCTCTGTCCTGTTCTCTCTCTCCCTGTCTCTGTCCTGTTCTCTCTCTCCCTGTCTCTGTCCTGTTCTCTCTCTCCCTGTCTCTGTCCTGTTCTCTCTCTCCCTGTCTCTGTCCTGTTCTCTCTCTTCCTGTCTCTGTCCTGTTCTCTCTCTTCCTGTCTCTGTCCTGTTCTCTCTCTTCCTGTCTCTGTCCTGTTCTCTCTCTCCCTGTCTCTGTCCTGTTCTCTCTCTTCCTGTCTCTGTCCTGTTCTCTCTCTTCCTGTCTCTGTCCTGTTCTCTCTCTTCCTGTCTCTGTCCTGTTCTCTCTCATCCTGTCTCTGTCCTGTTCTCTCTCTCCCTGTCTCTGTCCTGTTCTCTCTCTCCCTGTCTCTGTCCTGTTCTCTCTCTCCCTGTCTCTGTCCTGTTCTCTCTCTCCCTGTCTCTGTCCCGTTCATCTCTCTCCTCCTGCTTGGAGTTGGTTGAGTTTCCCACCATGCTGTTGGGGATTGGTTGTATTTCCCATAATGCTGTTGGGTATTGGTTGAGTTTCCCATCATGCCGCTGGGTTTTGGTTGAGTTTCCCATCATGCCGCTGGGTATTGGTTGAGTTTCCCACCATGCCGTTGGGGATTGGTTATATTGTAAAAGGTTTGTAAGATGTTGTTTTGTCTGGTGATCTTCTTCAAACAAGTAAAAAAAAAATGTATTAAAACATATGGAAAACCGTAAAGGCACACCATGTAACAGAAAATTAATTAAAGGGAACCATCAGTGAACAAAATAGTCCCCTACCTGCTATTTGTTAAAGACCCAGACCCAGACCCAGGCCCAGGCCCAAATAGAGATCGGGAGATGGAGATCTGAATGTTTCTTGCATGGTCTAAAATGTGCAAATTGACATTTATGCGTTTTGCTTTGACCTTTGTTGACACATTTACCTTTGGCTGAAAATGTTACTCCAATTTCCATCTGGGTTAAGGAAAAGCACGAAATTATTTAGCTAAAAATATTGAGCTGTGCTGATAAGCTAAGTGCTGGGGTTCTGGAACTCTGTCAGCCTGTCCGACCCAACACAGCTTTGGCCAGAGTCCGACGGAGACAGTCAAGTGGAGCTAGGACACTGACACACACACAAAGACATGAAGACAGACACGCAGGCAGACAGGCAAGCTTTGATCAGAGCCTTCTTTGATTTAAAACGAGATACCCCTTCCCTCTCTCCTCTGTCCCTCACACCAATCCCCCACCACTCTTTTCGGTGTGATCTGTCCATGTTGGATTGTCTGCAGGCACGGACCTGTCCACAACGCTGGCTACTCATTCCCCTTAGCTTGTTCATGCTTCATAAGCTACGTGGTGTGACTGTAAGTGGCGGGGCAGCCGAGGTACTGCTGGACTATTCACACGCGACCAGGTCTTTTACCAAGGAAGGTGCGACCAAAAAAAAAGCTCCCTGCTGAGAGAGGTCGAAGGGAAATGGCAAGAATTGTGCGAGCTGAAAGTGGCTCAGAGCTCATTTCATCGACGGTATGGGGGGTGTGTCTTATAGCACCGGACTGTTACCATCACAATCTTCCGAGTGTGACTTTGGGTCTTCCAGGCAGCGGAGGTGTCTGTTATCACCATTCAGCAAGTTTAGATTTCAGACACCTCGGTTCTCTGTTGGTCACTCATACACCACATGCACCACATTCACTGAACACTTTATATAACAATGCCTTAGAAAGGCCAAGAAAAGCTTTGGCTCACAGAAAAACCTTCCAGGTACTATAAATACCAGCCGACCTTCTCCTCCATAGTTCTTCTCTCTTCAGGTGATGTTTCCGTTAGATCAGATGCATGCAAATTCAGGAAAGTGCTCAGGTGAAGAGAGAGAGGGAATGAAAAATAGGAAAACAGTTGAAACATAGCTACATGGTAGAGAAAGAGCTTGGGAAACGGAGGGAGGGGGGAAGAGAGTGGGAGGGGGGAGAGATGAAGATAGGGAGGGAAATGGGCAAGAGGGGAGGGAGGGGAGGGAAAGGTTGAAAGGGAGGGAGAGAGAGAGGTAGAGATAAGTAGAAAGGGAGGTAGAGATGTAGGGAGAGAGAGATAGAGGGAGATAAACAGAAAGGGAGGTAGAGATGTAGGGAGAGTGAGATAGAGGGAGATAAGTAGAAAGGGAGGTAGAGATGTAGGGGGAGTGAGATAGAGGGAGATAAACAGAAAGGGAGGTAGAGATGTAGGGAGAGAGAGATAGAGGGAGATAAACAGAAAGGGAGGTAGAGATGTAGGGAGAGAGAGATAGAGGGAGATAAGTAGAAAGGGAGGTAGAGATGTAGGGAGAGTGAGATAGAGGGAGATAAACAGAAAGGGAGGTAGAGATGTAGGGAGAGAGAGGCAGTGCGAGAGGGACATGAGTGGAGAGAGGAAGCCGTCATGAAAAGCAGAACAACATGAAGTCAGATATAGAGATGAGAGACAGAGAGAGAAAGAGAGATGATGTCATCTCTATTGTCGATCATAGTGCAGGGCACCACATCCCCCACCTCCTCAAAAACCTCCTCTAGCCATGTATTCACAATACATTCAATGCATTTCCCAATAGATCCCCTTGTCTTCACAGCCCAAGAGAGAACAATATTGTACTGGGATAATTCAGTTCAACTCTGATAGACAGACCTGCAACCTGGACAGACCGGAGCTAAAACTCTATCTACACATCTCAAATGGCTTCCTGCTGTATTTAAAGGAACACTTTCCACCAGAGGCCTGTGGAGCCCATGGGTAACTCAAGTGTAGTATGAAGGAAAACATTTAAATTTCTGTTTTGTCATAACTACACTGGACAAACATGTACAGACATCGCGCTAAGCACTGGTCATGTCTCATGAGGAAATATCCCAGAAATATATCATACACTGAATTTGTGTAACCAGTCATGTGAAATCCATCATTCGTTGTTAGTTTATTTATTGTTTACGACCTGATCTTTTTTTTTTTTATTGGTTGATAATTCGGTAAAATCTTTGATTGTGGCATGTTGCACTTGTAAAATGCTCAAAAAAAGTAAGTGAACGTGATCATCATAGTATAACACAAAATTATTTAAACTTCAGGGATATCAATCTGTCCAGTCAGGAAGCATAAACGATTGTGAATCAATTTTGGTGCAAATGAAAGTGACAACAGGTGCAATGGAGAGGCCACAGCAAGACAACTCTCAAAAAAGGAATGGTTGGCAGGGGGTGGCCACAGACAATTGCTCTCTCTTTATCCTTCCTGACTGATTCTTCTCTAGTTTTGCGTGGCATATCCGTACGTGCCGTCGCAAGAAGGTTTGCTGTGTCTCCCTCTACAGTCTCAAGTGCATGGTGGAGATACCAGGAGACGGGCCATTACACAAGGAGAGCTGGACAGGGCCGTAGAAGGGCATCAACCCAGCACCTGGACCGCTATCTGCTCCTTTGTGTGAGGAGGAGCCCTGCCAGAGCTCTACAAAATGACCTCCTGTGGGCTACTAGTGTTCATGTTTCTGACAAAATGGTCAGAAACAGATTTCATGAGGGTGGCATCTAGTGGGACCTGTGCTTTCAGCCCAGAACCATGCAGCTCGATTGGCATTCGCCAGAGAACACCAGAATTGGTAGGTCTGCTGGTGGCGCCCCATTCTCTTCACAGATGAAAGCTGGTTCACACTGAGACTGACATGAAAGACTCTGGAGACGCTGTGGTGAACGTTATGCTGCCTGCAACACCATCCAGCATGACCGGTATGGCGGTGGGTCAGTGATGGTCTGGGGAGGCATATTAAAGGGTTGCACAGACCTCCACTTGCTAGCCAACGGTACCCTGACTGCTGTTAGATACCGGGATGAAATCCTCACACTGGTGCAATAGGCCTTGGGTTCCTCCTGATGCAGGGCAATGCGCGGCCTCATTTGGCCAGTGTGTGTGGGCAGTTCCTGGAGGCCATTTACTGGCCCTTATGTCTCCCAGAGCGGAATCCAATTGAGAACCTGTGGGACGTTATGTATCGGTGCATCCAATGCCGCCAAGTAGAGCCACAGACTGTCCGGGAGCTCACTGATACCTAGATCCTGGTCTGGGAGGAGATCCCCCAGGACACCATCCATCGTCTCATCAGGAGCATGCGCAGACGTTGTTGGGAGTGCATACAGGCACGTGTCACAAACTACTGAGTCACATTATGAGATGACGTGATGAAATTCCCGCAAGTTTGAGCAGCCTGTTATTTCAATTATTCACATAATTCACATAGTCATTTGGTAATTTTGGTTTACATTGACCGTTGTTGCGTCATTTTGTTCTCAACGAATTACACAATGTACAATAAAGATTTAGATCTTTAGTGTATTTTGTTCATCAAGATTAAAGTGTTCCCTCGATTTTTTTGACCAATAATTTTTTGGTTCAGTATAAGTATTAGTAAGCACTTCAACAGATCGTTTTCTACAGTCGCTGTCTCATAGGACTCTTTCCTACAATGAATTTATCATGGCAACCAAGTTACATCACTATGGAAACCACTTTCCTTTGGTTAGTTGGCTTTGACATGTGGTGATGAGAGAGAGAAACAAAGAAATATTGGGATTGTAATTCCGTGCTAAAGCAGAGTTGGACCCGGTGTTGGGGGCCATCTTGTTCCAGTCATGAAAGTGCCTGCATATGTTTTCTCTTCAGCTGTGTGCCGATATGGGAGACATCTCCCGCTGTCACACTTTCCAGTTCCTGTTGAGTGGCTAACAATGAACACAGCACAAATTTGCCTCTTTTTCACAGAAAAACCATTGGAGTCAAACAATAACAAAACAAATAAAAAGGGATTCATCATATGGAAAGGACGAGAAAAAAAAACTGAACAATGCCCGATTCAAACCTGCCTATCTCCACCGCCAGTTATTCAGATAATAAAAGCTGATTGCAATCGTTGGTTGTTGTGGCAACGGCTGGTGTCTTGCCTAATCGTCACAATGACACAGTTCAAAGTTGCCATTGGTGGTGAGTGGTTAAGTTAATAAAGTTGTAAGAAATTAGAGACACGTCTTGAGTAGAATGGAGGACGTTGATTATTGTCTGTCCTTCTCGCTGAAACTTTGGCTTTATTTGATCAAGGAAGGTGGTGTTTGAATCAGAATCCACTCCCTCTGGTACCCACAATGCATAGAGAATATGTCTGGCCAATAATTGAATTCCTGGGGCAAATGCTTAAGAGCGTTAAGTGACTTTCTCACCTTCTCTTCTCTTCACCAGAGAACTAAATTAAACAGGTGAATTAAGAAATCCAATAGTCAACAATATTGCTTTCCAGCTGCTATGCTCCTTATTTGATTAGCGATGGAGAGGAAGACAGGATAGGAATAGAGTAGTGGGACCCAACAGGGGAAGAAGGAAGGAAGAGATTGAGGAGGCCACCCGATTCTATTGAGAGGCTCCCCTCGGGTTGCTCATCACTCTAGGTTTATAAAGTGACAAAACAAATGTTCTGATCTAGCTAGGAGACCGAAGCCTAAGCCCAGATCGCATACGGGTGTGTTATCTTCAAAACACAGTGTACCCGAAGAGTTTGAGGGCGGCTCCTGCGATGTGGGGTGGATTCTGACAGAACTGGAACAGTGGATTGCAATTACACATTCACGCGCGCACACACACACAGCAACAATAAAAATGTTACTATAAAGGTAGACAGGAATCACCTGGAGAGATTAGATGTGGCCTGGAAGTAATGTTCTGTCTGTTCCAGAGACGACACAAAGTGTCCCCGACGCCTCCCAACTCCCTGTTTATTCTACTACCCATAAAAACCTGGTCAAACACAGTGTAATATGTAGGCTATAGGGTGTCATTGTGGGCACGAACAGAGAGAGCCTGTTCTCAGGGGTGAGCTGTTATTAGCATAGACATTACCTAGAGAGGTAGGGAGGTAGGATCCGGAGGTAAAGAGGGAAAAAAGTTAAAGTAGGGTAGTCTCAAACCCAGTGCTATTTGTTCTGTAGACCCGGTGGCAAACCTCCCTGTGTTCCACAACACGTTACTTCCTCACCAGTAATGCTTCAATATTAGACTCAGAGCAGGGCATTGCAAGAAAATATTCAAGAAATAGTAATAACCACATTTCTGATTTTCTAGTGCGAAATTGTTCAGTCAGGACATTCAGGATGGAGCTATGTTCCGGTTTAAACTTCTGACTATCAATCAGCAAGTTATTTAAAGGTTGAAAGGGGGAACAAATTGAGAATGTGCACTCACTACGTCACTGCATGTTGCTCTGGATGACGGGATCTGCTAAATGCCTTAAATGTAATTGTTGAAACAGTGCGATAGAGCTCTCTGTAAGCCCATCTGTGGCTTTCATCGCTTAATTCGATACTTAGCAGAGGAGCTAAAAAGCCCCTGTCACAGGCCACTGCTCATCAGCCTTCATAGGGTAAAACAATCGGATTAATTGATTCAGAATGTCATGAGCTTTTCTAAGAGCCAGCCAGGAGACCAGTGCAAGAGAGAGTGTGAGTATGAGTCCTGGAGTCTAGTCGCTGTTTCAGACAGACTAATGAGTGTTTGCAGTTGTGTTGAATCTATTAGATATGTTCCATTCACAGCACATGTAGTGGACCTTAGGTTCATTGTCTGTCGACTCAGGCAATCGTGTTTTTTTTTGCGACATGGAATTGGATCACCAGGTGCTTTGTGTCCCCACTCTGCCACTGTATTTTACCCTCAAAAAGCCTCCTTAAAAGCCAAGGTCGAGGAGTAAAGGAGACGAGATGTTTTGTTTAGATGGCTGATAAACCGGCAGCGCTTTCAATTCAGCTACCAGTGGGAGACAGATGGACAAAAAGAGAAACAGGCAAACAGAAAGGGACAATGACAGAAAGAGAGATCGAGAGATAGAGACAGAAAGACAAACAGACCGACAGAGGGACAATGACACAAAAGGAGAGAGATTGAGAGACAGAAAGAGAGAGGGACAGATGGAGCGAGACACCAAGCTAGCGAGAATGTTAGAGAAAGACCACAAAGAAACAATCCTACGTTTACTAACCCTAAACTTAACCATAGTAATCTAACATTATTCCTAATCTTAACCTAGCCCTAATGCCTAACCCTAAACCTGTATATTAATACATAAACTTAACCATAATTATACATCTAACACCGATTTTAACTTTTGCAGTAAACCTCAAACTGAATCCAAAATGCTAATTTTGGTGACAGAAAAAATATTAGGAATAGTAAATATTTTCAGGATTAACCAACATTTAGGCCATTTTTGGCCCTGCTTTGTAGTTTAAGGTCCAAAATTCATGTTTTTCAAAATAACTTTACCAAGAGACATTCTTAAAGGCACAGTCATTTTTTTCCAACAATCCATTATTCAGCTCTGCAACAATCTGTAATTAGCGTTATTAGCATCGTCCAAATTCATGAATGAAAACTGTTCATACTGCTATCGAAAAGCTATATTGCAAGTGAAAAACGACTCCAAAACACTTCAAACTACATTCAGTAATCTGTCGCGGAAGAATAATGTTTTGAAACTGTACACTGATGAAACAGCGGGCAGAATTGGCTGAATTCAAACTGGCACTAGCAAACTATTTCCTATAGCCACCATACACCGCTTCTGTTCTTCGGCAGTGGTTTCATCGAGGTGAGCATGAATATTAACTTCAACAAGCTATGTGAAGATAGGTTGCTTTGCCTAACTGGCCCATTTTTGACGGTGGACAACAGAATAATCTTTGTAATTGTGGAAAATGGCCTGGTCATATTGAAGGTGCAAGGGACGTGAAAGAGAAGACTTGAGGTTTCACTTGTTGCAATATCTGTAAGGTCTGTTCAAAGTTCCATCCCTCAATCCATCACCAGGACGACATATAGCCTCCAGATCCCAAGATGCTCCAGATCCCAAATCATAACAAACGCAGCACGCCTCCCAGCTACAAGTTACTGAAATACTAAGCCCGTTCAAGCGTTTGTGATAGCTTTATAACGTTCTTTGATCTTAGCATGCCTTCCATGTTTACAATTTAGCTTATCCTAGTCTGTACCTTCGCCTAAACCTTTTTGACATACGCACTTGTATTTTGGATTTTGCCTGCTAGTTTACATAATTATGTATATTATTGCTTTACTTGCTATATCTATAATATTCAATACTTCTACCCATATTGTTCATATTTCCCATTCTACTGCTGCTAGTTAACACCACTATGTGTATTGATGCTCTATTTTTTGCTCTTTTTGCGCTTTATATATTTCTTAATTCTTACTACGTAAATGTCACGTGCCATGTCACATTTCATTGTGCAGGATGACGCTGTGTTATTTGGTGCATTTGATAAATAAACTGTGAACTTTGAACTTTTCTATGTTTGCATCGACTTCTGCCTGTTCACGTCTGACCACACTGTTTGCCTGCTCGCTGGGTTTTGTTTGGAAACAGATTCTACCCGCTCTGCAATTCAGACAATACCTCTGCCTCACCCGAGTCATATTGTGGGGGAATCAATGGAGCAACTTCGCCAACAAGACATACAAAGTTTGCGAGAAATAGTTTACAGAGGACTGAGACCCACGTTCACTTAGAAGACGACTAAAGACGAATACAATTCCATCAAGTTACCCAGTTCAACCTGTGGAGGAATACAACATTGTCATGTTCTATGAGGTAAACAACACCACTTAGCGGTACGTACCGTTTTCATTCATGAATTCCTATGATGCTAATAACGCAAATTACTGACTTTGACAGAGCTGAATAATGGATTGTTTAAAAGAATGACTCTATGTGCCTGAAGGAACAACTCGGGGGAAGGGAACTGTAACCGAAATAGGATTTTTGGACTAACTATCCCTTTAAGTCAGAAACACTCAAGCACACCCTCACAAACACATAGACACGCACCCTCCTGCTTTTTATTGAGCCTGGTACATTAATTGCCTATTGGCCCTGTGTCATCAAAACAGTGCACCCCCCCCCCCCCCCCCACACACACACACACACACATCTCATAGTAATTCTTAATTACCACTAAATTGTCCATTTCCACCCAATGGGAATGTACATACACTCAAACACTTACTGTCGATATACTCTCTATGCCGCCTTAATGCTCACTTCAAAAGTCTGATTAACTGAATAAGTGCATCACACAGGCAGTCAATCACACACAGACACACACTCACACATCCAACCAAACAAAAGCATTTTCATTCACCCATACGCATACAAAAGATTACATCATGCACCCATATATAATCACAAAGAGAGAGAGACACACACACACACACACACCACAGATACGCAAAACCAAACGACATAAAGAGATGAAACGAGAGGAGTGGGAAAGCATTTGAGATAGGAGAAGAGGAGAGAATGGAAAAAGGAGAGAGGGAGGAAGGAGTTGGGTAGATGAGGAAGAGGAGGAGGAAGGAGGTATCACAGGGGGATGATGAAAAGAGGACAGGGGAGGAGAACAGGATAAGAGGAGTAGAAGTGGACAGGGGGAGGAAAAGAGGAGAAGATTGTGGGGCAGGACACTGTGTAACTACTGGAAGCCGCAATGAGAGGCGGAGAGGTGAGTGTCTTTGAAGCCCATATCTTTGTGGTGTATGGTTTCTTCTGGAGCCACATAACCAAATATTTAGAGAGCTAATTCAGGTAAATATTCAGAGAGTTCGTTCAGGTAAATATTTAGAGAGCTAATTCAGGTAAATATTCAGAGATTTCGTTCAGGTAAATATTTAGAGAGCTAATTCAGGTAAATATTCAGAGAGTTCATTCAGGTAAATATTCAGAGAGTTCATTCAGGTAAATATTCAGAGAGTTCATTCAGGTAAATATTTAGAGAGCTAATTCAGGTAAATATTCAGAGAGTTCATTCAGCTAAATATTTAGAGAGCTAATTCAGCTAAATATTTAGAGAGTTCGTTCAGCTAAATATTTAGAGAGTTCGTTCAGGTAAATATTTAGTGAGCTAATTCAGGTAAATATTTAGAGAGTTCGTTCAGGTAAATATTTAGAGAGCTAATTCAGGTAAATATTTAGAGAGTTCGTTCAGGTAAATATTTAGAGAGCACTTGAAGGTAAATATTTTGATAGCTCGTTCAGGTACATTTTTAGAGAGCTCATTCACGTAATTGCCAGGGACTTCATGATACAATATTATTGCAATACTTGGGTGCCGTTCTAATTTATATAGCTAATGGTTACTGTAATTTTTACGTATTGGTCATGTCCGTTGCAGAGGGACTGAAGAGAACCATGAATGTCTATGTTTGGATTAGTAATGGCAATAAATAAAGTGTTGAAAACCAACTAGTGCCCCATTAATAGAGAGGCTGAAGAACAAATGAAAAGTTACAGAGGAGGGGAAGAAGAGTTCAGCTGCCCCAGAATAGTAACACACAATGTAACTGTTGATATATTGTACTACCTGTCTCTTTTCTCCTCACTCTTCACTCTATTCTCACCTCTCTCTCTCTCTCTTCACCTCCTCTCTCCTCTCCTTTCTCTTCACCTCTTCCCTCTATTCTCGCCTCTCTCTCTCATCACCTCCTCTCTCCTCTCCTTTCTATCTCTTCACCTCCTCTCTCCTCTCCTTTCTTTCTCTTCACCTCCTCTCTCCTCTCCTTTCTTTCTCTTCACCTCTTTGCTCTCTCTTATCTTTTCATTTATCTGCATCTCTCCTCTCTCTTCATCTTTCCTTCTTCGCCGGTATCTCTTCTCCTCTCTCACTGTTCACCTCCTCATCTCTCCGTTCATGCTCTGGAAGTGATAGTGGTTCGGTGCTGGCTAGCATACTAACTCAGACTGATCATCAAAGGGCTGAAGGCATGACATTGGCTGAAAGTCGCCATGGAAATCAAATCTTTGCGCGCCTGTTTTGTGTGTGTGTGGTGTGTGTGTGTGTGTATTCGGGAGTGTTCATTTGATTTTCTTCAGAACATTTAACCAGACAATTGATCCCATCTACTCTCTGCTAAACCCAAGTGGACTAAATGTGTCTGTATGTCTGCTAGAAAAGACAGACGCCATGCTCTCTGTCAAACACACACACAGACACGCACAACAACACACAGGAGGTTATTTAACCCTCTGATTTCTGCTAGATATTAGTAACCAATCATGATTAAAAACAGAATAGTGATAGGGTTAAATAGTCTCATTTAAAGCATGAAAGTCTTACTTTAGAAAATAAGGAGAGAGAGAGTGGGGGAGACAGAGAGGGTGGGAGAGAGAGTGGGGGAGACAGAGAGGGTGGGAGAGAGAGTGGGTGGGAGACAGAGAGGGTGGGAGAGAGACAGGGTGGGAGAGAGAGTGGGGGAGAGAGAGTGGGTGGGAGAGAGAGAGGGTGGGAGAGAGAGAGGGTGGGAGAGAGGGTGGGTGGGAGAGAGAGGGTGGGAGAGAAAGAGAGGGAGGGTGGGAGAGAGAGTGTGGGGGAGACAGAGTGGGTGGGAGAGAGAGTGGGGGAGACAGAGAGGGTGGGTGACAGAGAGGGTGGGAGAGAAAGAGAGGGATGGTGGGAGAGAGAGAGTGGGGGAGACAGAGAGGGTGGGAGACAGAGAGGGTGGGAGAGAAAGAGAGGGATGGTGGGAGAGAGAGATGTGTGGGTTATTGTGCCTGCTTAACTCTGAGTCCATGTGAGAGAGTGAAATCGAGCAAGAGAGAGTGAAAGAGCGTGAAAAGGGAGTGAGCAAGCTGATAAAGAGAGCGAGAGGGAGATGGACTGAGTCAAGAGTGCAAGAGTGAGTGTGAGAGAGCAGAAGAGACAGAGGGAGAGAGAGAAAGAGAGGGAGGGCAAAATAAATAAAGGGTGGTAAACTGAGGGAGGGGGAGTGAGAAAGAAAGAGAGGGAGAGTGTATTGGGAGAGAGGTAAAGAGAGAGGGCGGTAGAGTGAGCGAAGGAGGGTGGGGGAGGGATGTAGAGAGAGCTGAAGTGAGGGAGCGAACAAGACACAGAGCAGCAGTTTGGTATAAGCAACAAGCTGTGTTCACTCCAACTGGAGGGAGTGGAGAGAAAGGCTGAACAGGATGGAGGGACTATAAATGGATGAATCCATATGAAGAGAGTGTCTGTGTGAGTGACTAGCATGTTGTCATAGCATGAAAGAGAACGTGATTGAGGAGAAAAAGAGGGTGAGAGAAAGACTTAGGCGGAAGAAATAGTGAAAGAAAGATAGACGAGCATAGGTCAAAGGAGGGTGTGACAAAAAGAACGAGAAAAAGGGAGCAAGACAAGGAGGGTCAGAAAGAGAGAGAGAGAAGGAGGGTCAGAAAGGGAGAGAGAGGAGTGTCAGAAAGGGAGTGAAAGGAGGCGGAGAAGAAGAAAGTGAGTGACCGTGCCCCAGAGGTTTTGAGCGATGACACGGTCTTACAGTAGAAAAGAGAGAGAGAAGAGAGAGTGAGAGAGAGAGACTGGGCACTGCTCATCTCTCCTCTGCTCTTCTGTGTTTGTAGTGATGCCAACACCGGTGCTACTTAACTCTCAACCCTCCTCCAGAGAAATGGCTTCTGGGTTCGCCCATGGGACTCCAAAGGGGGACATGACAGTCTCACGCCGTCACGCCTAGCCATTTCTTCAGCCTTTTTTCCCCTCCGAAACAGTGTGATTGTTGGAGCTCTCCTGTCGCGGGTTGGACTCTGCTTGTGTCGCGGATTCCGTGCGCCCTTCTCACCGTCTTTGCCGGGCGATCCTTTGGGTTTTAGTAAACTTTGTCTGACGTCTTCGTTCTCACTTTCCGTCGGTTCCTCTTCACGGTGATTGATTTATCACCGGAAGTGTCTCTGTGAGGTAAGTTGGTGTCTGCAATCTGTTCACCTGTCTGACTGCTGCTACTGCTCACACTAAGATGTAGTGCAGGCTGTTTGTCAAAGCAGAACGAGACATTGGTTCTATATTGGGGTCTGTAATAATGATGTATGATGTTGAAATAGCAGAGAAAAGGGGCACACATTTCTTCTCCTGTCCTCATGGTTGCCAGCTGAGCTGTGGGACTCTGTTCTAACCCAGTACAGCCGGAGAGTCCTAGGGACATCTCCACAAAGACCTTTTACCTAGTGGTCTTAGTACTGGTTTTATCTCTCTTTTTGTCTCAGTCTCTGTCACCCCAGTCTCTTTCTCTCCTTCCCAATCTCTTTAAACCCTACGCCCCCCCTTCTCTCTGCTGCCACCCAGTCTCTGCCAACCTTACTCCACTGTATTCTACTGTGTTCTACTGTATTCTACTCTACTGTATTCTCCTGGGCCCCCCTGTAGTCGTGATGTGCTAAGCAGTGGGTGGTAGTGTCAGCCAGCCTGCAGATGTGTTGGTGTCAGGTAGTAGGTGTGACGCGATTGAACTGTCAGTCTTCGGAGTGGTTCTGTTTACATCACCACACCAGCACACTGCCTGACTCCACTCAGATTAATGCACTGACTGTTAGTCTGCCTCTGATTTTCCGTCTGATTCTGGCTGTTATAGTGGTTGTTATATTGGCTATCATTCTGGCTGTTATAGTTGATGTTATAATGACACTTCTACCAACTGATGTGATGACTGTAGACTGTTGTAATTAATGTTATACTGACTGTTTTATTGACATACTGTTACACTGGTTTTACTGACTGTTACAATGGCTGTTATAATGCCTGGTATAATGACTGTTACAATGGCTGTTACAATGACAGTTATAATGACTATTATACTGACAGTTATACTCACTGTTATAATGACTGTAGTAATAAGGGTTATAATGACTGTAGTAATAAGTGTTATAATGACTGTTATTTTGAGTATTATAATGACTGTATTACTGACTGTTCTAATGATTGTTATACAGACCGTTATAATAGCTGATATACTGACTGTTATTATGATTGTTATGTGGACAGTTATACTGACTGTTATTACAGCTACTATATTGACAGTTATAATGACTGTTATAATGTATGTTATACTGAATCAAACTATGTGTGGGTCTGTGTGCCTGTGTTGTATCTGTTTTTGTTATTGTCAGTATATCTTTGTGTGTGTGTGTGTGTGTGTGTGTGTGTGCATGTGCGCGTGTTTGTGAGAGAGAGAGAGAGATGCTCTAGTGTTGTGCTATAACCTCCATTAACCTGTGATTTAACATGACACATTAATGGTCAGCTGGGGTACTCAACTTGTGATGTGTCTAAGTGGGGAATACCTTGACTGTCTCCATCATGTTGCAGTAATGTTGTGCTATTCTGTTGTGTTTCGAATTGTTCAAACACACGTACAATAACAAGTGTCCTATGGTCACTCCCAATCTTTTACATTTTAGGCCTTTCCCGATACTTAATCCCTTAATTAAACCAGTGAAAATGAATACCTAACCTTGAGCTTTATTGTAACTAATAATTGTTACCCTGCAGAATGAGGACCTGACCCAAGTTCTATCACAAACCCTTTACTCTTAACTTAACCAGTAGGAAGGATTGTGTCAGGAGTTCAGTTGCTTTCAGTTTGACAGAGTTGACCACCTCTTCTGTCAAATCCACTGTCAATTACGTGAACCAAAAAAAAAACACACTCACACACAGGGGGAAGTGGGTTGATGTGAGTGATGGGCTAGATGACAGTGAGAAGACAGACAGAGAGGATCAGAGAGGATAAAGACGGAGGTCAGCGTCCCCCTGGACAGCACAGTGGATGCGGAGTGAGGGAGGGAATACTGATCAGAAGGAAAAGAAAGAGAGAGAGTAGAGAGCAGACTGGAGAAAGAGGACAGGGACGGAGACGCAGAGGAAGACCAGAACCAGAGACAGGTGAGGGGTGGACAGGAAAGGCATAAAAAGGGAGGGACAGAGAGAGAAGAGATGGACGAAGGGAGACAGAGGGGATGGAGGAGGGTTCCGACGTAACAGAACAACACGGATCCAATTTGAAGGGCTGAGATGGAGGCCAGCTGAAGGGGGGCAGACTGATCCCCCCCATCCTGTGTTTGTTATTGATTTGTTGATTTCTGAGGCTCTGATCAAACCAGCCCCCCCCCCATTTAGCTATTTTGAAATCGCTTCCCGTCCCTGGGATTGATTGAACTTGTCCGGCACAATGGAACCAACATGGCAGTCCCAAAAGTACAAATCCCCTCTGGCACTCCGCTGAGGCGATGCATAAACACGCCCTTTCTGGCATGCAGTCTGGCCGTCGGAAAGTCCTGCGTCCGTTCGCTGGGCGTAGCCATTCCCGCTCAGTGGCAGCGTAGGGTTATGTCCTCCTGGATGAAACCAGGGACCGCACGGCCAAAGAGATGCTTGGACGGCTATGGGACGGCAAATAGAAGATAAATCAATTAGCATCACTCTCGTCCTGTTAGCTATTGATGGCAGGCTGCCAAACACAGAGCAGAATACTCCGGGAACGGTGAAGCGCCGTCCGGGAGGGACAGAAAAGTAGGAAGAGGAGAGGAGCGACGGAAAGGAAAGGGGACAGATGGAGAGAGAGAGGAGTGAGGAGGAGAGGAGGCGTGGAGCGGTGGAGGAGAAGCCTGCTTATTTGATTTGTTTAGGCGAGCGATTGCATGCATGCCAACCCCCCCCCCCCCCCACCTCCAACCCCACCTGTCCCCTCCATTGAATAACAATGACAGTTGCTTGAGCTCTCCTAACCAAACTGACTTCAGGCTGGAAATTGGTTGCGATGCAATCTTGTTCTCTAACCAGCACCGTTCTGCTGCAGCGGGAATAATTGTGCACAGACAAACACAGAAAATACCTGTAACTACTTTACGTGCATACTGTACTTTTACATTTAACACAAGTCATTCAGCAGATGCTCCTGTCCAAAGAAACTTACAATAGTGAATGTTTTTTTTTTTGTTTGTCCCCCAGCCCATGGGAATTAAACCCACAACCTTACTTGTCTGTGTTTGAAGTTAATGTGTGTGTGTGTGTGTGTGTCTGTGTGTCCGTGTTTGAGCGAGTATGATGAGTAACTAGTGGAGGCCTCTGTCCCACTCACTCATGACTCACCATTATATGCAAGAACGTTTTCTGGTGTTTTACCGGGTGTAACCGGATTTGACCGGATGTGTTCCAGTGTCACTGGATGTTACCGGGTGTAACCGGATTTGACCGGATGTGTTCCAGTGTCACTGGATGTGACCGGATGTTACCGGGTGTGACTGGAGGTGTCTGGATGTGACTGTGCATCCTGCTCTTGTGTACTTTTAGATTTGTTTCAATTACATTAGGTTTTCTCAGGGCCATCACCTTATAGGATTTACGTCTGAATGTTTAATGAATCTAGAGCCAGAGCCCGTTGGTTTTACACTCATTTTTCATTCTCTCAAGTGTGCATTGGCTGTTTCTATTTCTTCCTCTCTCACACTCTCCCTCCATCTATAATTCTTTCTGCCACCCTGGTCTATCTTGTCACTGACAGCTCAAATGCCACTGTCATTATAGGCAGCTGTTCTCTCTCTGTCTCTTTTCCCTGCGCTGTCTCTCCTCCTCTGTCTTTTCCCAGCGCTGTCTCTACTCTGTAAACCAGCTGCCTCCTATTCTCCTGCCTGTCTGTTTGTCTGTCTCACTGATTGTCATTCCTCCACCCTGGTTTCAAGCCTTCTACTAATGGGGATATTTATTTTCTGTCATTTTCCTTTTTACACATGCAACACAGCTGTAATACCCATTACACACACACACACACACACACACACACACACACATACACACACACTCAACATCACTGCAGTAAGTGCACATTCCTAATTAGGGAATTCTAATGTCTCCAGGGTCCAATGTCAACATATGACTATGCTGACTGTCTGTTTCCTCTTTGGGGACTCTTTTCTGTCTTACAGTATTTGTAGGCAGGTGTATTTGTGACGAGGCTGAACTGGATATGACTGATCTTTTCATTGGTTGGTGGTGTTGAGGCTTGTTTCCATTACAAGGTCTTTAGATGGCCGTGGTTGAATTTCTTCTTCTTTTTTTAGTGGCTTTCAGTTTTTGCTGCTCGTAGGCGTTTTTTTCTTATATTGATGCCCTGTCCCAAGGTCTCCATAACTCTGCTATTACTTAAATTGGACCTGCAGTAAACGTTTATATATATATATATATATATATATATATATATATATATATATATATATAGTTTTCCTGTGGAGTAATTATAATGATCCAAGCTGCCATCATTTATGAAAGTCATGACCATCAAAACCAATGTCAAGATTTCTACAAGTATTAAAGAAGGGTGGGTGTGTGTGGTGTGTGGGTGTGTGTATGGTTGCCTGTGTGGGTGGGTGTGTGTTTTTATGTGTGTGTGTGTGTGTCTCGGCCGACGTCGGGCAGCTGGCCATACGCCGGCATCTCCATTAACATCACCCATCAGTGGTCAAGACTAGGCTTAAATAAACTCATTGTAAGAGAACTGCGGTAAAGTGGTTCTGTGGATGAAGACTGCCTGTGATTTGGTGGTTCTGTGGATGAAGACTGTCTGTGATGAAATGGTACTGTGATTAAGTGGTTCTGTGGATGAAGACTGCCTGTGATATGGTGGTTCTGTGGATGAAGACTGTCTGTGATGAAATGCTTCTGTGGATGAATACTGACAGTGATTTGGTGGTTCTGTGGATGAAGACTGTCTGTGATGAAATGCTTCTGTGGATGAATACTGAGAGTGATTTGGTGGTTCTGTGGATGAAGGCTGTCTGTGATGAAATGCTTCTGTGGATGAATACTGAGAGTGATTTGGTGGTTCTGTGGATGAAGACTGTGTGTGATGAAATGGTACTGTGATTAAGTGGTTCTGTGGATGAAGACTGCCTGTGATATGGTGGTTCTGTGGATGAAGACTGTCTGTGATGAAATGCTTCTGTGGATGAATACTGACTGTGATTTGGTGGTTCTGTGGATGAAGACTGTCTGTGATGAAATGCTTCTGTGGATGAATACTGAGAGTGATTTGGTGGTTCTGTGGATGAAGGCTGTCTGTGATGAAATGCTTCTGTGGATGAATACTGACAGTGATTTGGTGGTTCTGTGGATGAAGACTGTCTGTGATGAAATGCTTCTGTGGATGAAGACTGTCTGTGATGAAGTGGTTCTGCAGATGAACAATGTTTGTGATGAAGTGCTTCTGTGGATGAAGAATGTCTGTGATGAAGTGGTTCTGCAGATGAACAATGTTTGTGATGAAGTGCTTCTGTGGATGAAGAATGTCTGTGATGAAGTGGTTCTGCAGATGAACAATGTTTGTGATGAAGTGCTTCTGTGGATTAAGAATGTCTGTGATGAAGTGCTTCTGTGGATGAAGAATGTCTGTGATGAAGTGCTTCATCACATGAGGAATGAACAGACACAGGGAGATGGAAGGGGTAGGAATGAATATTGCAAACATCAATAGTTCAGGAGGTTCACAGGGACATTGGTAACAGTACTTTGCTAACTGACAATTTCTCAAGAGACACATCCTTTTTCCCCTTTTTCTTTCTCATGCACTGTAATGTGAGCTTTAAAAATGGACATAAACCGTCTGGGCACTAGTAAACAAATACCAGACAACCAAGTCAAGAAGGACATTGAAAAAAAGTAAAGTCAAAAAGAAAAATAAAGAGAATTTAATATGTGACACGTATATTAGACTCTGGTATATACAGTATAGAATGTTGATATGCACTTAGTGATCGTAGAGTAGATAAATGGTACAGAATGGTACAGAATGCTGATATGCACTTAGTGAACGTAGAGTAGATAAATGGTACAGAATGGTACAGAATGTTGATATGCACTTAGTGAACGTAGAGTAGATAAATGGTACAGAATGGTACAGAATGCTGATATGCACTTAGTGAACGTAGAGTAGATAAATGGTACAGAATGGTACAGAATGTTGATATGCACTTAGTGAACGTAGAGTAGATAAATGGTACAGAATGGTACAGAATGCTGATATGCACTTAGTGAACGTAAATGGCTATGTGCAGCGGTGGAGGAATTAGATGAGTTATTCAGCACTCAAACTATGTTTAATCAATGTGAGCAGTATGTAAAGAGTATATTTACAAGAGCCCTTGGAAACTGGCAGCACAAAATGGTACATCATCTGGATATTCAAAATCGTTCCTTTACTCATGGCGAAATGTGTACAATTCTGATTCCCAGAGATTGATCCTTGAGATGGTTATTCCCAGTGTTCGATACTTGGTTTGCACAGCAATGCACAGTCGAATGTATTTGTCAAACTACCTGTATGCTATATTTTGACACGCCTGATCTTATTATGAAGTGGGACCTGGAGCCTGATACATTTTATTACAAAAGGGGTCTCCAGCAATCCAAAAGGTTTGAGTGCCGCTGCCATGCAGATCTGTATGTCATACTCAATGATTCAGTGCCCTCGTGGCATTTAAACCGGTCGTCAAAAAGCATCCACGAGAGCTCCAGGTCCCCAGAGCAATCATAGCTGCCAAAGAAGTTGAAAACTCCCCTCTCTCCATCCTCTACTGGTAATGTTTATCCTTGCTTTCATACACATCAGTTGTGTCCAGGTGGTTTCCATGGGTACTGTGACAGAGCTTTCAGCTAATTTGTCTTTTATGCTCTTTCATTTTTCTCTACCTTCCTCTTTTTCTCTCTCATTCAATGTCAGCATAAAGGCTTCATTTGCATGAGAAACGTGTTTACACTGCCAAAGCATTTGGAAAATAAGCAAGATGTAATAAATGACATAATAATGAAAAAACGAATCAGAAATGCTAACTAATCATAACAGATGACATGTGCGAAGGGAAATGTTTTCCTGGTTGTTTTGTCTTTTCCTTTCCCACACAGTCTTGATTCCTGTCCTCCACCATCCCTATGATTTTCTCTTTCCCTCCTCCTCCCACTTTTGCATGTTCTCCCTCTTTGTCTCTCACCCCCCTTCTCTCTCACCCCTTTCTCACTTTTATCCTGTCTTCCTGTTTCTCTCTCTGTTGCACTGTTCTTCTCATGCTAGCCCTGTCTCTCTGTGTATCCGTCTCTCTCTTGCTATCCATCTTGTTAATGGCTGTGGTGGCAGTAGGAGCCTCTGAACTTCACAGCTGTGCTGTGATCCTGTCTTCTCCTCCTCTCCTCTTCCTCTCTCCTCCAGAGCGTCTGACTCTGTCTCTTGGCCAAGTGGACCTGGCAGCGTTGCCATGGCGTCCAGAGGAGCGTTCAGGCTGCTGTGTTTACCGACGACACTTTACATTGTTGCAGAGTATTGGTGGAGGAAAAAGAAATCAACGTTATATTTCGGGCATATCATTTTTTGGGAAAATTTTTTTTTTTATACTACATAGAGATATCATTTTAGTTATAACGGGAATTGCCTGCCCCCAAAACAAATTCTCTTCAAAACATGTAATTTCTTGTAGATAGGAAGCCACATTTTCTTTGTTTTTATCACTTTTATTTCCATGACTGATCACAGAACCCATTTTCTTGTGGCTCTCTGCGGAAGCATATGGTGAACAGCATGTCTGGAACATCGGAACAGAATCACATTTCCAAGATTGCAATACTATCTCTACCATGCAGTTAGACAGTCCTGTCCATCTCTATCATGCAGTTAGACAGTCCTGTCCATCTCTATCATGCAGTTAGACAGTCCTGTCCGTCTCTACCATGCAGTTAGACAGTCCTGTCCGTCTCTACCATGCAGTTAGACAGTCCTGTCCGTCTCTACCATGCAGTTAGACAGTCCTGTCCGTCTCTACCATGCAGTTAGACAGTCCTGTCCGTCTCTACCATGCAGTTAGACAGTCCTGTCCGTCTCTACCATGCAGTTAGACAGTCCTGTCCGTCTCTACCATGCAGTTAGACAGTCCTGTCCGTCTCTACCATGCAGTTAGACAGTCCTGTCCGTCTCTACCATGCAATTAGACAGTCCTGTCTGTCTCTACCATGCAGTAAGACAGTCCTGTCTGTCTCTACCATGCAGTTAGACAGTCCTGTCCGTCTCAACCATGCAGTTATATAGACCATTCATTTTGTCTCAGTCTATACCATGTAGTTAGATGTACCATTCTGTTTGATGGACCTTTCTCTGTGTCTGCTGGCATTTTAGAAAAATACACAAACATCACACTTCTTTGTTCTCTAACATTTTCCCTTCCTCTTCCTTATTCCCACCCTCCCTCACATTATTTACTCCCTCCTTCACATTATTTCACTCCCTCACATTATTTACTCCCTCCTTCACATTATTTCACTCCTTCCCTCACATTATTTCACTCCCTCACATTATTTACTCCCTCCTTCACATTATTTCACTCCCTCCCTCACATTATTTCACTCCCTCCTTCACAGTATTTCACTCCATCCATATTATTTCACTCCCTCCCTTGCATTATTTCACTCCCTCCCTTGCATTATTTCACTCCCGCCCTCACATTATTTCACTCCCTCCCTCACATATTTCACTCCCTCCCTCACATTATTTCACTCCCTCACATTATTTCACATCCTCCTTCACATTATTTCACTCCCTCCCTCACATATTCCACTCCCTCCCTCACATTATTTCACTCCCTCCTTCACAGTATTTCACTCCCTCTTTCACAGTATTTCACTCCCTCCATATTATTTCACTCCCTCCCTTGCATTATTTCACTCCCACCCTCACATTATTTCACTCCCTCCCTCACATATTTCACTCCCTCCCTCCCATTATTTCACTCCCTCCTTTCCAGTATTTCACTCCTTCCCTCACATTATTTCACTCCCTCCCTCACATGATTTATATTACTCCCTCACATTATTTCCCTCCCTCACATTATTTCTTCCACTGCTTCACACTTTTTCACTCCCTCCCTCACATTATTTCCCTCCCTCACATTATTTCACTCCCTCCCTCACATTATTTCACTCCCTCCCTCACATTATTTCTACCACTCCTTCACACTTTTTCACTCCCTCCCTCACATAATTTCACTCCCAAACATTATTTACTCCCTCCTTCACAGTATTTCACTCCCTCCATATTATTTCACTCCCTCCCTTGCAATATTTCACTCCCACCCTCACATTATTTCACTCCCTCCCTCACATATTTAATTCCCTCCCTCACATTATTTCACGTCCTCCTTTACAGTATTTCACTCCCTCCTTCACATCTTTTTCCTCCCTCACATTATTTCACTCCCTCCCTCACATGATTTCGATTACTCCCTCACATTATTTCACTCCCTCCCTCACATTATTTCTACCACTCCTTCACACTTTTTCACTCCCTCCCTCACATTATTTCAACCACTCCTTCACACTTTTTCACTCCCTCCCTCACATTATTTCACTCCCTCCCTCACATTATTTCACTCCCTCCCTCACATTATTTCCCTCCCTCCTTGACATTCTCCTTCTTAAGATCTCTCTCCTGACTTTCATACCGCATCTCGTTATCCTTTGTCTGCTGGCATGCCTACAGGGTTTGTCAGACCTTGAGTAAGCTCTGCTCTCCAGGTACTGCCTCTGATTGGTTTTACTTGAGCACTTCATTTTGGTCAGTGCATTGCAATGCCTCTTAGGAGGAACTGTTAAAGGAAAGGCGTATTTTAGCTGGGACTTAATTGGGGATGGAAGTATGTGGACATGAAAACTAAACACAATAAGTATTTGTTGTTGAGAACTACAAAAAAATTGGTATGTGGCCATGAAAATATATTGATAGAAGTACTAAGTGATCCCAAAATGTAAAAATACTTGAGAGATCAATGGGTAGGATATTTTGACACAGACTGTCATTGGTAGATCAGTGTTTACTAAAGGATATTTCTTGGTTTTAGTACTTGCTGGCTTTGCAGCAAATGTTTGTCCAACTAGCAGACGTTCTCGGTGTCTCCCCAAGGGCTGTTCCTTTTTCCATGGCAAAGAGCACCCCTCAGGGTGCAGATTAACTCCTGTAGAAGATCCCCTACCGTGCGCATGCACACACACACACACACACACACACACACACACAAATATACACACTCTCTTACATCTTGCCTTCGTAGTTTATTCTGTCATTTTCCTCTTTGTCAATTCTTCTATTGCCACACAAGGTGACATCAATACAGACAGGCAGACAGACAGACAGACAGAAAAAGAGGCTGACAGACAGGCGGACAGGCAGATAGACAGACAGGTGGACAGACAGTTGGAGAGACTGACAGACAAAGGTAGGCAGCCAGAAAGGCACATTCATTGTGATTTCTTATGGCGTCTGGCTTGGGTCATTCATTTGGAGTCTAGAGAGTGTGAGTCGCTGCTATGATATATTTAACCCCTCAGAGATGGACAAGGAAACCCTGTGTGTTTTTTAAAACCTGTGTAGTGGCCACATGGTTTGTGTGGGTGTGTATGTCCTGATTTTTAACGGCCAGCTGGTTTTTGGTAAATAGCATGTTTACCAGTCTGTGACTTCAATAATCCAGATCAGTAAACCAATCAGAGAGGGAGATTAAATAAGAACACAAAGCTAAAGGCTTAAAGCTGATTCTCTGCAGCGGAACAGAACAATACCTTCCATTTCGATACATTCCACTTGTGCCCGATCCCAATGTCTTTCTCTTTAAGACTCATGAGAACTCAGGAGAAAGTTTACGGATGTCACAGTTATTTATTTTGTGTTTCAGGGGTGTTTAAAAAACATTACTGTATGTTCTATCATTAGTGCTTTAGTGTCCCCTGTAGTTAACATTAAGACTCACTTGATGATAAATAGGAAACATTTAACATGACAGTGAAAGGGTGACTCAGGTGCTTATTCGGCAAATGCTCATTTTAATTAAGACATTTTCTAAATATCAATAAAATGTACCCATTTTAACTGCATTGATCTTCTTTTCAAGAACCAGAATAGCCCGTCGTAAACACATGAAATAATAAAAAATGTATTTACTCTGTCCGGATCTATGATTGAATTACACTGGAAGATACTTTTTTTCTGAAAGAAAACTTGTTGTGTGCCTGCGTGTAATTCACTTTAATAGTGCTTTTGGCCCTTCAGTTAAGCAATGCGCCAGTCTTGGATGAACCTGTAGCCTGCTGACGTTGCTATTTCAGAAAAAGAACAAATATAGAAACGATGTACTTCCCCTTGATGTACGTCTGGCGGTTAAGCATACCTTGCAGTGTCAGGAAGGTTTGGGCGAAAGTAATTCTGCCGACCCACACAACTTGTTTGTCATTACCGAGTGATCAAATTCACCACACGTCAGCCAGGAAAAATGCTGGAAAATAATTGCTAGATACTTCGATAGGTATGGCGGGGCACTGTCTGTGTTGCGTTGATTAGATAGTAGTCGTTGCCGGAGGTGTCTGATGTGTGAAATTTGATTATGACAATTTGCCGTGGAACGTGTGAAAACTGCGTTTACTTTCAGAGTTGTTCTGCAAGCAACCTAATGGGCTGCAGAGCGACCAGTAGCTGTCGACCAGGGAGGCCTCTGCTTTAATGACGTTAATGACAGGGCCAGTGTCATATAAGTGAGATTCACATACAAATTATGAAAACAATGTGGTAGATACACAAATAAGTATATTAGATGTCTGTTGTCTCAGTTGGTGTCAGCCATGTTTCTGATTGAAACTGAAACATGTCAACAGACAGAAACAGTGGACTTGTCATAATCCCCCATAAATCCTAGTGGCACAGCGTGCTATTGGTTGTTATCTCATTTCACCATTCATTTATTCAATAAGGATTTTTAGAGTCGCTTCAAAGAAGGCCTGTGTTTTGTTTAGTCTTACTCTGGCTAGGCATTTTTGCCAGTTGTCTAAATCTCCTCTGGACATGATGACTGTACTAATTTTTGCTTCCATTAGCGCTATACAAATTTGTTTCCTTGTATTTAGCCAGTACTGATGAAAAGATGAGCTTTACAACCCATGACTGACACTGATCACATCAAATGTATGTGGCGCGTGCCACAATCGATTGGGGTCTGTAGATTTTGTGTTTTTTCGCTGTTACAGAACATTAATTTTTCACATAATGTAGATAAACGTTTTCAGGGTTTCACAAAATTATTTCAAACCGCATTACAGTGGGTGGACACCAATATAACCAGGGGACCCTGCGTGCAGAAGGACAGTCCAGCAGTTCAAGCGATTTTTGAAATTACACAAATTGCAGATATTTGTTGTCATTTACTTTTTTAACTTGGCAATCCTGTTTTTAGAGCTAGCTAATGTTTTGCTCCATGTAGTCCAGCCTCTGTAGTTGTGCCGGTGAAGTAATCTGTGGATGGCAGAGGCTGACACATTCACAGAGAGAGAGTCTGACACATTCACAGAGGGAGAGGCTGACACATTCACAGAGGGAGAGGCTGACACATACACAGAGAGAGAGTCTGACACATTCACAGAGGGAGAGGCTGACACATTCACAGAGGGAGAGGCTGACACATACACAGAGGGAGAGGCTGACACATTCACAGAGGGAGAGGCTGACACATACACAGAGGGAGAGGCTGACACATACACAGAGGGAGAGGCTGACACATACACAGAGGGAGAGGCTGACACATACACAGAGGGAGAGGCTGACACATTCACAGAGGGAGAGGCTGACACATCCACAGAGGGAGAGGCTAAAACATTCACAGAGGGAGAGGCTAAAACATTCACAGAGGGAGAGGCTGACACATCCACAGAGGGAGAGGCTGACACATCCAGAGGGAGAGGCTAAAACATCCACAGAGGGAGAGGCTAAAACATTCACAGAGGGAGAGGCTGACACATTCACAGAGGGAGAGGCTAAAACATTCACAGAGGGAGAGGCTGACACATTCACAGAGGGAGAGGCTAAAACATTTACAGAGGGAGAGGCTGACACATTCACACCTGCCTCCAGGGGTATGTTCCTGATTTGTCTGACAGTCGCTGTTTTTCCTGTCTTCATTATGGTGTATTTTTATGACATTCACTGTAGAGGTTTTGTAGGGCTCAGCATTTTGGCTGTCTTTTCAATAGATTTGTTTTGGATTTTAAAGACTCTAGTTGGCTTCCTTGACATTGATATTTCTTTGGTTCTCATGCTGACAGACTCTAAAAGCACACTGGGAATCAAGACTAGACGATGATTGTTCTGTGGGTGTTGAACCTTTAATTTATTTAATTTGGTAGGAACAATTTCTATTGAAGAGATGGATTATAGTCTCTCCATGTCTCTCTCTTATAGTCTCTCCATGTCTCTCTCTCCCTTTCTCCCTGTCTCTCCCTTCCTTCCCCTTGTTTTCTGTCTCCCCCTCTGTTTCCCTACTCCTCCCCTTCCTTTTCCACTCCCAACTCTCTCTCCCCTACTCCACCCTTTCTCCTTCTGACCTTCTCTCTCCGTGTTAAGGGGTTTCTCAGTGTGTTTGTTATGGAAAGGGCATTGAACCTCCGCTGTCCCTCTGACCTGCAGTGATGCATAAAGCCACATAGTTGTTCTGATGTGTAGTGGGGTACTCCAGGAAGTCAGACTGACAGATATATAACCCAGGACGGTTAGACAGACGGACATCCACCTGTGGGCCACACAGACAGGTGGACATACATACAGTACTCGATGTCAGATAAAATGTACAGATAAAATGCTGTCTGATGTTAACATTGATCTTTGATGTCCGATGTGTGGGTTTTGTGTGCTTCATATTTAACTGGTGGCAATTCTGCAAACCAGACATGAACAAATGAATGATTCAGATTGTCAGGCACGCCAATCCATTATTTTGTATGAAATTGCTCAGACTAAAAAAATCACAAGGTGCCATATTGTTTATTATTTGGTTGCATTGTTGCAGACTCACTAAAAGGGGCTACTGGAGGGTCTAATTAGCCCCTACACCCTCAATCATCAAGGACTGAGGGTTTAGGGGATCATTTGGGATTCAGCCTGTGTCTTTCTGAGGAGCTCACCTGCTTTGTGGAGAACGTCTGGCTGGAGCATCGGCTTTTCTGTCCAGTGGAGGGGCTACATGTAGTGCTGGAGTGAGGAGAGCAATTACTGCGCTAGTCAGGGCAAATTACACAGCCATCAGGGCCCGGGGAATGACAGACGGAAGATATGTCGAACAGAGGGGAGGGTATTTCATTACTTCTCTCATATTAGTGAGAAGGACCCAGGAGGAAGCCTGAGCAGAAATGCTTAGGAACTAGGAAAACTATTCACCCATGCCCCATGTTGGTGTAATAATAGTAAAATTACCAGATAGTTCCAGGATTTATTCTGTTACTGATAAAGTAGTTATTGTGCTTATTCTAATTATCTTGTGGAAATCACAAATTTTTGCTCATAGCTTTTAAATGGCAACAGCTCTGTCATTAGCCCCCACTGGTAATGAACAAAACCCCTCTTTCAGAACTGGCCTTAAGATGTTAATGGCAGTGTAGCAATATGGCATAGTGCTTAGGTAAATGACTTAATAACTGTAAGGATTATGGCCTTAAAGATTATGATGAAGTCCTCTTTATAATCCTGAAAGCTGGACACTTGAACCCAATTGCTTCTGTGGACAATCAATTCCATCAACAAATGCATAGGACGGATGTCTGTGCATGGCGTTTGACACAAGCACATCTGCTATGCCGAAGAAAGCAATTCTATATGAAGTATTTGTAGAGCATTTATCTACTGTGCCGTAGATTACAACTTCCTCCAGTTTTTGTCTCTTTATGTTTGTGGAGCTTGAGGGCTAACCTAAATGAAACATAAATGTGCCTGTTGAGTCTGCTGTTCATTCGGCGGCATATTTTATGTCTCTTTCACTGTGCTTCAATGGGGAATGAGGGGAAATGTGTGTAGATACATATGCTGTGGATGACAATTAGATTTTAGACAATTAATATGCTCAAATAAGCATAATTAGTTATGTAATTAATACAAATGTGTAATTTAATTTTGATTTCCCATCTTTCTAGACTTGTGGAATAATGTTCCAGACAGTTGTTGCTAAATAGGAACACATGAATGTCTTTTTGTGGACAAGACGCCTGCCCTCACTTTTAATGTGACTCGAGCAACAATGTAAGGGGGACTCCAAAAGGCACAACTTGCTATTTGTCCTTGAAGATGTTCTCCCGGAACCGCTTCAATGGACAACATGGAACAGGAGCCACTAAGGAGAAGGTTCGCAAAAAAAGGGCCCCAAACCCGAAGGTAGCGCTGGTCATCCGGGGTAAGATCCACCGCTTGCTTCAAGGGTCCAGCCAGGATCAGCCTGCCCCAGAAACCTACTCCTCCGCGATTGAGGAGGAGGGAAGAGGGGAGAGGCAGGTGGAGAAAAGGGAGGCGGCAGATATTTTTGCGAAATGTAGGCCCAGAGAGGAAGCTCGCTCCTCAAGGTTCCCCAACGGGAAGGGGCATGGAGGGCCTTCGGGGGCATCCTGTGTTGGAGAGGTGGAGCTGAACAGAGAAGGTTGTGTCAGGATCCCTTGCACTCTACAGAACAACTGTGGCAGCAGCAGCCAGTCACAGAGAAAGAGGAGTTGTGCTTTTTCAGATGGCACCAGGACCGTGCCAGAACACAGACACAGAACACCCAAACACCAGAAATGGATTATTCCTCCAGGGATCCGAACAATCCCAGAACGAAGAAGAGAATCCCAGTACCGGATCAGCCCAAACATGAATGGTTCTGGTTTCGCTGGAGCAGCTGGAAGTAGGGCTGAATTTGCTTGGTCACGTGCAGAACCAAAGAGACCTGTTTCTATGGGTGACTATCTGGATTACAACTTCAACAGAACTCGACATGACACTTTGTTGGAGGAGGATGAGGAAGAAGATGAAGAGGAGGAGGAATCAAGTGCCATCATTGAACACATTCTAAAGGAGCTAAAGGGGATCAACAAGATCCAGGAGGAGATCTCTGACCTGCGTGATTATCTGTCATCTGTTCGAGGCTCGGTAGAGGAGGTCTCTTCCTGTGTGGATGCTGTGCTTCTAGAGATAGAGGGCATTCGCTCCGGAAATAAGTCCAGTTGTGGTCCAGGGGATAGGGCTTGGTTTGGGGCAGCAGGGGGCAGTGACGGGTCCTCTTTTGTCCCTCGCCAGAGACCTGTCAGTGCTTACGGCAGTTTGGGCAGGCAAGTGGCACCATCAGATTCCAACATCTGCCGACCTTTCAGCGAACGCCACAGCATCCATGGTACGCCGGTGGAGTTCCACCTTCCGACGTTAGAAGAACGGTCTACCACAGGCTCACCAGGGGCAGAGTCAGTGGAACCTGATGGCCTTGAGCAGGAGGATGATGAGCCGGAAGACACATCGGAACACAGCTCAGACATCCCCGAACCTACTATGGTCAGGAAACTGGATTTCAGCTACCTGGATCGGCAGGATGGCCAGGACTGCCACAGCATTAGTTCCCTATCCTCAGGACACAGTCCTGACTTAGAGTCTGACCGTGAACGGCCCTCGTCCAGTCATGCAGTTTGTGGTGGCACTAGTGGTGGGGTTAGAGCTGGTATGGTGGGGGTTTGGGGTGGTGCTGGCCAACAGCACCGTGGCACTGCAGAGGCTAGGTGGCAGGAAGGAGTCTGTTATTCCAGACAAGGGAGTCTTGAAGAACAGGAGAGGGTAGTGCCTCCCTGCTTTGAAGGGGCTGCAGGCTGGGATCGATGCAGGGCCTCGGGGGGTTATGTTACCAGTACCCTGGGACAGTCCACCGCAGGAAGCTCAGACCGCCTCTCCATCCACTCCTCCGGACGGCACTACAACTCCCCAGCCAGCACCTCCAGCCGTGAGGAGTGGCACTCTCATAGACGACGCCCCCAACCACAGCCAGGGACTCAGGATTTTGTCGATGCCTTCCCAGGGAGCCCCAGCCTAGGTTACGAGTGTCCTGCTGATTGTTCATTCCCCCAAAGTTCTGGTTACCACTCAATGGAAGGACATCCTGTGGCAGTAGAGAACTATGGCTACACAGATCGCCCCATCACATCCGCCTGCGAAGTCGATAGTTACCAGAAGAATTTTTCTGACTATCAACATGGCATGCTTGAAGAGTCTACAGAGGGAACATGTACCTGGACTGAGAACTCCTTACTGAGCTACCCCACTGTGCCCGAAACCGACATGCCATTGGTTAGTGGGGATTTTACAGACATGCCATTCGATGAAAGTTTTATTGCCGATTCGGACGGCCGCCTCCCTCGCCCTAACAGCGCAGAATTCCAAAATGTGGGTTTTAACGTGAAGCGGATTGGTCGAGCAGTGTTGGATTTCAGCTCTGCCCTGCGTGGGGCGTTGCGCAAGCTGGAAGGACCTGGAACCGCTCACAGTCCCGGGGACGAGGCAGAGATTAGGATCCCCACAGATCTCTTTGTTGAGCCTCAAACAGAAGACTTACCCGGTGCTGATTTGTCCCAAGAGGATGGGGTGGTGGACACAGGGGCCAGGGATGATACAGAGGGACTGACCCAGACCAGCTTCCTCTCTTCTGCTCTCTCGGACCCCAGTGAACCCCTACCAGAAGAGATCAGCGACATCCTCCCACGGGACCAAGCTGCCCCTTGCGAACCCTTTTCTGTGTCCTACTCCGGAGGGGACATCTCCCACTTAGGCCCAGACCTTGCGTCACCAATCCCAGAGGCCATCCTCCCTCCCCATGTAGAAGGAGGGGACGGACGAGTCTCTCCCCATGTAGAAGGAGAGGACGGACGAGTCTCTCCCAAACCTCAGGCCCCTGCAGACGCTCCCACTCTCTCTCTTTCGCAATGCACCACTGCAGACTCCCTTTCGTTTTCCTTCTCGGCTGAGGAGCCGGCACCCCAAGAGACGCGTGGAGATGAACCCTGTCCGCTGCTGCCGGAGACAGACACGGTAGTCCCAGACCCCCTTGGAATCCCCCCGGACGAGGCAGTGGAAGAGGCAGAGGCAGGGGGAACAGAGGAGCATCCCCTGGAGATGAGCCAGAGGGATGTACGGAGGCTGAAGTGCCTGAGGACATTTCAGCAGATAATGCGGGAGAAGAGAGAGACACGACGCCAGCTCACCAGCATGACAATGTCCAGTTTTGAAGAGGTTGACTTCGTCCCAGGTAGCTATCACCTATGGTCGTCCGTGCCATTCATCCCGAACTGTTTGTCATCCACCACTGTCTGGAACAAAAACACACGTTCCTCATCCGATTCTTTTTTTCTTAGCATCAAACTTTTTTCCTCTTAAACGTGTGCATACTGGTATTATCTGTCTCTGTTTTTGTCTTCAAAATCCTCATCTCCCTTTACTGTATGTGTTTCAGTTTCTTCAGGCCAAAGCATGAGTCACAGAGTCTGCATTTTTCTGTTTGAGATTAGTTCCTACTCTACAGTGATCTTTTCTTTTTATGTTTCCTCTCATATTTTTACCTTCTAGAGTTGTTTTCTGTGTTGTGTCCATGCTCCTAACTATTATTTTTTTCCGGGGGTACTTGGGGTTGAAGCTACAAACAAACCGTAGATCTTCATTCTACCTATAATGATCAAAGACTGTAAGTCTCTTTTATGTCTGAGCTACAATACCGATACCTTAAATACTGTATATCCCCAATATACATCTTCATCAGTGGATATTGGCCCAATATGCTGTTACTTTTGTTCATATCCAGAGCTCTTCCTCTGCAATATGTACTAATTAATACAGTGAATTAAGCTTCCAATGACATCCAATGAACTTGCATGACATTTGTATTTCACATTCACACACTATTCTTTTAAATCAGATTTTCTTACCATATCTGGTATTAAACCACTTACAGATTGGCTATATGTATTTGCTGAATTTGTAGTAATACACCCAATTTATAGCAATGCATCACCTACCACAGGCACCCATTCTGTCAGAGTTGTGGCAGTTACAGCCATTTACAGGATTAGAAACATTAATTATCTCCTCTGAAAGCCCAGCTGACATTAATAGGAGGAAGAAGGGAAATATTAGGACTCATTTTCATGATGAATTATACATGTTAATGAATCATTCATGACCTCAGTCCACATCAGTCCCAGTGAGACCCAGGGCGTCTTGGAGTGGTAAACCAGGAGTAGCTGTCTGTAGACGGAAACTAACGAGTGAAGTCGTTGGGAGGCGCTTCTGCAGCAAAACGAAAGTCGGACGTTGTCGTGTTTTTTTCTTTTGTAATGTTGAATTAAGCACGTCCCAATTCCCTATATTATACATGAAACTGTGTGATATGTTGGTGAATATCATCTGTTAGTCAAATCTCACTTACAGATTATCCCCGGGGTCTCACGGGAGGAGGTGCGGTTGGCTGATTGTATTTGATTTACTATTAAACCCCAGATATATACAACTTTTGCAACACGCTGCAAAACTTGAAGTCTAGAAATTATGTTACTATAACTAAGTCTTAAACATCTGATTTTCTTGCAATTACCTGCAACATCACCATCCCTGGATTATTTATGAATTCCACATGTCCTTGGTATAGATTCACATCCTTGGTATAGATTCTACATCTTCTTGGTATAGATTCAAAAAAAATTGCTATAGATTCCACGTGTCCTGGATATAGATTCTACATCTCCTTGGTATAGATTCCTTGTGTCCTTGGTGTAGATTCTACATCTCCTTGTTATTGATTCTACATAATGAATTATTTTGGAAAATTCCCTGTAGTTGACAACTTTGTCTTTCTTTGTCTCTGTCTTTCTCTTCTATCTCTTTTTTTCTCTCCTCTAACTCTCTTTCAGATGGAAGTCGAGATGAAGATCAGGTCTCTTTTTGCTGTTTAAAAGTATTCCCTCATGTATTTACATGCATGTCTCTGATAACTTGTCTGAGTTATTAGCTTGTTTGTCAGCTATCAACCTTTCAATCTAAAGTTACACCCCTACTATTGCTTCCTTTAGTTCAATTCCTGGTGTCGATTTGATCCTCAATAATGAGATGTTAACAATTTGTTATTGGACTGTTGAGGTTTGCTACTGCAAGCAGTTTGTGCTTATAGGATCCGTGCCACGATTTTGGCGTTCTTAAACAGGAACCATGGTCAGGTACTGCTAGGTTTCACTAACAGTAGTGGCCTTTAACGTGTGTTAAAGGAGCAGAGGCATCGGTTAAAAGCCTTGTAAGTGTTGTAAAAGAGTCAGCTCATCATAAAAGGTCACAGAGAGGATTGCGTGTGGGTCACTGTAGGCCGACAGACGCAGATTCTTACTTTCAGATAGTTTTCAGCAGGACAGCTGTTTTGTTTTGTGTCTATATATTGGCCACTAGATTCAGTCATGGGCCAATGTTTGGTAGAGTGGATGGTTTTAAATTGTGGTATTCTGTCATTGGTACTTCAGTTTGTTTGTTTAGCGACGGCAATCCCCTTCAGCACGCTTCACTGGAACTCAACCAACCCAGCCCAACCTTCCTGTACCTCTCTTTTTCTCTGTCGCAAATTTCCTCTCTCAATCTCTCTCTCTCTTTGATTCTTCCATGACATTATATGTATTTGTGTCATTATCATTTCTTCAATGAGACGTGGCAATGTCTATGGCTAAGTGTCTAATCATTGACCTCTGTGATAGGGGAGAGACGGAGATGGGGACCCCAGCAAGCACCCGTGGGCCAAGTCGGGGTCAGTGACTGTGTGTGTGTGTGTGTGTGTGTGTATGTGTGTGTGTGTGTGACAGTCTGTCTGTCAAACACCTAATGATGATCTCTAAAAGATACATCCATTGTTTTATATTGGTTTGCTTCTTCCTCTACTGTGTCTAGTGTTGCCACACCTTTTGGGATCGACAGCATGCCTGACCTTCGCAAGAAACGGCCCATCCCCCTGGTCAGCGAACTGGTGAGTTCTTCTGACCCCTCAGCCCTGACCTCTGACCTCTTCCTGGCTCTTTTTTGTTTCTCATTGATGAAGAGCTTTTTTCTAGCTTTGCACAACTTCAGCCCTGTCCTCACCGTGCACTTCACCCCAGCTGCTGTTTGCAATTCTTTCTGTAGGTGACATTCAAATTAGTTGACGTCATCTCGGTCAGTGCACCGTCGTTTTCACCCTCAGCCAGTCTATAGCTTTGTTGTTCCTAATGTCTGTTGCTTGACCTTGTTCTTGTACCCCCTCTGCCAGTAAACCCAGAATTTTACCCTTCTTTTCCTCACTCAAAGCTTTTCTTTTCAACTCTTTTGTCATGCTGAATACTTTAAAATAAATTCTAATTACCTTTGAGGTACTACTTGCAGTGTTTTTGCCATCCAGCTGGTCCTATTGCAAGAGGATAGTAATGACCACAGCAGTGGTTTTTATACTTTTATCACCTAACCAGTTCTCATTAAGTAGAATGAGGTGTGCCTGTGTTGCAATTTAACCGATTTAAGAAAAATTAGGAGTGGTGTCTTAATTCTGTCCGGTGCTGTGTGTATGTATATATATATATATATATATATATATATATATATATATATATATATATATATATATATATATATATATATACACAGACACACACACATTATGTATATATATATATATGCAGCAATTTTGTCACTTTTGTGAGATACTGCGTGTGTATATATATAATGAAACAAGATGTAGGAAGGTAAGTAACATCAGGGTGCTGGTGCACTGAAGAGTGGGCTGTCAGTCGACTTGAAAGGCCACAGTTAGTCGTTAGGAAATATCCTTGTGTGTTTGTTAAGGTGTTCATTTTTGCATCAATTAAAGCAGAAGAAAGAGGAAATGGTAGAAGGGTGTATTCTGGGAAAGGCTGATTGATCTGTGCACTCTGGTAAATTGGAATTGATATCTGGGCCAATGGATGAATAACCTAGAGCTCATCAATGTCCAACTTCTGTGTAAATAAGTTCACTGTAGACACCAAGCTGTTACAGACATGTGGACGTTAAAAAACAGACCATTACATACACTGTACCATTAAACAACAGACTGTTACAAACACTGTACCATTAAACAACAGACTGTTACAAACACTTTACTGTTAAACAACAGACTGTTACATACACTGTACCATTAAACAACAGACTGTTACAAACACTGTACCATTAAACAACAGACTGTTACATACACTGTACCATTAAACAACAGACTGTTACATACACTGTACCATTAAACAACAGACTGTTACATACACTGTACCATTAAACAACAGACTGTTACATACACTGTACCATTAAACAACAGACTGTTACATACACTGTACCATTAAACAACAGACTGTTACAAACACTGTACCATTAAACAACAGACTGTTACAGACACTGTACCATTAAACAACAGACTGTTACAAACACTGTACCATTAAACAACAGACTGTTACATACACTGTACCATTAAACAACAGACTGTTACAAACACTTTACTGTTAAACAACAGACTGTTACAGACACCTTATTGTTAAACAACAGGCTGTTACAGACACCTCAGAGTTAAACAGCAGACCGTGACAGACACCACACCGTTAAACAACAGACTGTTACAGACACCTTTTTGTTAAACAACAGTCTGTTATATACACTTTGTTGTTAAACAACAGTCTGTTACATACACTTTACTGTTAAACAACTGTCTGTTACAGACACTTTTTTGTTGAAAATATGTGTTACATACACTTTATTGTTAAACAACCAACTGTTACAGACACCTCAACATTAAACAACAGACCGTTACAGATACTTTACCGTTAAACAACAGGCTTTTACAAACACCTTATTTTTAAACCACAGACTATTACAGACACTGTACCATTAAACAACAGACTGTTACAGACAAGTTATTGTTAAACAAAAGGCTGTTACAGACACCTCAAAGTTAAACAGCAGACCGTGACTGACACCACACCTATAAACAACTGACTGTTACAGACACCTTACCGTTGAACAACAGACGGTTCCAGACTCCTTACCATTAAAAAGTTAGCGGAGTGAGCGATATACTTGTGATATGGGTTTGATTTAAATAAGAAGGATTAGAAGGAATATTTTACCTGAAATTCTTATTGTTATTTTAGTTTGAGTTTACTAGTAACCTTGTCCTTGATCTTATAGTACCAAAGGCAGACTGACTATTACAGACATCTTCGAAAACAAAGTATATAAATAAGATATCCCTAAAGTCAAATGAAATGAAAACCCTCTTGTGTACAGCAGTGCTCCTTCTTTAAAGTACTGGTTAGGGCACCTTTTCACGTTCCAGAAATCTGAGGAATAACTGAATCAAGGTTGAGTTTGTGCCTCAAAGTGTGCTGTGTATACATGTCTCTAAAGATACTCGAAAGAAAATACGATTCAAGTCCCTCAGAGCAGAGCAAAGTATGTATTTGTGTTCAAAGTGTGTTGACTGCTTGATGTTGTAGAGGTGAAAGGATGGTTATGTCTCTCTCATAGGAACACCTGTCCTCTCTGTCACTCTCTAACCTGTACTTTCTTTCTCTTTCTCTGCCTGTCGTGTCTGTCTCCACACAGGCAATGGTAAGTGTCAGTATTCCCTTCTTCCTGGTTTTATTCCACTGTGTCTTTCTTACTTCCTGGTTTTACATCTCTGAGATTCCACTTTCTGGTTTTTCACATCTCCTGCAAGGTTAGTCTTGTTGAGCATTTCTAAAGTATGTATACAGTGCTTTCAGAAAAATATTTAGACACTTTTACCTAATTGATTAGTGATTATTATACACAGTAACCCGTAATGACAAACAAAAACTATTTATCAACAATTTCATATTAAATTATTTAAGTATATAAGTATTCTGACCCTTTTGCCATGAAACTCCAAATGGAGTTCAGATGTGTCCTGTTTACTTCAGTTATCCTTGAGGTGTCTTTAGAACCTGATTGCAGCCCACCTTTACCAAACTAAGTAACCAGAAAAGAAGGGCCTTGATCAGCTAGGTGCCCGTAGAACCACAGGGCCACACTAACAGAGCTTCAGAGTTCCTCTGCTGCGTTGGGAGAACCAACGAGCTACAGCAGAACATAGCAAACGCCATTGCATTAAATGAGTATATACTTCAATGTACTGACACGGGCTGTACCTTCAAATCGGGAGTGTTAAAAGCAATTCGCTTTAACTAGTTTTTTTATTCAGTTTATTAGCGTTATGTAGGCTCCGGTTTCTATTATGAATTGAGATTATCTACGCTGTTCACACCGTGTTTGAGTATCACAAATCATAAGCGCAATTGCAATATCTGGCAAAAATAATCTACATTTAATATGTTATCCTAATCGTGCAGCCCTTGTCAAAATGGGCCCCCAGTGTCAGACATAATTTGTGGACCGTGATTTACTCTTTACAGTTTCACTTCCCCAAACAGTGATGCCACAAAGAGGCTACGCTTAGTCATTCTCATGTGGCAAAAATATGTGAAAAATACAATATGTGTTAAATGCATGCAAATTGGTTTTCTTATTCTGTATATTATATTCAATATGTTTAACTTGTACTGTGTTTACAAATGTATGTCACAATGTGTTTAACATAAACTTTCTGGAGAATTTACCAATGTATGTCACACATAGTCTATACAAAATGTATTTAAACTTCATTATTTTGTCATATCTTAACATGCACCCATAAATATATCTTCATAGACAAATTGTGGGATTGCAAAGTGGCGTCTTTGTTGGTTTGTCCTGTTTTTCTCCTCAGTGTTGTAGCCATAGATTAGAATGTCTGACAGGCAATTCAGACACACATGACAGATAGACATGTAGAAAGACAGGCAGGCATGCAGGCAGACAGACAGACAGATAGACAGGCATACAGACAGACAGTATAACTTTCAGACTGACTGGAAGACAGAAAGGCAGAATGTGTATTAGAGAGAGAGAGAGAGAGAATTAGTTTCAGATCGACAGAGAGAAAGACAGGCCAGATAACAGTCAGTCAGACAGAGAGACACAGAATGAGTTTCAGATAGACAGAGAGCGACAGGCCAGATAACAGTCAGTCAGACAAGCTCAGCATGTTGGTTAGATTTTCAGTCAGGTCACTGTGGAGGAGAGAGAACCAGACAGACAAATCAGAGCATCTGAGTGCTGAGGACTGCTGACATGATGATGATATGCAGACAACATAACAGTCTAAATCACAAAGGAAAAATCACAACCTGACATGATGATGATATTCAGACAACATAACAGTCTAAATCACAAAGGAAAAAATCACAACCTGACATGATGATAGAACTCAATAGCATGCGGATGGTCTGTGCTCTACCAAACAAACAACTTGTTCCAAGTTAAAGTTTTTGGTTTTTTTACATTAAACCCCTATGACTTCCCCTGTAAGTTCTTCTAAAACACTTTAATGTTTTCAGAGTAGAACCCTTTAGGATGTATTGCTTACAGTGTTCCTCCACCTACTTCATTTAATGCTAACTGAGAACAGGCCAATGTGTACACACTGTCCGACAGTCATCATCATGCTGCTACAATTGGGTTTCCTGTTTGACACTGTTTCTGTAAACCCTATACCCCACACATTTATCCCACATCTTTACTCCAAACCTTTACCCTACATCTTTACGCCGCAACTTTACCTCGCACATTTACCACCAACTTTTACCCCCCCACCTTTACCCCCCACCTTGACCCCTTACCTTTACCCCACACCTTGACCCCTTACCTTTACCCCACACCTTTATCCCCCACACCTTTAGCCCCCACACCTTTATCCCCAACACCTTTATCTCCCACACCTTTAGCCCCCACACCTTTAGCCCCCACAACTTTACTCTGCAAATTTACCCCACACCTTTAGCCCACACCTTTACCCCACACTCACAGGGATGTGTCACATCTCAGTGTCCTAACCCACAGGTGTGTTGGCTAATTATGAAATATCTCTCTCTCTCAGTCCATGTTGCAGGCCAGGAAGTCTGGACTCTCTATGGCAACGAAAACTTCCCTTAAGGACCAGGAGCTGGTGAGAAGCCACAGCCACACACACACACACACACAGACACACACACAGTTGACTCATGATTGTCAACATAACCTTTTCTTGGCCGTCCCCTGGGAGGCGCTGTCCTGTGTAAGGGGCGGGGTTATAAATAGCCGTCTCCCGGTCCTTTTCCTCGGTATCTCTTCTCGGGTGCTCCGTGGCGCAGTGCTTCTCCTTCATCACTGTCACATCTGTGAGAATATTCCCCTCCTGTCCTCCTATTCTATCCTCTCCTCTTGTCTCCTCATTGTTGACGGTGACTCATGTCTTTTGTAATATTCCAGTGTTTACCTCATCCAACCACAGTGTTGGGTCTCCCTGGGCGATTACACCTCGGCATACACCGATTCACCGCCCACTAATCCCTGTAGCCACCTGACAAAAAAACTCACACGTCTTCTTCTTCCTCTTCATCATCTTATCTTTCCCTCCTTTCTGTCTCTGTCCACGTCTCCATCACAGAAGAACCATGTGTACAGGAAGACCCTCCAGGCTCTGATCTACCCCATCTCCTGCACCACTCCCCACGCCTTCGAGGTGTGGACCGCCACCACGCCCACCTACTGCTACGAGTGCGAGGGCCTGTTGTGGGGCATCGCCCGGCAGGGCATGAGGTGTGCCGAGTGTGGGGTCAAGGTTCACGAAAAGTGCCAGGAGCTGCTCAACGCCGACTGTCTGCAGAGTAAGTTAGAGGGGCAAAGGGGGAGGTTTGGGGGTGGATGGGAGGAAAAATGTCAGGACGAGAGTTTTGTTATTCAGTCTTTTTCCTTGTATAACTCTCTTCCCCCTACCTCCTTCTCCTTACCTCTCCCTACCTCTCCCTACCTCCCTCTCCCTACCTCCTTCTCCCTACCTCTCCCTACCTCCCTCTCCCTACCTTTCCCTACCTCCCTACCTCCTTCTCCCTACCTCTCCCTACCTCTCCCTACCTCCCTCTCCCTACCTCTCCCTACCTCCCTCTCCCTACCTCTCCCTACCTCCCTACCTCCTTCTCCCTACCTCTCCCTACCTCCCTCTCCCTACCTCTCCCTACCTCCCTCTCCCTACCTCCCTCTCCCTACCTCTCCCTACCTCCCTACCTCCTTCTCCCTACCTCTCTCTACTTCTCCCTACCTCCCTCTCCCTACCTCTCCCTACCTCCTTCTCCCTACCTCCCTCTCCCTACCTCTCCCTACCTCCTTCTCCCTACCTCTCCCTACCTCTCTCTCCCTACCTCCTTCTCCCTACCTCCCTCTCCCTAATGTCCTCCTTCACTGTGTCCAGGGGCAGCTGAGAAGAGTTCTAAGACAGGATCGGAGGACCGGACACAGCACATCATCACCGCTATGAAGGACCGGATGAAGATCAGGGAGAGGAACAAGCCAGAGATCTTCGAGGAGATTAGGGCTGTGTTTGGGGTTTCCAAGCTGCTCCACGCCCAGCAGATGAAGACCGTCAAACAGAGCGTGTTGGATGGAACCTCCAAGTGGTCCGCCAAGATTTCCATTACCGGTATGCCTTTGAACGACAAAGCAATTAAACACTTGATCGATTGACTGGTAACTGAAGACCCAAAACGAAACAGGTTCAGAAGGGACGTCATACTGTTGGTTAAATGTCCCAGTAGAAGGTCCAGATAGGACACTAGACCTAATGAGGACTCAGAGTCCGGGAGCTCAAGACCCGGTTTATCCTAACAGCGCACACGTGTGCGTTACTCTCTCTGTCGGTGCGCCCCCCCACACACACACACACACACCCCCAGCACCACCTGCAGCCCCGCTGGGCCCTGGGGTTACCACGGAAACGCCTCGCGTCACACCGGCATGACAGCAGCGTTTCCTTGGTAACGATAATCGCACTTTACCGGTACGATTGCTGGTGTCAAAGTGACCAGCTCTCACCTTATGTAAATGTCCCGCCGGGTGTCAGTGCGACCCATTTCTATCCATTCAAAGCAGCATAATGACAGCACATCTCACCACTGCCATAACAACAAACAAGTATTTAACAGTTTATTACAGCAACTATTCGCCATATAGGAATCGCATGGCTTGAATGTAAGGGCTGGATAGGTTTAGTGTCATTCAATTTGTCACAGTGATATTGCCACATGACTGGAATGGCCTGCTTAGGTAAAGCCAACTGAGGCAGGAAACAAATTCAATGCTAAATCAAAGCTGTGATAGGATTTTACGATTTTTATATGATCCCCATTAGCTACGGCTTAAAGCAGCAGCTACTCTTCCTAGGACATTACAGAGTAATAATATGCATGAGCGATACAAAGCAATAACAATCTACATTTTAAATGAGAGTATAACAAAAATAATATAGACTATACAGCTGCCCTGTACATTGAACTCTGCCCTTCAATTAAACCTTGAAGAAACTGTGTTGATTACGAGTGGCAACAGGAGGACACCGTGGGCAACGAAGCCGAGTCGATGTCTCCCTAGCTCTCCGTGAGCAGGCCCGAAAATCCTGATGTCATATGTACGGTGACGAAATTAACTTCAAGACAGTGAGTCACACTATCAAAGTACAATAAAAGCAACCTTGCAATCCATCCTGCTGTTTCTCAACTTTTTGGGACAGGGGACCCATTTTGTGATACTGTAGTAAGCGCGGACCAGGGATCTCCATTACAGCCAGAAACCACTCTGGTGCGATAAAAAAATATTTTTTATTGGAATAATTTTATGTTGACTTGGTCTGTGAGCGACTGAAGGAACCAAGCCTTGGGCCATCCAGACAAACATTTAAAGGCCCACAAACAGTGGGGAGAACAAGTATTTGATACACTGCCGATTTTGCAGGTTTTCCTACTTACAAAGGATGTAGAGGCCTGTCATTTTATCATAGGTACACTTCAACTGTGAGAGACAGAACCAAAAAAAAAATCAAGAAAATCACATTTTATGATTTAGTTAATTTGCTTTTTATTGCATGACATAGACTCACCTAAAGGATTATTAGGAACACCTGTTCAATTTCTCATTAATGCAATTATCTAATCAACCAATCACATGGCAGTTGCTTCAATGCATTTAGGGGTGTGGTCCTGGTCAAGACAATCTCCTGAACTCCAAACTGAATGTCAGAATGGGAAAGAAAGGTGATTTAAGCAATTTTGAGCGTGGCATAGTTGTTGGTGCCAGACGGGCCGGTCTGAGTATTTCATAATCTGCTCAGTTACTGGGATTTTCAAGCACAACCATTTCTAGGGTTGACAAAGAATGGTGTGAAAAGGGAAAAACATTGAGTATGAGGCAGTCCTGTGGGCGACAATGCCTTGTTGATGCTAGAGGTCAGAGGAGAATGGGCCGATTGATTCAAGCTGATAGAAGAGCAACTTTAACTGAAATAACCACTCGTTACAACCGAGGTATGCAGCAAAGCATTTGTGAAGCCACAACACGCACAACCTTGAGGCGGATGGGTTACAACAGCATAAGACCCCACCGGGTACCACTCATCTCCACTACAAAAAGGAAAAAGAGGCTACAATTTGCACGAGCTCACCAAAATTGGACAGTTGAAGACTGGAAGAATGTTGCCTGGTCCGATGAGTCTCGATTTCTGTTGAGACATTCAGATGGTAGAGTCAGAATTTGGCATAAACAGAATGAGAATGTGGATCCATCATGCCTTGTAACCACTGTGCAGGCTGCTGGTGGTGGTGGTGTAATGGTGTGGGGGATGTTTTCTTGACACACTTTAGGCCCCTTAGTGCCAATTGGGCATGGTTCAAATGCCACAGCCTACCTGAGCATTGTTTCTGACCATGTCCATCCCTTTATGACCACCTTGTACCCATCCTCTGATGGCTACTTCCAGCAGGATAATGCACCATGTCACAAAGCTTGAATCATTTCAAATTGGTTTCTTGAACATGACAATGAGTTCACTGTACTGAAATGGCCCCCACAGTCACCAGATCTCAACCCAATAGAGCATCTTTGGGATGTGGTGGAACGGGAGCTTTGTGCCCTGGATGTGCATCCCACAAATCTCCATCAATTGCAAGATGCTATCCTATCAATATGGGCCAACATTTCTGAAGAATGCTTTCAGCACCTTGTTGAATCAATGCCACATAGAATTAAGGCAGTTCTGAAGGCGAATGGGGGTCAAACACAGTATTGGTATGGTGTTCCTAATAATCCTTTAGGTGAGTGTAAGTATTTGATCACCTACCAACCAGTAAGAATTCCGGCTCTCACAGACCTGTTAGTTTTTCTTTAAGAAGCCACTCATTAACTGTATTAAGTGCACCTGTTTGAACTTATTACCTGTATAAATGACACTTGTCCACACACTGAATCAAACAGACTCCAACCTCTCCACAATGGCCAAGACCAGAGAGCTGTGTAAGGACATAGGGATAAAATTGTAGACCTCCACAAGGCTGGGATGGGCTACAAGACAATAGGCAAGCAGCTTGGTGAGAAGGCAACAACCGTTGGCTCAATTATTAGAAAATGGAAGAAGTTCAAGATGAAGGTCAATCTCCCTCGGTCTGGGGCTCCATGCAAGATCTCACCTCGTGGGGCATGAATGATCATGAGGAAGGTGAGGGATCAGCCTAGAACTACATGGCAGGACCTGGTCAATGACCTGAAGAGAGCTGGGACCACTGTCTCAAAGAAAACCATTAGTAACGCACTACGTCGTCATGGATTAAAATCCTGCAGCACGCAAGGTCCCCATGCTCAAGCCAGCACATGTCCAGGCCCGTCTGAGGTTTGCCAATGACCATCTGGAGTAGGAATGGGAGAAGGTCATGTGGTCTGATGCGACAAAAATAGAGCTTTTTTGTCTAAACTCCACTCGCCGTGTTTGGAGGAAGAAGAAGGATGAGTACAACCCCAAGAACACCATCCCAACCGTGAAGCATGGAGGTGGAAACGTAATTCTTTGGGGATGCTTTTCTGCAAAGGGGACAGGACGACTGCACCGTATGGATGGGGCTATGTATCGCGAGATCTTGGCCAACAACCTCCTTCCCTCAGTAAGAGCATTGAAGATGGGTCGTGGCTGTGTCTTCCAGCATGACAACGACCCAAAACACACAGCCAAGGCAACTAAGGAGTGGCTCCGTAAGAAGCATCTCAAGGTCATGGAGTGGCCTAGCCAATAGAAAATCTTTGGAGGGAGCTGAAAGTCCGTATTGCCCAGCGACAGCCCCGAAACCTGAAGGATCTGGAGAAGGTCTGTATGGAGGAGTGGGCCAAAATCCCTGCTGCAGTGTGTGCACACCCGGTCAAAAACTACAGGAAACATATGATCTCTGTAATTGTAAACAGGTTTCTGTACCAAATATTAAGTTCTGCTTTTCTGATGTATCAAATACTTATGTCACGCAATAAAATGCAAATTAATTACTTAAAAATCATACAATGTGATTTTCTGGATTTTTGTTTTAGATTCCGTCACTCACAGTTGAAGAGTACCTATGATAAAAATGACAGACTTCTACATGCTTTGTAAGCACAGGCTTGGGCCCGTGTGCAATAGGTTGCAGATTTTTATCTCTGCACTGCAAAGTGAAAAATTATTCTGTTCTCTCCCCGCGTAAGATAGTTAACCCTAACCTTTCCCATGTGGTTGCTGTGAATAAGCTGGCGTTGTTGGCCTGTTTGCCTGAGGAACAACGTGGCGAAAGGCTCTGTTCGGTACCTTCCAAGCAGGTCAATTTACCGGAGTCCCTGTTGCATATGGAGTCCTCTAAAGATATGTCAGATTCGGTGAGGTCGTTCCGGTCCCGTCTCTACCAGTTAAATTCCACGTCAACTTGCATGGCCTTGAGACGGACAATACCTGTTCACTAGTCTGTTTACGGCAGTGCTGAGCATCATTTCATTACAGATCGATCCCATTTTTCAGACATCTAAATGTATATACCCAGACCAAGACAAAAGATATGTTATTATTGTAACTATTGTATGAGCATTATTACTCTATTTTTACATCCCTTTTCATTCCATTATACTCTTCTGAAACCACCTTGTGTGTGTGTGTGTGTTAGTTATCAGTGCCCAGGGTCTCCAGGCCAAAGACAGGACCGGCTCCAGTGATCCCTATGTTACCATCCAGGTGGGCAAGACCAAGAAGAGGACCAAGACCATCTACGGAAACCTCAACCCTGTCTGGGAGGAGAAGTTCCACTTGTAAGGCTTCTGTCTGACCCTGATCTCTAAACAATGACCCGAAACCGTGGTCTCTAACCCTGCAACATTTTCAGTTAAATATAAAAGTTCAAATGACGTACAACTCGGCAAACACCGCCTCTCTGACCCGGAACCGTGACATCTTACTCTGTCTGAGAAAAGGGAGCTGTCGTCTGTCACTGTGTGCTTAACAAAGGTTCAGCTGCCACTGTCCCCTTCCCTGTTCCCTCCATGCTCCTCAGTGAGAGCCACAACACGTCGGACCGGATCAAGCTGCGCGTCTGGGACGAGGACGACGACATTAAGTCCCGGGTGAAGCAGCGTCTGAAGAGGGAGTCGGACGACTTCCTGGGTCAGAGCATCATCGAGGTCCGCACGCTCAGCGGAGAGATGGACGTCTGGTACAACCTGGGTAGGGCTCTAACACAGCGCCACCGGGCGCACGCGCGCACCTGTGTGTGTGTGTGTGTGTGTTTGAATGAATGTGTGTGTGTGTGTCCCTCATTGGTATTCAAAGAGCACACCTCAAACGATTATCTCAGTATGACACCAATGGTTGCTGGATGCCATTAGAGGCAGCAGGATAAAATCCCTGTCTTTATTATAGCACTCTGTCTAACCACTCCAACCAGGTCAGTCTTCTCAACCACATCATGTAGAGAATGTCTGCGAGGCCCGCGGCCGCTTAGGGCTCTTTGATGCTTTCTGTTGCTCAGACAATGTAACCTTTCATTGGCATTAGGGATAATAGTTTTTTTTGAGGGGGAGTCCTTGTCTGTTCTGTGGTGGATAAAAGTAATGAGTTTCACTGTGTTTAGTTCAACTGCATGTGTGATGATGGAATACAAAGCGAGGGTCCAGGTGTCTATCCTTCTCTTTTTCTGTCTCCCTGACTGGCTCTTGGGGGAAAATGGAGGGAGGGAGCTGGTAACGAACGTTTGAGAGATTGTCGATGGGCTCCAAACCAATCATAGAACTAATTTAGGGGTCTGTCAGGCATTGATTTATTTGAATGTGCATGTCAATTTGCCTCTCCTCTGTGTACCTGTGTTTTATCTGGATCCACAAGTGTAGCCTCTAAGACCAGGCCTTGTTTAGCACAGGAGTGGAAAGACAGTGTAAATCAGTGACCCTTCGCGACACGTCCACCCAATCAGATTCCTTGTTTTGACAAAAGGGGCTTGCTAGGTTATTGCTTTAATTGCAACACTTTGCATAAGCATGGCCGGGAAATCAATAATTAAAGCCCTATCAAAAAATGTGTTAATTCGTAGCGCTAGCTATTGCAGCTGGAATCACAATAGAGCTGCTTTATTATGTTTAGATCTACAATGATGTGTGATGAGGTTTGTGAAAAAGGACGTGTAATCGGTGAATGCTGCTTTACCAGGCCCTGCGTTGGCGTGTGGCGTAGAGCTTTCTTCAAGTTAAACGTCCAACCGAAGTGGTGGTGATGGACACGATCTCTCCGTTGAGACCAGTTTCTGGACCTCCAAGGTGGTGTTACAGGATGTGGGGGGATGTCCTTGCGAAGGGCAGCGTAAATGTAATCATTTGTCACAGTTGTTTTGTATAAATGAGAGAATGCTGGCCAATATGCACCATCCAGGACGACTCCCAGCCATGCACGAGTGGTGGAATCAAGGTTTAAACTCGACACTTCAATTTATTGCCTATTGAGATCTCAATATATATCAGTTTTTCTGTCCTTCTGTTTCTGACTGTCTGTATGTCTGTATCTGACAGTGTCTTTCCATCTGTCTCTGACCGTCTGTATGTCTGTATCTAACAGTGTCTGTCCATCTGTCTCTGACCGTCTGTATGTCTGTATCTGACAGTGTCTGTCCATCTGTCTCTGACCGTCTGTATGTCTGTATCTGACAGTGTCTGTCCATCTGTCTCTGACCGTCTGTATGTCTGTATCTGACAGTGTCTGTCCATCTGTCTCTGACCGTCTGTATGTCTGTATCTGACAGTGTCTGTCCATCTGTCTCTGACCGTCTGTATGTCTGTATCTGACAGTGTCTGTCCATCTGTCTCTGACCGTCTGTATGTCTGTATCTGACAGTGTCTGTCCATCTGTCTCTGACCGTCTGTATGTCTGTATCTGACAGTTTCTGTCCATCTGTCTCTGACCGTCTGTATGTCTGTATCTGACAGTGTCTGTCCATCTGTCTCTGACCGTCTGTATGTCTGTCTCCCACCAGAGAAAAGGACAGATAAGTCTGCCGTCTCAGGGGCCATCAGGCTACAGATCAGTGTGGAGATTGAAGGGGAGGAGCGAGTAGCTCCGTACCACGCCCAGTACACCAGTCTGCATGAGGTAAGACAGGTCTACACACAGACGGGTCTACACACAGACGGGTCTACACACAAAAAGGTTTTACGCACAGTCCAAACTGAATTTACAAAAGAAAGGAACACCAAAAAATTATTCTCCCTCTTTTTCGTTCTCCTCTTTCTCTTCCTCTGTCCATTCTCTCTCTTCATTCTCTCTCTTCATTCTCTCTCCATTCTCTCTCTTCATTCAATTTAATTTCTTTGTTGGCTTGGCTTGGCTGTTGTCGCTGTTGCCAAAAAATAAATGAACAATATGTTATAGCAATAATAATAATCTCCCCCTCTCTCCCAGAACATCTTCCACTACTCGACGGACGTGATTGGTCAGGGCCTCGTCAAGGTGCCTGTTGCTTATGGAGACGATGCGTGGAAGGTCTACTTTGATGAGGTTCAGCAGGACATCGTGGACGAGTTCGCCATGCGCTATGGCATCGAGTCCATTTACCAGGCAATGACGTGAGTCTGACAATATGTGTGTGTGGGTCTTAGCGTGAGTGTGTGTCTTAGCAAGTGTGGGTCTTAGGGTGTGTATGTGTGTAGTGGCCACATGGTTTGTGTGTGTGTAAATGTGTGTGTAGTGGCCACATGGTTTGTGTGTGTGTGTGTAGTGACCACATGGTTTGTGTATGTTTGTGTGTGTTTTTGTGTGTGTAGCTGCCACATGGTTTGTGTGTGTATGTGTGTGTGTGTGTGTGTGTGTGTGTGTGTGTGTAAGATGCAGTTTCTAACTGTATGAATAGTATGGATGGACTGTATGGTTAACCTGTTGGTTAAAATAACTGGCAGTGATCACACATTGTCAACAATTCATGACTAGTTAGTTAGTTAGTTAGTTAGTCAGGTCATGGATAGATAGATATTTTATCCACTGACCCCTGATGTTAGGAGGAGAACTGGAATGTACAGTTGAAGGTGTTCAAACGGGGCCAGCTGGAGTCATGACTGCAGAGAAGAACACGGGGATGCGTGTCGCTCAACAAAAGATGCTGAGAACCATAATTATCCAAACGGCATAGGAACCCCGGTGTTGACTGTCAAATGACTGTCTCCAGTTGGGGTTACGTCATTATCAATCCGCAACGTCACACAGCCGCGTTTGTTACTGACCAGGCCTGCAAGAAGTGCCAAGTTCACTGCTTCTTTGTGTCATCTGTCCTTGGACGCGACCAGCTTGTTGTATGCAGGAGTGCAGGTTATCTGGATCCATCTGCTTCATGTATGCAGGGGTCCAGGTTATCTGGATCCATCTTCTTCATGTACGCAGGGGTCCAGGTTATCTGGATCCATCTGCTTCATGTACGCAGGGGTCCAGGTTATCTGGATCCATCTGCTTCATGTACGCAGGGGTCCAGGTTATCTGGATCCATCTGCGTCATGTACGCAGGGGTCCAGGTTATCTGGATCCATCTGCTTCATGTACGCAGGGGTCCAGGTTATCTGGATCCATCTGCTTCATGTACGCAGGGGTCCAGGTTATCTGGATCCATCTGCTTCATGTACGCAGGGGTCCAGGTTATCTGGATCCATCTGCTTCATGTGTGCAGAGGTCCAGGTTATCTGGATCCATCTGCTTCATGTGTGCAGAGGTCCAGGTTATCTGGATCCATCTGCTTCATTTCTAGGCGCGTGCCGGTGGCCGTCATGACAGGGACAATTATGTTAGTAGAAATAATGTCACAAAATAATGTTACAAGTCACAAAATCCCTACCATCTCATTGGTTCAATTTCACAAATCAAAGAAAGTAACACAAATACTGTAAAATATCTTCATCCATCTGTCTCTCCCTCCATTCCCTTCTCTCTGTTTTTTCTCTCTTCAGACATTTTGCATGTTTGTCCTCAAAGTACATGTTGTCCGGCATTCCTGCGGTGATGAGTACCCTACTGGCCAACATCAACGCCTTCTACGCCCATCCCACAGCCACCACCAGTGTCTCGGCCTGCGACCGCTTCAATGCCTCCAACTTCGGGGTGAGATGCACCGTCACCTACACACACACACACACACAGACAGACACAAACACGTCAACTAGTGCCAGCGCTGCCGGGAGGAAAAACTGGTGTGTGTTGCTCCCATGCAGTATTCTGTTGTTATTTTCTGACACACGGGTTTTGGCCACGGCGTTAGAAACGCTGTCCATTCTGGCCTCAACTTCCAAGGTGTTTTTTATTTTTCATTTATGTGGTCGTGTCCCTTAAGTGTGCTGAGACGAAACATCGTTGTAATCCTCGTCCTCACCGAGTGTCACAGCTGAGCTGCAATGGGGACAGAACTGCCTCGGCTCCTCCCCCTACCCCTCCCCCTACCGTCCTCCAGCCCTCACACTCTGAGACGTGTCTTGAATGCTGTCCTGGTCTCTGCCAAATGAGAGGGCCCATCCTCAGCCAGGGGCCGGCCTAAATGGCCATTGGGACTCCGGCCAAAAGCACTAGTAGTGCCACTGCAACCGAGACGGATGTCCCATTTCGGCTCCCCGCCGGCTCTGTGCGCTGCCAGTCGCAGTCAGATGGAGGTGATTTATGGGCAGCTGGCTGGCGGCTGGCAGCGTGTACTCAGTGTAATGGGCCTGGGGACTCGCTGTGGAGATGGACCTCTATTCCTACATTTCCAGTTTGGAGAGAACCTGCACGTTTCCCTACTGACTGAAGATAGACTACAGCATGTTGTCAGGTTGGTTGTCCAATCAGGGTTAGCTACAGACTGTAGTGGCCAGGTTTTTCCTTGATTTCCCCGTTGAGGAGTGGGTCGCCACATAGGCAGGTAGAGGCATTTAGTTAAACGTATCTGGGGGGCCTAGAAACAGACAAATCTCTCTCAGGCTGGTGGAGACTGGGGAAGTCTAGGAGAGGCTGGTGAAGACTAGTGAAGACTAGGAGAGGCTGGTGAAGGCTAGTGGAGACTAGGAGAGGCTGGTGAAGACTAGTGAAGACTAGGAGAGGCTGGTGAAGGCTAGTGAAGACTAGGAGAGGCTGGTGAAGGCTAGTGGAGCCTAGTGAAGACTAGGAGAGGCTGGTGGGGTTTGGTGAAAATTAGTGGAGGCTGGTGAAAGTTGATATAGCCTAGTGAAGCCTAGTGAAGCCTAGTGTAGGCTGGTGAATATTAGTGAAGGTTAGTGAAGGCTGGCGGAGGGTATTGGATGCTGGTGATGGTTAATGGTGGCTGGTGACAGTTAATGGAGGCTGGTGATGGTTAATGGAGTCTGGTGAAAGCTAATGGAGGCTGGTGAAAGCTAATGGAGGCTGGTGAAGGCTAATGGAGGCTGGTGATGGTTAATGGTGGCTGGTGAAGTCTAATGGAGACTGGTGACGGTTAATGGAGGCTGGTGAAGTCTAATGGAGGCTGGTGAAGTCTAATGGAGGCTGGTGATGACTAATGGAGGCTGGTGAAGGCTAATGGAGGCTGGTGATGGTTAATGGTGGCTGGTGAAGTCTAATGGAGGCTGGTGAAGTCTAATGGAGGCTGGTGAAGTCTAATGGAGTCTGTTGAAGTCTAATGGAGTCTGTTGAAGTCTAATGGAGGCTGGTGAAGGCTAATGGAGGCTGGTGACGGTAAATGGAGGCTGGTGACGGTTAATGGAGGCTGGTGACGGTTAATGGAGAATGGTGACGTTTAATGGTGGCTGGTGAAGGCTAATGGAGGCTGGTGAAGGCTAATGGAGGCTGGTGAAGGTTAATAGTGGCTGGTGACGGTGTTAGTCTGTCTTTCCTGGGTAGGATTCCTTTCTTTCTCAATTTTTCAGCAGACTCTTTCTCTCCCTCTACACCACCTTCTTTCTCTCTCCATTTTCTGTCCCCCTGTACTTCTACCTCTATCTCTCTATTTTTTTCTCTTTTTCTCCCTCTGTTTTCTTTACCTCCGTCTGTCCATCCCTTTCTGTCTGATGAATCTGTCCTTCGATCCTTATCTGTCTGAAGATAGATGGATAATATTGATCCGTTCATCTTTTCTTCGCTCTCATAATTTAGGTTTCTGGATTGGCCCACTGATGGAGGCTGTGTTGTGTTGTGTGCGTGCGCGTGCGTGCGTGCGTGTGTGTGCGCGTGTGTGTGTGTGTGTGTGTGTGTAGGTGGGTGCTGCACTTCTAAGCTTCTTCCATTCTGGCAATAAAAAAAAGAAAAATGTACTGGCTGCAGCCTTGAAACCATTTACCTGTCATTTCTGATCATTGTTTTGTTAAATCATTAATGTTTTTTTTAAAAATACACATTAATTTTCCTACAAAAAGCATGTGGATTAAGCAGAAGCTAGCCTCTTAACACTAGAACCGCCAAATGCCTACGGCGTTTGAGTTTGTAATAAAAATAAAATTTTGAAAAGCTACACCCTCCTTCTTCCATTGCTTTTCCTAAATTGGCGTGTATTACATTGTTCCATTGTCCGAATTCTAAACTGACGAACAGAAAGGATTTAGAGACGATTTACATGTTTTGTTTGCCCTGTTTTCCTACTTAATCCACCAATAGCCCACGCCACTTAGCATTGGTACCCAAATGGTACCCAGGCGCTAATCACCCCTCACTGAATGCATGACGTCAGTGGATGAATGTGCGACGCTCCCAGGTGAATGAAAAGTTAATTAGGCTATTACTGAAACATAATACAAATGATATAGGCTACTTACCAAGTGTAACTGTTTTCAATAGCTTATTGTGTAGGGTAATTCATAAAATGTAAATTGAAAATTAAAATCTACATTATTTTAGGAGGGAAAGAGAAACTAAATTGCCCACACATCCTATCGTCTCTTTAAATTTTCTCTGCTTATTTTACTGAAGATTCATATTTTGTATGAGGCTAAAAAATTATTCACAAAACTAAATTCCAACGATATCTTGTTTCTATCTTTTTTTAAGAAAAACTCCTCCCGGTTTTTCGATAACATATTCATGTCACCTGTAGAAAGCTCTTATATGCCAATAATCTAGGCGACTAGAGCTATGCTTTGGCGTTGAAATCATCTGGATAGCCCCACTTCATCCCGCGGGAGAGACCTGCAAAGACGGGCCGTTCACAGCCTATTCATTTCGGGACCTCTTCTTTTTCTATGTATTCTTTTTTAGTCGTTTTTTTTGTATGATGAGACATTCAATACAAACACATTCTTGTATTTTTCAAATTCATTAACCATTTAAAACAAACAAATTCTGTATTTCATAATTTCTTTTAGAATATTCTATATAGTTTGATGACGACCCAGTAGATGAACTGATGCTCTGACTGGATGGTGATGCTGCAGAGGAGGATGTCCATGCTGATAGGGACGAATCGTATGCTAATGACACCAAACGGTGTTAGGCTCTGGCGGTTACATGGGGTTCAAAAAGGCCTGGTGGTTCTAGTGTTGAACCAGGCTGGGCTTGTCGCTAGGCCTGGGAAACACCTGTAGGATTTTTGTTGCAAAGGGATATTTTCTCTTTTCAGTAACGTCTCAAAACAGGTTAACCCAATGAAATTTGCTTGGGATGGCCTTATGCAGGTGTTGACGATAATAGGGGATGTTGGGGGGTTGGGGTGTCTCCAGGGATGTTGGGGGGTTGGGGTGTCTCCAGGGGATGTTGGGGGGTCGGGGGGTCTCCGGGGATGTTGGGGGGTCGGGGTGTCTCCGGGGATGTTGGGGGGTCGGGTGTCTCCAGGGATGTTGGGGGGTCGCGGTGTCTCCAGGGACGTTGGGGGGTCGGGGTGTCTCCAGGGGATGTTGGGGGGTCGGGGTGTCTCCAGGGGATGTTGGGGGGTCGGGGTGTCTCCAGGGGATGTTGGGGGGTCGGGGTGTCTCCAGGGATGTTGGGGGGTCAGGGTGTCTCCAGGGGCTGTTGGGGGTCCTGGTTCCTCAAGGGATATTGGGGTGTTGGGGTGTCTCTAGAGGATGTTGGCGTGGGAGTTTTCAGAGGATGTGTTGTGGAGGCTTGTGGAGTTTTGTAATGGAGGCAGGGGTAACATGGATGATGTATCCTGACCCAGTAAGTCTAAACCTGCCCGATCGGAACATTTAGATGTGGACACGGTACATTCCGACGTTTGACTAGAAGAAGTGTTGTGTTGTAAGTTGCTGTGCGTTTGTTACTCTAGGCCGCTGCCTCTGGGACACATACCGCCGCGCCTTGGGTTTGAATCCAGACCATTTTCGGCAGACACTCTCTCCTCTATCTTACCCTGTCTCTCTCAATAAAGCACATAATGGCTTAAAAAAGAGACATATTTTTATTGAATCCACTGGAAGCAATTTAACAAAGTGCCTTTTGCTTTGTTGGTGCAGGAAGCGTTCAGGAAACATGACAGCCCCCAGCATCAGCAGCCAACTTTATAGTCTCAGCCGACGCGTTGCACACATTTCAGTTCATAAAGCCATCTTGAATAACCTACCTCCATACTTACTGACTGTGTTGACCTTTATAGATGCAGGCTGTCAGACCCGTTCTCTGGGATGTCTGACTGTGTTGACCTTCAGATATACAGGCTGTCAGACCCGTTCTCCGGGATGTCTGACTGCGTTGACCTCCAGAGGTGCAGGTGTCAGACCCGTTCTCCTGGATGTCTGACTGCGTTGACCTCCAGAGGTACAGGCTGTCAGACCCGTTCTCCGGGATGTCTGACTGCGTTGACCTCCAGAGGTACAGGCTGTCAGACCCATTCTCCGGGATGTCTGACTTTGTTGACCTTAAGAGGTACAGGCTGTCAGACCCATTCTCCGGGATGTCTTGACTATGTTGACCTTCAGAGGTACAGGCTGTCAGACCCGTTCTCCGGGATGTCTGACTGTGTTGACCTTCAGAGGTACAGGCTGTCAGACCCGTTCTCCGGGATGTCTGACTGTGATGACCTTAAGAGGTACAGGCTGTCAGACCCGTTCTCCGGGATGTCTGACTGTGTTGACCTTCAGAGGTGCAGGCTGTCAGACCCGTTCTCCGGGATGTCTGACTGTGTTGACCTTCAGAGGTGCAGGCTGTCAGACCCGTTCTCCGGGATGTCTGACTGTGTTGACCTTAAGAGGTACAGGCTGTCAGACCCGTTCTCCGGGATGTCTGACTGTGTTGACCTTAAGAGGTACAGGCTGTCAGACCCGTTCTCCGGGATGTCTGACTGTGTTGACCCCGTAACCTCAACAGTGTTAGGTAAAGACATCATACTTATGGAATGGTCTCCAAAAAACAGCAGGGTCCTCTTTTATGTTACCCTCTACTTGCAATCACATGGCTATTTGGCACAGAGAGCAAGAGTGTGTGGGTGTGCATCTGTGTGTGTGGATATGTATGGGATTGGGTGGCAGCAGTATTCTGTTTGAATATTAACTTTGAGACATGTATTCTTATAATGTAGGCTAGAACCTTTAGCGTTCTGACAGGTTTCTATCCTGATAATGTAGGTTAGAGCCTTTAGCGTTCTGACAGGTTTCTATCCTGATAATGTAGGTTAGAAACTTTAGCGTTCTAAAAAGTGGAATTGATTTGACAGGGAGTCCGGGTTAGATTAGCTGGCTGATGGGACTGGGGCACACTGTAGATAGAAAACACACACACATCCACGCACATACCGGCACACAAACGCTGACATACTGACACAAACTAAACACGATCACACACAGACAGGGCACACCTTTTACTACAGTCCCAGGAAGACTGAGGAATCTGTCCATTAGCCGTGGGGAAGGACAGTGGGCCCTTATAGCTGGAACCAGAACAAAACTATTATCTCTGTCTGAAGGTGAGGGGTGGGGGGGTGGGGGGGGGGTTGGCTTCTGTACTATCCACTCACAGAGGTGTGTGTGTGTGGGTGTCGGTGTGTGTGTGGGTGTCGGTGTGTGTGTGGGTGTCGGTGTGTGTGTGGGTGTGGGCCTCTATTAGGATATTAAAGTATCCGTAGTGACAGCTCAATATTCAATACCACCTATAAATCTAGATGAATGTGTCCTGTCCTCTCTTCACCTATCCTCTAATAACTCTCCTCTTCCTTTCTCCTGGTCTCTACTCCTCCTGTTTCCTCCTCCACATCTCCTTTTTCCTTCTCTCATTTGCTGTCTCCCCCTATCCTCCACTAATCCTTTCTCTCCTTTAATCTCCATTACGGTTTGTCCATTGTTTTCGACACACACATGCACAAGCACGCGCACACACACACCAATCCATCATGCCAACTCTTTAACAGCTTAGGCAGATACTCATGAGCTTGGACGGCATTTGGGTGTCTGTACAAGTGTCCCCTGTGAACAAAGTCACGCTATACATTAATCTCATACATTCTATTCTCCTCTCTGTTCTCTCTCCTCCCTCTCCTTTCCTCTCTGTCTCTCTCTCTCTGCCTTGTTCCCCTAACACAGAAGGACCGTTTTGTTAAGCTCCTGGATCAGCTGCACAACTCTCTTCGTATTGACCTGTCCACGTACAGAGTAAGCCTTCTACATCCCCCCCTTCATTCCGGTGTCCCACATTCTCAGGAAGGTAGTGGCAATGACTGCTGTCACCCACCACACTGCTCTGGTAATGTGATAGAATATCCAATCAGGATAGGCCCTTCAGCTCTAAGCCAATCGGGGTACGCCATGAATTATGTGCAATTTTTAATATGTATCTGTCCCTAGCCTATTCCTCTGTCCCTCTCTCTCCTTCTCTCCCTCTCTCATTCTCTCCCTCTCTCATTCTCTCCCTCTCTCCTCTCTAATTTGTCTGCCTTCTCTCCATCTCTCCTCCTTCCATCCCTACCTCACCTCCCACCCACATTTTCCCCTCTTTTCTTCTCCTTTCCTTGTCTTCTTCCCTTCTCGTCTTCCCTTCTCGTCTTCCCTTCTTTCTTTCCCTTTTTTCCTTCTCTACCCATTAGAATAACTTCCCAGCCAGCAGCAAGGCTCGTCTACAGGACCTGAAGTCCACTGTGGATCTGCTCACCAGCATCACCTTCTTCAGACTAAAGGTGGACAAACTCCACAGACACACACATTTACATACAGACACATACTTTACACACATTTACATACAGACACATACTTTACACACATTTACATACAGACACATACTTTACACACATTTACATACAGACTGTACTGTATACGTTAATGTTCATAGGAATCTTTTTTATGTCAACTTTTATGCAGATGTTTGTCACTGATTGTAAGATAAAACGGAACAGATATTTATTTAGTTCTGCAACACTTAAGGCCCCCGTTTGAAAAAGAAATCGCTCCATTAGACTCAAACTGGTTATTCCACCTTCAGTAGCCATGACTGCATCCAAGCACCTCCTGTAGTTATTGATCAGTCTGTCACAGTGCCGTGAAGTTTGACACCTCCATGCAGAACCACTGCTTTTACGGGTCTTTGAGTATGAACTGCCCATGTCAGGTACCATCTGTGGCTCTGTTGTTGGGTGAGACCCCAGAACTTTAGGAATAGCTTTGTAACCCCTTTCTTGATATATATTAAATAGCTGTTTTCTGGTGGTGTTCAGGTATGTATTTTGGTCCTTGCGTGAGGTGGTTTGAACCCTACATTATTCAGAGGTATGTTGGGCAGGGCTGGCCCAAATCAGACCTGATTGTTTCCAGTGGTTCCAGTGGTTCAGGTTACAACTTCTTTGCACCTGAAGATTGCAGGTTTGATTACTCACCACAATAAACAATCAATACACTCAATCTCTTTCTCAGACCCTATCTAAATATAACTACAACCCAATAAAAGATTTGGACAAAATTAATGTGAAAAATGTTCTATAATTGCAAAAAGTCTGACAGGGAACATGTGCTTTTTCACCACAGTACACACACACACACACACACACACACACCACTCTTGCATAGAGGCTATCCCTTTGAGCTCTCTCAGTACCATCCAAATGCAATTCAGTACATATTTGTCCATAAAGCAGTGGATTATTGGATTAAATAGTACCATAAAAATCTATTTCAATCTCGCCTAACGACCAAACAATTGATCATCTGATCATCTGTGTTTTACTGTAATGACGATTGTCTGTCCTTCTTTCTCTCTTTATTTGGGTCTGTCTTTCTGACAGTCTCTGTGCCCCATGTTTCCAGGTGTTTGAACTATATCTGGCTGTCTGTCTGTGTATGTCTATCTTTCTGACTGTCTTTCTGCTCTGTGTCCAGGTGTTGGATCTGTCTGTCTGTCTTTGTCTGTCTTTCTTCCTGTCTCTCTGCACCGTGTGTTCAGGTGCTGGCCCTGTCTGTCTTTGTGTGTGTTTGTCTGTCTGTCTGTCTGTCTTCCTGTCTGTCTCTCTGCACCCTGTGTTCAGGTGCTGGATCTGTCTGTGTGTGTGTGCCTGTCTGTCTTCCTGACTGTCTCTCTGCACCCTGTGTTCAGGTGCTGGACCTGTCTGTGTGTGTCTGTCTGTCTGTCTTCCTGACTGTCTCTCTGCACCGTGTGTTCAGGTGCTGGACCTGTCTGTCTGTGTGTGTCTGTCTGTCTTTGTCTGTCTGTCTTCCTGACTGTCTCTCTGCACTGTGAGTTCAAGTGCTGGCCCTGTCTGTCAGTGTGTGTTTCTGTCTGTCTTCCTGACTGTCTCTCTGCACCATGTGTTCAGGTGCTGGACCTGTCTGTGTGTGTGTGTGTGTCTGTCTGTCTTCCTGACTGTCTCTCTGCACTGTGTGTTCCGGTGCTGGACCTATCCGTCTGTGTGTGTCTGTCTGTCTTCCTGACTCTCTACACTGTGTGTTCAGGTGCTGGACCTGTCTGTCTGTGTGTGTCTGTCTTCCTGACTGTCTCTCTGCACCATGTGTTCAGGTGCTGGACCTGTCTGTCTGTCTGTCTGTGTGTGTTTCTGTCTGTCTTCCTGACTGTCTCTCTGCTCTGTGTCCAGGTGTTGGACCTGTCTGTCTGTCTGTGGCTGTCTTTCTTCCTGTCTCTCTGCACCGTGTGTTCAGGTGCTGGCCCTGTCTGTCTTTGTGTGTGTTTGTCTGTCTGTCTGTCTGTCTGTCTGTCTGTCTTCCTGTCTGTCTCTCTGCACCCTGTGTTCAGGTGCTGGATCTGTCTGTGTGTGTGTGCCTGTCTGTCTTCCTGACTGTCTCTCTGCACCCTGTGTTCAGGTGCTGGACCTGTCTGTGTGTGTCTGTCTGTCTGTCTTCCTGACTGTCTCTCTGCACCGTGTGTTCAGGTGCTGGACCTGTCTGTCTGTGTGTGTCTGTCTGTCTTTGTCTGTCTGTCTTCCTGACTGTCTCTCTGCACTGTGAGTTCAAGTGCTGGCCCTGTCTGTCAGTGTGTGTTTCTGTCTGTCTTCCTGACTGTCTCTCTGCACCATGTGTTCAGGTGCTGGACCTGTCTGTGTGTGTGTGTGTGTGTGTGTCTGTCTGTCTTCCTGACTGTCTCTCTGCACTGTGTGTTCCGGTGCTGGACCTATCTGTCTGTGTGTGTCTGTCTGTCTTCCTGACTCTCTACACTGTGTGTTCAGGTGCTGGACCTGTCTGTCTGTGTGTGTCTGTCTTCCTGACTGTCTCTCTGCACCAAGTGTTCAGGTGCTGGACCTGTCTGTCTGTCTGTCTGTGTGTGTTTCTGTCTATCTTCTTGACTGTCTCTCTGCACCAAGTGTTCAGGTGCTGGACCTGTCTGTGTGTGTGTCTGTCTGTCTTCCTGACTGTCTCTCTGCACTGTGTGTTCAGGTGCTGGACCTGTCTGTGTGTGTGTGTGCCTGTCTATCTTCCTGACTGTCTCTCTGCACCATGTGTTCCGGTGCTGGACCTCTCTGTCTGTGTGTGTCTGTCTGTCTTCCTGACTGTCTTTCTGCACCGTGTGTTCAGGTGCTGGACCTGTCTGTCTGTCTTCCTGACTGTCTTTCTGCACTGTGTGTTCAGGTGCTGGAGCTCCAGAACCCCCCCAGGGCAGCCCATGTGGTGAAAGATTGCGTGAAGGCCTGTGGTAACTCCACTTACGAATACATCTTCAACAACTGTACCGAGCTCTATATGAGGCAGTTCCAACCTGCCGTGGAGCCTGTGAGTATTCTTCTTCCTCTACTTCTACTACTTTTATTATTTTCATCCACTGCTTTTCTTCTTTTACTAATAATTCATCTACTTCATATTTTGTTCTTCCCCTTTTACTGCTTTCTTCTTCTATTAATTCTACTGCTTTGCTTCTACTATTAGTTCTACTATTTTTTTAACTCTACCAACTCTACTACTTTTCTTCTCCTTTTACCTCTTCTTTTACATTCAAATCAGTTATTATTAAGCTTTGCCCTGTTTTTAACTGAGAGCTGCTATACTTTGTGTGTGGGACCAGTATTAGAAGCTCTGTTCTTTGTCCCACAGCCCAAGACAGAAAAGAAGATGGTGAAGAAGAAGAAGAAGAAAGAGAAGACTGAGAAGAATGAGGGGGAGGAGGAGGGAGCTGAGGAAGAAAAAGTGGAGGAAGAAGAGGAAGAAGAAGAGGAGGAGGTAGAGGAAGAGCAGGAAGAAGTGAAGGAGCCTGAAGAGACCGGCCCAACTATTCACAACCTGGACTTCTGGCCCAAACTCATCACCCTCATTGTGTCCATCATAGAAGAGGACAAGAACTCCTACACACCCATCATCAACCAGTTAGTACACACCGGACACACACACACAAACACACACAGAAACAGACAGACTGACCCCTGAACTCTGACTCCTGTGTTTATAGGTTTCCCCAGGAGCTCAACGTGGGGAAGGTCAGTGCAGAGGTCATGTGGACGCTGTTTGCTCAAGATATGAAGTACGCCCTGGAAGGTAAGGGTGTGTGTGTGTGTGCGTGTGTGTGTGCGTGTGTTTTCCAGTGCACATGTCAGCCAGACATCCTGTTTTATTCATCTTTGTCTCATCCTCATCTCCACTCTTCTTTCTTCCCGTTCTTCCTCCTCCCCGGTTGTCCATTTCTTTCAGTCTTAGATAACATCGACCACTACCACTGGAACCATGGTGAGGTCATAGGTTATCCAATACCTCACTTGTTAGATGTTGTTGGTCAACGCTAGTTGCTCATTTAGTACTCCTGGTTAGCATAGTCGTCGTGTTGCTGCCTGTCCGGTTTCTTGTACCCCACGGTCATTTCTGTCTTTGATAATAATTCAGTTATTTTAATAGTGTAATTGTTTTTCCTGCATATCCTGATATTCTGTTTGGTCTTTTTTTCCTGAGATGAACACTGCTTCGGGAGGTGTAGTTGCTGGTTCAATTTGATTTCGGAAAGTATTCAGACACCCTCACTTTCTCCACATCATGTTATGTTGTGTTATAGACTTCATGTAGAAGTGAGGAAGTAATATTTTTGCCATCATCTACACACAATACCCCGTAGTGACAAAGCGAAAACATGTTTCTCTCAACCCCTGTCAAATTTGGTAGTGAGCATTAGTGAACTGCAGTCTTCAGGTCTCCTTACAGATGTTCTGGTGTTCATTCATGTCTCAGATTTGGCTGGGCCACTCTAGGACATTCACAGACTTGTCCCCGAAGCCATCGACGCATTGTCTTCACTGTGTGCTTGAAATTGTTACTGTATTGAAAGATTCATCTTCTTTCAAGGACCTTTCTGTATTTTGCTCCATTCATCCCTCCTTCAATTCTGACCAGTCTCCCAATCCATGCTGATATCAGTCAGGTGAAGAGCGGTGCCTTGTTATCACCAGGCACAGTGCTTGGCATTCATGCCTAATAGAGAATATGTTTCCTGATACTCTGAATCCTTCAGGTGGCATGTCAGATACCTTTTACTCAGAAGTGGCTTTCATCTAGCCACTCTACTATAAAGACCTAAATGATGGGGAGCTACAGAGATGGTTGTTCTCCTGGGAGATTCTCCCATTTCTACAGAAGCTTTGTTAGTGTGACCTTTGGCTTCTTGGTCCCTTCCCTATGTTGGACAGACTCCAATTAAGTTACAATCAATTTCTAGAGACATCTGAAGGATGGTCAAAAGACACGGGTACATCTGAGCTGAATATGGAGTGAATTGGCAAAGGGTCTGAATTCTTTTTTATAAGTTACCTTGTTTTCTGCTTTTATTATGAAATGTTGTGTCTAGGTGGATGGCATAAAAAAGTATCTTAATCAATTAGAAATTGTGTCCATAACAGAACAAAATGTGGAGGAAGTGACAGGGTCTGAATACCTTTCAAAGACACCGTAGAACTGTGGCAGAACGGCCCTTGTGTTTGAGATGTGTGGACTGAGCCGATGGTTGGGGCGATGCCAAAGTCACCATTGTTGTATTGTACATTTAGAAAAGCCTTTCCAGTGCAACAATAATGCTGTATTTTGGGGGTCTTGCACTTACACAACTACTCGAAATATCGATTTCCTTTTTGTTAGTAAGATATTTATATAACTGTGACAATCAGTGGAACATTCATCATGCACAATATCTCAGACACGACTGGTTCTGATGAGACTATTTGCCAGTGTGATTGGGTATTAACTAAATGACCCTGATTGCCCAGAAGTGGGCACTAGATTAACCCAATGAACTTTGTTATTGTCACACGCAATATCTTAGTTCACCCAAGGGAAGGTGCTGCATAATTCACGGGGGATGACATGTCCAATGTTACCATGGTTCTCTGTAGAGCTGTGTAACATTGTGTAACAGCCCTATCTACAGTCACTGTGTAACTGTGTAACAGCTGTACAACATACCATGTAATATTAGCTTGTCCTTAGTTTACTGTTAACCATCTCCCAAGCAGGTGGCAGAAATCTGATATCAACTTCAGAGGGGACATTGCGTCTTATTAATATTATTTAAATGACCTAGTTATGTTTACAGTGATCTATTGGGGGGAACAAATCATTGTTTTTCCCAGGACGGCCCCCCCGAGGATTTCCATCCCTCCCAAGTAACATAAGCTTGTCCTTAGTTTACTGTTAACTTGTCTCTTGATAGAACCATCTCACAAGTAACATTAACTTGCCTTCAGTTTAATGGGACCCTTGGTTCTTTAGGCCTTTAGTCATGGCGACGCCCCCCTCCCCCTCAAAAAAAAGAAAAAGAAAACAACAACAATATTTAAAGTTTTAAAATACTCCATGACCTTAGCAACTGAGAAGGATGTTGTTTTCTATCTTTAGAGACGTATTTTACCAGTTCACTTGTACTTTTTCTTTACTAAAGCTGACTGTTTCCGCAGAGACAGCGACTAACTTACAATGACTCAGCCTTACTGACAACTGTAGAAAACATACCTCTGTCTTCTTCTTTCATCATCTATCATTCAATCTTTCCTGACAGTTTTTCCATCATTAATTCATCTATTCTCTGCTCCCTTTTGCACTTTCTCTCTCCCGCCCTTGTTGCTTGTTCTCTCCTGCACTCTCTCTCCCTCACATTCTTCTTTTGTTTGTATCTTATTTGTGTTGCCATCTCAGCGCCCAAAACAATCCACATCCGCAAACTAGACTTTTATGCTGGTAAGACACCCTGTGTGTGTGTGTGTGTGTGTGTGTGTGTGTGTGTGTGTGTGTGTGTGTGTGCACTTCAGTTGTTCTCAGTTTGTTCTGTTGGCCACTAACCTCTCTTGGACTGAACAGTCAAAACACAGCAAACAGGAATATGTATCATGTGGTGTAGTAGCCAGAATATCCAAAGTCTCTCAGAGAAACACACGTGCACAAACACACAAGGAATATATACACTCATGACTGTAAGACACCTAGGAGTGTACAGTAAACTGTAATAATGATAATTATTATTATTATTTGTGGTAATAGTAGTAGTATTAAATAATGCTACCAATAATTAGTATTAGTATTATAGTAATGTGGCCTTGCAACAGACACACACATTGGCCTGTGCCCAGATGAATCGGGATAGCAGGTGACAAGCACTTCTGACCTTAATCCAATTTCAGCCAGACCGAGGCTAACTGTATGTGTTTGTGTGTGTACCTGTGTACCTGTGTGTGTGTGTGTGTGTGTGTGTGTGTATCTGTGTGTGTTCCTGTCCTCAGAGCATGAGAAGCACCGTCTTTGTAAGAGTGCTGACTACATGAATCTACACTTCAAAGTCAAGTGGCTCTACAATGAGTATGTTGCCGACCTGCCGGCCTTCCAGGACACCATACCTGAATACTCTGCGTGAGTTGCAACACACACAGACAGAACTGAATCAGAATCCCTATATGTAGGTTTGAGAATCACAGAGTTAGCTCATGCTTTTGTTTTACTCATCGTGTCTAATCCTTCTCTCACATCCTCATGGCACATCTTTTAAAACATGATCTTCCTGTCTGCATGGACTTGACCTTTCATTCTCATTTCTGTCTTCCTCTCTTTTTTTCTCCTTCACTTTTCATTCCCTCTTTTGCCTTCCCTCTGTTCTTTTCTTTTTCTCTTTCTCCTCTCTTTTCTCAGATGGTTTTTGCAGTTTGTCCTTCAGTGGCTTGGTGAGAATGAGGATGTTTCCATGGAATTTATGCATGGAGCTCTAGAGAGAGACAAGAGAGAAGGGGTGAGTTACCACATGACTCACTTAGACCACAACTAACTTATCAGACAACTCACCTCACGACTAACTTACCAGACAACTCACTTACTATACAACTAATTTACCAGACAACTCACTTACTACACGACTAACTTACCAGACAACTCACTTACCACATGACTCACTTATCAGACAACTCACTTACCATATGACTCACTTATCAGACAACTCACTTACCACACGACTAACTACCGGACGACTAACTTACCAGACAACTCACTTACCACATGACTCACTTATCAGACAACTCACTTACCACATGACTCACTTATCAGACAACTCACTCACAACATGACTAACTTACCAGACAACTCACTTACTACACGACTAATTTACCAGACAACTCACTTACTACACGACTAACTTACCAGACAACTCACTTACTACACGACTCACTTACCAGACAACTCACTTACTACACGACTAACTTACCAGACAACTCACTTACCACACGACTAACTTACCAGACAACTCACTTACCACACGACTAACTTACCACATGGCTAACTTACCAGACAACTCACTTACCACACGATTAACTTACCAGACAACTCACTTACCACACGACTAACTTACCACTTGGCTAACTTACCAGACAACTCACTTACCACACGATTAACTTATCAGACAACTCACTTACCACACGACTAACTTACCACATGGCTAACTTACCAGACAACTCACTTACCACACGACTAACTTACCAGACAACTCACTTACCACACGACTCACTTACCAGACAACTCACTTACCACATGACTAACTACCGGATGACTAACTTACCGGACAACTCACTTACTACACGACTAACTTACCGGATGACTCACTTACCAGACGACTCAAATACCCAACAACTCACTTACACCACAACTCACTTACCCACAACTAACTTTCACCCACTTACCTACACAACAAACTTACCCAACACCTTGTTTGCACAGTTTCTTGGCACCCGTTCACACACACGTTTGTACACTGTTGAGGGGTTGAAGGGGGATAGTACCGGAAGAAGGTCAGGGACCTTTCTGGACCAAGGCAAGTGCGGACGTAAGAGACGCCAAAGTCGGCCAACCAGAAGAACATCACAGAGAACATTCTTTTATCTTCCATGAATTCATTGTCCCCCGGCATTCTTCTTTGTGAATCCATCGTTTTAGACTAATGAAGTGCTAATAGCAGAAACGTTTATGTAGGCCAAAATTTTTCTTCATATCCATTCTGGGGATTTCTGCAAGTGCACACTTTCAGAAAAGGCCAGAGAGCCAGAAGAGCCGCAGACTAATTTTATCTGATCAGATCTTCAGATCTTGACCTGTGACACCAGACCTCTCTTCCTGTCTCCTTGTCACAGTTCCAGCAGACATCTGAACATGCTCTGTTCTCCAGCTCCGTTGTGGACATCTTCACCCAGCTCAACCAGAGCTTTGAGATTATCAAGAAACTCGACTGCCCAGACCCCAAGGTTCAGGCTCACTATAACAGACGCTTTGCCAAGGTAGTTACACACACACACACACACACACACGCATACATACCTGTACACACACACACACGCACAGACTCTCCCTCACTCGCTCATAAAGGGAGAAGTAAATTAAATCATCACTTTGAAACCAATTGTAATTTATTTTCAAAACTGACAAAAGCAAACAGCGTAATAAATACAGGACACTGTTAAAAACAAGATACGCCACATAATAAATACACAGTCAACAGCGTAATTCACAAGACAAAATATGAAATGTTCATCCAGGAAAGAAAGAGGAGTCAGAGAGAGAGAGAGAGAGGGGCATATTAATTTTATCGACATTTAATTACAGCTGGTGGCACTTTGAAGGAGCGGTGTTTCTCGCGTGGCTGTGTGGGTACGGGGTCACTGTTGTATAGTACTGCGTTTTTGCTGACTGCAATGCATTGAACCCGGGGTGTAGTTGCTGCGTTGGTATAAGTCTTCAGAAGGGAAGGCCACTGGTGGCTGTCAACAGTTTGTGTGAAAGGCGGGTCGATGCAAACTCGTTAAATAAGAATGGGTAATGCAAGCCATTGCTCTGAGCTGTCTTTCACTTGCTCTCTCCTTCTGTCTCTCTCTCTTTCTCTCCAGGTCCCCATCTCACTCGCTCTCTTTCCTCCAGTCGTATTTCTCTCTAACCTCCTCTCTAATTTTCTCCCTCCGTTCTATCCCTCCCTCTTTCTCTCAATTCAATTTACCCTTGTTCTCTTTCTGTCTGTCTGTCTCTCTCTCTCTCTAGCCAGAGGGGTGTATGGTCCTATAGTTAGTGACTGCTCTGAGAAATTGGGCTTCTGAGGCGAGAGGAAAACAAACAAACTTAATACAGGAAGGAGCAGGCTCATGTTTTATGGATGAGGGCAAAAGGATCAGGGGGGATGGATGAGGGTGGAGAGATCACGTGGATGGATGAGGGCGGAGGGATAGGTTGGCTTGTCATTTGGCTTGGTTTCGGGTTCGACTTCGCAAAGGGAAAATCTCTCACTAAGATCTCTCATCTTAATAAGTATAACTGGGAACATCTTTCACTGAGAGCCAGCCTGAGTTAATTTAGGCCAACTATTTCACAGAGAGAGTTGTGGGTTTAATATAGCAATTTCTAAGTTACGGGAAAACTCTTTAACACGGTGAGGTATGGTCCATGTAGTCTGTTCTTTTGGGGTGTATGGTAATCTGGGTCTATGTCTCTGCCTCTCCAGACCATTGGCAAGGTGTTGATGCAGTACTGTGCGATCCTCTCTAAGGACTTCCCCTCCTACTGTCAGAAGGAGAAGATAGTGAGTATTGCTAACACACACACACACCTACTGTCCGGAGAAGACACACGTGTGCACACACTCAGACACACACTCATCTACTTTCAGAAGAAGATAGTGAGTACTGCACACACACACACACAACTTTTCATCAGAAGTAGAGTACTGTTTACATACACATCTACTGTCATAAAGAGATGATTGTGGGTACTGAACACACACACACATCTACTGTCAGAAAGAGATGATTGTGGGTAGTGAACACACACACACACACACACACATCTACTGTCAGAAAGAGAAGATTGTGGGTACTGAACACACACACATCTACTGTCAGAAAGAGAAGATTGTGGGTACTGAACACACACACACATCTACTGTCAGAAAGAGAAGATGGTGGGTATTGAACACACACACACATCTACCGTCAGAAAGAGAAGATTGTGGGTACTGAACACACACATCTACTGTCAGAAAGAGAAGATGGTGGGTATTGAACACACACACACATCTACCGTCAGAAAGAGAAGATTGTGGGTACTGAACACACACATCTACCGTCCGAGGACGACTGTGAATAGTGCTGTCCCTTCAGGGGGGGATATATACCTATCAGAGTAAAAGTCTCCATTCACTCTAACCTGGTTTCTGAGAGGGACCAAGCCTTCTCTACAGTGTGTGAATGCATCTTCCTGGAGCCTGAAACGTCCCGCTTTTTCTTACTCTTCTTCTGTATTTGCCTTCATTTTCTCTCTCTGCCACCCTGTCTCTTTCATTGTATCTCTCTCCCTCTCTTTCCCGCTCCCCCTTTCATTCCTCCTTTCTCTCTCTCTCTCTGTCTTTCCTTCTTTCTCTCTCCATGTCTCATCCGGTCTCTAGCCTTGCGTGTTGATGAATAACATCCAGCAGATGCGAGTCCTGTTGGAGAAGATGTTTGAGTGTATGGGTGCTAAACAGGTGAGACACACACCACACACACCACCCTAGGCCTAGATTACAGGGGTGTGCGCAGGCATGTGCGTGTGTGTGTGTGCCTGCGTGCAGGCGTGTGCGTGCGCATGTGTGATCATAGCTATGTGCTTGTTGGAGCACATTGAGTCAGCTGTCTTTCTTTTTGAACTAGTGCGAGAAAGGTTTCCCTAGAATCAGAAGCCAAGACCCAGCGGCAAAAAACTGTAGATGTGCCGTTGAGCAAGGCACTAAGTCAAGGTGCTCCTCAGAGTGACTGTGGATGAGAATGTCTGCTAAGTGACCTATGTACATGACTGACCAACGCCTGTGTCTCAACAGATGGCTCAAGAGGAGTGTATGGTAGGTCAAAGGTTATCTCAGACTCCACCTGTTCCCCAGGTGTCTGGACCCCAAACTCCTTATCTGTGCACTTTGTCTTGTCATTCTGTGATCTACCTCTACACCAGTACACCAGTATACGTATCCCTCAAAGTAAAGTCAGTTCCCAAGTAAATCCTGCCTGATATGATGTTCAGACCCTTTCCCCAGAGATCAGCTGGTGTAACTCAGCCCATCTCTCCACCAGCTCTCCTCCGCTTCTACTATGTACTTGATACATTCTAGTCTTGAAGACCTCTCCTTTATATAGCTTCTTGTTGGTCTGAAGACCTCTCCTTTATATCTCATTGTTGGTGGTCTGAAGATCTCTCCTTTATATCTCATTGTAGGTCTGAAGACCTCTCCTTTATACCTCATTGTAGGTCTGAAGACCTCTCCTTTATATCTCATTGTAGGTCTGAAGACCTCTCCTTTATATCTCATTGTTGGTCTGAAGACCTCTTCTTTATATCTCATTGTTGGTCTGAAGACCTCTCCTTTATACCTCATTGTAGGTCTGAAGACCTCTCCTTTATATCTCATTGTAGGTCTGAAGACCTCTCCTTTATATCTCATTGTTGGTCTGAAGACCTCTCCTTTATATCTCATTGTTGGTCTGAAGACCTCTCCTTTATATCTCATTGTTGGTCTGAAGACCTCTCCTTTATATCTCATTGTAGGTCTGAAGATCTCTCCTTTATATCTCATTGTTGGTCTGAAGACCTCTCCTTTATATCCCCTTATAGGTTTAAAGGACTCCTTGTATGTATAGTTCCTTGTAGTTCCGTGTGGGTCTAAATACCTCTCCTATATAGAGATTATTGTTCGATTGTTATAGTATCCCCGTTTTATCCCAGTGTTGAGCCCCCCCCCCCCCCCCCCCCGAATCGCCGTTACATTAATAAAAACATGACCTTTTCATGAGGGGCACTATTAAATATATGTCACTGATTAATGGGTTTCCACATTTTTCTCCCAAGCTTGAGGATGAGGAGGAAGATGAGGACTGTGACGAGGGGGTAGGTCTGTCCACCGGACACAGGCTGCTGAGATGTTTCTATTACCTGGCATAGAATCTTGCTGTTCTTCTGTCATAGCCATTGTACCACAGGGAACAGTACTGTAGGCTCATGACGTTATGAATTTTCCTTTGGAAATTGAACAGCCTTTTGCTCAGTGTTGTGTGTGTGTGTGTGCGTGTGCGTGCGCGTGCGTGTGTGTGTCCTCTCTAGGCTGTATCGGACCATGAGGGGGAGGATGACATGGTTGGTATTAATCTTCCTGGCTGGCCTTAGTTCATGTTTATTTTTTTATTTTTTACATTAATGAAGCTTGTTTTTATATGAAACAATATTACATGTTAGGCCTGTAGTTTCTGTGTAGCACCCCTATTATGTGTGTTGAGATCATAGTATTGATACTTCAGTTTCTTGCTCCTCAATCATTTAGTTTTAGTCAGAGTCCTTGTTTCGCTAGCCCAACACTGTCGTACTGGAAGGTCAAGGGGGGAGTTCTATTATAGCAGTTAAACTAGAAATGTTATCTTGGTATGGATCCCCACACTCATTTTAAGTGACGTGTCACATGGTTGTAGGTAATACAGATTTTTTGCAGTAAAAGGTGAATCTTTAACCTGGAGGATGTTTCTGTAAAGAGCATAATATTTAGTGTAACCTTGAGCTTGTAGTTGTCACGCCCTCCCCCGGCTTGGATTCACAGCTTTTCTCCTGCGTTCATGACCGCACCCCACAAACCGCCACTCCTGAACGCACCCCACGCTCCGCCACTCCTGAACGCACCCCGGTCATCAGATCCCAATCACCATCATTCTGATCACCTGTGTCCCCACCTGTGTCTGGTTTGTGTCCCTGTTTAGTTCTGTTCAGTTCCCCTTAGCCTTTGTGAGGGACTGACTGTTTTTCCATTCTTTACTGAGCCTTTGGTTTGCAGTCTACTTCTGAAGTTAAGCCTTATCGATAGCCCGTGTTCTGACCTTAGCTGTGTTTCCTGTCTACTCCGATTTTAGCCCCGTGATTTGGTATAGTTTGCCTCTATTCTGACACTCTGGTTTTGACCCTTTGCCTGCTTCCTTTGACTCTGCTTTTGCCTCGCCCCTTGCTTCGTAGTACCCATGGCTAAATAAACTGCCTGATGCTCTGCGTCTGGATCTTGCAACCACTCTCTCCAGCTCAGTCATTACAGTAGTCCAGTAGTTATTATAATATGTTGTCTTACCGTGATCTTGTAGTTTATAGATAATGTTGTGTGTTGAGTGTGAGCTTTTAGCTTTTATGAATAATATAATTTTTACTCTATAAAATGGATTATTGAATGAGATGGTTTGACTTTGTCACAATTCAATATTCTTCTTTTATACTGACACAACTTTTCTGTTTTCTGTTTTTATTTCATAATTTTCTGGGATCCTTTTTGGGCTGCTATAGTCAGAGGTGAGAGATAAAGGCTGACTGTGCTGTTATTGCCATATAGTAGATTTCTCTGTATAGACCATTTTATACTGGTTATTATAAGATATGGTCCATTTTATACTGGTTATTATAAGATATGGTCTCTGATATCTGAGCGCTTTTGTTTGTATTGATGGGTTTCTAAATGTTGTATCCAACATGGCCCAAGATATATTGATAAATGTACCCACATATATATAGTTAAATAACAGACTTACTTATAACATTGTTAAATAACTGAGGTAAATGACGTGCACTGCAATACAATACAATATAAAAAATATATTTTTAAAGCCCCTTAAATAAAATGTAGATTTCTGCTATAGCAGAAGTGTTCAGGGCCCTGGAACGTGTTTTCTTAGCAGCAAAGTAGGTGAAGGAAAGAAGACCATCGCCAAATGACAAACTGCTCTCCCGGACTGGCAGTGTCGTCTCTGGGCAGGAGTGCCGTTGGAGGTTTGGCAGGGAAGGGTGCAGGCGATCGTAGTTTAGGCGGAGCAATGATTATACGAAATTAGCACCGATTTATAGAACTGAGGACAGTCTTGTCCGCCCATTACCTTCAGACGTCAACTGATTTTATTAAAAGGTGGTTTTGAGCTTAAGAACATAGATTTAGCCGATGAAACGGGTTCTTTAAATTTTTCGCAATAAATCTCATACAAGAAGGGCAATCTCATATCGTCATTCAGCTTTGAACATGGTGTTATTACTTTTTTTTGTTACTTTTTCTTTGTTCGTTTTTTAGCCACTCAAAATTGTGGTTCTCAACTCAACACTCTTCAAGGAACCCATACCGCTCTATTTTTATTAGTGATTTATCATTATTTAACCCTCCTTTCTGATCTCCTAATCTCTTCATTTTTCCCTCCTTTCTCCCTTATCTTGTTCTCAGTCTGCCTGTTCGGACTCAGAGGCTGGCTCAGAGGTGAGGGGGTTTCTGGGAAAAGACAGCTCTGTATACTAAACCCTCTCCCTGTATGTAAAACCTGAAAGTCTAAACTCCTGTATCCCCAAATGTGCACACGCAGAAACACAAAAAACAACCATGAAAACACTATCACACAAACAACTCTGTCCCTGCTGTTACTGTGTGCTGTGCTAGTTGTTTGTGACAGCAGTCAAACTGTTTAATAAAGCCACTCTCACTGATCTTCATTAGCCATTCAAGAGATTTACAGCAGCTCCTCTTCCCTCTCCACTCCAAAGTGAGTTGTTAATAGACCAACGTTAGCGACTAGCAGGGAGCCAGCGAATAATTTAGTGTGAGTGCATCTAACAATGTTGTATTTGGCTCATTGCTTTTCTAGTGTAATAATGTTAGAGGTAATAGTGAAGGATACCGGGATGCTAGTGAGATAACTTTAGATGTTAACTCTATAGTGAAGGATAGCAGGATGCTAGTGTGATAATGTTAGAAGTTTACAATAAAGCTAATAGTGAAGGATAGCATGATGCTAGTGTCAAAACGTTAAATGCTAACGCTTAGGTATTGGTGAAGGATCGCAGGGAGTGACTCTGGCCCTCGTGAAATCAGAGGGGACTCTGGGAATGGTTGATTAGGGAAGTGGGGAATGGGAAGTGTCTGGGGGAGGTAGGAGGGGGGTCGAAGCGGGCGCTTTGCCTGACGACCGGTTGTCGATGGTTCCGGACGTCAGTGGAGAATGTTTTAATTAATAGATGTGTTCGGCAGGTAAGGGACCAATAAACCTAATGGAAATGAGATGTGAATGTCATCCACCTTCTTTTCAAAGCGGTTCTCTGAGTAATCCACAGGGAGGGTAAATGGAAATGATGGAAAAGGAGCTTCATCGGCGGTCGGGCGGAGGGAGTGAAAGGAGGATAGGTCATTTAGAAGTTTTGTTTTCCTCACTTTTTGTTCAACTGCCTGCAGCCCTCTTCTCTGAGCTCACAGAGCCTGAGAGAAGGGGTGAGTCTCTTTTCTGAGCTCACAGAGCCTGAGAGAAAGGGTGAGTCTCTTCTCTGAGCTCACAGAGCCTGAGAGAAAGGGTGAGTCTCTTCTCTGAGCTCACAGAGCCTGAGAGAAGGGGTGAGTCTCTTTTCTGAGCTCACAGAGCCTGAGAGAAAGGGTGAGTCTCTTCTCTGAGCTCACAGAGCCTGAGAGAAAGGGTGAGTCTCTTCTCTGAGCTCACAGAGCCTGAGAGAAAGGGTGAGTCTCTTCTCTGAGCTCACAGAGCCTGAGAGAAGGGGTGAGTCTCTTCTCTGAGCTCACAGAGCCTGAGAGAAGGGGTGAGTCTCTTCTCTGAGCTCACAGAGCCTGAGAGAAGGGGTGAGTCTCTTCTCTGAGCTCACAGAGCCTGAGAGAAAGGGTGAGTCTCTTCTCTGAGCTCACAGAGCCTGAGAGAAGGGGTGAGTCTCTTCTCTGAGCTCACAGAGCCTGAGAGAAGGGGTGAGTCTCTTCTCTGAGCTCACAGAGCCTGAGAGAAGGGGTGAGTCTCTTCTCTGAGCTCACAGAGCCTAAGGTAAGGGGGCAGGGAATTGTAGGATGTGGAGAGGGGATAATTGAAGGTGGTATGATAACAGATAAGAGGGATTATAGGATATAATTGGACATAATAATGCTGTAGTGGTAACCTCTCTAAATGTCATATTATATAAGTTTCACTGGGTTTTCAGCCTCCCCGAGGCTATTCATGTCATTAATATTAGAATGATTATTATTACTGTAAATATAATACAAACTGCAACAGAACTCTGTAACCTGTGGTGACACATCTCGTTGCTAGTAATGATGAAAACAGCTGGATGTTAATGAGTTTAGTCACTGTGGTTCATATGTCACAGAGAGGCAGCACAGAGGACACTCATGCACTCTAACAGACCCGTAAAGGCAGGAAAAACATTAGGCTGCTGGCTTTTCAGCTGCCACACTGCAGTGTTCTCTCCATTCTCCATGGTTGGAGAATCGCCTTTTCTGATACGACACAATGTTGACCTCAGACGAACGCATACAAAATACAGGGCGCTGAACAAAAATATAGACAAAACATACCACACTTTCAGAGGTTGTACTGAGTTAAAGTTTATATAAGGAAATCTGTCCATTTCGATGTATTTCCTTAGGCCCTGATCTGTTGAATTCACAAGAGAAATAGGCTTTTTGTGCATTGAGGCAATTGGGGATCATTTATTTCCTCTCGTCAAACATGGGACCAACACTTAACATGAGTTTGCACTCAGGATGGTTTTTCTCATTGAGTAAAGTACTGACTTCCACATATCAGCATTCCCCATTGTAACCGTTTCATTCAGGTGTGTGGTGAAAGTGTCCTTTGGTTGGCCTGTGGACCGGCAGGGTTGTACCAGCGTGGGTTAGCCGACGGATATGTGATACTCCGTTTTCTGTTGTGTTTGTAAATAGGTGACTGAGCCTCCTGTGGATAACCTCCGTCTGGTCTTATGTTATAGTCACCTCATGTGATTAGTTGTGTGGTTCGGGAGCCAAGACGGCATTTCTCTACAACAGCAACAACATCTGCTATTGTGTGTGTTTGTGTGTGTGTGTTGAATCTGAATGTGTGTGTGTGTTGACCCTGAATGTGTTTGTGTGTTGACCCTGAACTTTTAGTGTACCCGCAATCGACTGAGCCAAAATGTAATTTCTCTCCTCGTCCTCTCCTCTTCAGGTTGACAACAAGGAGAAAGAGGAGAGAAAGGTTTGTTGGTTGGCTCACAAGGCCGCCGTTACCCAGTGGTAGATAGTTCCCTGGATCAGCCATGTACGTGTTTCCTTGTGATGTTGATGTGTTTTGTCAGTCTGTCAACTGTGCGTCTCCATATCGTCTTTTTTGTCTGTTCACTCCATCTGTACCCAGTACTCAGTCCTCATGGAAGGTAGCCTGTGTAGGAGATATGACTTTGGTAGAAACACTTTGTTAATGCAGTTGTGTGTTCAGTCGTGCTACATTTGCTCAGTTCGTATTCAGGGATGTGTGTTTAGGTTGAGGTATAAATGTTGTGTTTTGGTTGCGGTATAAAGGTTGTGTTAAGGTTGTATTTAAGTTGAGGCAAAAATGTTGTGTTTTGGTTGTGGTATAAAATCTGTGTTTAGGTTGTATTTAGGTTGAGGTATAAACGTTGGGTTTTGGTTGTGGTATAAAAGCTGTTTAGGTTGCTTTAGGTCTTGAATGTGTATATGTCTCACTCCTGCAGCTACTCCTCCTTGCCCATGGCTGAATCTAAGAGTATGTGTGTACAGTTCAGGCCAAAAGTTTAGACACACCTTCTCATTCAATGCGTTTCCTTTATTTTCATGACTATTTACATTGTAGATTCTCACTGAAGGCATCAAAACTATGAATGAACACATGTGGAATTATGTACTTAACAGAAAAGTGTGAAATAACTGAAAACATGTCTTATATTCTAGTTTCTTCAAAGTAGCCACCCTTTGCTCAGATTACTGCTTTGCACACTCTTGGTATTCTCTTGATGAGTTTCAAGAGGTAGTCACCTGAAATGGTTTTCCAACAGTCTTGAAGGAGTTCCCAGAGATGCTTAGCACTTTTTGGCCCGTTTGCCTTCACTCCGCTGTCCAGCTCACCCCAAACCATCTCGATTGGGTTCAGGTCCAGTGACTGTTGAGGCCAGGTCATCTGGCGCAGCATTCCATCACTCTCCTTATTGGTGAAATAGCCCGTAAACAGCCTGGAGGTGTGTTTGGGGTCATTGTCCTGTTGAAAAATAAATGATGGTCCAACTAAATGCAAACCGGATGGGATGGCATGTCGCTGCAGGATGCTGTGGTAGCCAAGCTGGTTCAGTATGCCTTCAATTTTGAATAAATCCCCAACAGTGTCACCAGAAAAGCACCCCCACACCATCACACCTCCTCCTCCATGCTTCACGGTGGGAACCAGGCATGTAGAATCCATCCGTTCACCTTTTCTGCATCGCACAAAGACACAGCGGTTGGAACCAAAGATCTCATCAGACCAAAGCACAGATTTCCACTGGTCTAATTCCTTGTGTTTCTTGGCCCAAACAAATCTCTTCTGCTTGTTGCCTCTCCTTAGCAGTGGTTTCCTAGCAGCTACTTGACCATGAAGGCCTGATTCGCACAGTCTCCTCTTAACAGTTTTTCTAGATATGTGTCTGCTGCTAGAACTCTGTGTGGCATTCAACTGGTCTCTAATCTGAGCTGCTGTTAACCTGCGATTTCTGAGGCTGGTGACTCGGATTAACTTATCCTCAGCAGCAGAGGTGACTCTTGGTCTTCCTTTCCTGGGGCGGTCCCCATGTGAGCCAGTTTCTTTGTAGCGCTTGATTGTTTTTGCAATTGGGGACACATTCAAAGTTTTAGAAATGTCCGGGACTGACTGATCTTCTTTTGTTAAAGTAATGACAGCCACTCGTTTCTCTTTACTTTGCTGATTGGTTCTTGCCATAAAATTAATTCTAACAGTTGTCCAATAGGGCTGTTGGCTGTGTACCAACCTGACATCTGCACAACACAACTGATGGTCCCAACCCCATTAATAAGGGAAAAAAGCAAAGGGTGGCTACTTTGAGGAATCTAAAATATAAGACATGTTTTCAGTTATTTCACACTTTTTCATTAAGTACATAATTCCATGTGTTCATTCATAGTTTTGATGCCTTCAGTGAGAATCTACAATGTAAATAGTCATGAAAATAAACAAAACGCATTGAATGAGAAGGTGTGTCCAAACTTTTGGCCTGTACTGTATGCGTCAGGAAACATCTATATTGTATCCTCAAACCTCTTCACTCTCTCCTGTTTCTGCTTGTCTTATTTCAAAATATGTATTTTGTTGTTGTTTAATTGTTTTATTATTTCGTTACTCATCATTTGGATCTCATTTATATTGTTTTTTCCAAAGCTTGACAAGAAAAAGGAAAAGGTGTGTGTTCCTCTGGTATTTTCTTGTGTGATGTCAGAAGGTTTCTGTCTGCTCCTTAGTTGACAGTTGCCATAAAACCCTGACGCTGTGGCTGAATGATTAATTTGTGCTTCAAATGCGCGCACACACACACACACACATTCAGTCGATATGCCTTCATTGTGTGTGTGCGTGTGTATGTGTGTGTGCGTGTTTATGTGTGTGAGTGTGAACATATGAATGTCAAGCATAACATTCCACTGCCTCCCGACCCTTACAGGCAGAGAAGAAAGACAAGGAGAAGCAGGTTGGTTTATCTTAGCTTTGAATCTTCTAGACTTCATCCGCTAACCCTCTAGAAATTAAAATATCACCCTGACGACCTGCACACTCATCCTGTAGACATCATCCAATCATTCATTAGACCTAATCCGATTATCCTCTACACCACCTTCAACTTGGCTTCATCCTCTTGATCTCTACACCCATCCTCTAGAACCTATCCTCTAGAACCTATCCTCTAGAACCCATCCTCTAGAACCCATCCTCTACATGCCATCTTTAAGACCTGTTCTAAACACTCATCTCCAACACCATATCCTTCAAGTTCAGAGCTTTTGTTCTCTAGACCTAAAACTCTAGTTTAGACTTTATTATATAAACATCATCCAGTCCTTTAGACACCATTCAATTATTCTCTAGACCTAATCCTTTTAACCTAATTTTCTGGACTTTATCTTCTAGGACTGTACACGTATCCTGGATCTCGTCCTCTAGACCTTTTTATCTTGTCATGCAGACCTCATCCTCTAGACCTGTATGCTAATCCCTCCCTCATCATCCACTCTTCCATACTTTTCTTCTATAGAGATACGATATACACTCAGTTTATTAAAGAACCCTTTTGTCTGTGTGTGTGTGTGTTTGTTGAGTGTGTGTGCTTGTGTGTGAGAGTGTGTGTGTGTTTGTTTGTGTGTATGTCTGACAAATACATTCCATGTTCATTAGACTTAAATCCCTTGTTTTCTTCTGTTCTCTGAAGGAGGACATCGTCAGTAAAAAGGTGGGTGGTTTGATCTCCACAATCCTTTAGTGTCACTTACTGAGTGTGTTGGGCCTCCGGAGTTTGACTGGGGGTTTATTCCTTGCAAAGTGCACTGCCTCTTGTCTTACTTAGAGGTTCCTTGGAAAACGCCAGCTTGCTAATTGTGGTCGTTAGTCGGAGGAGCACTGTACTCCGAGTGTGTTGGTTCCGGCTGACTTCTTGGTTGAGCGGTCTGTCATAGAGAACATATGCCCGGAACTGGTGCCGCTGGTCAAGTGGTACACTTAATGTGGAATAGGGTGGCCAAGGAGTTTGTCATTAACTGAAGTGTGTTGTCTGCCGCTGCGCTAAGACTGCTGAGTAATTGGCCCGTGACTCAGCCATTTCCCAGAATCCTGTTCAGGATGCAGTTCAGTTCCCTTTAGCTGAAAAGCTCATGTTTGAGCTGTGACTGTTTGAGAACGAGCCTGACGTTATCTGGCCCATAAAGAAATGTGTTTGGACTGATATCTGGTATGACTCTAATGGGTCTATTGGACATGGAGTTATTCATTTTCATCTAGTCAGTCTTGTTTCCAAACCTGTTATATGAAAATGTTAAACAGTTGGCTGATTTATCAACCTAGTTCTGTCCTTTGGTTTAATAATATTATCAATTCATTTTGTTTTCTTTCCTCACCCTCTCACACACAGTCAAAAGAAGAAGTGAACAAGGTTTGTTTGGCCAGTTCACCCACTCCCCCAATCCTGTACCATAATCTTCCCAGCCATTTAAAACCAGTAAATATTTTTTTGTAAATGCTATCGTGTTCCACAGTCACCAAACACATAGTTTTAGGGAATATTCTGCCTGCTAACCTTCGCCCACTCTTTTATTTCCCACTTGTGTTTACTCTTGTTTTGGTACCTCTGGAAAGATTGAAGCCACGGCTGGCATGAAGAAGGTAGGCTGTATTGCAGATGAGTGTAATCTCTCTGAAAGCTTTTAGCCGTGCAGAAACACAGTTTTGTGTTTTCTTCCTGGAGTGTTTTCCTGTAGTTGTAGCTGCGTGTCCCTGTATAAACCCTTGCCACCCAGTGTCTGTCCAGACGTCAGTTTTTTCATGCAGATGCCTTACTGCAGCCGTCTCTGTCTTCCCCAACACATGTTCACCGTATGTGTGCCTGGTATTATTACCCTGGTGGAGGGAATTGAAATTGGTACAGAGTTGAGAATACCCCAAGCCTCCCCTCCCCCGAAACACACTGAGACACACACACACACACACACACACACACACACACACACACACACACACTAGTAAAAACAATATATTCTGGGATAAATGTAATGTACAAAACAAAGCTACTTTTCTTTCTCCGTACAGAAAAATGACAATCACTAATCTATTTAGTTTTTTGGTTTATCATATGAATGTTTTTGTGCCCATTCAGCGTTTGGAATGTGCGATAACCAGCAAGGTTTTGAGATGTCTGTGGGGACAAATGAGAGACTGTTCACCAAAAGAAAGAGGGGGTAGAGAATGAGACATACTGAAACTTGTAAAACACTTTTTTTTCACCTTTTCTATTACTGCTTCTTTGACTAACGCAGAATTTTAAATCTCCCCTCTTTCATGGCTTCTAAGAAATACTGCTTTTACAGGGTTGAATAACACTATCAGGTCCTTAAGAAACTATTGATATGCATATCAAAAACCTGTTTGAAAGGTGTTTGTCATCATAGAACACGCCAGCAGGAGGTAATCACACGCCAGTATTGTAATAACAGAGTATAGAACTGTATAATATTCTACATCCTATTAACAACAGCCCACCCACCCCCCCCCCCCACACACACACACACACACACTTTCAAGCTTTATTAAGACAGATCACAGCTGACAAGCTTACAAAGAGGTAGTGAGAAAGTAGAAAGAGTCTACTCAGGGAGTGAACTTTGGTCTCCAGCGGTGAGTTGCGTATGTGTTCAGAATAGCCTAGACTGTGCCGTGGCGGTTGAAGGGCAGCGATATCAGGGAACAGAGCGGTAAATGAATGTTATCCTTAGCCTGCGTTTTTTCCAGCCGTGTTCAATCAGCACCACCAGCTGACAGAGTAAAGTGGCAAGACGTGGTCCCCTGGTGAACAGCTACAATCAGGGCCATAATACAGCAGACATCGACGTCCTCCTGTTCTAAAGAGCAATGATTTCTGTAGTGTGGACAGATGCTATGTCTTAATTTGAGCCGGTTTGTCTCAGCGAGAACCGGAAATGTCAATTGATTTGGGCATTAAAAAACGGTGGATATTTGTTTTTTAGGGGTCGTTACATTTTTTGCTAGTTCAAATCAAGCAAAAACATTTTGCGAGTGGACAACCAAACTTTAGAAGCATTTTCAAACCTTTAAAAAAACTAACTTTGATTTACCTGTGGTTCAGAAAAATTCCTGCAAGAGAGGTACTATCAAATGAAAATACGCCATCTGGGTTATGAAGAAGGGTTTTATGGCTATTTTTTTTGTTTCATTTTAAATTTCATTCTTCGTGGAATAGTGTGGTGTCACTCACAGAATAGGTCACTTATAACATCCAACAGGCAGGTAAGTGAAGCAGTTATTTATTATTGGCTGAGGCATCGCATGTCTTCTAAGATGTGAGTCGAGACGAACTACAAAGGGAATGTTTGACTAACCTGTCATTATATATTTTTCCTCACTTCTTCCTCCTGTCTCTTTCTCCTGTCTCTCCCTTACTCTCTCCCTTTTCACTTCTCTCTCTTTAGTTGGACTCTGAGGCAGCAGACATCTTGAATGAGCTGCAGCTCAAACTGGCCTCTGTCCTCGACAACCTGAGTGCCATGTTTGCCAAGAGGTGAGCCAATCGAGAAACACAGTCTGATCCACACTGTCCAATCAATACTGTCACGTCACCACATTTAACCCTAACAATTAGGGCCACGACAAAACTGTTAGATTCAGACGCTGACCAATTCTAGTCAGACACGATAAACATCGGTTGTCACATTGTAACAATTTAGTTATTTGTGGGAATCTTTGGGAGCAAGTTTCCTAAATCTTTTTTTTTTCCTGGCGATTTCCTGTCTTTTTTTTAACCAAAAGGTACAATTGTAATTACATTTAGACCGACCTTTGCCCTATATCGCATGCCTTTTTAGAGATCTGACTGAATTTGGCAGGTGGGAGGTATTACAGTAGCTCCACTTTTCCCTCTGGATCACGTGGAAGTTTCACCTTATTGTTTATGTAGTAGATCCTGTCAGATCTCAAAAATAAGGATTACTAGAGTAGATCCTCTCTGATTCTCTTAGATTCTCTCACTTCTCCAGAAGAACCCTGAAGGTTAGTAGATCCTTTGAGATCTCCTGAAGAACCTGAGGGTTAGTGGATCCTCTGAGCTCTCCAGATGGACCTAAAGGGTCGGTTAATCTGTATCCTTAACATCGTGTTGTACTGTAGTTTCCAGGCCCGGTTGACTACCTGCATGCGTCAGATGGCTGAGATCCTGTACCAGGTCAAAGGTCATCCCAACCGTCAGACGGCAGAGGCCGACGCAGACAACATGCTACGACCTTTAATGGAGTTCCTGGATGGAAAGTGAGTGGGTCTAATGCAATGGTTGGATGCCATTTTGGGACATGTTGTGTGCTGCGTACTGATGCCAGTGGGTCTACATTACGTTATTTCAACAGTATGTTTCACAATCACAGCTCAAGAAGTCTGAAGTCACAGCGGAGCTTGGTTGCACAAAATGTTCTGATTACTGGTTCTGCGATTATCATGGATTTTCAGACATGCTACCACGATTGACCGGTAGAAGTGGTTCAACTGATTCTGGGTGGTTCTACAGATTCCACTGGGTGTCAGTGGTTCAACTGGTTCTCAGTGGTTATATTGATTCCACTGGTTGTCAGTGGTTCAACTGGTTCTGGGTGGTTCTACAGATTCCACTGGGTGTCAATGGTTCAACTGGTTCTCAGTGGTTTTATTGATTCCACTGGTTCTTAGTGGTTCTATTGATTCCACTGGTTCTCAGTGGTTCAACTGGTTCTTGGTGGTTCTACAGATTCCACTGGGTGTCAGTGGTTCAACTGGTTCTCAGTGGTTCTGTTGATTCCACTGGTTCTCAGTGGTTCTATTGATTCCACTGGGTGTCAGTGGTTCAACTGCTTCTCAGTGGTTATATTGATTCCACTGGGTGTCAGTGGTTCAACTGGTTCTGGGTGGTTCTACAGATTCCACTGGGTGTCAATGGTTCAACTGGTTCTCAGTGGTTCTATTGATTCCACTGGGTGTCAGTGGTTCAACTGGTTCTCAGTGGTTCTATTGATTCCACTGGTTCTCAGTGGTTTTATTGATTCCACTGGTTCTCAGTGGTTCAACTGGTTCTCAGTGGTTCTATTGATTCCACTGGTTCTCAGTGGTTCTATTGATTCCACTGGTTCTCAGTGGTTCAACTGGTTCTCAGTGGTTCTGTTGATTCCACCGGTTCTCAGTGGTTCTATTGATTCCACTGGGTGTCAGTGGTTCAACTGGTTCTCCGTGGTTCTGTTGTTTCCACCGGTTGACAGTGGTTCCGTTTCCCTCCCCAGTCTGAGTCTGTTTGCTGACACCTGTGAGAAGACTGTTCTGAAGAGGATACTGAAGGACCTGTGGAAGATCGTTCTGAGCAGCTTAGAGAAGACCATCGTCTTGCCTCCGAGCAACGATGGCTTTGTAAGTCTGTATGCCCTTCTTGTGATACTGTTGGTGCTACCTGTTTCCTGTCAGTGCCCCCTAGTGGTTAATACACTTCATTACAACTTACCACCCTGAAAGGAATGCAATAATGTAAACCCATCTCGTAATTATTTTACTACTTCATTAGACTCACAGTATCTAAGATGTGTGCTATGTCAATGGATTCTACATATTTCTGTGGAAGTAGCAGCACATTCTGTCGTCATTGAAAAATTTACCAACAATACAATAAATCACATCATCCAGAGAAAGACCCTATGAACCTCTGACCTCTGGCCGTTGATGACATAACGCTGACTTTTTTACTTCTCCAGGGCGCTCAGATTCTCACGGCAGCCAAGGGGCTGTCCAACCTCAAGGTAACCCTCCCATGTGTCATGCTGTCTTTAGCTGTTTCTATGAATGTGACATTATGATCATATAACGTGTTGTGGGGCTAGGGCTTAAGCATTTCTGTCACCCTGATTTCTGTAGGGAGGAGGTGAGACCAAAAACCTGACGCCCAAACAGTGCGTCATCATGGACGCAGCGCTGGAAACTATCAAGGTAAACACATTTCCACAGACAAACATACTTTCACAGACACGCACACAGACCTAAACACGTTTATATGGCACACATACATAGTGCTACCTGTCTCATACTTTTTCTCCTTCTCTCAGCAATATTTCCATGCAGGAGGTAACGGTCTGAAGAAAGCCTATGTCGAGAAGAGTCCTGAACTGTCGTCGCTGAAATACGCCCTATCCCTGTACTCTCAGAGCACTGACGCTCTGATCAAAACCTTCGTCACCACACAGCATGGGCAGGGTATGACACACACACACACACAGAACACACACACACGTTTCCACACGCACACTTACAAAGAGACAACAGACACACACACATATATTTAGTAACTTAGATTAAGCTCATATCCATAACAACTTATGGGTCATCACAAATATACACGGTTCTGTTAATGTTCTTGGGTAGACATTGTGGAGACCAAAATATATTCCCATAAAAATCCTACTTTCCCAAATCCTAAAACTAACCCACACACTAACCCCAAATACCCTAATCCTAACCATAAATCCAACCCATAATTCAACCACTGACTCGCGCGCACACACGCACACATGCGCAGAGACACAGATAGCTTTTGAAATTGGATTTCCAGTTTTATTGTTCTAATGCTCTTGTAATGTACTTTCACTGACGTGCCAGTAGAGGTCAGCAGAGATTTCTGCCTCAATGTCTTTCTCACCTCTGATTCATTTCTCTTTCAGTTAATAACGGAATTGGAATGAGGATTACACCCAGCGAGAAGGTTCGGCCAGACAGAGGTACGTTTGTAGATAACACCCTGAGAACAGTGTATTCTGCTTTTGACAAGAAGGAAGGCCAATTGGAAGGCGATTATTGCATTATTGTGCAACACTACCTTCTGTTGTGAAGAACTGCAACCATTAGTCATGTAATAACCTGACGTGGCTGGGCTCTGAGGTGAATGTTAATGTCGGTCTGACAATGGGACGTTGGTTGACCCCCAGGTTCTGGAGTAGAGAAGCCGATTGGTGAGGCCATGATTCAGATAGACATGGTGCCTCTGGGAAAGGACAGGATCTACAAGGTCAACATCAGAGGTGAGCTGGAACCTGACGTCAGACCTCCCTGATGAGAAAACCCATCAGACCTGCTTCAGTTTGGAGCTCCGTCTGAATGAGTCTGTGTCTTTTTCCATTTCTGCCTGATGTGTCTGTCCACAACTTGTCTTTCAACCCGCTGTCTCTGATCCACTTCATCTACTGTTCTCTCTCTCATAAATCTTTTCATATCATCCTGTGCCTCCTCTCTTCTCTCTGTCTCCCTTTTTATCTATTCTCTAGTCATTGCAGTGAATGATATGAAGTGGCAGACATCAGGAATGTTCCGGCCCTTCGTTGAGGTCAATATGATTGGTCCATTCCTGGCTGCCCAGAAGAGGAAGTTCACCACCAAGTCCAAGAACAACAGCTGGACAGCCAAGTACAATGAGACCTTCCAATTGTAAGTTCAACTGAGAGTATAACACAGGAAAAACCCATTCATTTGAAATTACAATTATATCGCGAAACCTACTATTCTTAGTTTGGGGTGTTTTGGAGTAGTTTTCCGCTTGTAATGCAGCTTTGCTGTAGTGGGACGATTAGTTTCCAGTCATGAATTTGGACGATGCTAAGAACGCAAATTACAGCCAGGGAGAGAGCTGAATAATGGAAGGTTGGAAAAAAATACTGTATGTCCATTCTGGACTAATTCTTGGTAAGTAAATTTTTAGATGAATATGATTTTGCACTATTTGGGTGACCCTAAGATACATTTCGTTGTTTTTGTGCTTGTACTGTTTAATGACACTGAATTTGAATCTTATTTCATTATGCTTCATTAACTAGCATGGAAACTGTCTATCTCTCTTATCCCACAGCGTTCTGAGTAAGGAATCCCCAGACTGCTATGAACTCCAGGTGATCGTGAAGGACTACTGCTTTGGCCGGGCCGACCGGGTCGTGGGCGTGGCCGTGATCCAGCTCCGCGACGTGGCGGATCGTAAGTCGTGCGTGTGCTGGTCACCGCTGGGCGGGGCTATCCAGAAGGACGAAACGGGCGTGACGGTGATACGAATCCTGTCCCAGCGGGCGGCAGACGAGGTGGCCAAGGACTTCGTCAAGCTGAAGACTGAGACACGGCCAGTGGAAGAGGGCAGATGATGATCAGAACAGGAGACTCCTTCCACGGACGAGTGGGTGAAGAGCGTCTGGATAAGATGTCCTGCTTCCTGGTCCTCTGGGCCAATGAAAGATCCAGGAACAGGACATGACTGATCAACTGGACCAATCAGAGACTTTCACTGTATGCATCAAAGTAGTGTTGTGAAAAAACGCAACAGACCTTCACTGGTGCATACATATGACACACACACACACACTGAATGAATGTCTGCTTACTGTACCAGGGCTTCTGCTGTTTCAGAACAGTGTAGGTCTTTGCAGCGTTGTCTACTTTTATACACTACTACTAGCTAGTACAGTGTCCACCACCCTAACCTTAACACTAACCCTAGTCTAAACCTCACCTAACCTTAAACCTAGTCTAAGCTAAACCTAACCTTTTTCCTAACTACCATAATCTGAACTTCACCTAACCTTACCTTAAGCCTAGAATAACTTTAACACTAACATAACCTGATCTGACATTACCTGATCTAACCTACCATATCCCTGACGCCACCACAGAGCTAGCTGTCATCCGTTACTCAGACTACCGCAGAGCGGGCCTGCATCCCGCCTCAAACCACCACAGAGCTGACCGTCATCCCTACCCAGACCACCATAGAGCTAGCTGTCATCCGTTACTCAGACTACCGCAGAGCGGGCCTGCATCTCTCCTCAAACCACCACAGAGCTGACCGTCATCCCTACCCAGACCACCATAGAGCTAGCTGTCATCTGTTACTCAGACTACCGCAGAGCGGGCCTGCATCCCTCCTCAAACCACCACAGAGCTGACCGTCATCCCTACCCAGACCACCATAGAGCTAGCTGTCATCCGTTACTCAGACTACCGCAGAGCGGGCCTGCATCCCTCCTCAAACCACCACAGAGCTGACCGTCATCCCTACCCAGACCACCATAGAGCTAGCAGTCATACCTCCCCAGACCACCATAGAGCTAGCAGTCATTCCTCCCCAGACCACCATAGAGCTAGCTGTCATACCTCCACAGACCACACAGTGGTGGGGGGTTGGGGCTATTTGAGATGCATTGTTTGAACAATTCGTTCCTGAACATCAGGGGTTCTTCCCACCTGACCGGGGGCCGTGGCCATGCATTTTCTGCTCTCCAACCAAACACTTTTCTTTACATGATCTTTACCTCACTAACTGTTTTATGTGTGTATTTATTTTTCTATTTATTTTTGCCAATTTCAGTTTGTCTTCAGAACTGCCAACAGCAGGTAATGTTTTTATCTGCGTGTTGGAAATTAATGATATTGAACTAGCCAAACTATAGACTTGATGAACAAATGTTGGGGTACGTTTTCCAGATTGTCAGAACGTTGTTTTACCCCTTGAGAAAATGAACACCCACACCTTCCAAAACCTAATACTTCCAGTATTACTACAAAATACAAAGGTCTCATAATGATGGTGTCATACCTGGCTCCTGTCACATGTCAAACATCCTATCACTGAGACCTGGCTGCTTTCTCATGTTAGCTCCACATTCATCGCTTAACAATAGTTCTCAGCCATTGGGCATCCTTTGAGTTGCACAGATATCGCCTGCCTGCCATTGGCTGGGATAGTAGATGGACAGGGGAGCCATCCAATGAAAATCACTGAAATTCGGAAGGGGGTGGATGAAGTGTGTGTGAATAACCACGTGCCAAGAAATTCAAGTGTTCACTTTCTTGCTCTGACTGTTGATTTGTTCATAATCTGTCTGTGTTCATTTTCTGTTTTGCATTTTGACAAGTGAACTTGCACTCACAGTTTAAATCTTACTGTACGTTTGTAAAGAGAAGCCTAACACCAGAGCATGTATTTATTGTATACAATCGAGATAAACTAGATTGTGAGTTATTGATTTTTATGTATGTACTGTCAAATATGAAAAGGTCGATATATGTAAAGTATTTATCATGAATATTATAATGTTGCGAATGTGTTGAATATACTTGTACTAATATTTGAATTTTGTATATAAAGTCTTTATGAATCATCTCATTGGCCTGGGGAGTGCTGTGTATATATACATAAATTCATTGATTTATGTTGCTTGTTAAACACAACCTTCCTCTACCGTATGTACTTTTTGTTCTCAAGGTGGAAATTCCCCTATGGAAAACTATTTCCTTCACTTTCTCACCTTTCTCTATGATAGCATTTGGTGTAAATCAAGACTGATCGACTCTTGTCCTGTACTTACAGTGGAGAGAACAAGTATTTGATACACTGACGATTTTGCAGGTTTTCCAACTTTCAAAGCATGTAGAGGTCAATACTTTTTATCATAGGTACACTTCAACTGTAAAAGACGGAATCTAAAACAAAAATCCAGAAAATGTATTGTATGATTTTTAAATAATTAATTAGCATTTTATTGCATGACATAAGTATTTGATCACCTACCAACCAGTAAGAATTCAGTCAACAACCTCCTTCCCTCAGTAAAAGCAATGAAGATGGGTCGTGGCTATGTCTTCCAGCATGACAACGACCCGAAACACACACCCAGGGCAACTAAGGAGTGGCTCCGTAAGAACCATCTCAAGGTCCTGGAGTGGCCTAGCCAGTCTCCAGACCTGAACCCAATAGAAATTCTTTGGAGGGAGCTGAAAGTCCGTATTGCCCAGCAACAGTCCCGAAACCGGAATGATCTGGAGAAGGTCTGTATGGAGGAGTGTGCTAAAATCCCTGCTGCAGTGTGTGCAAACCTGGTCAAGAACTACAGGAAACGTATGATCTCTGTAATTGCAAACAAAGGTTTCTGCACCAAATATTAAGTTCTGCTTTTCTGATGTTTTAGATTCCGTTACTCACAGTTGAAGAGTACCTATGATCAAAATTACAGACTTCTGCATGCTTTGTAAGTGGGAAAACCTGCAAAATCGGCAGTGTATCAAATACTTGTTCTCCCCACTGTAGTTGGGAAACCGGGATTATGTTCATCATGCAATAAAACAAACATCAAATGATAATTCACTAAACAGACCACTTGCTTTGTAAAACAAAAGACTTTCGGTTGTATCCTGTAATCAACAGGTCCCAGCAGTGTTCAGTGGAGCTCCCTTCTGTCAGTCTTCTCTTCTCTCCTAGGGTTAAAATGGGGTTTGAAAGTGGCGGAGCCCTACGTTCTGATCTCCAGTTGCATCTAAAAATTTTAACTCCTGGCCAAATGGAAGTATGGGAGCCCAACTCCCTCATTATAGCCACATGTGCTGGAGCTCAGCTCCTGTTGGCTCCCACCCAATGTGTAATCCCTACTTCTCTCTAGATCTCTCTTACACACAGTTTTTTCTACCTCTCTAACACACCCTTTCTCCTCTTTCCATCTCTCTAACACTCCCCCTCTTCTCCCTATTTTGCACTCTCTTTCTGTCATGCAATGTAAGGGCTTTACTGGCTTGGGAAACATTTTCTTACAAAAGAAAAAGCTCTAATAACAGGGTATGCGCGGGTCCTTAAAAAAATCTTAAATAAATGTATCTAAATAAAAGGCCTTATTTCGTCCTTTTAAATTCATTAAATAATTTATTTAATTAATCCAATCATAAAAACAACAACATTGTTGACATCCCGATTTGGTATTGCTAACATTGGGTTAGACAGCATCTCCAAGCTTCATAAGGAAGCCTGCTCGCCTAGGCAATATAAATGTACTTTGAAGGGACAGTTTATCATCCAGCCATATCTTTAAATATTTATGCAGAGATGTGAGAGCAAGTGTATTTTCAACCACTTTTCAAACCTATTAAAAGTCATAAAAAAATGTGTATTTGCATTTAAAACCAGTTTAAGTTGGAAAAAAAAGACCATTGTATCATCTTAAAATTATTGCAACTGTATCCAGCTGCAATAATGCTTAGTCAGCCTTCAAAGCAATTGAGTACTTGACAGTGTTGTCGGCATATAGATGAATTTGACTCTTTCTAATCTCATCACTGATGCTGTTTATGTAGAGTGAACAGTAACGGACAAAGAATAGAACCTTGAGGGACCCCTATAATCAACTCCAGTGGCTCCAGCTGAATGCTGTCTACTCCAACAGGCTTGAAAAGTCATGAAAAAGGGATATGTAATTTGTGATTTAGTCACAAAAAATGTCATCTAAACGTACATTTTCAATAACAAAAAGTTGGGAGAGATAATGTAAGGTCTAAAAAAAATATAAAGTTTAGTTAGCACTGTGAATAGGTGATGCAAAAATGTTGTGTTTTATGCATGCATTTTAGCTATGGTAGTGCGCAGAGAGGAACCACGATTTTAGTCAGATGGGTCAGTTGAGCATGGCTAGTTAGCTACGTTAATTAGCTAATTGATTAGCAATGTAAAAAAAAAGTTTTATAACAGAACATTATATAGTGTAACGGATAGCACATTTATATGCGATATATTCTTGATATTCATTTTGATTGAGTGTGTGTGCTTGTACTTGGGGCGCATAGGTCCACTAGTGCGTACAACAGCATAGAGAAAGACAGGTCTGTGCTATCCGTGACACTCATTGTTTACCTTAGCAACCAGCATGAAGGGTAAAGTAAGCTTCAGTTTATGTTGGGAAAACCCACTGGCTTAAATGTGTTTTGCTTAACGAACATGCTATTTTTTGGTTTTAAAACGTATGTGTTCTAACTGGCTTCATATTAAATAATTATAGCACAATAGAAACATCTTTCACTATCATAAATATTTCGCTAAATAGCTGCTATAGCCAGATAGTCGGTGGCAAAGCAGGCTGGATACCTGTCGTGTGAACTGCTATAGCACCATTCGCATTTCGAGTGCCTGTAGCAATAAAACTATATTGCTTGTGTTATAGCTAGGAAATACAGTTCCCTCTATAAGTGTTGGGACAATAAAGTCAACACTTGTATTTTAGCTGTACATTCACCATACAAAATGTAGACAATCTCTAAAGAATCGTGTCTACCTCCCAGTTACAGATGACTTCCACAATGCGCTGGAGTTACGGAGACTGGTGTTCTTCATCCCTGGGCCTGTGTCCCTAACCCACACTCCCCATCTGCACTGCCACAACCCACACATCCCTGTCGTCATATTCAGGACCTGACAGAATCAAATCATTGGTCAAAATACAGGCTCCATCACAATACTTTACGCATGCATCCCTCTTCTGTTTACTGAAGTGATCAGTGGTAGTTTAAACATGCTTCCATCTTACTTTTAGTCAAGTGTTCATTGGTTTGGATGTGTCAAGAATACACAGAGGTTTCACATAAGCAGAGTTCAGATATTTTTGGTAACGTAAGTAACAGCAGAGGCCTATTTCAATATCTGTATAAACAACAAGGTTGTATTCTACCCCACTCTGATTCCCAGATGTACCATCACCATGCCTTTGACAGCTGTACCATGCCCTCCTTCCCAGCAAGGACCAATTGAAACCTAAAACACAGACAACCTCACTAGTTCAAGGCCTGTAATGCTTTGGTTGATGAAGTGGTGACATAATCCACTGGCCCCTTAAACAGGTGAGAATGAAATGCAAAGGATGCATGTATGTTAAAGATAAGGTAATCTGTTCAGTCTGAAGGCTCTAACGTGTTTGTGTGTGTAATGACAGGCTGGCAGAGGAGAGCTGCAGATCTAGACAAGCCATCAGAAGGGAACCCTGGAAAGATGGGAGAGGGCTTCAAACACTCAGTGCTGGAGATCACCTTATGAATGGCAGACAGAATGGCTTTGAGAATCATGTGAAGCCAGTATGTGTCAGTCATACTATACATGCTAATCTAGCACTAGTACACTTGCCAAACATGCACTATATTGACATAGCATGTTAGTCATTGAACAGATGCTCTTATCATGGACGACTTCTAGGATCAGTTGAGGCAAGTAACCTTTTGGTAACTGACCCAACATGTTAACCACTACGATGTCTAGCAATATACTGAGATCTATACAATGACTTCAGCAATGTCTTATATATATTAATCTACCTTCCCTTCCTAGCTCCAGATGACCCATGTTATGATGTGGGAGTCCCATCCCATACCCTCCTCCTTCACTGCTAGGACACACCTTAAACACCTCCTGGGACACGCTGCTCCCCACGAATGAACCAGGTCAGTTGTTAAACCTCAAGCTCAGTCATATTATTACTCCCTCTCCCTCTGTCTGCCTCCTCCTCTGTGTTTGTGCTTTTATTTGCAGATTCGGGACAGGTGGAGCTGATTGGGTCGTTGACAGGTTGCACTTGGGTTTGGGACCAACCACAAGATAAACGTTCCTGGTGCCCAGTCCTGGCTCTCTCCCCCCACATTCCCAGGCCAGTGTCGAAATATAATCTCTCCACCTAGTCCTGGGCCTACCCCGAGGTCTCCTCCCAGCTGGACGTGCCTGGAACACCTCACTAGGGAGACGTCCTGGGGGCATCCTTACCAGATGCCCGAACCACCTCAACTGGCTCCTTTCGATGCAAAGGAGCAGCAGCTCTACTCCGAGTTCCTCACGGATGATCGAGCTTCTCACCTTATCTCTAAGGGAGAAGCCAGCCACCCTTCTGAGAAAACACATTTCAGCCGCTTGCACTCGCGATCTAGTTATTTCGGTTATGACCCAGCCTTCATGACCATAGGTGAGGGTAGGAACAAAAATTGACCGGTATATCAAGAGCTTTGCCTTCCGGCTCAGCTCTCTTTTCGTCACAACGGTGCGGTAAAGCGAATGCAATACCATCCCCGCTGCTCTGATTCTCCGGCCAATGTCCCCTCACTCGCGAACAAGACCCTGAGATACTTGAACTCCTTTACTTGGGGTAACGCCTCATTCCCTACCCGGAGGAGGCACTCCATCGGTTTCCTGCTGAGAACCATGGCCTCAGATTTAGAGGTGCTAATCCTCATCCCAACCGCTTCGCACTCTGCTGTGAACCGGTCCAGTGATTGCTGAAGGTCACAGACCGATGATGCCATCAGGACCACATAATCCGCAAAAAGCAGCGATGAGATCCCCAGACCACCGAACTGCAACCCCTCCCCACCCGGACTACGCCTCGATATCCTGTCCATAAAAGTTACAAACAGGATTGGTGATGAAGCGCATCCCTGGCGGAGGCCAACCCCCATCTGGAACAAGTCTGACTTATTACCAAGAACATTGAAGTAAACCCACAGTGTAAATTCACTCCATGATTTCCATATCAACAATTCCACAGGTTTCACATACCCATGCAGTACTGCTGAAACTAACAGTAATTGATTATTTTCAAGTAAAAATTTAAGAAACTGGTAACTGACTGACCATTCATAATTATTCAGACCTCAGTCCTTTATTAAAGACTGGAGATATTAGAGTCTTATTAGGTGTCATTCAGAAATGTAATGACATTATACACATTTGTATGTGATTCTTTTATGTCTTAGTCCAAGTGCTCATCATACCTCTATCAAAATCATGTACAACATCAGTTATACCTCATGAAGCGACCATAGTCTACACACCCACAACAATGTTTCTTTCGCGTTACATACTAGGATTATGTAGGTACAATGCTGTGAAATAAATTATTTTAATGCCTTCAACTTTTCTTTTAATAAAGCGAATATGAATGAACAAACATTTTTTGTTTGAAAAAAGTTGCAACACAAAATACATGCTCACTTACAGGGATGTAAACATATTTGCACACAATTTTATAGAGGTGCACTTTATATCTGTATAGGACATTTCTGGAAACTGATATCAAGTCATAAACATGTTACCAACTCTTGAAATTTTGTCTGTAAACATACAGACGGGTGACAAATCAAAGGAAAAACCTGAATAAATTAGTGGACCAGGACCAGTTAACCTCGATTGTGGATCAAGTGGGCAAGAGACAAGGATCTAAGTTACCTTGAAAGGAGGGTTCATTAATTGGACGGCACAGATAGCAGGACCTTCAGTCACAAAGACTGTTCAACTGGTTAATGTTTCAATTTGAACAGTGACATAAGTTAGATCTGCATTTAGATCCATGGGACAGACATCACTAAATAGGGTCGGGAATGTGTGTCGAAAGCACACATTGAATGACTGTGATTCTCGTGAATTGTTGTGATATGCAAGGAAAAAGAACAGTAACTCTTTCCCAGATGACAGAGAATGACACAACCCCACCTGTATGGTAGGGTTGTGTCATTCAGTACACCTGTATGGTGGGGTTGTAACATTCAGTACACCTGTATGGTAGGGTTGTATCATTCAGTACACCTGTATGGTAGGGTTGTATCATTCAGTACACCTGTATGGTGGGGTTGTATCATTCAGTACACCTGTATGGTGGGGTTGTAACATTCAGTACACCTGTATGGTGGGGTTGTATCATTCAGTACACCTGTATGGTGGGGTTGTATCATTCAGTACACCTGTATGGTAGGGTTGTATCATTCAGTACACCTGTATGGTAGGGTTGTATCATTCAGTACACCTGTATGGTAGGGTTGTAACATTCAGTACACCTGTATGGTGGGGTTGTATCATTCAGTACACCTGTATGGTAGGGTTGTAACATTCAGTACACCTGTATGGTGGGGTTGTAACATTCAGTACACCTGTATGGTAGGGTTGTATCATTCAGTACACCTGTATGGTGGGGTTGTACCATTCAGTACACCTGTATGGTGGGGTTGTAACATTCAGTACACCTGTATGGTGGGGTTGTATCATTCAGTACACCTGTATGGTGGGGTTGTAACATTCAGTACACCTGTATGGTGGGGTTGTAACATTCAGTACACCTGTATGGTGGGGTTGTATCATTCAGTACACCTGTATGGTAGGGTTGTAACATTCAGTACACCTGTATGGTGGGGTTGTATCATTCAGTACACCTGTATGGTGGGGTTGTAACATTCAGTACACCTGTATGGTGGGGTTGTAACATTCAGTACACCTGTATGGTGGGATTGTATCATTCAGTACACCTGTATGGTAGGGTTGTAACATTCAGTACACCTGTATGGTGGGGTTGTAACATTCAGTACACCTGTATGGTGGGGTTGTATCATTCAGTACACCTGTATGGTAGGGTTGTAACATTCAGTACACCTGTATGGTGGGGTTGTAACATTCAGTACACCTGTATGGTAGGGTTGTATCATTCAGTACACCTGTATGGTGGGGTTGTAACATTCAGTACACCTGTATGGTGGGGTTGTATCATTCAGTACACCTGTATGGTGGGGTTGTAACATTCAGTACACCTGTATGGTGGGGTTGTAACATTCAGTACACCTGTATGGTGGGGTTGTAACATTCAGTACACCTGTATGGTGGGGTTGTATCATTCAGTACACCTGTATGGTAGGGTTGTAACATTCAGTACACCTGTATGGTAGGGTTGTAACATTCAGTACACCTGTATGGTAGGGTTGTAACATTCAGTACACCTGTATGGTGGGGTTGTATCATTCAGTACACCTGTATGGTAGGGTTGTATCATTCAGTACACCTGTATGGTAGGGTTGCAGTACATTAACCCTTGATTTCTTTAGGTTTTCCCTTTAATTTGTCATCTGTATGTACTAGGTAGGCTGTGTGTCTCTACATTCAATACCTCCTATGTGGCCTTAAGGAATAACAACAATGTGATGACTACTACAGAACTAGTTGCTCTACTTAAACATACATGGGGCATTATGATAAAAACTTTTTAGCTCAACTCATGGTCGTACAGTTGATTTTCTCTTCCATCTAAAACTTTTTTTTGTCTGAAAAGGCCCAATAAGTTTTCATTTACTGCGTATGTGAGCTTGTTATTCAAGGCATGTTGATACAGAATATTAGTGGTTTGCCCTGTAACTCTGCATACATACAATGCAAGTAACTATCCATCAAATACAAAATAATGACTAGTAGCTTAGAAATACATGGGCTTGTGTATTTCAGAGACAAAAACATCAACACACGTTAGATAGCCTTAGTTAGATGGCCAGATAATAATATTCAGATAACGCATCCAATGCAACCTACAGAATTGACATGCACACAATGTCCAGTGAAGATTATGACTATGACTGCATTAACCACACTATGTAGACTTCAATGAAATAAACACAATAGTTAGCTACCCAGCCTCTTACACCTGAGTCTAGTGCACGCCACGTTCCAGGGTATTCGCCTTATTCACCTACGGCACTTCCTTTAAACCAAAACGAGGCTGTGGGGTACGGAAGTAACGTTGGCCCGCCCATCTGTAGACTTCTGTCATAACGTTACCTACAATGCCGCCGCATTGTTGTGTTCCCAAATGTACGTCTTCAAATAGAAAGAAATCCTATACAGGTCAAACCTTCCATCATTTCCCCAAAGATCCTGTACTTTGCTGTGAATGGATTCATAAAATAAGAAGAGATCCCGGTCGCCAATTCAAAGTAAGATATTAACATTAGTTCATGATGCTAACGTTAGCCATATTTACGTTAACTGTCATATAGATAGCTAGCTAAACCTTGTGGCTAAATCAAGCGTGCCGCACAAGCCCTGAAATGTGAAGCCAAAACGTCTCGATCGCCCCCTGGTGAGTGGTCCTAGTATAGGTCATAAACCCTGCCATGTTATTCAATGGGACGCGAGACCAACTAAACAATTAAATTACCCTTCAAATATATTTTTTCCGAAGCTGGTTTCTGTCATTTACTGTAGTTTGTATCACGCTAATGTAAATTCAAGAGTTTGTTTTTAAAATAAGTTGGTTTTTAGTTAGTTATTTATTGCTCTAAAAACGGTGGTGTGACGTCGTGATTGACAGCTGTGATTGACAGCAATCTGAGCCGAGGAGCCACTGAAGCGCCAACAGGCTTTTTTCGCTCTTTTTCGATCTTCGGAGGACTAAGGAGATTGAAGCTTTAAATTTAATCTCTAAATTTCTATAATTGATATAATTTCACACGGACATAATGGGTTGTTCTGCAGTAGATTGTGCTAACCGATCTGGCATTTCCAATCGATCTTTGAATTTTTTTCGGTAAGTTACATTTATAAGCTATTTAATTAGTAAATAAATGTAATGGGCTAGCTAACGTTAGCTAAAAGACAACAAGCCTCGTTAATAGCCATGTTAATAGCTAGCAGGTGATCGTTAGCTAGAAGTTACCAATTATTTTTGTATTAGGCCTATTCTAAATTAAGGTTAAACATGATGTAATTTAGGCTATAACATATCGTCTAGGTTTAACAAGAAAAGGTTGTACTGTACTTGGACTTGATTGAACTCTGTTTAAATGTGTGGTTAGTAGGCTACTTGTATTTACCTTATTTTAATGAGGTTGGAGTGGAACGGAGCAGACAGAGTTCACAGGAGCAGGACTCCACTTCCAAAACAGTACAGCGTGTGCTTGCGATTGATTACGGTATGCGCATTCTGCGAGGGAGAGTGAGGGTCGGGGCACAGGGGTGGGGCCGTTGATTTCGCGGCTTTACGGCTTTACTTCCTGCTCGCTACTGCGCATAACTACTGCGCAGAACTGGGCCCAAGATCGTTATCTGCGCAGACGCAAGTCCAAGATGTCAGCGCCATATCGGGACACTGGCGGCTTCAGTTTTCACCAATGGAAAAGAGCGAAGGGGCGTAGTCCATTTTTTTTTACAGTCTATGGGCTAAATAGACATGACTTGATTAGCCACGAACCGGTCCTTTTTAAGTTATAACAAGCGATGGGCTGATTCGGGGGTAACGTTAAGCAAGTTGTTGCTCTTTTTACTAGCCTGGTCAGCTAACGTCCTGCCATGGGTAGCCGTGTCTTACAGCAAAGTATAAAAAAGACGTGATCTGTGCCTGTTTATGATAATAACCATTGCTAATCTAGACCATGTTAAGCACACAACTACGTATAAAAAGTAACATCCATTTTACTGGGTTTGGGCATCCCAGTAGACGACATTACTGATTCGTTTTTAGCATCTCTGTTACCTCTGAGACCTGAATAGTACCTTCCCCAACCCTACGTAGCATCGCTATGTGAACTGAGCAACCCATGCCTGTAAACAAATTAACTTATACTTAATATTTATTAATTTTAATAACCAACAGTAGCACTCTGCCTTGCTTTGTAGTGACACATTGGAAACAAGCTATTTTGACTGATGGTTCCAATACACTTTTAGCTAAAGATCACATCAACTGCACATAACATGGTATTTTTAGTCTAGCAGGGAAAGATGAACTGTTGATATGAACGATCAAGATGAACATTTGAATGTTTAGCAAGCGTATTTGTTCTAGCAGTGGCACCACTCCGCAAACTGAGCAGTTTATCCACAGTCATGATACCTGAATGTTGTAAGGTGCCTCGTTTTTTCAAATTGAGCGAAAAGACTTAGCTCTCACACTGACTGTCTCGCTCCTCTTGACTGTCGGTAAAATAATTTATTGTTAACACTCAAAATAAGTCAGTTTGGTGTGGTTAATATATCTTAACAATGCTTAGCATCAGCTTGTAATGTTGTCATGTCCTGTCCTTTTATCTAGCTAACAAGCTAACTTTAAAAGTAACGTTAACTAATGTTGATTTCAGAAAAAAAGCTGTGATCGTCTGTGCATTACCTTCCACGTCGTGCACATATCCCTCGATCCAGTTGCTGTATCCTTTCAGCAAAACAGCCCGGGGAATCATGCAGTCCTTATTGGCCCATTTTTCGACATGTTATTATTTCCACTGTTATTTCGGGAAGACATGAAAAATTTGATGTCCACACAGGTATCGCCATGATGACAGACACCCGCTGCTGCGCTCCGTCAATGAACTTCCGGTTTAGAGTGTACCCCCTAACCTCGTTTTGGATTTCAAGATGGAGGCGGGGTGAAAAAGGTCAATTAAGAGAGAAGACTCACGATAATATCAGATAAAACATCACCACGCTTGATGTAAATGAACGCCACCTGTTCAACAGCCCCTCCCCTTTCTCTGACTACGTTTACTATGCTAGTTTTCCGAGTAAAAAACAGGGAACGACACTTGCGGAAATCTGTCAATGTTTCCCTTACCGAAAACTGATAACGAGCAGGTTAAGTCAAAACATTTTGATTTGTTTGCCTGTTTAGGTTAGACTAACGATTGGCCACTCCATATACGGACCCGGATGGTTAGATACGCAAGACACGTGACGGTTGGCTGCTTTTCTCCCAACACCGTTGTTCATGAGGTAGATACCTAGCTAGTACCAAGCTAGATAATTTAGCTAGCAACATAGTAGACATTGGCTGTTAAACTTCCCGCAGGTACCATGGGATTTCTCTGTTCTCCTTGGACGTATCACAGACGACAGTCCCGCGGAGTACAGTCAGTAACGTTATTGTTGGCTGTAGGGTTGCTGCTCTAACAACTGTGGGTACAGGCACTAACAGACAGCTTACACTTAACGCGATAAGACAACTGAACCAAGAGAAAATTCTGCCTAACGGTGCATGCACACTATTCGCAAAATTTCGGATAGCCAACGCTAGCATCGCCCAGTGTGCTTCGCCTGTAGCATACTTGTAGGTGTGTCTTTGGACGAACTATAATAAGATAGGTTAGCTGACTGGTGGCTACCTAATTGTAGCAAGCTGGTTTGCTAGCTAGCATTGCAGGTTGTAAGAATGACATCAATGAGGCTTATTAATTGAGTAGGGACATAAAATGTATTAAAATAAGTTTCTATTCCAATGTTAACCATTGTAATAATCCTACGTTCCTTCATACAAATGTGCTATTCTCAAACCTTAATAAACAGCTTACCTGGTATTACATAACGCTAGTTCGCCCACAGACACACCCACAAGTATGTTACTGTGCGGTGCTAGCGTTGGCTATCAGAGATTTTGCGAAGAGAGACACTGCATTTTCTTTTGTATGCGTCTCTGTAGGCAAATAGTGTGTAATCTTACATCTCAAGGAATCCCATCACTGCTCATAAAAGTCTATGGAGTTGATATCTGTCAAAAGGTTAAGCGTACGAATTGTTGGGATTGTAAGGAAATCCATATGTAAATTGGTATGATCGTAAAAAAAAGGAATAAGTAAAACATGAAACGTAAGCGGGAAATTTGATCCGTGAATGTACAAATACCCTGTTACGATAACGGACTAATATTTTTTTCTTGTACAAATCTAGTTTAACAATTCTAAAATCCAGCATCATGTTCTGGAGTTTTGGCAGTTTTCATGTGCATAACTGCTCTTTGTTTGTGCATAAGTTTCATGTGTAATAAAAATCACAAGCTTATAGACATTTTATTATTGTGTAGGCCTACACACTTGTTGTGGTCTCAAATACTCAAGCAGCATTGCTTTATGGGTCTTCGGTTTTCCCTCCCTGGGTTGTTGCTGTACAATGAGAGTTTGTTAAAATACTAAATAACTAAAACGAAATGTTAAGCAATTACTACAGACATTCCAGGCCACACACAGCCATCATAAATAGTATGAATAGAACAGAATATTTTGACCTAAATCACTTTATTTAATTTTGCAGCTCAGAAGGATATTCTATGCAAGGGTATAGTGTGTCCTTGTCATTTTCACACATGTATTTTACCTTACTTGATAGCCCACTTGTGTAATGTCGTTATGCAACCTTATAAACCAACTATGGACTTGAAATGAAATCCGGAATAGCAACACTATGGTTGAACACTGGGCTAGCGGTCCAACTTATTGTTGCTAGCTACGTGCAGTTCATATCTTTGCAGATGCCAGATTACTGACAAAAGTTTGTATTTGTAAACAAATAAATGGAGACCTAAAGTAAGAATTCTATGTGTGAAACGTCTTAAAAGGGTGTTTGCACGTTACAGAGGAAATTTCACGCTTACGTTTCATGTTTTACGTCTGACCTTTTTACAAGCATACCAATTTACAAATGTATTTTCTTACGATCCCCACAATAAGTACGCTTAACACTTTGGCAGATATCTAACTCCATAAAAGTCATCCATCCTTTTAAAAGGACCGCAAAAGTTTAAGTTCTTTTAATTGTACGTAGAGCAATTCAAAACCACTTACGCAAAACGCTGTGATTGGTCAGTCCCCAGCGATAGGCATGGGTGATTCGCATAAAGTTGGAAAATCTAAACTTTTTTTCGCCTCTCACGGATTCTCTCGCCTCTCATCGCCCCACAAGCCACTTGCTCGCCATGCTTCCTTTTATTGAAATTAATGAAGACATCGCCCCCATCGTGAATAGTGTGAATGCACCATGTTCGCCCATGTGCCTGGTTCCACATGATGGTTACCCCGACTTTGCGTTGTTACCATAATAACAACAATGGGGATGGTGAAGCTAGGTTTGGTATGTTGTCTAAAATTGACTTGTTGTACGTTTTCGTAAATAAATAAAAATGAAAGACAACTACATTAAATAATGTGGTTGGCTAGGTAAGCAGATTATTTGTATTTATTACCTTTTTGCAATATTAATTTTGTTATAAGTATTAAGCTGTAGGCCTATTGTTGTAATTGTATTAGTATAGTTATTAGTTGAACAAAAGTTAGTACAAGACGAAACCAGAAATCACTTGCCCTTTTGGCATCGAGATAAGTAAACCATTATGTTTGTGATGGGAACACTGATTGGCCACACACTGGAGGGAAATCAACAACGGAGGGAGATGCAGTAGCCTACTTCACTAACAGTGCATATCAGTGCTACAGTCATGTTCCCTCATCATCGCATGCAGATATGGAAGCACCTTAAACAGCTGCTTGTTTTGGTGCTCATCAACAACTAATGTTTCTAGGTGCCTTCAGTCAAATTGGTGTCCTTATGTATTTTTTGCATTGGGTGTTGTTGTTAAATTGGTCTTTAATTTAGTTCGACGTGGCATTAAAAAAGTCTTAAATTTAAACTTGCTGAAACCTGCAGATACCCTGAATAATAAATAACAAAAGTGAAAATGATATATTTTTTAAATAACGTACAAGTTTTAAAAGGTCTTCGTTCGTTGCTCTTTATCTCCCACTCCTTTCCTCACTGTCTCTCCCCTCTCTCTTAATGTGCCTTAGTCACACCCAATCCTCTGTCCTCCTTCTTTGCCAGCCCTCTCTCTGCCTCCCTCCTCCTCCCTTGCACCCTCACACCCTCTTCTTCCACTCCCTTTCAGTCACTCTCTCACCTCCTCCCTTTCTCAGATAGGTACAACCAGAGGAGGTTCTGCTACCACATAAGAAAATGTATCCACTTTAAACTCTGAATGGATCACAATTGGATCCCCTATTGAATGACTTTGCATACCGTCACGGTGATCTGACAAGCAGTTGTGGATACGACACACACATAGTCAAGCATTGATGTATGCACACACACACATCTAGACAGTGCATACCATAACAATACACACCTATTAACACACAGAGACAATAGGTTGAAGAGTACTGTATGGAGTCAGAGATCGTCAGTTACTCAGGAGCTGCTTTCAGGTGAACAGTGAAAAGAGACTTTGGGTTTTCACACACACACACACACACACACACACAAGACCACATGGCACGTACACAGATACAACTACAGTTCAATGTGTGTGTCGTGTGAATTTCAAAAGTGTTTTTTTAGTCAGAGCAATAAGAAGAAGTGGAAGTGTGTGAGCGTGTGTGTGCAAGGTCAGCAGTGCTGTTCTGGCACTGAATTGTTTCCCCTATTTGGCATGCAGGAAATAAATACTTTAGCGAGAGAGAAAATTTTTCTCAAACAAAGAACACACGGAAGAGCAGCAGAGGAAGAAAAGAGATGAGAACGGACCACGGACACAGTATATGGAGTGAAGCAGAATCAGAGACATCAACATTAGGTCATTTTTAGATTTAGGGAGGATAGAAAAACGTGCCTAGGTTGCCGTTTACCTTGTGGGTTTTTGTGTGTGAGAGTGTGTGTGTTTCTTAGATTCCAAGCCCACCTCCCTCTCACCAGCTCGATGTGAGAGCAGACGAGAGAGGAGTAAAGTGAAGGGGGAGAGGGAGAGAAACAAGGAGTGACAAAGCTAAAACAAGGAGAGAGAGAGAGAGAAATGAGGGAGGGGTAGAATGACAGAATCAGAGGGGAAGTGTGTGAGACAGAATGAGGGAGGGGTGTTAGTATGTGTAAGACAGAGTAAGGGAGGGGTGTTAGTATGTAAAAGACAGAATGGGTGGGAGGAGGGGATAAAAAAGCTTTGAGGAAATACTAGCGGCACGTTCGCTGGTTGGACTTTCTCAAGACGGCTGGACCTTTCTGCCTCACTCAAACTTTGTCGAAAAGACACGCTTCGAACCGGGACTAACGGTAAGAACAGGAGCAAAAGTCTCTGCACCTCAGCATTAGGGGTTAAGGGTGAGAGGTCAAGGTGGGGGGGGGGCAAACACACAGGAAGTAGCGATGAATGAAACACAGTGTGCCCTCTGTCTCTTCATCTTTCCACTTTCCTTGCCTGGGGACTCCAGAAGCGAAGCAATGGAAAGAATGAGAGGGAAATGAGAGCTGGGTTTCCAAGAATGACAATGAGAGTACAACCAGGGTCAGAGGGGGAGAGAGAGCTAAAAGTAGGGAGAAAGGAAAGTAGACTGACAGGAAGAGAGCAAGAAAGGAAAAGAGAGAGCGAGAAAGCCATAATGTGAAAACATTGTGACCCATCTTTAAAACAGCACTCCAATGCTTCTATTATTGGCAAATGGGAAGTACATGGGTCCAGCTCACACACATGTCAACAATGGAATATAAAACTCTAAACTAATAATGTGGAGAATGAGAACGAAGTGGCAGGTTGACCGCGAGAACAATAATAACTAACCACCTAAGGATTCTGATTTACAACTTGTTTGTGAGAAATAAGAGACACTTTTTACCTAAACAGAAGGAATCATTAAAACTTATGAAAACGATCTCAAGCCAGTAAATGTTTTAGCTACACAATGTCATTTCAGCAGTCTGTCCTCTTAAACAGTCCTGATCATCTCATTCTTCGGTTTTTTGTCCACTAACTGCCAACTCAAAAGTTGATTCGATAATCAATTCACCTCAGCAATCACCTTCCAGCCCTTTCTAGTTGTTTTATATGTTATCTTTGGCTAACAGCTTCGCCAATACGTAGCCAAGCTTTGCTTAAAGTTAGCTATTCAGTGCAAACTATTCTCAAACTTTTTGCTAGCTCTTTGGCGCTATCTAGGCAATACCTGATATGAAGAATATGCTAAAGTATACAGAAACTGGTCTCAAAGTGATTCATTAACACTGCTGTATAGGTCATGTGATGAAATCCCTAGTATCTCATTGGTGCAGCCCTCCCCCATAGGCAAGCAGTCAACATGCTGTCTGAGCACTGGGCATCTTAGCCAACACTCAGAGCTTCTGCTGACATTGATAGAAGATAACTGAAAAGCTTGTTTATAGCAGTATTTTTTTTGCCGTAAATGTAAACAAAATTACCACTCTTTCATCAGAAGAGTATATATTTAAAATATTGAAAAATATATGTATATATTTGGAGCTTTATATATATATATATATATATATATACACAGCTCCAGAAAAAATGTAGAGACCACTGCAGGGTTAAAATTAAGAGACCACTGCAAATTGAACGCTTCTGTTCCTCACACACACACACATATATATATATACACTCACCTAAAGGATTATTAGGAACACCTGTTAAATTTCTCATTAATGCAATTATCTAATCAACCAATCACATGGCAGTTGCTTCAATACATTTAGGGGTGTGGTACTGGTCAAGACAATCTCCTGAACTCCAAACTGAAAATTTGAGCGTGGCATGGTTGTTGGTGCCAGACGAGCCGGTCTGAGTATTTCACAATCTGCTCAGTTACTGGGATTTTCACGCACAATCATTTCTAGGGTTTACAAAGAATGGTGTGAAAAGGGAAAAACATCCAATATGCGGCAGTCCTTTGGGCGACAATGCCTTGTTGATGCTAGAGGTCAGAGGAGAATGGGCCGACTGATTCAAGCTGATAAAAGAGCAACTTTGACTGAAATAACCACTCGTTACAACCGAGGTATGCAGCAAAGCATTTGTGAAGCCACAACACGCACAACCTTGAGGCGGATGGGCTACAACAGCAGAAGACCCCACCGGGTACCACTCATCTCCATTACAAAAAGGAAAAAGAGGCTACAATTTGCACAAGCTCACCAAAATTGGACAGTTGAAGACTGGAAGAATGTTGCCTGGTCTGATGAGTCTCGATTTCTGTTGAGACATTCAGATGGTAGAGTCAGAATTTGGCATAAACAGAATGAGAACATAGATCCATCATGCCTTGTTACCACTGTGCAGGCTGGTGGTGGTGGTGTAATGGTGTGGGGATGTTTTCTTGGCACACTTTAGGCCCTGTAGTGCCAATTGGGCATCGTTTAAATGCCACGGCCTACCTGAGCATTGTTTCTGACCATGTCCATCCCTTTATGACCACCATGTACCCATCCTCTGATGGCTACTTCCAGCAGGATAATGCACCATGTCACAAAGCTCGAATCATTTCAAATTGGTTTCTTGAACATGAGGACAATGAGTTCACTGTACTGAAATGGCCCCCACAGTCACCAGATCTCAACCCAATAGAGCATCTTTGGGATGTGGTGGAGCGGGAACTTCGTGCCCTGGATGTGCATCCCACAAATCTCCATCAACTGCAAGATGCTATCCTATCAATATGCGCCAACATTTCTAAAGAATTCTTTCAGCACCTTGTTGAATCAATGCCACGTAGAATTAAGACAGTTCTGAAGGCGAAAGGGGGTCAAACACAGTATTAGTATGGTGTTCCTAATAATCCTTTAGTTGAGTGTATATATATATATTTTTTTTTTATATACACAGTACCAGGCACAAGTTTGGACAGTTTTGGTTAGCTCTAACCAGGCACTTTGTGACAGCCATCGTTGAGTGTGTTGTTTATGACATTAGCAGCTAATTACACAGCCTTTGTTCCTGGGTTACATATCAGCTCTGCCTTGATGCTCAGCTCTATTGTTGCTGTGTTACATATCGGCTCTGCCTTGATGCTCAGCTTTATTGTTGCTGTGTTACATATCGGCTCTGCCTTGATGCTCAGCTTTATTGTTGCTGTGTTACATATCGGCTCTGCCTTGATGCTCAGCTTTATTGTTGCTGTGTTACATATCGGCTCTGCCTTGATGCTCAGCTCTATTGTTGCTGTGTTACATATCGGCTCTGCCTTGATGCTCAGCTTTATTGTTGCTGTGTTACATATCGGCTCTGCCTTGATGCTCAGCTTTATTGTTGTTGTGTTACATATCGGCTCTGCCTTGATGCTCCGCTCTATTGTTGCTGTGTTACATATCGGCTCTGCCTTGATGCTCAGCTTTATTGTTGCTGTGTTACATATCGGCTCTGCCTTGATGCTCAGCTCTATTGTTGCTGTGTTACATATCGGCTCTGCCTTGATGCTCAGCTGTATTGTTGCTGTGTTACATATCGGCTCTGCCTTGATGCTCAGCTTTATTGTTGCTGTGTTACATATCGACTCTGCCTTGATGCTCAGCTCTATTGTTGCTGTGTTACATATCGGCTCTGCCTTGATGCTCAGCTTTATTGTTGCTGTGTTACATATCGGCTCTGCCTTGATGCTCCGCTCTATTGTTGCTGTGTTACATATCGGCTCTGCCTTGATGCTCCGCTATATTGTTGCTGTGTTACATATCGGCTCTGCCTTGATGCTCAGCTCTATTGTTGCTGTGTTACATATCGGCTCTGCCTTGATGCTCAGCTTTATTGTTGCTGTGTTACATATCGGCTCTGCCTTGATGCTCAGCTCTATTGTTGCTGTGTTACATATCGGCTCTGCCTTGATGCTCAGCTTTATTGTTGCTGTGTTACATATCGGCTCTGCCTTGATGCTCAGCTTTATTGTTGCTGTGTTACATATCGGCTCTGCCTTGATGCTCAGCTCTATTGTTGCTGTGTTACATATCGGCTCTGCCTTGATGCTCAGCTCTATTGTTGCTGTGTTACATATCGGCTCTGCCTTGATGCTCCGCTCTATTGTTGCTGTGTTACATATCGGCTCTGCCTTGATGCTCAGCTCTATTGTTGCTGTGTTACATATCGGCTCTGCCTTGATGCTCCGCTCTATTGTTGCTGTGTTACATATCGGCTCTGCCTTGATGCTCCGCTCTATTGTTGCTGTGTTACATATCGGCTCTGCCTTGATGCTCAGCTCTATTGTTGCTGTGTTACATATCGGCTCTGCCTTGATGCTCAGCTTTATTGTTGCTGTGTTACATATCGGCTCTGCCTTGATGCTCAGCTTTATTGTTGCTGTGTTACATATCGGCTCTGCCTTGATGCTCAGCTTTATTGTTGCTGTGTTACATATCGGCTCTGCCTTGATGCTCAGCTCTATTGTTGCTGTGTTACATATCGGCTCTGCCTTGATGCTCAGCTTATTGTTGCTGTGTTACATATCGGCTCTGCCTTGATGCTCAGCTTTATTGTTGCTGTGTTACATATCGGCTCTGCCTTGATGCTCAGCTCTATTGTTGCTGTGTTACATATCGGCTCTGCCTTGATGCTCAGCTCTATTGTTGCTGTGTTACATATCGGCTCTGCCTTGATGCTCAGCTCTATTGTTGCTGTGTTACATATCGGCTCTGCCTTGATGCTCAGCTCTATTGTTGCTGTGTTACATATCGGCTCTGCCTTGATGCTCCGCTCTATTGTTGCTGTGTTACATATCGGCTCTGCCTTGATGCTCCGCTCTATTGTTGCTGTGTTACATATCGGCTCTGCCTTGATGCTCAGCTCTATTGTTGCTGTGTTACATATCGGCTCTGCCTTGATGCTCAGCTTTATTGTTGCTGTGTTACATATCGGCTCTGCCTTGATGCTCAGCTTTATTGTTGCTGTGTTACATATCGGCTCTGCCTTGATGCTCAGCTTTATTGTTGCTGTGTTACATATCGGCTCTGCCTTGATGCTCAGCTTTATTGTTGCTGTGTTACATATCGGCTCTGCCTTGATGCTCAGCTTTATTGTTGCTGTGTTACATATCGGCTCTGCCTTGATGCTCAGCTCTATTGTTGCTGTGTTCTCATTCATAGTGTACCTCTCAGGTGGGTGAAACTTTCCCCTGGTGACCTCTCAGTCCCCCCCATAGCCCATCAAAAATAAATTAATTATGGATGGACCAGCTGGTGACACATTCATAATATTCTCTTCCGTATTGAGGGGGTCAAATCTGCAGTCAAGCAGTTGACACTTTCCTGTGTTGTTTGTACATTATCTAAGAGGGGACACTGGTTTTTGGTGGCCTTGGAGGTGAATTATTCAGCAGTCGATTGTTTGGGGCTTTTGTGTTTCACTGCATCCCAGTCGAAAAGGAGTAAAGCCTGCGTCACTCTAATGTGACCCCATTTAACCCATCCCCTCTTCTTCTCCAAGTTTCTCCTCCCTTATTCTCTTCCTCCTCTCCAGCTCCTCTCCATCCCTGTTCTCTGTCTCCACTAAATTTCCTCCTCTTTTCCCCCTTCTGCCCTGTTAGATTCACAGCCAGCCAGCCGCCGCTGCATTCCTCCCCCCACCTGCACAAATTTACATATACATGTGGTTAGGTGATTTCCAATGCTTTAGTTGTTCTTCTACATGCAGAATCCACAAGGGGCCTTGCTGCAAACACACTACTGTCCACAGAAATCACTGAATAAACCTAAATATTCAATCTGTCCCTGGTTAAGTGATTTTTATTTATTGTTGCTGGGTACTTTAGTGTTCCAGAGTGTTGGGCCAGAAAATACAAGGTTGCTGGTTCTTATCCCAAACTGAGATGGTGTCGTTCTGTCTCTGAGACTGTTAATACATTAATACATGCAAATTGCAATCAATTTGCGTGTATTAATACATTTAAATACATGAAAACATGTTTATCTGGTTATAAACATAAATGCTGCAGCTGAATGATAATGATGTGAGGTCAGGTTGGCCTTCAGGATGTTGGTAGGGCTCTCTGTTGGAAGTGCTCCCTGTTGGTTGGGCTCCATGTTGGTATGGTTCCCTGTTGGTTGGGCTCCCTGTTGGTAGGCTCCCTGTTGGTAGGGCTCCCTGTTGGTAGGGCTCCCTGTTGGTTGGGCTCCATGTTGGTAGGGCTCCCTGTTGGTAGGGCTCCCTGTTGGTAGGCTCCCTGTTGGTTGGGCTCCATGTTGGTAGGGCTCCCTGTTGGTTGGGCTCCCTGTTGGTAGGGCTCCCTGTTGGTAGGGCTCCCTGTTGGTTGGGCTCCCTGTTGGTAGGGCTCCCTGTTGGTAGGGCTCCCTGTTGGTTGGGCTCCATGTTGGTAGGGCTCCCTGTTGGTAGGGCTCCCTGTTGGTAGGGCACCATGTTAGTAGGGCTCCTTGTTGGTAGGGCTCCCTGCTTGTGCAAGTATTCCCTTGCAATTTCCCCAGAATGCCGCGGCTCGTCATTCAACCTTCCAAAGTTCTCCTGTCACCCGGCTCCTCCTCTCACTCCGTATCTATTATTAGATTACGTGTTTGTCTTTGGAGAAGCAAGGACTTCTCTTACTCACTACCTAACCGAAGCAATGCTCAAACCCCTACATACATGCCCAAGCTCTTTGGTCTGCCACCTCGGGTTTCTTGGCCATGTAAGAGGACATCTCCCCCTCAGCCAAGTTACAGCTCCTCTCTGGCCTGGCATCAACGATGTGCAACCAGCTTCCCCTGGAGCTCATTTTCAGAACACTTCTACCTTATTAACGGGAATTTGTATCTAGTGTCTACCCCATGACTTCTTCCATTGCATAAATGCATTTGCGTCTGCGGTTGTTCCAGTCAGCTGTCACTCTGATGAATTGCTAAAATGTCTCTCATGGTTTAATCTCATGATGTCACTCTAAGAGAGGATCTCATTGAAACTGTTTGTGTTGCATCCAGTAGTTTTGCAACGTCCTCAGAGACCCATTCAGATCTTGTTTCAATTAAACCCACATTGTAGTATTTAGGCGTTGACTCTATTTTCTCTGGTCAGATGAACTCAGGGAGTTGGGTGGTGTATGAAATTAACCTTCAACTATTACCACAGTGGCCATGGCTAGGTGTGTTTTTAAAAGGTCAGTCGGTTGTTTTTTGCAGTGGACCAGTGGCAGACACTGGAACAGAACCCAATGTACTGTTAGGGAAAAGAGTTGCCATTTCAGTAGACCAAGTTCAGAATGTCCCATTCAGAGAGTAGACAAACAGTTTGGCACTAGAAGGGTAATTCTGTCATTTTTATCAAAATTGTCCTACTGTAATAGCCTTGTTCTTTTTAACATACTCCTGTACCGTAGTGGGATTATCCCAAATTCATGCTGTTACGAATACAATAAATACATTGCTGACAGCATTAGAACCACTGAAATGTTAAATCATTTATTTTTTAGAATCAATATTTTGGCAAGTATCTTTAATTCTCTCACTCTCATACCAGTTTATCTGAATGGAGGACCACAGTAATCACATGACCACCTATCTACTGATTCACTGATTCGTTTTCTTTCCATTATTGGTGTCAAAACATGGCTAGATTAAGCGTGGCTAGATTAAATATTTGCAGTTTGCAGTATTTCCATCTGTAGTTTTAATAGTAGCATATGTTAATTTCAGCCTCATTGATATTACACTCCTAAAACCCTGTCTTTAAGACAGTTTGACTTGATGCTTTCATCACACCTTCAAAAACCAATCAACGAGCTGCTGTCAGATCAGGACACCCACTGAATCACCCAACCCCTGTATTTGCTATCTGGTTGGGGAATTCCTGGTCATGAACTTTTCTGTGGAATGAAGCCTGAAATCAGCTCCATTGTGTCATTAGGACTTCCTGTTATTGTCAGGGGTTATCAGCAGTTGACAAAAGTGGCCCCAGGTTTTAAAACATAGTGTTACCTTAGATGGTCATTGTGGTATTTGAGAGAGACAGAGGGTCCCTTTGTGTTAGTGTGTGTGTGTGTGTGTGTGTCTGTGTCTGTGTGTATCTGCGTGTGTATGTGAACTCACCCTTTGGATAAGAGTGTCCGCTAACAGTTGTGTGGAGAGGAGTGACAACCTTTCGTGTGACCCAAAGCAGCCATGCGAAGGTGTGATCAGATCCTGGATCACACCTTCGCATTGGTTTTACACATTGGTTTTACTATCAAAGTGAGGACAGACAATTAAGAACCTTAAAATAAAATGGGTTTCTCCTAAGCCCTAACCGTAATCGTAACCTCAGTAACCTTTTATTGATGTTCTTCTTCATGATTTTATTGACAGGACAGTAGGAAGGAAACACAATGGGGGGGGGGGGGGGGGTATTTTGATGGATGCATAGAGGAAGGGCCTAGACTTTCAGCCAGTCTGAATTCAAACCCCCATCACCAGGGGGCATTTGTGGTCTGGAATTGGGAGATGAATGTCCAACACCAGAACCCTGCACTTAACCCCTAATTGTAACCCTAAACCCTAGTCTGCCCCCGCCAAATGTCCTCACTTCGCCTGATCGTCCTGAATAAGATAGTCAAACCGTAAGCTTGGCTTGAACCTCTCCAGATGAATTGTCTTGGAAATTTACCGCCCAGTTTATAAATATATACAGTAAATACAGCTACAGTTACCAGACAAACAAATCTTTATCTGATACTATTTATATCCTATGTTTTGTGTACAGGACCAGAGATAATCCCAATCAGCATGGAGATATAGTGGGGTGGATAGAGCACAGGCCTGTCAAGCATAGCTTCGAGGGAGGTCTCTCTGAAGCGTTTACTGGAAATTACTGCGGCTAGGGAATTCAAGAGACCCAAGATAGGGTGTACTCTTCTTTGGGTATAAAAAGTCTTAAAGTGTACGTTTGACACACACTCACAGAAAGTGAATTATTTTACACAGGGAGTTTGTGTTTGGATAGGTAGCTAGAAGCTATTGGATTTAATTAGTTACCTATTAACCTCTGACATCTCCTGTTGAAATTCAAATGTCACACTAGGGCTGGTATTCATTCAAACCCTGCATAGGAATGTTTAGCCACTGGTTATATATTATTCATCCCAGGCCCAAACTTCAAATTCTCACAAAAAGAAAGTATAGTAGTTACAGAAAGTCACCACCCCCTTTCAAAATGTTCACCTTTTTTGCCTTACAGATTGAAATAAAAACACACAAAATCTGACTTTATTCTGACTTTATTTATAAACTGTAAAAATGTAAACAGTAAAATACTGTATTTGGATAAGTGACTCCCCTCTCCCCTTAGAACTTGCTAAGGTATCATCAACATACTTCCAGACCACAAACCCAGCTAATTGGCCAGTCTGGTAGTATTTGTAGGTTTTATACAGTACCAAGACAAGTCTGGTAGTACTTGTAGGGTTTATACAGTACCTGGACCAGTCTGGTAGTAGTTGTAGGTTTTATACAATACCAAGACCAGTCTGGTAGTACTTGTAGGTTTTATACAGTACCAAGACCAGTCTGGTAGTACTTGTATGTTTTATACAGTACCTGGACCAGTCTGGTAGTAGTTGTAGGTTATATACAGTACCAAGACGAGTCTGGTAGTAGTAAATATCAGAATGTAAATTTAAGCACATAAAATTTGACTAGCAGCTAACAGATAACAGAATACATTAAATCTGTGCTGGTTTGGTTTAATTGATCCTTAGTAATCTATACCCACCTTGATCAGAGGGTTTTGTTGATATATGAGCTGTGTCTGAGGGATTCGAACATCTCATGAATCAGACCAACTGTTTACACAGAATGGATGAACAGAACATCAGAATGTCAAGCAAATTACATTGCAGCTTTCATAGTCTTTGTCTTTGAGGAGGGGTTTGTGTCACTGTAGCAATGTTAAATCAAATCCATATCAATCCAAATGTTAGTTTAAAACCTGGCGTGGCACGGTTTGGTTGGCGGCATGTTTAACACTGCTGGCATGGGCATGGTTTCCCCTGTGTTGACTAAACAGACTTCCTGTTCTTTTGCATAGTAACTTCACACTGGAAAGGATGTGCTGAAGTGAAGTAGTTTTTACAGTGAACTGAAGGGACGCTGTGAATCACATAGTGAGATGTTCTGTTATTGTTCTACGGACAACATTCCAAAGATACAAGAAGACTCTCAAACAGATTTGTTTGTAAAACCCCAGTTGTATGAGCTGGAATCAACCAAGTACGGTATACTGTAGCAAATTAAAGCTGGTGTTCTAGGATACAATATGGATTAGTTAGTTCCTGGATTGTGTGACTTTGACTTTTCGGGGTCAGATTTCATCACAGGAATGGCCTCCCACTTTTGTCTCCTTACAAAACTGTCTGTTTGAAAGGAACCGCCAAGACTATGGACGAATAGTTCCGCTCAGAGGGTGCTCAGAGGGTGCTCAGAGGGTGCTCTTGGGGTGCATTCTGGTGCACACAGTTGTATATTAACTTATGGAGGGACTAGATGTAACGCCTCATTGGGGATTTCTGTTTAGTGGTACATATGGTTTGGCCTTGCTGCTACTAATGGTGGCCTTCATATCATATCAACACCCACATCCACGGTGTGTCTGTCAGGTTGATGGAGATTTAAGATGGATTTTAAAAATAGTGATGTTTTTCTTAATACTATTATATCCTTAAACCAAATCATTTTGAAGTAGTTCTGCCTTGTACTTTATGAATAGCTTCCCATGCTTTATCAGGGTTTTTTTTGCTTCTTGCTCTGGTACCTTCATATTTGTGTGGTTGCGGTGGGCTGTGGCAGTTAAGACTGTGCAACCACACAGTCACTCCGAATCCATTCAATTCCGTATCTCGCTCTCTTGCTCTCTTTGATTTGACTCTCACTCCCACCTCTAACTCTCATTTTCTATCTTACTATATATCACTTTTGTTCTCTTTTCTCCAACTGCTCTTACTCTCCCTCTCACTCTGTCTAACTCCCCCCACACACACACACACATAAGACACAGCCTAAACATGAACATTAATGTGCTCAACATATTTTCCTTTTATATGTTTGACATTTAAAATCTTGTTTTTGTAAAGGCATTTCAGACTGGTCAGTATTACAGTTTTTTGGGAGGGGGTTTGGGGAGTTGTAGTCTGTTCGACTAGCGGTTTACACATTTACATTTAGGTCATTTAGCAGACACTTATTCCAAGTGACTTCCTGTATATTTGCCATGAAGGTAACATGACAGTGCGGGTGTTTAAGCTGTGTGTGTGTGTGTGTGTGTGTGTGTGTGTGTGTGTGTGTGTGTGTGTTTCTGACTTAACTTTATCACAGTAGCATAAATATCCCAAAACTGGTGGTGGAAATAGAATAGGTTTACTAATGGGGACATTTTAAACTGGTTATGTTAAGGGTACGAGGAGAGAAATAATAGATAGCCTTTCCGGCCTCCACAAGGGTAGGAGAACAGACGTGTTTGTGTGGGTGTGTCTGTGTATTTTACCACACTGATGCCTCTGTCTGTCTTTGTTTTTAAACACACATTCTTAAACACACACGTGTGCTATAAATAGGTAACCATGACAGCGAACCCTGAGGGGCGGGACCCTATAGGTCTGCTTCCTGTCCTGGAATAGTGAACAGTAGCCCTGTTACAGTTGGTTGCAAACACAGATGTCGTCCCTCCTTCTGCCTGGCGGAGTGTTTCCAGGACTGATGGGTGAATGTGTTCAGGACTGATGGGTAAATGTGTTTCAGGACTGATGGGTGAATGTGTTCAGAACTGATGGGTAAATGTGTTTCAGGACTGATGGGTGAATGTGTTTCAGGACTGATGGGTGAATGTGTTCAGAACTGATGGGTGAATGTGTTCAGGACTGAAGTGTTCAGGCCTTCATGAGGGACTTTCCTGGATTGTTTGAAGGAGCAACTCACTGACTCACGATCTCCACACCCCTTCCTCTGTGTTGGATTGAAGTAGCAAAGAGGCTGATGAAACGAACAGTAACAGCCTGAGAAATGAACAGCCGGGACATGCACGTACATGCACACGGACCGTGCACGTACAAACACACAGACCGTGCACGTACATACACACGGACCATGCACGTACAAACACACAGACCATGCATGTACATACACTCAGACCGTGCACGTACATACACACGGACCTCTTTCTGTCCTCTTTGTGTTCTCATTCTTGTATTGATATATCTGCATTCAAATGCAAATTCACATTATGATTTCTGATTCCACTTAGTGAACTGTGTTTTAGCATTACAGTCAGAGGTTTGGTAGGTAGTACTAAAGTCAGATACTTAGTAAGTAGTACTATATGCAGAGTTTTGGCAGCTTTGCCACAGTCAGAGGTTTGGTAGATAGTACTACAGTCAGAGGTTTGGTAGATAGTACTACAGTCAGAGGTTTGGTAGATAGTACTACAGTCAGAGGTTTGGTAGATAGTACTACAGTCAGAGGTTTGGCAGATAGTACTACAGTCAGAGGTTTGGTAGATAGTACTACAGTCAGAGGTTTGGCAGATAGTACTACAGTCATTGTTTAACTATCTATGACTGCAGTCAAGTCACTCTTATCCAGAGTGACTTAATAATGTCCCTAGGGCATCATGAAACAGAGAACTGTTCCACTTTTCCATCATTTTTAATTGTCTTTAATACTTCATGTTGAGTGAACCTTGCATGAAGATATGAAGAGATGGTTTACTGTGTTCCAATACTTAAGAACAGGACATGCTCCAGACTTCCGCATTGAACAGCAAACACACTATAGTTTACTACTGAGACTTCCTCACGTAATAATTTTTCTAAAAAAAAAACAGAATAATGTAAGCATCCCGTTTTTCTATGTAGTAGGACTGTCAAACTAAGTCCTTTAGAGATATACTTCTCTAATGGAATGCACGTTGAAATATTGTTTTGTATCATGTATAAACTTCTATCATCTTGTCTTATTATGGTCTGGTCTCATCTTGTATTGTCTCATCTTGTCTTGTCTCATCTTGTCTTGTATGGTCTTGTCTCATCTTGTCTTGTATGGTCTCTTCTCATCTTGTCTTGTATGGTCTTGTCTCATCTTGTCTCATCTTGTCTTGTATGGTCTTGTCTCTTCTTGTCTTGTATGGTCTTGTCTCATCTTGTCTTGTATGGTCTTATGATGTCTTTTATGGTCTTGTCTCATCTTGTCTTGTATGGTCTTGTCTCATCTTGTCTTGTCTCTTCTTGTCTTGTATGGTCTTGTCTCATCTTGTCTTGTATGGTCTTGTCTCTTTTTGTCTTGTATGGTCTTGTCTCATCTTGTCTTGTATGGTCTTGTCTCATCTTGTCTTGAATGGTCTTGTCTCTTCTTGTCTTGTATGGTCTTGTCTCCTCTTGTCTTGTATGGTCTTATGTTGTCTTGTATGGTCTTGTCTCATCTTGTCTTGTATGGTTTTGTCTCATCTTGTCTTGTCTCTTCTTGTCTTGTATGGTCTTGTCTAATCTTGTCTTTTATGGTCTTATCTCTTCTTGTATTGTATGGTCTTGTCTCATTTATTTTTTTAGGTCTTGTCTCTTCTTGTCTTGTATGGTCTTGTCTCATCTTGTCTTGTATAGTCTTGTCTCATCTTGTCTTGTATGGTCTTGTCTCATCTTGTCTTGTCTCTTCTTGTCTTGTATGATCTTGTCTCAACTTGTCTTGTCTCATCTTGTCTTGTATGGTCTTATCTCTTCTTGTCTTGTATGGTCTTGTCTCATCTTGTTTTTTATGTCTTGTCTCTTCTTGTCTTGTATGGTCTTGTCTCATCTTGTTGCATCTTGTCTTGTTTGGTCTTGTCTCACCTTCTTTTGTATGGTCTTGTCTCAACTTGCCTTGATTGTACTACAGTCATTGTTTTATTATCTATGACTGCAGTCATAGGTTTGGTAGATAGTACTACAGTCAAAGGTTTGGTAGATAGTACTGCAGTCAGAGGTTTGGTAGATACTACTAGAGTCAAAGGTTTGGTAGATAGTACTACAGTTAGAGGTTTGGTAGATAGTACTACAGTCAGAGGGTTGGTAGATAGTACTACAGTCAGAGGGTTGGTAGATAGTACTACAGTCAGAGGGTTGGTAGATAGTACTACAGTCAGAGGGTTGGTAGATAGTACTACAGTCAGAGGGTTGGTAGATAGTATTACAGTCAGATATTTGGTTGTATGAGAGATCTATAAACCAGTTAGTTACAGATCATGGATATAGTGACAGGGGATATTTGAAAGTGGAATATGTTTGTCTGGGAAAAAATTAAACGTACAATCTTTTCCGTAATGTTCCAGGTCAAAACTGGTACTAGAGGCTGGCTCTGGAGGCCTCATAGGGTACCTCATGGAAAACTGTTTAACAGATGAAATGGCAACACGGTTTAGCTGTGAGCCCTGTCCTGTTATGGCCACTTGGTCTGCATTGGTGTTGGGGAGACTTTAACTTGCCCACCACAAGAAGCAGAAGTAATCCATCTACAATCTCTGTTCCCCCAAAAACTGCCAAAACATGTTGCTTCAAAAGAATGGGAATTCAAAAACAAAATCACTTTGACAAAAAACAACCCAACAAAAATTAGTTAAAAAGGTTTCTCAAGCCCACCTTTAGTGGTCCCTAAATATGCCCCGAATTTTGGCAAACCAACAGAAATGACCGCAAGAATTTGGAGTGGGAGAAGTAAAAAGTGTAAAAATAAAATAAAATCACGCTGTGACTAGGGCCTGTTAAGTGTCATTGTTTATAGTAGTTAATATTTTAGTGCCCAACTCCCCCCGTTCTCTCCTTCCCCAGAATAAATTCCATGGGTCAATGAAGAGCGTAAAGAAGAAGCAGAGAACATGTCGTTGTTCCAGCTGGACTTTGCTAAGAAAAAAGAAAGAGGTGAGAACCGTAGACGCAAATTTCTCTGATGGCCCATGCTGCCTTTGGTTAACACACGCATTTTTGTTTATTAATAAAATTGTAATCTATTGTTTCACATCCTCTAAACCTATTCTTCTCTCCATTTGGTTATGAATGATAAATATTTGTATTTTATTTGTTGCACTTTTTAAAATCCTTTTACAAGTGGCTTGATCCACCCCCAAACATCTCTCACCCACTCCTTTTCTCTGTTCTTTTTTCTCAGAGTTGGAGAGGAAACTCAAGGCAAATGACAGAGAGTATAACCTCTCCTTCAAGTATGCTGTGAGTTAAATTGAATGCGTCTGTGTGTGTGGGTGAGTGCGCATGTGTGTGCGTCTGCGTGTGTGTGTGAGAAACATTGATTTTGTATGGACAACACTAGAAAAGGTATTGATTATTATTTGGATTATTGTTATAACTAATTTAGAGGTTCCTCTTATCTAGAGTGACTTAATAATGTCCTTAAAGCGTCATGAAACAGAGAACTGTTCCACTTTTCCATCATGTTTAATTGTCTTTAATACTTCATGTTGAATGAACCTTGCATGAAGATATGAAGAGATGGTTTACTGTGTTCCAATACTTCAAAACAGGACATGCTCCAAACTTCCGCGTTGAACAGCAAACACACTTTACTACTTCAATAAAAGACCTGAATAATGTAAACATCCCGTTTTTCTGTGTAGTAGGACTGTCGAGCTAAGTCCTTCAGAGAAATGCTTCTCTAATGGAATGCACGTTGAAAGCGGCCTGAAAGAGATTTACATACTTATGCAGAGTTGTTTATCGCTCAATCTAACCTTTCCTCAAACAAAACTCTGTCAATGACTTGTTTGTATGTCTTGTTATGTATCATGTATAGACTTTTATCATCTTGTCTTATATGGTCTGGTCTTGTCTTGTATGGTCTTGTCTCATTGTGTCTTTTACGGTCTTGTCTCCTCTTGTCTTGTACGGTCGTGTCTCATCTTGTCTTGTATGGTCTTGTCTTGTCTCATCTTGTATGTTCTTGTCTTGTCTCATCTTGTCTTGTATGGTCTTGCCTCATCATACCTATTGTCTTGTACCATCATCTTTTATCTTCACATATCATCTTCTTTTTGTATGTATTGTCTTGTTTTATATCACATTGTTTGTATCGTCTTGTCTTCTGTCATCTTGTCTTGTATCATATTTCATTATACAGATGTTGAGTGGTTTTTATTAGTTTTTATTTCCTGTTAGTCTAGAAATGTTAGATATAAATAATAAATGTATTTTACCTTCAATGAGTTCTACTGATGTAGCTATACTGCTCTGATGGAGGCCCAGACAGAGAGAGATATGAAAAGGTTTACACAGCAGGCACGTTTTAATGGCTTTGAGCTCCTTGTTGGTGTCTTGCCTGTGTTCTTCCTCTATGGTTTTCACACAGCGTGACTCTCTTTTCCTCTGTGTTCCCCAACCAGACTAATGCCATTAAGACGTCCAAATACAACGTGTTCACCTTCCTGCCTCTCAACCTCTTTGAACAGTTCCAGAGAATTGCCAATGCTTACTTTCTCATTCTGTTGCTACTCCAAGTGAGTGTAACACACACACACACATTTTACACAATTGGAAGTACAACATAACAGGATATGACTGAATGAAGTGCATTAGGGCAGGCCAAACCTTATCGTCTCAGATCTTGTTCTGGAGGCGGGCCTTCACCCGAAGTGAGTGATGGACTGAATTAGTGACAATGGAGTCACTCAGTTGGCGTCGTGACTTTAAAACAGCTATGTTTAGAGAAAGGTAATAAATAGGTTTGAGTAGTGACAGGCACTAACTCTCAACATTGAGGCAACCATCCTCTTCAGTGGTGTTGCAGGGGTAGATCTGCTTGCATACCAAGATTAATTAAGGGGAAAAGACAATGTGTTGCATGCAGATTAAGGCTTTCAGGAAGTGAGATACTAAGAACACGAAGTTGATCCTCAGCATTTGGGTTTACAAACAACCCACACCAGACCTAGAGTAAACATTTCACAGCTTAAAATATCTATAAACATCCAGGGACATTTACTGAAGACTTTGTCCAGCACGGCCGCCATGTTGGTTCAGTGAATCACTGCAATATGGAGATGCAACAGTATGAGATAATCGCCAACAGTTCCCTATTAAATGACCTGGTGACAGGATGACTCATATGAACATGACATTTTGGGTATGACTGTTTTTGTTGAATATCATGTCTGTGTTGTGTCTGTGTTGCGTCTGTGCTGTGGTAGTTGATTCCGGCAATCTCGTCTCTGTCCTGGTTCACGACTGTGGTTCCTCTGGTCCTGGTGCTGTCTGTGACCGCTGCCAAAGATGCTACGGATGACATAGTGAGTATTAACATGTGATATTGAACTACAGGAAACATAGTGAATATTTACAGGTAATATTGTACAGTATGGACTACAGGAAACATAATGAGTATTACCAGGTGATATTGAACTACAGGAAACATAGTGAGTATTTACAGGTGATATTGAACTACAGGAAACAGGCAGTATTTACAGGTGATATTTTACAGTAGGAACTACAGGAAACATAGTGAGTATTAACATGTGATATTGAACTACAGGAAACATAGTGAGAATTTACAGGTGATATTGTACAGTATGGACTACAGAAAACATAGTGAGTATTACCAGGTGATATTGAACTACAGGAAACATAGTGAGTATTTACAGGTGATATTGTACAGGATGAACTACAGGAAACTGAGTATTAACAAGTGATATTGTACAGTATGAACTTCAGGAAACAGTGAGTATTTACAGGTGATATTGTACAGTATGAACTACAGGAAACATAGTGAGAATTTCGAGAATGTCTTAATGTTTGGTCTTTTTGAGATTAACAGACAATGTCCAGGTGTGACGTAACCGTAGCGGATGATGTAATAGTCGCTGTTGCCCCTCTCTGTATTCAGTCATGTTGTGTTAGTTGCTCAATGATCCCACTTCTGCCTCTTCTCTCTATTTCTATGGTTGCCGTTGCCGTGATTATTTTCAGTTACTGAGGAAGATATCAGGAAGATATCTGAGTAACAATACAAATCTCTGTCTGAACCAGCCCAGCTCTCAGTTCCTTTATGGCCACCGAGGATATAACCTGATGTTACTAAATTATTCTGATGCTGTGTTTTCAGAAGTTTGTTCAATGGCAACTTCATAAATCAAGCAGGAATCTGGTTCCCTAAACAATGAAAGGAAAATGACTTTTGAGTTAAGCACTGATATGGCCAGTCGTGTGAACAGGAAACCTGATACCGAGGCAATTTGGAATATGTTGTGTAGTTTGGTTACAAGTGAACATCAAGTATCAGAACAAGAGGGTGGTTTGTTAGGCTAGTGAAGTAGTGATACTGACCTTTTCTGGCTGCATGGTCCACCAACTCCCCCAGATGGTTGCTTTTTGTGTGGTCATTGCATTTCAAGATGACAATTTTCAGCATTGTGTTGTGGGAAATTAGAGCTCTTTGGCAGTCTAGTGAGTCTTTGGAAAGAAATTAAATATTTGTATGACCTCTGACATGAAAAATCTCCATAGTCAGTATTTACAGAGAGAACTGCCAAATAGATGCTATGTAATTATTTAGTCACCAGCAAAACATGTCCAACAATTATTAATCTATAATTATGAGGATGAATAATGAAGATTAGATTAGGTAGTAATTTTCATCATTTGTACTTTTTTATATTGTTTTTATATACAGGGAGACAAACTAACACCAGTAGCTGTGTTTTTAATATAAAAAATAACGCATAAATGCAGAAATACACAGTCATTTACACACACTCATTAAGAAAAACAGATACAATTAACAGTGAAAAGATCTGATGTCAATGTTTCAAATAATAGGCACCAAAACATCCAGTTTAGACAATAAATCTGTAATTAATTCCACATACATGGTCCAACATTACTAAAGAGCACTTCCTGATTGTGGTAAAAACTGCAGTGTTCACGAGATTAGCAAATGTTGCAACTATGAGAGCTGTTAGATACATCTGAAGTATTTGCTCTACTGCTTTGTAAATAAACTACAGTTTATCTCCTAAAGAGGCTCAACTTCCCTTCAGACACAAAGCCCAGTGGTGACTTCTAAACCCCGAACACAATAATAAACAGCGTGAATCTGCGGCATGAAGATAATATCACCATTGTCGGAACAGACATGAAAATGGCCTGAACAATACTTTTCCTACTAACAAACAAAGGCTGCGTGGGACCGTGTGTGTGTGTGTCACTAATGTGTGTGTGTGTCACTAATGTGTGTGTGTGTCACTAATGTGTGTGTGTGTGTGTCACTAATGTGTGTGTGTGTCACTAATGTGTGTCTGTGTGTGTCACTAATGTGTGTGTGTGTGTGTGTGTTTGTCCTCTGTTTTCATTTTCGTCAGAACCGCCACAGGAGTGACAAACATGTGAACAACCGGAAGGCGACGGTGCTCATCGATGGACAGTGAGTTTCTCAGCTTGACATGTGGTTTCCTGCTGAACAGAGTTCATGAACCAAACTTTGAGGTTGTGTCACTGTTGTGTCACTGGGTGTGAACCTCTGACATCTGGGGTAACATTCCATCTTGTACATTTTCTCCTGTGCGGTCTTCAAACGTGATGAAGCAACACTCTCCTCTGCCTTTGTCTGTCATCTCCCTGTCTCTCTCTCCAGGCTACAAAGTGAGAGGTGGATGAACGTCCAGGTGGGGGACATCATCAAACTGGAAAACAACCAGTTTGTTACGGTGAGAATCGAGAGCTTCGCTGTCGCCCGTTTTCCGGTCCAGAGCGTTTCGCGCCGCTGCTCACAGCTCTCCTCTGTCTGTGTGATTCCAGGCAGACCTACTGCTGCTCTCGAGCAGTGAACCTCTGAATCTGGTCTACATAGAAACGGCTGAACTGGACGGGTGAGTTCGCGGGGGCAGGTAATGTCCCTGTCAAGCCTGCTTGTCCGTCTGCCGTGCAAGGGATTTCTATTACTTATGTTCTCGCGACTCCTCTCCTCTCCTCACCCACTCCTCTCCTTCTCCTCTCCTCCCTCCTTCCTCTACTCATCCACTCCTCCCCTCAGGGAGACTAATTTGAAGGTGAAGCAGGCTCTAACGGTCACAGGAGACATGGGGGACAACATCCAGAAGCTTGCCGCCTTCAACGGTGAGTTCGTCACACACAGGGAGTGACATCACGGGACATGGTTGCCCCATTGCTTTCATAGTAGTGACAGAGGTGTAGTGCTAATTAGCGGTAGAGGTGTAGTGCTAATTAGCGGTAGAGGTGTAGTGCTAATTAGGGGTAGAGGTGTAGTGCTAATTAGCACAGGCAATTGTCCAAATATGAACAGACTAGCTAAACATTGTGGTTAAGTGCTTCAAATAAAAATACCTGCATACCCTCCTCTTTCTGTCCTTCGCTGCTGCCTGTTCCTCCCCTACCTTTCCCTGAAGGCGAGGTGCGCTGTGAGCCCCCGAACAACCGCCTGGACCGTTTCACAGGAACGCTGAATAATGCCGGACAGAAATACTCTCTGGACAATAACAGGATCCTACTCCGGGGCTGCACTCTCAGGAACACCGACTGGTGCTTTGGACTGGTGCTGTTCGGAGGTGAGAGGTCAGATTTAGGCTCACAATCAGGATGTAAGGATATGTCAGTCAAATGTTATTGACAGTTTGTCTACAAAATAAACAATTTAGGGAATGACTTCAAACACTGATGTTGATATTGAGGGAATAACCAGAAACATGGTGAAAACTTGGTGTCACACAACGATTATGATCTATTGTCCTCCACTATGAGTCAGTGATTCTGATCTATTGTCCTCCACTATGAGTCAGTGATTCTGATCTATTGTCCTCCACTATGAGTCAGTGATTCTGATCTATTGTCCTCCACTATGAGTCAGTGATTCTGATCTATTGTCCTCTCCTATGAGTCAGTGATTCTGATCTATTGTCCTCCACTATGAGTCAGTGATTCTGATCTATTGTCCTCTCCTATGAGTCAGTGATTATGATCTACTGTCCTCCACTACGAGTCAGTGATTATGATCTACTGTCCTCTAATATGAGTCAATGATAATTTAAACCATGTTTTGGTGAAGGTCCAGAGACTAAGCTGATGAAGAACTGTGGGAAGACCACGTTTAAGAGGACCAGCGTGGACCGTCTGATGAATGTACTCGTACTCTGTGTGAGTCCAGTAGATACCGTGTTTCAGACCCCATTCAGGGACTTATATTTAGGGTAAATAGATCTATTTCATAGATCCGTCATCCTATATGTTCCCCCCTATTGACTGTTGTAGATATTTGGCTTCCTGGCGGTGATGTGTACCATCCTGGCCATTGGCAACAGGATCTGGGAGCAGCGCTGGGGGTCCGACTTTACAGCCTTCCTGCCAAGAGAGGATGGAGTCAATGCCTCCTTCTCCGCCTTCCTTACCTTCTGGTCCTACATTATCATCCTCAACACCGTTGTGCCGATCTCTCTCTATGTCAGGTCTGTCTTTCTCTATGTCAGGTCTGTCTTTCTCTATGTCAGGTCTGTCTTTCTCTATGTCAGGTCTGTCTTTCTCTATGTCAGGTCGGTCTTTCTCTACGTGAGGTCTGTCTCTCTCTACGTTAGGTCTGTCTCTCTCTACATCAGGTCTGTCTTTCTCTATGTCAGGTCTGTCTTTCTCTACGTCAGGTCTGTCTTTATGTCGGATCTGTCTGTCTTTACGTCAGGTCTGTCTGTCTCTATGTCAGAACTGTCTGTCTTTATGTCAGGTCTGTCTGTCTCTATGTCAGAACTGTCTTTCTCTACGTCAGGTCTGTCTCTCTTTACGTCAGGTCTGTATTTCTCTATGTTCGGTCTGTCTCTTTCTATTTCAGGTCTGTCGGTCTGTGTCCGTCAGATCTGTCTATATCCCTCTACATCAGGTCTCTCTTTCTTTCTCTATGTCAGGTCTCTCTTTCTTTCTCTACGCCAGGTCTCTCTTTCTTTCTCTACGTCAGGTCTCTCTTTCTTTCTCTATGTCAGGTCTCTCTTTCTTTCTCTATGTCAGGTCTCTCTTTCTTTCTCTATGTCAGGTCTCTATTTATTTCTCTATGTCAGGTCTCTCTTTCTTTCTCTATGTCAGGTCTCTCTTTCTCTATGTCAGGTCTCTATTTATTTCTCTATGTCAGGTCTCTCTTTCTTTCTCTATGTCAGGTCTCTCTTTCTTTCTCTATGTCAGGTCTCTATTTATTTCTCTATGTCAGGTCTCTCTTTCTTTCTCTATGTCAGGTCTCTCTTTCTCTATGTCAGGTCTCTATTTATTTCTCTATGTCAGGTCTCTCTTTCTTTCTCTATGTCAGGTCTCTCTTTCTTTCTCTATGTCAGGTCTCTCTTTCTTTCTCTATGTCAGGTCTCTATTTATTTCTCTATGTCAGGTCTCTCTTTCTTTCTCTATGTCAGGTCTCTCTTTCTCTATGTCAGGTCTCTATTTATTTCTCTATGTCAGGTCTCTCTTTCTTTCTCTATGTCAGGTCTCTCTTTCTTTCTCTATGTCAGGTCTCTCTTTCTTTCTCTACGTCAGGTCTCTCTTTCTTTCTCTATGTCAGGTCTCTCTTTCTTTCTCTACGTCAGGTCTCTCTTTCTTTCTCTATGTCAGGTCTCTCTGTCTGTCTTTCTCTACATCTGCTTGTTTTTTAACATTACATGATGAGCTACTTTGCAGTCCTTCAAGCTGATCCGAGGATAATGTAATGGGAGGGTAACGAAGGTGTCAGCAGTGAGGGTAATGTTCTGTGTGGGTAATGAGGGTAATGGTACGTGTGGGTAATCATTGCATTGTAATGTCTGGGGTTGCAGCATGGAAGTAATCCGTCTGGGGAACAGTTTCTACATCGACTGGGACAGGAATATGTATCACGCCCACAGCGACACCCCGGCCGAGGCGCGTACCACCACCCTGAACGAGGAGCTGGGCCAGATCAAATACATCTTCTCCGACAAGACCGGAACCCTCACTCAGAACATCATGACCTTCAACAAGTGTTCTATCAATGGGAAGTCTTACGGTGAGAAACACAGCACAGTGCAATACATACATACACATGGGGCGTCAGACTGCAACTGCCGTCACACCACCCTGCCCTGTGTCGTCTCACCACCCTGCCCTGTGTTGTCTCACCACCCTGCCCTGTGTCGTCTCACCACCCTGCCCTGTGTCGTCTCACCACCCTGCCCTGTGTCGTCTCACCACCCTGCCCTGTGTCGTCTCACCACCCTGCCCTGTGTCATCTCACCACCCTGCCCTGTGTCGTCTCACCATCCCTGCCCTGTGTCGTCTCACCACCCTGCCCTGTGTCGTCTCACCACCCTGCCCTGTGTCGTCTCACCACCTTGTTTAAAAGCCTTGTTAGCTCTTGTTGTCAAAATCCCCAAATCACATTTTGCTTAGGGCCCCCAAAAGGCTAGGGCCGGCACTGACTTCCTATCATATTGGTTTGACTGCTACGCTTTGTTAACTCGCTTCAAATGGATCCTAATGAAATGATTCAAATAAACTACATTAGTCAAGTAACATTTATAGTCCTGTAACAAACAATACTGCAGACTATTCAACTAACAATGAAGGACTTCAGGAGTAACGTAAAGCATTTGACACATTTGGTGGAATTGAGGCATAACAAACTCATTGTACGGACACACACTGACCACCTTCCTTGACTGTGAATTTCAAATATTTTCTCCAGGGGATGTGATTGACTACAATGGTCAGAGACTGGAGATTAATGAGGTATCAGTTTTTCATTGACTATTATTTAGCAATTTTACTGTACTGTATTTATTTATTTAAATTCCATTGAACTGTTTTCATACATGAGTTTTATTTATTGCTAAAACATGTTGAAATGTTTTAGTTGACTAAGAAAAATGATTGATTGATATGTAAAATATACCATGTAAAATATACCAAATACACCACACATTCTAGCTAGTTAAACAAAAGCCAGACATTTCACATACGAGAGTGTCTTTCCTTAGGTGTATTTACGCTGTAGCCCTTCAACACTACGTACAGCAACAAACATGGGGTCAAAGGTTCAGTACTGCTTCTCCCCTCCCCCCCTCCAGAACACAGAGACGGTGGACTGGTCGTTTAATCCACTGGCTGACCAGCGCTTCTCCTTCCACGACCACTCCCTGGTGGAGGCCGTGAAGCTGGAGAGTCCTGAGGTCCACACCTTCTTCCGACTGCTGTCTCTCTGCCACACCGTCATGGCCGAAGAAAAGAGAGAGGGTGAGTAAGGAGAGACTGAGAAAAAAGTTTGGGCAACAGAAAGGATGGGAGTAGGGAGAAAGAGCAGGAAAATGACACCACTTAGACCACAGGAAATGACATCACTCCCTCTGCACAGGTGAGCTGCTGTACCAGGCGCAGTCGCCTGATGAGGGCGCCTTGGTAACCGCTGCACGCAACTTCGGCTTTGTGTTCCGCTCGCGAACACCAGAGAGTGTCACGGTCGTAGAGATGGGAAAACAGCGCTGCTACGACCTCCTCGCCATTCTCGACTTCAACAACGTCCGCAAGAGGATGTCCGTCATTGGTAAGCGCCCGATTTTGAAACAAATATCAAGGATTTGAGTTCCTGGGCACTGAATGTGGTGCTCCGTTCTAACTGTGTTCGTGTGTCTGTGTTTGTGTGTCTTTGTGTCTGTTTTTGTGTGTCTGCGGTGTGTCAGTGCGGAGTCCAGAGGGGAAGCTGTGTCTTTACTGTAAAGGAGCAGACACCATAATATATGAGAGGCTACACCAGTCCTGTAGCAAGCTGATGGACATCACCACTGAACACCTCAATGTACGATACAAAAATCTAACACAACTGGGACATTTTCCATCCTTTTTTTTTGTTTGAATGTTAAGGTTAGCGTGAGGGCTACAATATAAAACGGTAAAAGTAATGTCTCTGAAAGGGCTAAAACCTAAAAGTGTGTGTGTGTGTTCTGTGTTCCTCCAGGAGTATGCAGGTGAAGGCCTGCGGACCCTAGCTTTAGCCTGCAAGGACCTGGACGAGAAGTACTTCAAGGAATGGCAACAGCGCCACCATGTGGCCAGCACAGCCCTGGAGGACAGAGAACAAAAACTAGATCTCCTTTATGAGGAGATAGAGAAGGACCTGATGGTAGGGAAAAATCAACAACTGAACCAGAGTCACTTCTACAGATTACAGGTTGAGATCATTACTTACAGTTTTTCTCAGTCGCTTTGGTGCGTTTTTCACATCATCCCTGTGCAAAATAATAAGTGCATTTCTCAGAACAATTTGTACAAACTGCAATATACAATAGATACGTTTCTAAAGCTAGTCAGTCACTAGAAATCCTTAGTACATCTCTCAAAAGTAAATATTCATGCCAATGATCATGTCAGTGTCCTCAGAATGATAAGTCATTGAGTCGTTCACAAACAAGGTCGTCAAAATGTTTAGGCGTGTTGTCAATGTAACTGTGTACTTTGACCGTATTACCTGATGTGAACTTAGGCTACAGTTTGGATGACAGTTACTGTATTGAAAATGCACAAAGCACTTCTATGGCATGTATCAATTTCAACAATACTATTAACATATTACTGTGTGTGGTTTATTGATTGAAAGGGATTTTTTTTCACAGCTTTTACTAGTGCTACTTTATGAAAGACAAAAGGAAAAATATTTACTGTAAGAAAAAGAAAAGGGGCACAAAGAAAAAACATTTTTTCTAGAAAGAAACACCCCTAAGGCACAACTTTGTCTACACATCCAGACGTTCCTGTCTGAAGGCCCACATATTCTCATCCACATAATACTGGTTATTTTCCCTTGCAATGCAACGTGGAAAGAATCTTCTGGAATGCCTCATCCATCCTCTGCAGGGGTCTACACATGCTGCATCCATTGCAGCCAGCAGGGTCATCTGTGTGTGTGTGTGGCTGACGATCATACACCTTCCACCTCCATGCTGAAAATAACTCCCCAATTGGGTTAAGGAATGGTGAATAAGGTGGGAGGAATTCTACGAGCATCCTCGGGTGGGTCACAGACCATTGCCTTATGATGTTTCATTGATGGAAACTCACATTATCACAAATGACCACATACAATCCTCTCTAAACAGACCCCTCTCATTATCAGGGATGAGAGCCCTGTAGAGAGTCTCTTAAAAGGTGAGTAGATGCTGGGTGTTGTATGGGCCTATAAGGGGGATATGGGTTAGGACACCATGCTCCGAAATAGCAGCACACATGGTGATATTTCCTCCCCGTTGACCTGGCAAATCCACAGTAGCTCTGTGACCGATGATATTCCGACCCCGCCTTCTGCATTTGGTCAGGTTGAAGCCAGCCTCACCACCTATACCAAGTCATGAGAGGGTTCACTTGATTCCAACTCCATTATACGCTATATCCCAGAACACACAGTTTAATTTGTTTTGGTAAGGAAGTGGGGCATAAAATGTACATATATTGCATGTTCCTTCCACAGCAATGGAAATGTGTGCAGTTTATGCTTACTGTACTATGTATCACTATAACATGTTGCTGTAAAGTAGTTACAGAGATACATGTTTTACCTGGACATACTGGCACCACAGCAAAAGGTCTAATAGAAATGTGTGAAACTATGCTTGACAGTTTATGACAAATAGGGCAACAATTTTGCATGTTATGGCTTATGCAAGGAACTGATGCCTAGATGTTTTGAGGGCTAAGACTATTCAACAGAGAACCATCTACTATATTTTGATCAACATGACATGAGCAATTGAAAATGTGGAAAAAAGCTGACACTTGTACATTATCAATTGGAATATGTACAAAAGCAATTGCAATTTGTTCAAAGGAATAAGAAATTGCTTTAATGATGTGACTAGATGATTTGGAATTTGTACAAGTAGTATCAAGAATTGCACTTTTGATCTAAGAAATGCACCAAAGCGACTGAGAAAAACTGTAATGTCAGTGTTTGTGGGAGAATTAACTGTGGTTAGATCAGAGTAATGTGACTAGTCGGGCCATGTTACTTGTCTCCGTTATAGAAAATGATTTTTGTTTGGCTTATCCATGAATTAGATCACTAAGAAAACTTGTGTGTGTTTGTGTGTGTGTGTGTGTGTGTGTGTGTGTGTGTGTCTGTGTGTGTGTGTGTGTGTGTGTGTGTCTGTGTCTGTGTGTGTGTGTATAGTTGCTGGGAGCTACAGCTATAGAGGATAAGCTCCAGGATGGTGTCCCTCAGACCATTGAGCAGCTCTCCCAGGCAGACATCAAGATCTGGGTGCTCACCGGGGATAAACAAGGTGAATCAATCAGATAATCAGTCAGTAAAAGCCAGGGCTGTTTCAAAAAGATTAAAAACCACTTAAAAAAAAAAAATCATATCACTCTAAAAAGACAAGCTATCTGGGGGGTTATTCAAACTGAAACAAAAATGTTTTTGAGGAACCCTTTAAATAGTTCCTTAAAGAACCTTTTGAAGAAAACATTGGCGTAAATTTTTTACAGTTTCAATGCTTAAAGATTATTCCAGGAACATTGTTAGATTAAACCAATCTAATCTGAGAAAAATGTAAATTTTACGTGATGTTGTTGCGTGTCACGTGACAGAGACTGCGGAGAACATTGGATACTCTTGCAACATGCTGCGTGAAGAGATGAACGACATCTTCATCGTATCCGCCAACAATACGGATGACGTCAGACAGGAACTGAGGTCAGACGATGTGCAGTCATGACAATGTATTGGCTCCATCTTGGCCGCAATACTGTCTTTTGTTTTGACCCTCCAGAAACAGCTCTCCAGAAACAGAATTTCCCTTTTTTTTTTGTTACCAGAAATGCGCTGAACGCCATAAAACCAGGTGCAGAGGTCTTTACACCAGTGACTAGCCTGGGTAGCAAGGTGAAGGTGATCAAGGATGAGGAGGTGGACGGGGAGTTTGGCCTGGTCATCAACGGACACAGTCTGGTGAGAGATAACACATGACACTAGTTTCTAGTTGTGTTCAAAGTGCTGTGCTAACCCCTGACCCCCCCCAGGCCTATGCCCTGGATGGCAGCATGGAGCTGCTGTTCCTGCGCGTTGCCTGCCTCTGTAAGACGGTGATCTGCTGCAGGGTGACCCCACTGCAGAAGGCCCAGGTGGTTGAGCTGGTTAAGAAGTACAAACAGGCCGTCACCCTGGCGATCGGAGACGGGGCCAACGACGTCAGCATGATTAAAGGTACAACGGGGTGGGTCAGGGTTATGGACGCCGATTGGCTGAAAGTAGGTTATAACCTCCATCTCCCTCTCCTCCGCTGCTCATATAGGAGTTGGTTATAACCTCCAACTCCCTCTCCTCAGCTGCTCATATAGGAGTTGGTTATAACCTTCCTCTCCCTTTCCTCAGCCGCTCATATAGGAGTAGGTATCAGTGGTCAGGAAGGAATGCAGGCTGTCCTCTCCTCAGACTACTCCTTCGCTCAGTTCCGTTACCTAGAGGTATGAGACACTGGCACTCATCAGTGACAGCTTTAAAATGTATTTTGCTTTTAAACATGGATTCTATTATTTTAGATTTTCTTTTGTCGTTTTTTTTTAATATTGTTATTCTTGAATTTAAATAATATATTATTAATTTCCAAAACAATACATAGATTTGAAAAGTTGTTTTTGTTTTCAGCGCCTCCTCCTGGTCCACGGTCGCTGGTCCTACTTGAGGATGTGTAAATTCCTAAGCTACTTCTTCTACAAGAACTTCACCTTCACCTTTGTACACTTGTGGTATGCTTTCTTCTGCGGCTTCTCGGCACAGGTGAGAGAAAAAGAGAAAAGAAAGTGGAAGGAGAAAAGTGTTGGGGGGAGAAAGCTAAGAGAGTGGGATTATTTCAATTTAAAAGGATTACCAATAAAATTGTCTTTGGGCTGAGGTAGGGAATCCCTTTCTGGAGTGGCACACACAAAGAAGTTTTTTGCATTTAACCAATCAGAAAGACCAGGTGTGTTGAAAGAACTGATCTTTGAACTGATCAATTAGCCCTGTTGGCTGTTGGTTAGTACAGAGATTGACTAAATTCAACACACCAACAGCCTCTTTAGTCCGTAGTTTGTAACCCTAACCCTGAGAGTCTGTCATTAAAAGTGTTAATTTCTGCTATTAAAGTTGATACTTTGGCCAAAATAAATAAATAAATAAATAATAATAATAATAAATATATATATATATATATATATATATGGAAACTAGTGAACAAAATTTTTTGTGTATGAAATAACAGAATATTACGTTTTTAAGTAAGAGTTTCAACAGGCATTTGGTTATACAACTATTCAGTATTTTTCACTTGAGGTTATTTGTGTTTTTCTTGCAGACAGTCTATGACGAGTGGTTCATTACGTTGTATAACCTCGTCTACACAGCACTACCTGTTCTGGGCATGAGTCTCTTTGACCAGGTAAGCTTGTGTGTGTGTGTGTGTATGTGTGTGTGTCTGATTATGCTTGGTCTACGTGTCTCCCACACGGACAGGCAAACATGATCAAAATGGTTTCTGAATCACACGGTAAACTGTGAAGCATGTCGCTCTGTCTCCCTCCGGTGGCCAGGATGTGAATGACATGTGGAGTTTCCAACACCCTAAGCTGTACGTCCCCGGCCAGCTGAACCAGTACTTCAGTAAGACGGCCTTCTTTAAGTGCGCCCTGCATAGCGTGTACAGCTCTGTGGTGCTGTTCTTCATCCCGTACGCTGCCATGTACGACACGGTCCGCAGTGACGGCAAAGACATCGCCGACTACCAGTCGTTTGCCCTGCTGACGCAGACCTGCTTGGTGTTCACCGTCTGCATACAGGTATGACACACAGCTTTGTAGGCAGTCTACAACCACAGGTATGACACACAGCTCTGTAGGCAGTCTACAACCACAGCTACAACCACAGCCTACAGCTACAACTACAACGACAGCCTACAGTTACAGCCTGTTCAGCACATCTACAGAAAGCTTTTGGAAATAATTGAAATCACTGCAGAATGGACCGAGGAGCCAGTTTAGATAATTAGTTAATTAAATGTAAATATTTATTATTACTAGTACTACCTGAATACAGTCCATCCATGGATGTGTTTCTGTGTCTGCCTGTCTGTCTGTCTGGCTATCTGGCCTGTCTTCATTCATGTTCAATATCTCCTTAACAAGAAGATGGTCTAAAACCAGTTTATCTCCCTTTCTCCCCTCCCTCCCCCTTTACTGTAGCTTGGTCTGGACATGTCCTATTGGACGGCGGTGAACCAGCTGTTTGTGTGGGGGAGTCTGACCATGTACTTTGCCGTCACCTTCGCCATGTACAGCAACGGCATGTACCTCGCCGCCCCTGCCTCCTTCCCCTTCATCGGTAAGTACCAGTCCTTCCTCCCCACACCACACGCTGGCCCTCAGCAATAGTTCCCTCATCTGTGAGCACCAGTCCTTCCTCCCCACACCACACGCTGGCCCTCAGCAATAGTTCCCTCATCTGTAAGTACCAGTCTTTCCTCCACACACCACACGCTGGCCCTCAGCAATAGTTCCTTCATCTGTGAGCACCAGTCCTTCCTCCCCACACCACACGCTGGCCCTCAGCAATAGTTCCCTCATCTGTGAGCACCAGTCTTTCCTCCCCACACCACACGCTGGCCCTCAGCAATAGTTCCCTCATCTGTGAGCACCAGTCCTTCCTCCCCACACCACACGCTGGCCCTCAGCAATAGTTCCTTCATCTGTGAGCACCAGTCCTTCCTCCCCACACCACACGCTGGCCCTCAGCAATAGTTCCCTCATCTGTGAGCACCAGTCTTTCCTCCCCACACCACATGCTGGCCCTCAGCAATAGTTCCCTCATCTGTGAGCACCAGTCCTTCCTCCCCACACCACACGCTGGCCCTCAGCAATAGTTCCCTCATCTGTGAGCACCAGTCCTTCCTCCCCACACCACACGCTGGCCCTCAGCAATAGTTCCCTCATCTGTGAGCACCAGTCCTTCCTCCCCACACCACACGCTGGCCCTCAGCAATAGTTCCCTCATCTGTGAGCACCAGTCCTTCCTCCCCACACCACACGCTGGCCCTCAGCAATAGTTCCCTCATCTGTGAGCACCAGTCTTTCCTCCCCACACCACACGCTGGCCCTCAGCAATAGTTCCTTCATCTGTGAGCACCAGTCTTTCCTCCCCACACCACACGCTGGCCCTCAGCAATAGTTCCCTCATCTGTGAGCACCAGTCTTTCCTCCCCACACCACACGCTGGCCCTCAGCAATAGTTCCCTCATCTGTGAGCACCAGTCTTTCCTCCCTACACCACACGCTGGCCCTCAGCAATAGTTCCCTCATCTGTGAGCACCAGTCTTTCCTCCCCACACCACACGCTGGCCCTCAGCAATTGTTCCCTCATCTGTGAGCACCAGTCTTTCCTCCCTACACCACACACAAGCCCTCAGCAAAAGTTCCTTTAAGTTCAAACTACCCCTAAGGTAAATGTCCATAAAAGCCATTCATGTTTAGGCTAATTTTACTGTCTCAATTTGTGTGTATATTTGTTTGTTTCTGCATGTGTGCCCATGCTTGTGTGTTTGTATTTGCTATTTCGACGTGTGTGTCTCACCTGTGTATCAGGCACAGCCAGGAACTCCTTGAACCAGCCCAATGTTTGGCTCACCATCCTGCTCACCTCCATCCTCTGTGTACTTCCTGTTGTGGCGTACCGCTTCCTGTTGATACAGCTCCGCCCCACTATCAACAACAAGGTAGGACCACTGTCCAATCACACACTCCTGGGGCCTCAGATTATTAACATTCTGTCTTTAACCAATCACACAGTGTATGTATGTTCTAAGGAGTCATTTTTCTTAATTTCCATAAGTGGTGAAAGGTGGCTTAAGATCAAATTCCCATTCATATTTTTTGTCCTAAACCTTACACTAACCCGAATAGAATACTGTTGTATGTAAGTTTAAATGGAGAGCAATGAGGCTCTTTCTAGTTCTTCGCCAACTGGGATGCCAACAATTCCTCTGGACTTCCAGTGACACTATTTAGTAATGACTTGAAAACCACATCTAGCATTTTGTCACCAGAGACACAAAAATGGTATTCACAAGTTCATCTAAGTCTGGGGACCAACTTCATCTCTGTCTCTAACCCTAACCCATGCCTGTCCCCGCCCTACCTATGCCCCCCCCCAGGTGATGTTCAAGGTGAGACAGGCCAAGGCCGCACCCCTCCCTCCGAAGCGACGAGCCAAGATTCGACGCAGCAGCACCCGTCGCTCCGGCTATGCCTTCTCCCACGCGCAGGGATACGGGGACCTGGTGACGTCCACCCGCTTCCTGCGCCGTCCCGCCATCGTGCCCTCGTCCGGGTTCACCCTCCTGGGTCGCACCACAGGGTTCAGCCCCATGGGCCGGTCGGCAGGATACAGCCCTACTGGGCACGCTCAGAACAACAGGCCACGGGACGTGGAGGCGACTTCGCTGCAGATGTACAGCACTGCGCAGACCCTCGGCTTATGAGGCGCCGACAGACCCGGCCTCCTGAGGAATAGGGGCGAGGGGAGGTGGAGGAGGTGGAGGAGGTGGAGGAGGTGGAGGAGGTGGAGGAGGTGGAGGAAGTGGAGCTGTTGTCTGAAGAGGAACACGTCCGGATGAACCTCAGAGGCATTCAAACACTTGCTGTAACTTAGCAACCTTATCGACGCAATTTCTACAGTGGGACCACGCCAACCTGTTCTGGCATGTAGGCTGTTTCTAACTCCAGTTGTGACTGAACTGGTTTAGCTTTAAATCCACCGTGTTTCCAACTCCAGTTGTGACTGAACTGGTTTAGCTTTAAATCCACCTTGTTTCCAACTCCAGTTGTGACTGAACTGGTTTAGCTTTAAATCCACCTTAATATTGGAATCAGTGGTGCTACATCATGGCGAGGATCTACAGGACAGAATCTCACCAGGAACAGAGTTGGAGCAAACTTACAGCACATTATCTTTTCCCCTGGCGGCAGACATTTTGGAATGGACTCGAGTGTCTGAACATTCTGTTTCTCCTTTATTCCTCCTCACGCTGTCTCCTGGTCCACTCTTAGGCCCTTTGTGCCATCAGGAGTCTTCTCATGGAAACACCGAACTCTACAGCTCAACTGTGCGACATGCTATACAAGCCCTGTGTGTATCGAAACAGATTCCCTGGAGAGGTTCTCTCTGGCTTTCAATGGAGGATTGTCCTGTTGTAGAAGGCATGACTTTGCACCCAATCTGACACAGTAGTGAAGCACTAAGCCTTATTCCTAGCATCATCCTAGATCACATTCCTGAGGCCACATTCCTTACAGCTTTTATAAACCAATTCACTAAGCACAACCAATTCAATGTGCTTAGTGAATATTCCAAAAGGCATCTGAGGTGATGGTGGGAATCCGGCCCAGGATTCTGAGAAGTATTGTACACTCCAACACTACCTATGGATGGATGGGAAGTGACATCATCAAGCTTATGTCTCAACATCCTGTCTGACTAAGATATACTCTGGGGGTCAAGATGGAGGCCATTGACTGTTTTCGAAAACCCCAAACAGTACACATTCCCGTTTAGATCCACCAGTGGACTTGATTTGGTGACCTTATAGTCACTTGTTTATATGAAAGGGATTAGATGGCTCTGATTGTTAAAATATTTGTTCAGCATTGTTTATTCACGGGCTGAATCCTCATTGGGATAATAACTTACGTTTATTTCATAACTTCAATGCTAAATCCAAAATGAAACCCTCCTTACGACATCACTCCCTCCTCGGACCTCCATCTGGGCGTTAACGTGAGTCTCCGCCATTTGCAGGGCGACATAAGCGGTTGCTTAATGCCCATGACCACTAGGGGGCCCTAACTGCTAGGGACCGCTATGGGCGTGGGCCCCAAAATAAAACTTTGCTTGGGGTCCTGAAAAGGCTAGAGCCGACCCTGTGCACAAGTCTCCCAAAGCAGAGGGAGTGAAAATGATCACCTGACCCTCCCAGGAATGGTCCAGTGATGCTGCCTCCCCCAGCAAAGGGAAATCCCATAAGGCATTGTGTGTGTGTCTTCTTTGCACATGATCAGCAACACACGAGTTAATGTCTGATTTCCGGACGTGACACATCCTGTATACAAAGCAAACTACTTCCTAAACTGGATTTTCAATAGTAAATTGTGTTTCCTCTCAAATTTGTAAATTTGAATTGCATCATTCACGGGTGTGTTTGATGTTGATGCCTAGACAATATGTGTAGATTTGGGTTGGCATCTGCGAGTTTCACAGGGACAGTGCACGTTAAACAACATCACTGTAAAAGCGACAGTTGTAATCAGCTAGGTCATCTGCTGTCCCTGGGTCCCAGATATGCAATCACGGTTAGTGTTAGACACATAGACCGACAAACAGGCCAACAGAGAGACAATGATACAGAAATCAAACTGAACTAAAAGACAAATCAAGAAAAAAAAAGGAGGACACAGCCCTGTTGGCTGGTTGGGCACCAGCAGTACGTGACATCAGCTGGTGATTTAAAAACGTGTTCATTTTGTTGTTATTTACATGTGAGTTTGAAACATGCTGATACATCAATAATGTGACACTGAGTCACCATCTGAAACATATCAAACAAGTCATCATATGCATATTTACATGTATGTTTTATATTTGAGGCATTTATCTACATTATACTGTTTCTGATATACAACAATAAATTACAGAACGTGGGGTTAATTCATATTTTAGTTGTTTTTTCCGTTTAGCAGACTGTTTTGTTCAGATATGTACATTCATATTTTTGTATTATGCAATGGTCAGATGGTCAAAGCAGCACTGACAAGAATGCTCATCAATCTGAAGATCACAATGTTGTTGTAATGACTTGATAATGTCATGATTTCTGGTAATTACCTCAAACAAACAACATGTCTTACTTGCTAAACTGTATTTGTTTGATTTCTTTGGCCTTAAACACATTTTGTTTGGGAAGAGCCCAAACAAGCTTGGATGTTCAGAACACAATATGTTCATGCAGGAGTCTTTGTCAGAATTAAAGGCATTATTTTTTTTAACAATATATTACTTATTTTTGACTGTAATGTTCGCATCACAATACTGCATATGTTAATGAAAAAGAGTCTGTGTTGGGTATTTAGTTTGGTTTGTGTAGAAGATGGAAAATTGTTCGGAATCTATCAAGTAAAAACTCTTCAGTCATTAACATAACAGTTCATTATTTCAGGTTTACACATTTTACAATTCAGGATTATTAGGCTGTATTCTTTATTTCTAGAGGTCAAAGCATTGGTTTGGACTTTTATTTCGTGACACTGAAGATACTTTACTTCCTATGCCATAGCTAGCCTGGAGAGATAGTTTCTGTTTATTATGTAGTAGTGAGAAGGGTTGCACAACTGCATCTTCCTTTCACACTCATTCTTTGAAAATGACTGATTCCTGGCAGGTAGTAATCCTCTGCTAGTTCTCAATTTCAGGGTGTTTCTCAAAAGTAAAAACGTAAGCTAATTTACTTTATAATTCCGCTAGCTTAATCACAGAGCTAGTTATTTAGCTACAAACAGTAATACCAAACAGTGTCATATATTTTGGCAGGCTTATCAACTATTTTCTCGTTAAACACTGGAAGATGCCAGAGGAGGGTCTAATCAACCACTTCACCATTTTCCGTCCTTCAGTTTGGGCACAGTTGTGTAAATGGTCGAGAGTGGAGACGGGAGGCGTTCATTTTGGCTTTAGGAATTCTTCTTCTTCCTCCTACTTCGTTCTTCCTCTTCCTCTTCTTCTTCTTCTTCTTCTTCTTCTTCTTCTGTTTTTAATGCCAGTTGGCATCCAGCTTTTGTGCTGCATTACCGCCCCCTCCTGTGGAGTGGAGTGTCCTGGAGTGTGGGACAGGGTCAAAATGATATACTACCAACCAACCACGTGCCCCTCAAATAAACTAACAATAACATAAAACCAGCACCTCCTAAACCCCGTAGCATGTTCTCCACACTAAAGTTCTGAATACCACACTCCCTCAAACTGTCCCTCAAACTCATTCTCTCCCCCCTCATACTGCCCACACTGTATCAACACAGGCTCTACTGCCTCCTCAACATCACAGTGTTCACACCACCCCGATGGATGATTTACACACAAGCATTGATTCAACCACTTGGGGGCGATGTTGAGCCACACAAACTCCAGGTGACCGTCTGAATGGGTACAAAAAATACACTTTTAAAAGCTCACACAATATTGATTAAAGGTCATACTTCCCATTTAAAATGAAACATTATACTCAAAACCATATTATCTGTCATAGAACTGTCCCTTTGTCCTCAGATGCAGAGAATTAAAAAAATAATAAAAATGAATGTATTATTGTTATAAAACCTTTATTTCAACAAGGATCACGGACAGACCAAGGTCACTTTTACAGCTGGACCCTGCGTATACAAATGTACATATACAGGTTAGTTTCAATGATTAAAAACAAACAGAAACCAGAAAAGCCTTATTCAGCCGGTCCGCAATTAATAAGTATTGTCTCTACTGGATGTGACCCCGAGTGTCCCACATGAGAGTCTGCATCTCTAACCACTATGTCACTGTGACAAACATTCGCTCAGTCGCTAGACACCATTCAGCATTGTGTTAACTAACGGTTCTTATTAAGTTAACCTCCACCACAAATAGCATCTATGAACTGTATGTCTTTTGCCACTGGCTGTTTTAACAGCTTATTAGCCAGTAGTAGGCTCACTAGCATCTACTAACTTAATAATTGGAATAGTCATGAGAACTGAGCAACTTCCAGCGAGACTGAACATTAACTTTTCTCTGCCAAAGATGTTTAATTTCACGGCACAAAAACATTTGCTACTCTTTCATTCGTGAATGACATTGACACAATAACTATCAATATAGGTGACGATAACTGACTTTCGCATCAAGTGAAAAGACGAGAGAATCGTGGAAACACCTACTCTTTGACTGCCCAAGGGGTCTTGATAAAGCCTCTATTATGCGTACTTGGAAAATCCACCAGAGATGGTTGCATCAGCCTACTGTATAACCATAAGCAGTGTTCGTTTAGGCTAACTACACTGAACAAAAGTATAAACGCAACACTTCTGTTTTTCCCCCATTTATCATGAGCTGAACTCAAAGATCTAACACTTTCTCTATGTACACAAAAGGCCTATTTCTCTCAAATATTGTTCACAAATCTGTCTAAATCTGTGTTAGTGAGCACTTCTCCTTTGCCGAGATAATCCAACCACCTCACAGGTGTGGCATATCAAGATGCTGATTAGACAGCATGATTATGGCACAGATGTGCCTTACGCTGGCCACAATCAATCAATCAAATGTATTTATAAAGCCCTTTTTACATCAGCAATCACAGTTCCCAGAACTATTTACTGCACCACCCGGGTATTGGATACCCTTTGCACACTGCTGAGAGGAATTCACAACACTTTTTAAAGCACAACAATCAAAGGCTGTGTTTGAGTCAGACGTAGAAACTGTTCCATAAATGTCCCCCAATTCCATTTGAACAAACAATATTTGAGAGAAATAGGCCTTTTGTGTACATAGAGAAAGTTTTAGATCTTTGAGTTCAGCTCATGATAAATGGGGGGCAAAAACAAAAGTGTTGTGTTTTATTTTAGGCTTAATATAACGCCGATAAGGTTATAGCCAGAGAAGTTTTTGTCTATCTGGAACAAATCCCAAGGCATAATCGGGTTTGACTCTGAGGAGATTCCAAAGTGAGACTTATAGTTTGCAGGTCTGCCTCTCTAACCACTACTATTTAACCAGGGGTAATCAGTCAGTCAGTCACTCGTTCACTCAGTAAGAGACATTCGCTATTCTTGGCCGGCTCCGCTTAGGCTGTCCGGCAAAAATCACAGAGTACAGGCAAAACAAGACGTACAATTTAGGTACGAGCAAAGATAGCACAATACAAGTAAAATATGCCAGACTGTTACAATTCTCTAACCACCTTCCCGGGGAACTCTCCACCCCAGTATCTCAATCCTCACGCTCCAGCGTTTAGATAAGCCCGTCAAACCTGCAAGATAATCTCTGCATGGATGTCTCATCCGCATGTCTCCAGGGGGACATACATGCCATGACATAGTACATAATTATCTTTTGTCTATACATGCATTTTATGTTCATCCTCGATGAATCACAGTTCCAAGAACTATTTACTGCACCACCCCGGTATTGGATACCCTTTGCACACTGCTGAGAGGAATTCACAACACTTTTTAAAGCACAACAATCAAAGGCTGTGTTAGTCAGACGTAGAAACTGTTCCAGAAATTTCCCCCAATTTAATTTGAACTTTACATGATATTATAGATTGTAAATAATGTGTCAAGAGTATGCTAAAATTTGAAGGGTTTTGCAATGTAAACGACCAGAGGGAAAATGTGAGTTTTTATTCAGGTTCATTAAAAAAACATTTATTTGACCTCTGCATCCTGTCTCTGACCCGAGCTAGAGACTTTCACCCACATCTCAGGCTATATTTCCTGACCTCTCTACTTGAACAAATGCCATTGTCTTCAATGTTATTTCTTGACTAGATTTCTATAAACGTAGGCTATAACGTCTTTGACAACCATGTTCACAATTGCTAGTTTTTGAGCCTCAGAAGTCATGGATGGTCTTCTAGAACCATCAACTGGCATCTCTCAATTCTACAAAAAAATGAGTGAAGTGTATAGAAATATTAATGTAATGTCTGTGTAATTGTCGTGTAGCCTATACTGTCCTTTTGGTGCTAGATATCCGATTTAAGAGACGCCCCAGACTAATACATCTCAATAGTTGGATTTTCGGGGATCAGGGCGGGGTGGATGGGGTTAATTAAAGAATATCCCACTATTAGAATGACCAATTTTACGAGTACAGTTTTTATCTTAGACGTTTAGGTGATTTAATCATTTGTCATTATACGTTATTGACGACATGTCAGCAATTTGTTAGGCATTTACTTTAGTTTGGTGAGGGCAATCATTATACGCTATTCCTGCGATTTCATTTTACAAATGTTACATTAGTCTGGGTGACGGACCCCATCAGACTACGAGTCGACCAGTAGCTATAGTCTCCAAAAAGCTGATCATCTACGTAGGCCTATTGCGCCTTACGGAATCCGTATGCAGGATTAGCTGAAACAATACGGATCCTATTAAATTGAGCGGCTGAAGCGTCGTTGACGTAACAACGCAGGACCTGCCCTGTTCTACGCCGCTGCTGGCTCTCGACAACTGCAACCAGAGATATAGTTGCAACGCTGGTCGCAAGCACATAAAAAAACATTCAAAGCTTCAAGGATTATTGTTCGGGTAGTAACTGCCAACAAATTACAATATTTTGATACTAATGAAAGGATAATCACACCACTGACAACCTGCTTAAACGTAAGTAGCCTACGCCGCAGTGTGTATTTATGAAGGTAGAATGTGGTGAGAGGTAGGGGAGTAATGCAGAATTGCCTTCACAGCATCACGTCGGGAGCTGGGAAAATCATGCCGTAGCATCATAACGGGAAAGGTGCAGCAAAATGTGGACTCGACACAAAAGGTGGCCATTGACAATAGGCCTATGTCGTTTCGATTCTCTTCGTATGTAGACAATGCACATGTATTTTACTGTTGCTTAATCCCATTGTTCGTTTTCTGTATTGGATCTAGAGAACGTTTCGCGGTGGTAAATATAACGCCAACATTCTTATTCGGGTTAAAACGTTTCTTTGTTGCATCTCAGCGTTGCACACATCAAATTAGGAAACCGATAGATTATATCATATGGGGTTAGGTAACAAGACGGTCAGACACGTATCTGTTTCACCGAATTTCTGCGGCACAAAGGCTAGCAGGCTGTGTTTTGACACTGGGCACGAGGCGGTGGATGATGATGGTGGAGGCAGGGCTCCAAGACATGAAGGCCAGTTATTGAGAGCAAACATCAACAACGGCCCTTGATTTTGTTGACTTCGGCAGTCCATGTATTTTCGGCAGTCTGTTTGCGGGTGTTTAGACTAGAGTGTCGGATCTTAGTCTGTGTCTGGGATGGAATATAGCCAGGGCTGCAACACAACGGGCCTCTGCTCTACCCGTTACATTCGTGACACCATCTGTAGGTGGGGTATATATAGCCTTGTCTATACCGACCTGGGTTCGCGCCTTTCCTTGATCACTGACATACATTCTATGAGTGGTGATGTTATATTGTTGTCAAAGGAAGATTTTGTTGACAGCAGATTTCACCTGTTGTCATGTCCACATTCTTTCGTCACTTAATCAATTAAACAGTTGATACGAGCCCCCATGCAATACGATCGGAAAATCGGTGCCTGGTAACCGATGCTAATAGATTTGCGTAAAATAGTAAATGTCGTAAATAAATAAATATGGTACATAGGTTCTTCGGCTAGCCTATAAAACATTGCGTCTATTACGGTAACAACATATCTCCTACTGGGCTCCCTATTGCTTTGCGGTTTTATCGCCGTGCGTTTAACCTACGTACTCCTTGGCATTTGATGTGGACGTCTGCTTGACCGACATTCGAGAGAGACTGAGAGCGCGCCGCGTGCTGTGTCTGTGAAAGTGTGGCCTATCCTCCTGTTATGTAACCTGTGTGTTTTCCATCTTACTTCTGGGTTGTCCAGAACTTTCCTGTGTGATTTCATTTCACTCACCACATACAGAGAGAACAGGTCATTTCTCTCTGTTAGCCCTCACGTTCTTCTGCCTCATAGCTTTATGCGTCCACCCCCCCCCCCCCCCCCCCCCCCCCCCCCCCCCCCCCACCTTTGGGGGCCTGTGGGCTCTGGTTGCGTGTAAAGCACTACAAATTGAATAGGGTACCGCTTAGGTTGGGTTCAAAGCGACACATCTACATCTCAGTGGAGTACTGGAACATCTGTCATGGTTTGTTGTAATAGAATGCTAGTAGTGGGTCTGAACCAGTAACTCTACCGTGGCTGATGAGAACAGAGCGCCACTTATGCCTTAACGGTTCACAACAGACCTTGTCACAGAGGTTGTATTACGGCAACTTAGAGGTTGCTTTACAGGCTACATGTCATGTTACAGGCGATACTGGCTGTATTACAGGCCACATAGACATTGTATTACAGGCTATACACATCATATTACAGGCTACATAGAAGTGATATTGCCGGCTACATAGAGGTTGGACTAGAGCAGTGGTTCCCAACCAGGGGTACTAGGACCCCTGGGGGTACTTGGCCTCTCCACAGGGGGTACTTGAAAACACTCATGACACCATAGACTTACTAGTGAAATTAACATGAGGGGGTACTTAAGGGGTACTGAAAGCAGTGCAAAAACATTTTGGGGGTACAGTAACTGAAAAAAGTTGGGAGACACTGTACTAGAGGCTACACAGAGGTTGTATTACAGGCCTTATAGACGCTGTAATACAGGCTATACAGTCTCTATTACAGGCTACATAGAAATGGTATTACAGGATACATAGAAGTGTCATTTCAGGCTACATAGAGGTTATATTACAGAATACAGCAGGGCCACACCAGCAGACATGCAGGTGAAGCGAGAGATAGAAATGGTACGGATGACCTGGCTGTGAGGTTGCTGACTGGGCTAGACCCACACACATTTCCTGTTTATCTCTGCTGACCAAGGGTTACATAAGGAGAGGGCTTTTCAACAACGACTGCAGACACATTGCACTGAGCAGACATATGCTCTGTCTACAAATCTGGCACAACATGTACAATTACACATTGTAGTAAATGGGATATTGAGAAAAAGGGAGAGGGAGAGAGAGAGCTGAAGGGATACATGCAGTGAGTGAACTAGAGAGATGGAGGAATGAAGACAGATGGAGGAATATAGAGATGGAAGGACAGAGAGAGAGAAATGGAGGAATAGAGAGAGATAGCGTGAGAGAGGTGGAGAGATGGAGAGAGATGGAATGATAGAGGTGGAAGAATAGAGAGTGATAGAGAGAGATGGAGAAATGGAGGAATAGCGAGACGAAAGATGGAGGGATAGAGAGTGATGGAGGAATGGAGAGTGATGGAGGAATAGAGAGAAGCGGGGGTCAGAGGGAGGGGCATGATCACTAAGGTGTGGCCCCACCACAGTCGGGTCTCGGGCAGGCCTATCAGCCTCTTTGTCTCTGTAGCAACCAACTGCACCATGGAGACAACAGAAAAAAGCCTCCTCCCTCCCTCACAGCAGGGGGGGGCAGAGGAAGATGGTGGGGTGGAAGAAAGAGAGAGGGAGGGGGAGGTTATGCATTAGCACTGTGGTTTCCTGAGAGAAGTAGTGGAGGTTAACGAGAAGCAGGTAGATGGATGGACGGAATGACGACACATTCAGTAATGATGTGAGGATGCTGACACAGGGAGTCAGAGGAGTGAGAGATGTAGGGGAGGGGCCAGGAGTGTTTTGGAGTGGGACCGGATGAGAGTGTTCACCACCATATTGGCACCAGGACAGCTGTGCCCGGGCCTCCAAAATGAGTCCAGGATGTTGGGGGACGCTGGTGAAAGCACATGACTGCTTGTCAAAACATTGAATTAAAGGGATCGCATCTGAGCATTGGTGTGTGGCTATCTCCTTATCCATGCTAAGTCAACTACAGATGACATGACAGATACGCACATTCACCAGTATTAGAGCGAGAGACTGCAATGGTGCATGCCTACTCTGGAACAGTGTTGAGTGTTTACAGTAGGAATATCTACAATAAAATATGTTAATTAAATGTGCAACCTTCTGAAAAGGGGTTCTGAACAGGTTATTTGGATGTGCCAAAGGTTTTATGTAGAATATTTCCAGGTTCCATACTGAACCCTCTGTGAATAGGGACGTGCATTGGACCATTTTTTACTATCTAAATAGTATGTGTTGTTATTCGAATAGTATTCGGCTAACCGAAATACATGTTTTTAAAAACTACCGATACCACATGAGCGCTACTACATAAAGCGCGAAGAACAGGGTGTTGTTCTCATGTAATGTCGGCTCAATGACCGTTCGTGTGACAAGAAAGCGACTGCGTGCATGGAGGACTGTGTGGTTGACACGCAAAACTACAGAACTACACTGAACAAAATTATGAACGCAACACTTTTGTTTTTGCCCCCATTTATCATGAGCTGAACTCAAAGATCTAAGACTTTCTCTATGTACACAAAAGGCCTATTTCTCTCAAATATTGTTCACAAATCTGTCTAAATCTGTGTTAGTGAGCACTTCTCCTTTGCTGAGATAATCCAACCACCTAACAGGTGTGGCATATCAAGATGCTGATTAGACAGCATGATTATTGCACAGGTGTGCCTTAGGCTGGCCACAATATAAGGCCACTCTAAAATGTGCAGTTTCACTGTGAAAATAGGCCTTTTGTGTACATAGAGAAAGTCTTAGATCTTTGAGTTCAGCTCATGGTAAATGGGGGCAAAAACAAAAGTGTTGCGTTGATAATTTTGTTCAGTGTAGAAGACAATATTAATGAACACACAACATTGAGATTATTGGATGGAAAAGTCTAGAGAAGCTAGTTAGCCAAGCTAGCCAGCTATTTGCTTAACTCACCATTTTCTGCACTCTCAACCGCCTTTCGATTCTATAGCTAAACTTTACATAGCATTTTTTGGACAAATATTTTTTCCGGAAGTAACATTAATTCAGTGAATATAGTCCATCTTCCCTTGAATTAGTTGACTTTCATCCACTTGCTAACAGTAGGCTAAGAAGTATATATTGTGTCATTCTGACTGACTGGGCCAGACCTCACTACTACTGCTTTGATTGAGGAACATAAACAACAAACACGTTTGAAGGAGTGAATGTTATAAAAGCGACTTAAAACATTTTACTGTTTTAAAAATGTCATGGTATATCATCATATGTAAAAAAAAAATGATTGGAATTTTATAAGTATGTAGACAAAAAACATTCAAGTCTATTTATTTCAACCAAAGAAATACATACACGTAAAAAATGGGGGTTAATTGAATACACACACAAGTATTCGAATACTAAATACATTTCCGGTATTCGAATATTCGACTCTCCGTGCCCATCCCTGTTGGAACCAAACAGAGTTCTCCCCGGAACTAAAAATACTCTTAATGTCTCTCTTATGGTGTCATACAAAATAGGCCTTTTAGGTTCTCAATAGCCACGTTATGTCTATGAGAATACAGCTGTAACCAGCAGTGGTTGTATTGGGATGTTTGATCATAATACATTTTCACATGCAAACTGGCTTCTGCATGCATAAAAATAACATCGTCAAAATTACAAAGAAATAATAATAATCAGATTCGACGTACAATTGCAAGTCGGGCCAGTGCAACAGGATTGAGCGTTTGCTCAGTGACAAAACTCACTGCAACATCTGCCGTGGAACCCCTGAGTCACCCAGTCAGCAGTATGTTTTATGTCAGGGGACGGTTTTAGAAGTCAACCTTGAGCCCTGAATGGACATGTGAGATGGTCCCCTCTGTCCATCTGTGAGCAGAGAGTTGCCTTCACTGTTATTAATTCACAAAGACTTTAGCAGGAACTTCTCATGTAAGTATAATCGAGTTAGATGCAAGAATCCCCAACCTGCTCATAGGAATGTGTAACAATGAATATCTCTTTGGTCTTGACAGAACTTGGGAAATCGTCTTCTGTGCCCATTGGATGTAGAATAATCTAAACAAATACAGCAGCTTGATGTTGCCTTTTGGGAAGTAAAATATAAATAGGCATTTTTTTACATTTTAAAATGGTTAACTATTATCATGTTGTAATTTGTGTATTTTGTTAGTTTTAACAGGGCATGCTTGTAAATGACAACCTCGGTCAGTGGCACTACACTGTATAAATATCAAATTAAAATATTGTAATTAAAGGAGTAGTCCATTTCAGTAGTGGCATGAAGCTAGTTTATGTCATACCAGTAATCTTGCTTGTCAGAGACATTGTGACACCTCTCGTTTTTAGCTACTGAGATCAGTGAGTGAACATCATCCTCCATTGTTTCCTATGAGAGAGGAAATAGGAGTGCCAGAGGAACACACACACACACAAACATATCTACACGCACTCAAACATATCTGCACACACACACACATATTCTGTATTCACACACATAAACATGTCCACGGACACACTCTCACAGATATCCAAACACACACACACACACACACAGAGGTTATTTGATAAGGTAGACTGAGTCCGTAAGGATTCTGAAAGTGGTTTTACATCCCAGGTCGCCATTCAGGAACAAACTCTATTACATAAGGACCTATAAACCATGTGGTTACAATCCTGAATGCTGATTCGCTGATAGCCATGGTGTATTAGATCGTACAATGTGGCTGACTAACAGGCTTTTTAATTTTAAAATTGGGTTCATGGTTGAAATAGAGCACCTCAGGGGTGCTCTATAATATACAACAGTTAAGTGCTGTATCCAGGCCCTCTGCGTCACATTGGACAGAAGAACAGCTCTTGGCTGCGGTTTATTGGCCTTACACCAAACATGCACTCATACCTTTTTGCTTAAAGAAATCAGTGCTAATGCACATATTTCAGCTGAAGTGCTGAAACAGAATCTTTCAGCTATGTTTCAGTTCAGCATTCCATGTTTCTTCTTTCTTCCTTAGCAAAGGGAGAGCAAGAGTGTGTGTGTGTGTGTGTGTGTGAGACAGAATGGCAGAAAGAGGAGAGAGATACAGAGGAGAAAGAGAGATTGAGAAAGAGCAGGACCCCTAACAAAGGCTCTTTCAGTCAGTGCACACACACACACACACACACATAATCACAGAGAAGCTTTGACACACACAGACACAAACACACACATAGAGTAGCAGAGGACACATAGATCAGGAGGGGAGAGAGGAATAGTGTTGAGAGTAAGGGCAAGAAGTGAGGAAGCGGGAGAATGGAGTAGGGTGAAAAGAGACCTGGACAGGTGTGTGATAGGGTTGGTCATGATTTCTGCTGGACAGTTAAAACGCTCTACTATAAATAGTATTAAAAACTTTGGAGCGACTGGTATTAAAACGATGTACAAAAATACATTCTAAAAGCAGTTGCATGGTTTGCTTTGTTTTAGCCTACATCAAACTGCAAAATGTTTTGTGAAAGCAGACTGGGTTGAGATCAGTTCCAAAATTGCAATTTCAGTCAATTCCAGAAGTGCACTGACATTCCAATTACAATGTTCTCCAATTCTTCGCAATGTTTAAAGAAATGGAATATGAATTAAAATAAGTCTTACTAGAAGTGATTGAAATTTCAATTACCACAACCAAGGAACCAGAATATTCTCGTCCTTTGAACGACTGAATTGTGGAGTTGGTTGTAATCACATCATCTCCATCCCCACCACACCCAACACTGGCTGTTTCTCTTGTTGCGCACGGTGCACTTTCTCTGGGAAGGTCTGATCTAAGTCCCAGCCCTGTTCCTGGAAGTGCAGCCCCAGTGATGTAAGAGACAGGAAGGGATGGATGGAGGAAGTATACGCAGACAGGGATTGAGGATGTCCTTTGTTGCAGCTTTTCCTTTCCCTAAAGTGTGTGTGTGTGTGTGCTTAACCCAGAATAGGAACCCCCACCCCATTTCTAAGACACCAACATTGTGTTTATTCAGGTCGCTGGGCCCGCCCCATTCCTTTCCTCCCTCCTATTTTTGTTTCTCTTATTCAGCAAGTTCAATTCTAACGTAATTTATTGGCCTAGCTTAAAAACCATCAGACGCTCTTTCAGTCAGTCCCTCTTTCCCCTCTTTCTTTCTTTCTAATCTGTCTTTAATTTTCTTCATTGGCATGGGAAACATAACATTGCCAAAGCCAAACATTACACACCAAAGTCTCAAAGGTTTAAAGGTCCTTTTAGTATTATATTATTTTATATTTACAGTGTTGAAATAGTTAAAGTATGAATGCCAAGGGACAATAAATGAAGTAATATATGTCTTTATGTTTACACAGTGCTTACACTCCATGGATTGGCCTTTCTTCATGGTGTATGGGTCACAGTTCTTGCTCCTGTGCCTGCATATTGATGTATTTCACCTAACAGATGCAGAAGTTTATCAATGTTGGTTTTTGTTTTCAAATTCTTTGTTGGCCTGTATGATCTGAGGGAAATAAGTGTCCTGTAATGTGGTTTTACATTTGTCAGGAGGTCATAAAGGGCAGCTCTGTTTCCACCTGATTCTTGTCATCAGTGTGCATGAACACTGTCTTCTCTTAAGAGCTAGGTCTACCTCTGAGGGCCTTTCTCAAAGCAAGTACATGCTCACTGAGTCATGCTCACATGGTCAAGACTTTTCTTACGTTGGGGTCTGTTATAGTGGACAGATATTCTACCACTCTGTACTCTGTTTAGGGGCTAACCACATTGCTGCCCTGGGACTAAGTGGGGTCTGTTGGTGTCATGGACAGAGCCCCAAGTCTCCGTCTTTCTCTCAGTCGGGGTATTAGTTGAAATTGAGGCATGAGAAAGCCTGCACATATCTGTGTGTGTTCCCGCTTACGTGGACCAGTGGTGGCCCACTATGAGCACAACCAATCCCCAAGACGATACCTGCTACAATGGGCGTCCAGCTGCCCACTGCCTGTTCACAGTAATGCTGAGCATGTTTACCGTCAGCAGTAGACGATGACAATAATGTTTTCATACTGTATTTAGTGGTTGTTTGGTGCGTTTGTGTGATGACGGTTAGTTAATTTGCGTGTGTGTGTGAGATTAGGGTTAGATCATTTGACCTCAAATCCCTTGTCCAGCCCATATACCAGCTGTTATTGTTTTTCTGCCAGTTCCCATGGTAACAAGAAGTTGTTTTGGACGCTAATGCTTTGGTTTTTTTCATAATTCCCAAAGACTGCCTCTTTCCCATTGGTTCTTGCACTTAGGGGTACCTATGATTGGCTCTTTTTGAAGCATGGAATACCTCTCACTAGTGAATGAGTTCTGATATATGCTAATGAGTATTCATTGGTGGCCCAAACTGGATTTCGCCTGGAAAAATCCAGATCTATCCTGTAGTTGAATTTAATATTTTATATCTACACGGTCTTCAGCCTGGGGTCTGGTTTTGGTTTAACCTTGAAAATGTGAAAATTTAATAAAAATAACTATTATGTATATAGTTAGAGAGATATAACTTCCTGAGTGGTGTTTTTGTTGGGGTTTGGGTTTCCAAAATCAGGAATATCAAATTCCAAATTAAGGGAAGGAGGGAAATTTGTTCAAAGATTATTATAGATTTGAGGGTAAATGGAAAAGAAAAAAGGGGTTTATTTTGGAAGAAAATGTAAAATCTGTCAATATAATATTTAAAACAACATCAGTGCAAAGATTGATTAATTTTAAGTGTAACAAATTTCAAATAATAAATAGAAAAAAATTATATTATATTGCCTTGAAATAGCTATATTAAGAAAGTGTAAATTCACCAATATAAAGTAATTTAGTTCACACAGTTGTCAAGACTGACTAGAAGTAGTGTTGTATACATTTTCGTTCCCCCGTGGGAATAAAAACAACCAAATGAGCTGTAATGGGGGTCCCTGTAAAAGAAACGTTTTAAGACTTCTATAAGAGTCTGGGGATAATAGTGTTATCTTAAAGTCCTCTTCTCAGCAAACCAGTGCAAGGATAGCTTTAGCTTTTCTCAGTTGAGAGCGATAAGGTGCGTGTGCGGGATTAAGCTTTTAATGAGATGAATGCCGTCGTTTTGTGTGTCGGAGAGTTGACATGTAGGCTAACTCGTGTGTTGTGTGGGTGTTCTGGTGGTGATGTGCAGCATAGGGATGCTTCGTTGGGTTTTGGCTCTTAGCTGATGACTCGTAGGCAGACACCTTCACAGGGATTTAGGGCTCAGCGTAAGCTACGACCTACTGTATTTACACCACATTGACAAACTTAGTTCCTGTAAACCTAGTTACGATTTGACGTGTGTCTGTTTTAACAGTGCTGCGCTGCCATTTGCCCAGTGTCCTTATTCATGCAGCTAAAGTTAGCAATGTGTTGGTTGCTTTCTATCCATTGCCTGTTCTTTAAAAAGTAAGTTTAGGCTAATATTTACACAATCAAGGCCTGCTTGTTTCCCTCCAGGTTCCAGGGCAGATTTCACTCCATGTTGTTAATTCTATTGCTACATTGTTTGTTATGGTTTGAACTTTAAAGCACAAGTTTGGGGCTATTTTTATAACCTTACCGACATCCTATTCTGTACCTAGTGCACTACTTTATAGTTGAATGGGGTAGCATTTAGGATGAGCAATCTGTGTGTTTCAGTGTATGTTTTGCCCTTAACTGTTCTTTTTGTTCTACTTCCACCAAACTTTGTCTCTAAACAGAAATTAATTGTCATGACAACAATCGAGCCAACCCGCCTGTATATGGTTCTTATTTAATTAAATTATAGTGTGTGTAATATTAAATTATATGTACATAAAACAAGAGATACCTTTATTCCCATATGATAACAGTTGAATGCGTTGTTTATAGCAATTATTTTCAAGTCCTTTACTGAAAGCTTAAGAAGCATAATATATTATGTAAGACTTGGTAAAAGCCCCCACTGTATGTTGCATCCTTCAAAGGTAATAGCCTAATGGCCTCTTCTTAACAATAATATGGCACATTTAACCCCAACCTGATCCTTCAGCCAATCCCTTAATCCAATTTGAAGAGTCAACTGCGGATGCTAGCACTGTAGGCTAAGGCTGTTAGCATCTGTCTGATTTTGTGTGTTGGATATGCTTGTCCTCAGAGTGCTAACATGCTAGGCTATTGCTGTTACCATCTGGTGTGGGGACTGTTGGGTTATTCTTAGTGAGTTAAGATTAGCTAATTTGCTAGGCTAATCCTGTTAGCATCACTTTCACTATCTAGGACGGGAATCACATAGACACAGTGTAGCCATTTTAATGTTGGTTCTATGTAGCTCACTTGGTAATAGCAAACCATTTGGAACATGATGGTTGTGAGTTTAATTCCTGTGGTCATAAAAGAAATGTAAACTACACTGACAACTCTGTCATTCTGCTAAAATTATTCAATACAGTAAATAGCTTATAAGCCTAATAGAAACATAAAAATGTGTAAAGTAATGTTTGCATTTTTCTGTGGGATAATAGATGGCTATAAAACTCATACAAGTATTAATTGTTTAAAGGGTTATAAAATAAATGATATTTACTACATTCAATAGAGTATGGATTTTTGTCTGTATCAATCCAATGTATTTAAATTAATCAAACCTTTTTACATCCACAGTTGTCACAAAGTGCTTTTTCGGATACCCAATCTGAAACCCCAGGTCTACAGAGAAGTAAGCCATTATTCCTGACAAAGCTATTTGGCAGTGGCTGATGTTGGTAGTTTATACTACCGTCTGGAAAAGCAGTGGGTTGTGGACTCAAGAGTCTGTACATCTGTGGCACCTGTCAAAAGAGGCATTTCAGTTTGCAACGGGATTGAATGGATCTGGCCTTCCGTGAGTGTGTGTGTGTGTGTGTGTGTGTGTGTGTGTGTGCGCGTGTGTGTGTGTGTGTGTGTGTGGTACAAGCCACTGCATCTAACACCAGTCAGTTACTGCTACTCTACTAAAGGTCAACATTTATTTACTGTCACTGTCATACCCCCCTTTTCTGTCTGCCTGTCTGTCTCTCTGTAGTCTCTCTGTCTGTCACTCTCTGCTCTCTTTCTTTGTGTCTGTCTCTCTCTCTCTCTCTCTGTTTAGCTCTCTGCTTTCTCTTTGTCTCTCTATCTCTTCCTCTCTCTGTCTCTATCTCCGCCTGCCTCTCTGCTCTCTTTATGCCTGAGTCCTTGATCTCTGTTCTGTCACTAAAGTGTTCATCTGTTTTCCCCCATCTCTCTTTATCTCAGTAGCTCTCCTTGGTTTTCTTGCAAGTGGTGTTAGAATGGGGATTGTAAATATATCCTGGATTTTGTCTAAATTAGGATAAATCTATCCAGGATTACTTGTGAGTAGGTGTTGAGTCTGGATTAGGCCAACAAACGAGCACCTTTCTCCCAGTTAGCTTATGAGAAAGCTGTGTTACCAGTGGCTTTGAGCAGATGTTGGAGATGACAGCATGAGAGAGACGTTCTGTGCTTCGAGTTCTGAAGATCTGCATGCTCTGTTGGGCTCAGACCTCCTACTGCTGCCGAGCTGTCTGTTGTATGCGTTGCTGCGGCAACAAGGAGAACAATATGCTGTGTGCAACTGGGACTGAGAGAGGACCTAAGTCTTTCCAGTTTCTGCATGTGTGTGTGTGAATGTGCCTGTGTTTTGCGTAAAGAGAGGAGGTGGGGAGAGAACCTCACAATTTCCAACTCACATGGCACTGACTCATGAGTCATGACTATCTTGTTATTTAAAGCAGTGTTTTTCTCCTGGGGACTCCCAGCCATTCCATGTTTTAGATGTATTGTAAAGCTAGCGCACCCAAACAACCTGTCTACTCATTAAGTCCTTGACTGCTCGAATCAGAGAAGATAGTTCAGAGTTGTGAGACTTCTTGGGCTACCCAAGAGGCATTTAGGACTAGTTATTTTTAGTCCCAAGACTAGATATTTAAAGAGTCAGAAGCTTAGTTATTTAAACAGTCGCAAGATGAGTAATTTAAACAGTTGGAAGAAGAGCAAATGTCTCTTACTGAGTGAATGAGTGACTGACTGACTACCCCTTGTTTAATGGCGTAGTGGTTAGAAACGCGGCCTGCAAAGCACTCAACCAGTGTTTGTGCCTCGCCCGCAGACAAAACAAATTACGTATTAGGATTGTTTCAGGATAGACAAAAACTTGGCTGGCTTCAGTAGCTACATTATAGTAAGCCTGATATAAAACTGTTTACGGTTGTATTGTGACTTTTTCTGGTGGATTTTTTAAGTACACATTCGTGCATGTTTTATGGTGTAATAGCCTATACAGCACAACCCTTTGTGCAGTAAAAGAGGAGGGGTTTCCATGATTCTGTTGTCTTTTCACTGGACGAAATACAGGTGCTGGTCATAAAATTAGAATATCATCAAAAAGTGAAACTTGAAGAATGTATACATTCATTCCACACAGACTGATATATTTCATTAATTTTGATGATTATAACCGACAACTAATGAAAATCCCAAATTCAGTATCTCTGAAAATTTGAATATTTCTTAAGACCAATACAAAAAAAGCATTTTTAGAAATGTTGGCCAACTGAAAAGTATGAACATGAAAAGTATGAGCATGTACAGCACTCAATACTTAGTTGGGGCTCCTTTTGCCTGAATGACTGCAGCAATGCGGCGTGGCATGGAGTCGATCAGTCTGTGGCACTGCTCAGGTGTTATCAGAGCCCAGGTTGCTCTGATAGTGGCCTTCAGCTCTTCTGCATTGTTGGGTCTGGCGTATCGCATCTTCCTCTTCACAATACCCCATAGATTTTCTATAGGGTTACGGTCAGGCGAGTTTGCTGGCCAATTAAGAACAGGGATACCATGGTCCTTAAACCAGGTACTGGTAGCTTTGGCACTGTGTGCAGGTGCCAAGTCCTGTTGGAAAATGAAATCTGCATCTCCATAAAGTTGGTCAGCAGCAGGAAGCATGAAGTGCTCTAAAACGTCCTGGAAAAAAAACTTTCAGAAAACACAGTGGACCAACACCAGCAGATGACATGGCACCCCAAACCGTCACTGACTGTGGAAACTTTACACTGGACTTCAAGCGACATGGATTCTGTGCTTCTCCTCTCTTCCTCCAGACTCTGGGACCTTGATTTCCAAAGGAAATGCAAAATTTACTTTAATCAGTGAACATTACTTTGGACCACTCAGCAGCAGTCCAGTCCTCTCCCAGGCGAGACGCTTCTGACGCTGTGTTTTGTTCAAGAGTGGCTTGATACAAGGAATGCAACAGCTGAAACCCATGTCTTGCATACGTCTGCGCGTGGTGGTTCTTGAAGCACTGACTCCAGCTGCAGTCCACTCTTTGTGAATCTCCCCCACATTTTTGAATGGTTTTTGTTTCACAATCCTCTCCAGGGTGCGGTTATCCCTATTGCTTGTACACTTTTTTCTACCACATCTTTTCCTTCCTTTCGCCTCACTATTAATGTGCTTAGACACAGCTCTGTGAACAGCCAGCCTCTTTAGCAATGACCTTTTGAGTCTTGCCCTCCTTGTGCAAGGTGTCAATGGTCATCTTTTGGACAGCTGTCAAGTCAGCAGACTTCCCCATGATTGTGTAGCCTACAGAACTAGACTGAGAGGCCTGTTAAAGGCCTTTGCAGGTGTTTTGAGTTAATTAGCTGATTAGAGTGTGGCACCAGGTGTCTTCAATATTGAACCTTTTCACAATATTCAAATTTTCTGAGATACTGAATTTGGGGTTTTCGTTAGTTGTCAGTTATAATCATCAAAATTAAAATAAATAAACACTTGAAATATATCTGTCTGTGTGGAATGAATGTATACATTATACAAGTTTGACTTTTTGAATGGAATTACTGAAATAAATCAACTTTTTGATAATATTCTAATTTTATGACCAGCACCTGTATAATGAAAGTTCAGAAACTGCTTTTAACTGTTCTTTTTTCACAATATTACAATGTTTTATTATTCTAAGTACATAAATTGATAGCTACATATTAAAAAAACTAATATTTGTTTGGCCAAATATGTATTGGCCAAAGAATCATTGAAGCAGGATTCCATGGGGGTTGTTAGATGTTCAAGAACCCCCTTAACCCCCTGACATAGATTGCAAACTATGTTCTTCACTCTCAAGACTCTGTCCTTTCCCTGCCTAGTAAAGTAATTAATACACTTCTTGTTAAAAAAAAGCATACACTTTTAAAGATGCTACTAATAATTTACTCCTAGTTAATAAGGCTATTCAGGTTCAAGTAAACAAAATAACCGGGGATACAACTGTGGCAACAATACCGATAGCTAACATATAACCCCCTATTATCGACATAGCCAACAGCAGTTTTGAAATATATCTTCTTGTATGAGTAATCATTTGATAAAGTTGTCAGTGTTTATAGTGATTATTAGTGACCTACAGATGTTAACTAGCATGTCATTCATTAGCATTTCTAAAATGTTAGCATTTCTAGTTGGTTAGCGACGTGGCTAAAAAATACGACCCCCTATTATCGTCCACCTTACTATTTTGTTCAATAACGTTTTATTTCCTTTTTATTTGTGTTACAAATGACAGATCACAGTCTTCTCTCATGTGTTTACTAAAATGTTTTAGCTAACTTTCATGCCTTCTGATGTAGAAAAAAGTTATTACATCCGATCACTTTGATACAGTATATGACATGTCTGGTCTGTCGCGCAAAGTCGAATTTCACGATTTGGAACTTGGTAGCCAGGGATATCAACATTCATCCTTTCTAATTGCGGGCTGGCTGAACTAGGCTTGCCTGGTTCCTTTTCTAGTTGAATAATATGTGTGTGTACGGTATCAGTCTTTAAAAACATATCCCTTTCTGCCTTTCAGATGTGCCATTCAGACCACAGAGTCGAATGTTCTGATCTCTCCTTCACCTCCCCGAGCCCGGGAGCCTCTGGCCTCGAATCAGACCGCTGAGCCCACCTCTGTCTTGCACCCCCAACCTAGCCTGTAACCCCACTTTAGCAGCCCACCGCCTCCACCCCGCCTCCTTATCTGAACTCCCTCACGCAGGGGCCAAGGGACCATGGACAGCCCCCCCAAGCTGTCCGGGGAGACCCTGATTGTTCACCACATTCCCCTGGTGCACTGCCAGGTGGCTGGGGGGCGGCACAGCTGTGGAGCCGGGGGCTCCCTGAAGAGGCCAAACCCCTTCGGCCAACCAGAGAACCTGGGCCTGAGCCGTACCACCTCCCTCCCGGAGCGGGACGTCCTCCAGAGGGAGGCGCTGGTCTACAGCAGCCTGATACAGACCTGTAGCGGAGGAGGAGAGGGAGGAGGCGGAGGGCGAGGAGGCAGCACCGGGAGCAATGATTCGTCCGTGACTTCCAGTAATTCTGAGGAACAGGGGATGGCGTCTCATACTTTACCAAGGGTGAAACGTCGGGGAAGGGCCAATCCTCTCCGTCTTCGCCATAACCCCTTTCTGCTCAATGCTGAGGAGGATGAGGACGAGGAGGAAGATGAAGATGGTAATAACCTTAACGGTTACCTGGAAGACTCGTCCTTCCATCTCCACGGCGATACTCACTCTGGACTGGGTGTGGAGGGAGACGGGGTTGCCCCCTTTCACCTTCATGACCTTGGGTTCACCTCACACGAGCCATTCCTTTTGCACAGCAGCCTGGAAAAGCATTCGTGGGGCTGCTCTGGGGGGCGGGACTCCCTCAGGGGTGTGGCCTCAGATCTCTCTGCCCACTTGGAGGGCCTAGATCTGCTGGGATTGGATGGCCCCCGTCGCCACGGGAGCAGCGGCTCTACGCTCTCCATGGACTGTGGAGAGCAGGAATGGGGCGAGGACGAGGAGGATGAGGAAGAGGATCACCCAATGAGGGGTGGTGGGCGGGGCAGCAGCCAAACTAACTCCTCTTCTGGCCCCTCCCACCAGCAGTGCTCTTGCTGTGGACTCTCACAGGCGTATCCCGAACACTTCCCAGAACCGTTTTGCGAGTTGTCGGAGGGCCAACTGGGCTACGGCAGCGACTCGTCATGTAACAGCTCGGACGGCGTGCTGGTCAACTTCAGCGCTATCTACAACAAGATGAACAACAGCATTCCGGCCACGTCCTCCAAGCCCCCCGTTACAACCACCACCAACCTCAACAGCTCCAACGACCACTCCTGCACCTCCTCGGTCTGTGCCTCCTCTGTGCTGGATGGGGAGACAGGGAGCCGAAGAGGGTCTACCTTCTATCTGGATCTCCACAGCTCCCCTATTGAGCCTCCAAATCCTCAGTCTCAGCAGGCCCCCTGCCCCCCCAACCACACCGCTCCCCTTCTATTCCAGCCCCGCCAACACCCCACCACCTCCTCTCTCTGCACCTGCTCTGCTGAACACCGGGGGGCACTGGACCTGGACGACAACTGCAACTCCTACCGCCCACCGCGCCTCTCAGACTCAGGAACTGACATCACATCCTGTCTGCAGGTATCAGTAAATAGATCAATCAGTCAAATGTATTTCATAAAGGCAATTGCCATGCTATGTGCTTCACAGTGTTGAACCTCCTGTGGTTTCCTCTTGAGCAAGCCTACTATAAGAAGTTACGTACATTCCTTAGTATGAGTGTCCTCAGCTCTGACGTCTGACCTCATTTGGAAGGGTTGTGGCAAAGCCGGATCACTCATGTACAATCTTCTTGTCCAGAGCCAGGCCCGTCTGGTGGTGGCCACCCAGAACTACTACAAGCTGGTGACCTGTGACCTCTCGTCACAGTCGTCCCCGAGTCCCGCAGGAAGTTCCACTTCGGTGACGAGCTGCTCTGACGAGCACAGCAAGGACAGCCCTGCCCCAGACACGCCCACCGCCACTCAGCCAACTGAATATTACCTGTTCAGGCGCCCATCAGAAGCAGAGGAAGAGGAGGCAGGAGAGACGTCGCAGGTAAGTGAAGAGTGTGTGTTCTAAAGAGACATGTTCAGTTCTAAAGAGACACGTTCAGTTCTAAAGAGACAGCTCTGGGATTTTGCCATTGAGGCTCTAACTCATTCATTAAATGTTTATATATCCGCGCCCAGTGTGAAGTTCGAAGTTGTTTCAACATCCAAAGCTGTCTAGTGTTTGCCCAATCAGGGGAAGTCTGCTAGGACTCAGAGCATTTATCATATTTTTTAACATATGTTTAAATCCCGAAGCTGGCGAACAGAAGTGAGGTGAGGAAGTAGATGGTATAACGCGTTTTGGACGGCTCGCACTCCCCTCAGAAGAATAATGTCTCGAATATGCTGAATAGAACGGTGCCAAACACATTATTTCCTTTAGGCTGATGCCGCCACACTCTGCCACAGAGGTCCTTACGGTCCATCCTCTTTTCAACAGTCTGCAATCGCCTCAGATCATCACTGCCATTGTTGTAGTTATTGCCTACTGAGGCAGCTGGGAATGCTGTAAAGGAGTATTCCAGGATAGCCGTCCCAGATTATGCCTGCATGCCTTCAGGGGGTCTAAGGACGAGTCATATTCACGTCCTCTGTCACAACAAAGATAGAAGTCCATTTAAACCACCTGTCTGTGCTCTTGTCTGGTAGTTTAAGCTCTCATTTGCTGTCAAGGTCATTTAAATTCAATGTCATTTACGTATAGCTAGCTGGTATGCTAATGTTTGTGTCTTATGCTTGCGTGCCTCTCTGCCCAGCATGATGAAGATGAAGATGAAGGTGAGGATGGGGAGGCGGAGAGGAAGAAGGGGGAGCCACAGCAGATGAGCGGCTCGTACTCTGAGCCGGTCATCGAGGGCCAGGTGTACGTCAACATTTCCCCTCCGCTGGCTGGCCAGGCGACCCGCCCACGTTCCCGTAGCTACGACCGGAACCTGGACAAGTCCCCGCCCCCTCGGCTCGGCTCGCTGGAGCGCATGCTGAGCTGCCCCGTCCGTCTGAGCGAGGGCGCCGCCCCGCTGAGCCCTCCTCCTCCGCCGCGGGTCACCTCCTTCGCGGAGATCGCCAGGAGCAAGAGGAGAAATGGAGGGAGCAGTTGCTCTCCATCTCTGAAGATGGGGGTGTGTACCGACCCTTTCTCCTCCACCCACTCCGCCCACTCCTCCACCGACTTCTCCCCCATCATGGAGGGTCCCGGACCCAGCCATAGTCTGCCCTTCCAGCGCTGCTACAGCCAGGGCAGCGTGGACAGGCCCTCGCTTGGTGGGGGTGGCAGAGAGGCGCGCTCCAAGGCTGAGGGTAAGAATATTTTAAATAATTATAACGTAAAACGGGTACGTTCAGAGCCGCATCGGTAGTTAATGGTTATGTTTACATTCCTGGCTGACTACGGAGCAGTGGCCTGCCGGATGTTTGTTCAACGCCACGTGGTGTGATGTAGCAATCTGGCGCACAGTTGTGCAATCCAGGATGTTGCATGCGACCACAGCTAGGCGGAATGTGGGGTATTCTGCCTGGAAGGTTACCCATCATGTTCTTCTTGTTGCCTGGAGTCAGTGCCTGTTCTGTTGGTTATTGATTGCTGTTGAGTGTTGATTTATGATAAAGAATATGTGAGAGTGTTTGGCTAATTGGTGAGTTAACATTGTTACTGGATTCATGGAATTAATAGGCTAACTTTCAACTTGAAAAGAAACAGTGACAAGAAAAAGTGCTTGGTTAAGTATGTATGTATGTGTGTGTGCGTGTGTGTGTGTAGGTGTGAGGTCTAATGAAACAGGCCTTGAACAAGTGATGTTGTCTTTGTCAGCAAGAATTGGGAACTGTAGCAGTGGTGAATTTTAAGTTGAAAGAGACAGAATGTAAAAAAGGGGGAGAACATGACAGAAGAGAAAGAGTGACAGAATAGCTAGCTATGCGCTAGATGACTATAAAGCTTTTAGTTTATTGATGGAGCTGAAGTTTTGAACAATCTTTTGATGACTGATGTCCAACTGAACATTGTACTCTGTGCATCTTCAATGGGATCTGAAGAAGATTTCTCATTTAACAATTAGGGTTAACTGCCCATCTCTGGGACAGAATTACATATATTTAATTTTGCCTGCTCTTAGTCACTAGGCTATTGGCCACCATGTTTTTTAAAAGTTTTTATTTATGATTACATAACATGACATTTTAGGATGAAATAGGCAGGTACAAGCAGGCAAACAGTAATGACACGTGTGAATTGTGGCAGACCTGAGGCTCACTGTGAATCTACGTATGTCTTCAGGCTGTAGAACTACTGAGGCAGACGAAGAGAGTCTGGAATTCCACCGGAGAACATTCTCCAGTCAGGGGACTGAAAGGAATGTTCTAGAAGGACAGACAGACTCCCCAGCTGTTCTCGTTGTGGGAGGGACCGTGCCGGTGGCACAGGCCCAATGGGGGCGACATGGCCTCTAATACCATTCTGAGTTCAGCCCAGCTGCTCTGGCCTTGTTACAGGTCCAGAATGACACAGTCGTTTCATGGGACCAGCAAAGGTAACCATAGTTACCGGAACTATCACAGTTTCAGCTGGTGAAAGCGACAGCGAGGAGGAGGCGGGAAGAAAGAGAGGAGAAAGAGGTGGAGGAAAAGGAGAGAGAAGGAGGGGATGGGAATCAGAGTAAAGGAGGACTGAAATGAGCTGTATGTAGTAATTATCCTAATAGTAGAACACAATAGTAGAACATATTAGTAGAACACAATAGTAGAATGCAATTGTAGAACACAATAGTAGAAAACAGTAATAGAACACAATGATGGAACACAATAGTAGAACAAAACAGTAGAACACAAGAGTATAACACAATGGTACAACATGATAGTAGAATGTAGGTTCCATATTAAAGATGAACTAACCTAGTCATCAACTAAACCTCAAAGCTTCTAACACTAACCCATTCTTTAAACCCTATTTAAAATGTGTAATAATAAAACCAAGAGAATTCTGAAATATAAGATACATAGTAAAACAAAGATGAGCGGAAATATACCATTTTATACGTATTCATATTTGATCATAGATACACAGTACACAGTACAGTCTTTGTTGTCCTCTGCTGTGCCCTGTTACAACACATTCAGGGTGAAGTGAGATGAACCATGAAATGGGACAAGGGTTGGGAAAGAGGAGGAGTTGGGGAGGAAGGAAGAGAGCGGTGAGGAAGACAAGGAAAAGAGGGAGGGAGGTTTTTCCTCCTCTACTTCAGTTTCTTGTTGGGTGTGTTGTGTCTTTGTCACTGTAATCATGGCTCAACAGCTCCCCCGTGGCCATAACTTGTTACTACACCCGCCTCTCAGCCATGCCTCTGGTGGCGGTGATATGTTACTGCATTCAGACTGACTGTCATTCCATAACGGAGCACAGGAGACAAACAGCTTGCGCAATGTCACTGCTGACGTCACACACAGACACACACACACACCCCTATGGCTCAAGCAGAGACCAGATTGAGGATTTAACACACTAACACGCTGAAATACATGCTCACACACTGAGGCACAGTGAGAGAAAGAAAGAAGAGGCTCAGAAAAATGGCTTCTCTTCCAGTTTCTGCTGTAGGACAGTGTGACGCAGTGTTCTCCTCCAGGTCTTCTCTGCCCGGTCGTGTGTGTGTTTGGTTTCATTTGTGTGGTTGTGTGTGTGTGTGTGTGTGTTTGTGTGTATGTGTGTGTGAGGGGGTACAGGTCAGTCTGGACTCTTTCGAGGTAACACCTATTAATATCTGTCTGTTGACTCTGGCTGGTTTTTGAATCATGACTGGGCAGTTTGTGTCTGTCTCTGGATCAATTCAAACTTACTATGTCCTCTCCCCTATATGTCTATTCGTGTTTGCATTACAAACAAAGCTGTTTGCATTACGGCTTCATGCTGTCAGCTATGATCAGTTATTACAGGCATGACATGTGGCTCGTGAAGAAGCATGGCCGACCTAAAGTCTAGAATGCCGAAAGAGAAATGTAACCCCTTAATGACCTTCTCTTTCTCTCTCTGTCTGTCCGTCACCTGTCACCCCTCTGTCCCTCCAGGGTGTCTGTCCAGCTCCTCGTCCAGCTCCGCCGTGGTCCGCTACACTAAGGAGCAGCGGCCCACAACCCTCCCCATCCAACCCTTCACTTTCCACCACCAGTTCTCCAAGCCGGCCCAGCCCAAGCCCCTGCTCCCCCTGCTGACGGGCTACGTCTCCGGGATGCAGCCGGCCCGGGGCGCAGGGTCTTCTGGAGGTACGGAGGTGGGTGAAGGCGTGGCCGGCGACCCGGGGGAGGAGTCTGTGCGTCGTGGACAGGGCGGGGGCGGTGGCGGGGCAGGGTCAGCCGTGGCTAAGCTCGGTCCTGGCTCGGTCCGCCCCTCTCCGCTGGGAAGCTATTCCCCGGTGCGCCTCCAGGGGGTGTCCTCCAGCTCAGGAACCTGCTCTACCTGCACCCCAAGCCCCCAGCCTCCTCGCAGCCTCTCGTGCCCCCTCTCTGCCGGGCTACTGCCCCTCCATTCTAACACCCCCCCACCACAGACACCACCGGTTGGTGCCCCGAAGCCCCAAACCCCTCCCCCTCTGCCCCTGGGGGTGAAGCGCTGTGCCCTGCCCCCTGCACTGCCTCCAGTGCTTGGTCAGTGTTGCCACCAGCATCACCGGGGGACCCTGCCCGTCCTGCCTGCCGTGCCCCAGGACAGTGAGACTTCACTGGGCTGCGAGGAGACGACATGCTCCCTGGAGGGGAGTCAAGGACCAGGGCCCAGGACACAACATGGTAGGTATCTCTGTCTGTATGGTGCTGTCAGTAGGGTTATATCAGTGTCTGTGTGGTCCTGTCAGTAGGGTTATATCAGTGTCTGTGTGGTCCTGTCAGTAGGGTTATATCAGTGTCTGTATGGTGCTGTCAGTAGGGTTATATCAGTGTCTGTGTGGTCCTGTCAGTAGGGTTATATCAGTGTCTGTGTGGTCCTGTCAGTAGGGTTATATCAGTGTCTGTATGGTGCTGTCAGTAGGGTTATATCAGTGTCTGTATGGTGCTGTCAGTAGGGTTATATCAGTGTCTGTGTGGTCCTGTCAGTAGGGTTATATCAGTGTCTGTGTGGTCCTGTCAGTAGAGGTAGGCTCAGTTGTGTCAATATGGGTTGTTGGTTTTTCACGTGGCTGCACCTGTTACACGCACATTCTCTTAACTGGTTTCTGTTATTGCTCTTTTTTGTTCTTTCCTCTTTTGTTCTCATTTTCTTCCTGATGTACAAATGCCATCTCTTTTTGAGATTTAAAGACAAAAAGGTTTCCAAAATTTGTGATCTCCCTTTTCACTTTCACAATTTGACTCGATTTGCCCTAATAGAAAATCTGCCCCCTGTATATAACCCCTACCAAACATGCCCATTACTTGCTGCTTAAACAACAAGTAATTATATTCAAATGAAGATATAGCGTTTGTCTGTCATTGTTTGGTGGTCAGGGGAATCTTCCACTGTCCTGTCATTTAACAGATGTTCTGCGTTCTCTTACTAACTTTTATCTTTTTCTCTTCTCCACAATACGTTTTTCTTCTCCGTACCATCTTTACTCACCCTTTCATCCTTTTCCTTCTCTTGGGTACATTTCCTCTACCCATCTCTTCTTGATTTGTCTTGCTTTCCTTCCAAACTCCACACGAAAACCTACCTCCTTCCACCTTATCTTTCTCTGACTCTGTCGTTTCCATCTCTGTCTCATCTGTCTCATCACCGTCTCTCTGCGATCTCACGTCCCTTTGCTCCTTCTTTCATCTCCACCACCTTCTTTCTCGTTCTTTGTGCTTCCACCATGGTCCCGCTTCCTCCCTCCCCAGGGCACCACCTCTCCCCCCAGACTCTGAAATGGAGGGAGTACCGGAGGAGGAATCCCCTCGGGGTGGAAAAGAGCACCTCGAGGGGATCTGTGGGGTCGGCCAGTCTGGATGGGATTGGTCGTAGGGGAGGGGCCCGGGGTCAGCGAATCACGCGACGGAACGTGTTTGATTTCCCACCGGCCTCTAGTGGCCACGCCCTGGGACGCCTGAATGGTGCTCATGACACATTTACTAACTATGTGAATGGCCTAGGTGAATGTTTAGAAGTGTTTATGTGTGTGTTTGTAGGTGTGTCTGTGTGAACAGGTTTTACTTTCTAAATAGGAACAAACATTTCTGTACGCTGTGATTAAAACAGGAAAATATCATTTATGTGTACACTCTCCCTGTGTTTTTTGCCATGTAATGTTAAGGGGAAAAGTTATCATAGGGATTAGAGGTTAAGATTGGGGTTATTATTATTTTAAGGGGAATACATTTCCTTAGCCAAATTAAAACTAGTGTGTGTTTGAGTGTTTATTTTGGTGCTCTCTTCTGAAACTGCATGTTTGATTTTACGCGGGTGTGTGTGGGACTGTCCTACACATGTTTGTTTCCTCATCCTGTGTGTGTGTGTGTGTGTGTGTTCAGGCCAGTCAGTGAAGCAGCTGCAGTATTACAGTGACTTCCTGCCGGATTACTTCTCCCTGACAGAACGTCCTCCAGACGAGTTTTGTCTCTCTCCGGATGCCTCCTCTTCATCATCATCCTCCTCTTCGACACAATCACACGTTGCTGTCGACCTGCAGCAGAAGAGAGGTTAGACAAGATGTGTGTGTGTTTAGAGGCAGGATGATATTAAATACTGTGTATGGCTCCTCCTGCTTTCTCTGCTTCACTGTGGTATTGGAGGAATACTGTGTTGGAAATGCTGCAGTGTGATGTGTAGACCCTTCCACTCTTCCTGTCATATATCTATACCATGCTATCCTGTCATATATCTATACTATGCTGTCCTGTCATATATCTATACTATGCTATTCTGTCATACATCCATACTATGCTATTCTGTCATATATTTCTATACTATGATATCCTGTCATACATCTATACTATGCTATTTTGTCATACATCTATACTATGCTATCCTGTCATATATTTCTATACTATGATATCCTGTCATACATCTATACTATACTATCCTATACTATGTGGTATGAAACACTGTTTGCATCCTGAACTATCTTAGTAGTTTCTAAAGAAATTCCCTCATTTACAAATTTGCAAATTAGCGTATTTTGTTTTTGATGTTGGCCATCGAGGACAAGATAATTATCTTTGAGCTCATGGGAATTGAGCTCACTGACATTCATTACCGTGAGATGAAAGCAGATGTCTGAAGCCTGTTTAAAGCTACACTCACAGTGCATTTCCCCCATCATTTCCACCACCTCTTTCACCCCTCCCTCCCTCTCCCCCTCCCTCTCCCCCTCCCTCCCTCCCTCCCTCTCTCTCTCCCTCTCCCCCTCCCTCTCTCTCTCCCTCCCTCCCTCTCTCTCTCCCTCTCCCCCTCCCTCCCTCCCTCTGTCCCTCTCTCCCTCCTTCTCTCAGGTTTGGTAAAAGCCATTAACACGGCGGTTGATCTGATTGTGGCTCATTTTGGCACCAGTAGGAACCCTGATGTGAAGGTATGGTCCTCTTCTTGGTTGCTATAATTCCTTTTATATTTAACTCACCTATTGGTTTCTGAACTACTGTAGGCCTACAGAAACCAACCTATATGTCTTTCTTTTCCCTGTTCCCTCTCTTTCCCTCTCCTTCCTTTTGGTGCTGTTCTCTATCTTCCTCCACCCACACGTTTGCCTCCCATCTCCTTTCCTCCCTGCTCCATCCATTAGGCAAAGCTGGGGAACAGTTGGGTGAGTCCCAATGTGGGTCACCTGATCCTGAAGTACCTGTGTCCGGCTCTCCGGGAGGTGCTGGAGGACGGGTTGAAGGCCTATGTGCTGGACCTGATTATCGGACAGAGACGCAACCAACCCTGGAGCCTGGTGGAAGCCTCCACACAGCTGGGTACTGGATGGGGGAGGGGGGGGTGGGGGGGGGGTGGAAAGGAGGGAGGGAGGAAGATGATAACATGTAAGATTATGAGGATGATTAATATTGTGTAGGTTGATGCTAAGTTAGAATGATTAATATTGTTTAGGTTGATGCTATGTTAGAATGATTAATATTGTTTAGGTTGATGCTATGTTAGAATGATTAATATTGTTTAGGTTGATGCTATGTTAGAATGATTAATATAGTTTAGGTTGATGCTATGTTAGAATGATTAATATAGTTTAGGTTGATGCTATGTTAGAATGATTAATATAGTTTAGGTTGATGCTATGTTAGAATGATTAATATTGTTTAGGTTGATGCTATGTTAGAATGATTAATATAGTTTAGGTTGATGCTATGTTAGAATGATTAATATTGTTTAGGTTGATGCTAATTTAGAATGATTCATATTGTTTTGGATGATAATAAGTTAACAAATATTATAATAAATAACTAATATTCTTTGGAAAGATGGTAAATTGGGATGTTTAATATTGTTCAGGATGATGGCAAGATTAAATTATGAATATTGTTTTGCTTGATAGGTGGTGATAACACTATCATTAATGGGATGGAAAAGTATCAATGTTTTGGTTTTAAGGTGATATATTCTCCCCTCTCTAACCCCTTCCCCAGGCCCCTCCACCCGTCTTCTACACAGCATGTTTTCCAAGGTGTCACAGTTCTCAGAGCTCAATAATCACAGCATGAGACTCAATGCTTTCATCTTTGGACTCCTCAAGTGAGTATGCTACTTCTAAACTAATTCCTATCTTCGCGAGTCCCAACTACACGTCCCAACCCTAACTCCAAGTCCCAACTACACGTCCCAACCCTAACTCCAAGTCCAAACTACTAGTCCCAACCCTTACTCCAAGTCCCAACTACTAGTCCCAACCCTAACTCCAAGTCCCAACTACACGTCCCAACCCTAATTCCAAGTCCCAACTACTAGTCCCAACCCTAACTCCAAGTCCCAACTACTAGTCCCAACCCTAACTCCAAGTCCCAACTACTAGTCCCAACCCTAACTAAGTGAATCTACTAGTTCTACGTATTTGTTTCACTAACATTAACATTATTATGGTACTGAATTATGTTTTAGTGTATAATGTTAATGTAATCTATAGTTGAAAATTATCTGGAAGAAACCGGAAATGTGAATTGAGAGAAATTTAATTCAACACTTTGTTGTCTGGGTTGATATATATTTTTTGTTTACAGTCAGAATATTAAAGTGGAAATCAGAAGCTTTTTATTTAACCTCAAAAACCTGAGGAACATTGAGGAAAGTCCGTGTAGAATAAACACACAGCCTTTGTGAGTGACTCCTGTCCATCTGTGATCTATTACAGTTTGCGTTCCTTGGAGTTCTGGTTCAATCACCTGTATACTCATGAAGGTAAAGTACATACTACTCAGACACTGCATTCAAATGTGTCTTTAGTCTTGAAAAGTGAGCTTAGAACCAGTCTGATGGTCTAAAATACCTCTAATCTGGTCTAACTGTTGCCCTCCCTTGTCCTCCCATCTCTCTCCCCCTTGTCCTCCCATCTTTCTCCTCCCTCTCCCCCTCCTGTCCTCCCATGTCTCTCCACCCTCTCCCCCTCCTGTCCTCCCATGTCTCTCCACCCTCTCCCCTCCTGTCCTCCCTTCTCTCCACCCTCTCCCCCTCCTGTCCTCCCTTCTCTCCACCCTCTCCCCCTCCTGTCCTCCCGTGTCACTCCACCCTCTCCCCCTCCTGTCCTCCCTTGTCTCTCCACCCTCTCCCCTCCTGTCCTCCCTTCTCTCCACCCTCTCCCCCTCCTGTCCTCCCGTGTCACTCCACCCTCTCCCCCTCCTGTCCTCCCTTGTCTCTCCACCCTCTCCCCCTCCTGTCCTCCCTTGTCTCTCCACCCTCTCCCCCTCCTGTCCTCCCTTGTCACTCCATTCTCTTCCCCTCATCAGACGTTGTAGCAGCTCACTACCACCCGTGGGGTTTCCTGCCGTTGTCCCAGGGGCCGTGCCAGCCTATGTTTGAGGAGCTCCTCCTACTCCTACAGCCCTTATCCCTGTTGCCATTTGACCTTGACCTGCTGTTTGAGCAGCGATTGGTCCAGAAGAGCCAGGAACAACTGAGAAGCAAGGAGCAGCTCTGCTCCGCCTCCGCCGGCCAGAGCCTGGACCAGTCAACACGCTCCACCTTTCAGCTCATGAGGGGGTGGAGCACCGACTCACGGAGGGCGGAGTCTATGAAAGAAGCGCATGAGGACAAAAAGGAAAGTTCTGGGCCAGGGAAGAGAGAGAGGCCGGGGCTCAGACGAGAGGGAACGTGGCCTAGGATGGAAGCGGTAGGTGAGAGGGGACGTTGGGAGAGGAAGATGATGAGAACCGGGTCGACAAGAGACGGGGATGGGATGGACCGTTTAGGGGCTGGGCTTGTCGAAACGCACCCAATGTCAACAGAATTAGGAACAGGTTTTGCTAATCTGTGGAGGGAGAGTGGGAGGGGGCGGGGCGCATTGAAGAGACCGAAGGGGGTTGGAGGAGAGTGCTGGGCAGAGGAGGTAGACAAGGAGAGAAGGAAGGAGAAAGAGAGGGATGTGGGGGAAGAGGGTCGTCAGCGGCAGGAACGCGATCGCCAGGCTGGCTGGTGGTACCAGCTAATGCAGAGCTCCCAGGTCTACATCGACCAGTCAGCACAGGGCGGGTCCAAGTTCGTCAAGAGCGAGAAGAGGAAAAGGTCGGTCGAGAGGCGGAGCCACAGCACAAGTCAGCTCCCGCCCGCCAGGGAGGGCGTGGTGGAGGGGGCGGAGTCTAGCCTGGATGATGAGAGAAGCAGCAAGAGCAGTTCCAGCTCCAGTGGGGAGTCGACAGGGTCCCGGGGAAGAGGAAGACCCTCCTGGATGGGGAGTCCTCCAGAGTCTGTGCTCACCCAGGACAAGGATCCAGGACCTCTGGTGCCTGAGGCCACAGCGGCCCAGTCCGTGCCCCAGGCTGATGGCCCCTCCCCGGGCCAGGGGATGCGGTGGAGCAGGCTGTTTGGGTCCAACATAGGTGGGGCTGGGTCTCCCTCCAGACTGACTGGAGCTGATCAGAAGCCTGTGAAAAACCAGAAGAGCAGGTGAGTGGTGTTGAATGAGCGTTAAATTGGTATTGAAGTGATATTCTATAGTATCTAAGGTAATACACCACATTAATTTGAAACAGAAACATTGCCTTTTATATTTTTATTTTATAAAACCTGCCATTGACAGTGATGTACCGTTGCACTGTGTCCCGTCCAGGCTGCCGTCCGGCTGGTTGACAGGTCTGGATATGTCTGTTCTGGACCTAGTAGCTCAGACAGTGGGGGCCGGAACGGTTAAGAGGGTGGAGCCTTCAGCTCCCCCGGCCACGCCCACTGTGAACCAACCCTCTCTGCCTACTCCCGTGCCACAAGAGACCCAAACCAAACAGCCATGGTAAGGTCAGACCATTTAAGAGATCACTGCCTTTGTATGTTTTATACCTATCCATTAGTCATATTTTTTAGGGCAGTGAAAGTAGACATGTTAGTATTGTATTAATGCATGATATGTTTATCTGATATGTTTAATGTAAAATGTATTGACATTTTTAATCACATCAAGTTTTTTCTGCCTGAACCCAACACCATCATTATTTAAGCCTGAACCCAACACCGTCAGCATTTAAGCCTGAACCCAACACCATCTGCATTAAAATGTTTTAACAGAGCTTTTCTTTCTGCCGCAGGATTTGTATGAAATAGTTTTAAGGGGCAATCTGGAAATGCTACATAATGTTTTTGACCTATGAATTAATTACATTTATCCATTGATTCTTCCAAAAATCTGAAATCAGCTGGCTTCACTGTTTGTAAACAAAGTAAATGTAACATTTTACTAGCCACTGTTCAGGGGTTTAACAAGAACTCCCTCTACCTTCCTCTCTCTCTCTCCCTCCCACTCTCTCTCTCTCTGTCTCTCCCCCCTCCAGTGTGGTGCATGCCCTATGCCACCACATTGCCACGGAGCCCGACCAGCTGAGTTTCCAAAAGGGAGATGTTCTGAGGGTCCTTAGCCGGGCCGACTCCGACTGGCTGCTCTGCTCCCTTGGGACCCAACAGGGCCTGGTGCCCATCATTTATGTCACCCTGAAAAGCCTGGATGACAGCCAGGGACCCCAAGGGCTACACTGACTCCCGCAGGGGTTCCCAAACCCGGTTTTCCAGAAATCCCGGTTGAAGGAAATCAGTCCATCCTCCGATCACGATTTGTGGGAAAACCTGAAGGTTTTGGGAAATTATCAGGAATTGTTCGACACCACTGAACCCCTGGGCCACAGTAGGGGTGAATGGATGAGGGGTTAGGGATGAGGGTTGAGGGATGAGGGTGTTAGCGGAACAGAGAGAGATGAAGGTGAAGGATTCAGAGGGACAAAGAAGGATCGTCCCTTGCTGCAAACGAGACGATGGATTCTGAGGAGTTTAATGTGTAATTACTGTACTATGGAGATGAGCATGACACACACACAGAACAACACCCACAGCAACACACACACTCACACACAGACATAAACATGCGCTAACGTAAGGAAATATACACGTAGGCAAGCATACAGGCAAAAACACACTTATATACGCATGAATATACACTAAACTCATGCATGTATAGATTCAAAGACACGCACGACACACAGACAGGCAGGCAGACAGACAGAAACACACACATGCTAACCAAACAGTCTGAGGACCACTGACAGAATGAGACGAGGCTAGCTACAAAGACTGCCTTAGCTCAGCCGTATGATAGACACAATACCACGCATAGCTGTGCTTTATCATGCTTATAGAATATACTTTATATATAGCCGTGCCACACTTTGAATGCCAGTGCTACGATAATGCTAAATGCTATTGCTAATGCTAGTAGTACTAATGCTAGTGCTAATGCTAATGGCAGACTTCAGAGGATTGCTTAAAGACTTGTCATTTAATGGATCCACAGCACCATCATGCTGCTTGATTTACTTCATTTACTTAAAGCCCGGAGACCCCCTGCTTTGTAGTAGGACATCAGTAACTAGTTTTGTTACAAAACACAAAAAAAGACAACATTGTTTGTGTGATCTAGCTGTCATCTCTTTGTGGATTAATTACCAGTGGACAGACGACCAGTTTGAACTATTTTCATCAATTAATCGTCATCCGCAGATATTCATCGCCTTGACCACACAACCATCAGACCAGAAGGTCTGACTGGACAAACCCAAGAACATCCTTCTGTCTCCTTCCTGTCACTTCCTGTTGATTTTGACGGATGGGATGAACTGAACTGAGCTAGGCCCTAGTGCATGTAACCTAGCATCTGTGAGACATTTTGTTGTTTCACTTTCTCTTTGTTCTGAACCCAAACCCTTAGCTCCTCCCATCTGACCCCCACACTCCCCTTTATCCAGTATAATTGCACATTTTTTGGAGAGGGTTATGGACCCAGTACCATGAGTACAGATGAAACCATCAGATTGAAAAGGCTATGATAAGATTTGAGCTATATATTTGTCTGTATATCAATCCATACATACTATATAGGCCAATAATAACTTAAACATCTGGTGGGTGCCATTTATTTATGGACTAATGATGATATTATTTATTATTTTTGAGGAAAACCCATGCGAATGCAATGGCAGTGGTGGTGAATAAAGAACAAAGGATGTCCAATGAAAGCAAGGCCTGGTTTTGGAGGTCTGTTTAGGGGCTTTGCTGAACATGTTGAGGAGGCAGTTCTACACCCCCAGCCCAAAATTGCCCACCGGGCCCTACAAAGAATGTTTTGATGTAGTTAAAATCCTTTAAATGATACTGATTGGTTCCGTTTCACAATAACAGGGAAAGGGACCGATGTTTCTTGTGTATGCCTTAAAGTGCTTGAGGAAGAACCACGGAGAGAGCTGCTGATCTGGATGCATCTGGCCCCGACCAGTGGTTCCACCCATTGGTCCTTACGTGGTGTTTTATACATGCTACGGTGTGTCAAACCAGCCGCTTTCTCCGGGGTTTCAGTCCTGAGAGGTTCCAGTTGACATCTCAGGTTTTTCTGTCTGAAAAATGTGTACGAATTATCCAGTTGAGAGGGAATAATATGCAGCTAGCGAAGAGGCTGGGAGGTATTTTAAAAGGGACCCCGACACGTGTCGTCTATGGCTTGTATGCATTTGTTGCTTTCAGATGTTTCAGATGTGGCCTTATGTTCAGATTGAGCTGTACATGAAATCCAGAGTTTGGCAATTGGGATTAGGACTAAACCCTAGATTATTTTCAAAACTATGTATTAACACCTAGGCGTGGGTGTCTTATAGAGCCTAACAATCCACAGTTAAATTATTTAGACATTCACATTAAAATAATGGGTTAGCAAAACTTAAATTACTGGGACATATTTGAAAATAAATCCGTTAACCTAGCTTTAAACCAACAATTTTATTTTGTTGTACAGTTGTTTAATTTTTTATATAATTTCTGGATTTTTTATTCCACAAATGAATTCATTATTTTGTTTGGAATTGTAAATATATTTAATTTCCTCAATATTTACATTTTGAAAGAACGAGACATAAGAAGCTAATATGGATTCTCAACTACTGTATTTTAATATATTATTGCGTTACTAACAAGTATTTTGTAAATGTAACATAGTGTGAGAGTTAGCATCAATGCTAACCTTAAGACTATGAGTAAGGTACAATAGATTCAGTGGTTGAAGTACATTGTATGGAGGTAGCTAACTGCCAAAACTAGATACGTATAACAATAGTCTGTTCAGAATTTTGGCATCTATCTATCGCCAAAACTTAACAGGGTGGATGAACTGAAATGTGCAGGAAATGCAGCAAAGGTGTGTCAGATATGCAGGATGACGTCTCTGATTTGTTAGTCTTCCAGACAAAGTTTGCTCTTCATTGACATCCTCTGGCTGCTGCAGAGTCCCATGTGACAGACAGTATTGTACATGTACTGCAGTAGTCTTAATGATCAGCTAGTGTGGAGTGAGAGAGAGAGTGAGAAACATTTGAAATGTGATTGATATGGTGCAGATGACTTTTCTCTCCATAGTAACTTTTGACATCTAGAGGCCCAGGTTCACTATGGTTTCTTGCCCTTGTACTTGCAATTGATTAGTTATAAGAAGATGAAAGATTCTGTTAATTCCCCTTGTCACTCTCTCTCTCTTGCCCCATTTTCACCTGGATCTTACATTAATTATTTCTCCTGATAATGTCCTGGTCTTGTCCATATACACTTATAACAAACGATCAAAATCAGATCACAATGTGGCTTTTAATCATCTGCACCTGCCTACGAAATATGGACACTGTCAGAACCTGGACAAGATCAGGACACCTTGTCAGCGCCATATTTAGGCAGGGTCTGTCCTGTTCCTCTCTTCCATGGTCTGATAGAGGTAAGCCATTAATCCTGCTTTTACTCTGTAGCACCAGTGGCGCCACTTCTACCATTCTGTTCACGTGTCCATTTGATGTCCAGGTGGCCAGAGAAATCTGAATCGAGAGGATGGGCTCATAGTAACGTCCAGGATGGAAGGAACGGAATGGATGTGAAACGCAGTGCCCAATTAGTCCGATTCCATTCTGTGAACTCCACTCTAGACGCCACTGCTCCCGCCTCGCCAGCCTCCTGTGATATGATCCTATTTGACAACATGTGCGACAGCTCCTTGTCCATGCTTTATAATGACGTCTATGTATGAGATTATCAACGTACTATGGATGTTAATAACAACGTGCTCATGTGATCACAACTTCACACGTCTCCCTTGTCATTTATTTCTTTCACACAACAATTGCCAGAAATGCCAGACCGCCAGTCCACTCCTGCTGTTAAACGTTGTGTTGAAATAATATTCCCCCACTAGAGGGGGTCATTGTTCCACAGTCTGCATTTTGAGGCAAGTTGTATGTCAAGTATCAGATCTACTGACCTGTGGGTGCGATAATTAATAACGCTCAGGACATATGATGAAACATGGACTAACTATATGTCCCCTAGGATCTTTAATCATGTATTTCATAGTTATTCTGTTTATTTTTAGATCCACAAAATTATTTGATCTAAGTCTAGAAAGCAAAGGGAATATCTTCTGGGGAATTCTTCTTAAGCTGTCCTGGAAAAACACATTAGGCACATTAGGTATACATTGAGTTGGGGTCGTGGAAGGAGTCCTTTGAATGCATCATGGTGAATAAAACTCTATACACTGATCAGAGTTTCTACAAGAACATGTTAATTGTTAATGAGACATTTCCACAAAACGCAATGCTCATTAATATTATATGTTATTTTAATAACTCAATAGTAAACCTCCCTAATTGTTCTGATTCATGCACCAACGAAAGACACACATTTTATGTATTAAGTATGCTTAAAATAAAATGTTAACAAATTATCAGATCTGGCAAAAAATATAATATGTTCTATTTCCAATTTTACACACATTTCACAGAAAACTTCAGACCTTAGTATGATTTTTTGGATTTTTTTTGTGTGAGCATCAAACGACCTTATTGACATTATTATTGTCTGATTCCATGTGAGTAAAAAAACTCCACTCAAATGAACTGGAAGGGAAGTCTCCACACAGGTTACTCGGTTTCATTTCTCTTTATATTGGAACTGCATGTGACTGTTTGACTCTAACCGAAAGTGTCACTGATTGGTTAAGGTCAAGACTGAGCCCTAGCGGGGTTCCATGGATTTAATCTGTGCTCTGTGCCAATGCATGCATGTGTAAGCATGTTCTTTTTAGGGTGGATCCCAGACAGCATTTTGTCAGAATTGCATTAGCTAGGCAACAGTTGAATTGCATCACAATTCAGACATTTGGACAAGGGAAGTGTGAACATGTTCCTTGGAATGTAAATCATCTGAACTTCCTGTTCGTGGTGCGTCCCCCCAAAGAAGAAATGAGTGCTGTCTGGGTTCCACAGTAAAACAACTGTCATACGAAGCAGTTTTAAGTAGCTGTACGGAAGAACCTTCAGTTACTAACCGGGCGAGCCCTCGTAGGTACTGGACTCTTTCAGGACTCTTTGATCAAATGTGTTTTTACTGTGTGCCAACTTCTTCCATTTTCTGCGGCCTGCGTTCTTTCGACCCCTTTTGCGCATCTATTCTGCTTTTTTCCACGCTGCTCCTCTGACCCAGAGGTCTGTGGGTCAGTCCAGTGACCTCCATGGTCTTGTCAGGCCCCTCTTCTGGCAGTCTGAAGGGCGCAACAGGACCAGGAAATCCCTTCTGAAAATCCCAATCTGCTTCCCAGTCACTCTTTGGCTAATGGTGCAGCCAAGGCCCAGAACTAGACTGTAGTGGTCATTATGGTGCTACTGGAGAGTGCCATGGAATGATGTGCCATCACACGTGAAATGGCTGTTGGGGATGTCTCAAATGCTGCAAACCGAAAAAGAGTCAGTGATGATATTTGTTACTGAGCACACATACAGACAAACACAAACAGGAAATCATACAGAAACTAACACAGAAAAACAATGAAGGCGAAAAAAGGAACAAAGAAAGTATTAGGTGACAAATATCAACAACAGAAAGGAAAGCCCCCCTACCCACTAGAATGACCCACTCCGACACAAATTCCAGCCAAGCAGTTGTGCAGGCTTGGACATGTAAGCTAAATTATTAAAATGCTACACAATGCAACAGAAACTTTATACAGCCAGGTATTGCAGTGGTTCCCAATCTCCAATTTCTCAGATCATATTTTACATATATTACACTCTGTTGAACCTTCCTTTTATGAGGGTCTATATTCTAATTATTATGACTCACAATTCATTTGGACATTAGATTTGAATCAGAGCACATTTCTTCTAAACCCAGATAATTAAATTCCTCCAGGCCTTTGGAAAACCATGCTTTGGGAATCTTGTGTGGCCTTGAGTTTACGTGTTATAAAGCCATATGAGGCAGTACTCTCAGGTTGTCTCCAGTGGCCACTTCTTTTGGACCAGGTTTGCCTTGGGACAGGGAAGTCTGGGCATCGGCACTGTTCGCAAAACCAACTCATGTTTTACGGTTAGAGGGCAAATGTATTCATTGACAGAAAAGAAAGTAGCGGGGCCAAACAGACAGACTCAGTAGTTCAAAGGAAAAATGTGTGAGAGTGAGAGGGAAACACACAGGATACGGAAAACAAAGGCGAGATCCCAAGGTGAGCGGGTCACACGGACCATGGGGTATGGACACAGAGCATTTGTTCAGAGCCCTGGTGGGTGTTAAGTAAAGAAAAGAGATGTGTTAGAAGAGTAGAGGGAGTCATCAATAACAGAAAACAAACCTCTGTGATCGGGGGGGATGTTGTTGACAAACGACCCATAACTACCCCAAATGTCCCGAAACCAAGGTTAAAGCCGGAACAATCGACAATTACGGCCATTATCCACGTCCCTATTTTTGGAAAATAATTTTGTTTTTGTCTGACATTAGGTTTAAGGTCAAATTTGCATGGATTAGAGTTGGAATTCATGAGCTCCTGTGACACGATGTTCTAGATATGCGCACAGAACGAGGCAACTGTGCTCTATGGCAGAAAAGTCCTAACCACTTCCCTTTCAAATTTAGATGCTGAGTGAGAAGCCTAATGTCAGGCACAAAGGCAAAGACGGAGTCATCGGCTCACATGGCAAACAAAAAATGCTGGCTTCTTCAACTGGTGCTCCTGAGAATGTGTGCAGCACTTCAAGAGGACTTCAAGGTGGCCATCAACGGGCTGAATGTATGCCTTTGCCATGTCATCTGTATCACAAGGCCAGCAAAGCACCGAAGACGACTTAATGTGATTCAACATGAATTGAGGTTCTGAAGGGGAGACATGCTGAGTTGTATAGGAAGAACAAGAGGCTGACTGTAGTTAGAACCACTGGAGAGGAAGGCTAGAGCAGATGCAATCATTTTATTGGTGGCAATGGAGATGGACTGTCATCCCATGCCCAATCTGTTCATTGAGGTTCCTCTGGAGGCATGAGCTCACGCCACCCCCGTACTTGGACGATGCACACCGAATCCTGACTCCTACTGCTGCTCATTCATGTCTTGCATTCAGAGCCAAGGTGCTGCTGTGATAGTTAAGAAGAGATGTCTGAATACCCAAACGGAACCTTCCTGCAGATACGCAGGAAGAAACCCTCACAACATGCTCACTAAAAGTCTGACTCTTTGTTAAATATGATCCCGGGGACTGGGAGCCACCCCCCCTTCCCAGGGAGCCAACTCATCTTTCCAGGAAGCCACCCCCCCTTTCCAGGGAGCCACCCCCCCTTCCCAGGGAGCCACCCCCCCTTTCCAGCGAGCCACCACCCCTTTCTTGGGGGCCACCCCCCACCTTCCACGGAGCAATGGCCCACCCTTCCAGGGAGCCAACACCACCCCTTCCAAGGAGCCACCACCTGTTTTAAAGCAGACTCTAAACAAGCAGAAATTCCTAGAGGAACATCATCACCGATCTCTGAACAAATGTGATTCTCAATTCAGAGATCTCTCAGGAAGAAGTAAAGCATCCATCTTTAAGAGAGGCAAAACCCCAAGTCCAGATGTGTTCTATTACTTTTTATGAAAAAGAACCACTTCCTCATACCTACTAACATAGTGTTCTCAACCACCTCATCATCCCTCAGCAGTTGGCCAAGAAAAATGTCTGCTTAGTTATTGTTACTGGGAAATCAGGTGGCTCCTTCTATTTAAGAACAAAACTTTTCTGGAATAAAAAAACAGTTAAGTAATAAGTCCACAGCCCTAAAAGAAGCATAGCTTTAAATGTTTTTAATAAATTCTCAAACTTTTACTGTGAAAATCATATTTTACGTTACACAGCATTAGTAATGTCAGTACAGTCAAATCGTGTGTCTTGTTCGGGTCTTGGAATTCTTTATTCAGCAGCTTCTTTGCCCTGTAAGAAGAAAGAAACAAAAGATCAATATACATTTTGAGCATGTGAGATCTGAACATCATCTAGGCATTGGCCTAGCATTAGGTCTTCACCTTTCCGCCGTCACGGCTCTTGGCTCTGAGCTTGTTGACTTGAGTCTCAGCGATGTCAGCACGCTCCTCTGCCTCCTCCAGCTCATTCTGCACCTTCCTTAACTTGGACATGTGCTGATTGGATGCCTCCTCCTGGGCGATGAAGAAGGGATAATGTAAGTATAGGGTGTTTTAACTTGTGCCACATCCGCGACAGCATGGGTTTGAATCATCTCTCTAGCTTTCTACATTATGAACGAGGGAGCAGGTATGTAGCTTTGAAGGGACCTGTTGAAGGGACCCAAAGATCATCCACACTAGGGGTTTAAGTTCTGATAGTGTCCCATCTCATGTGTAATCCAGCTGATGCTCAGGTGGAGCAAAAGAAGACTCATATCAAAGGACCAAACATTGTCCTCAACTTCACCCAGAACAAAACTGAACTAAAAGAATCAGAACTAAAGAATCAACCGAAATCAACAAATGCATTTAACAGATTCCTCTTTTCTAGTTGATTTGAGAAAGACAGTTCTTCAAAGAGGTTGAAAATTCCGAACTACCTGTATAAAATGTTTGCATGCAATTTAAACAGCAATACATAGACATACATCTGCCTTCCAAAGGGGGTTTCTTCACTGTACCCAAACCATAAACATTTTGAATGTGTTGGAAAGATATGTAGAAAGGCATGTCATTGTGAAATGCTCTGCTACACAAGGTAACTCAGGCAGAAAGCATGGTTAGCGTAAAAAAATATTAAACAGCATATTGTATATCAGCAGATATACAATTCCTAAAGTAAAAATGTAATTTTACTATAAGAATATGAATATGTGTATATGAATAATGTGTCAAATCTTGCCACTCTTTGCCGGACCGTGTAAGCGGAGCAGGCCAAGAAGAGTGAATGTCTCTTACTGAGTGAGTGACTGACTGACTACCAATTGGTGAACAGCATAGGGGTTAGAGACGTGGACTACCACGTAGGCGACCGGCATTCGATCCTGGCCGCGCATAAAACAAATTAGGTATTAGGATTTGTTCAGGATAGATTAAAACGTCACTAAATAGTGTAATGGTTGGCTATTCAACTGTCATTGTTTTCTAAAGGAACAAACCAGCCATGGAGTGACTGGAGTCATTGTTTTCATTATAAGTACTGTACAGCACGACTAAAAATTTGCTGGCTACAAGCTTCAGTGGCTACATCACAGTAAGCCTAACGTAAAACTGTTTACGGTTATATTGCGATAGACGAACTGCACCGACAATAAACACATTCCTCTTGATTTTGATTTACATAGCGTAGTTCACATAGCATAGCGGAAGCACTCACGGAGTGATTGTTTTCATTACTGTACAGCTATTAGCTAGCCATCTACAGTAAACTCTTTCTAATAAAAAATGGGTTGAATATAGTGTAGCGACCCTGTTATACCTGTTGTTGGTTTGGATGTTAGCTAACGTAGGGACGAATTGGTTTAACAATGCAGAAGTAAACACACCACATCTCAACACACATAACTTAGTGGCATAGTAGACACAGTCTGTTGCACAGGAAACCCTGGGTCTCATCCAACCAGTGCAACAACATTCATCCCTTCTAATCACGGGCCAGCAGAACTAGGCTTGCCTGGTTCCTTCTGTTTAGAAATAAATGTATTTTTAATTTAACATATTACCATGAATATTATGTTGTCCTGTCTATAACTATTCTGTACTCAAGTGTTAGATGTTTTATGTAGACCCCAGGAAGACCAGTTGCTTCCCCTGTAATAGCAGTAAATGGTAAAAAATTCTAAAGATGCAGAAACCAAGGATCAAACCATTACCTCCAGGGGCGTCTGGTGCCTACCCATTCAATCCCATTTTGTAATGCACCAAAATATTAATGAATACATTTTAAAAAATGTGACTCACCGCTTCCTCAGCCTGCCTCTTGTAGGCCTTCACTTTCAACTGCAGCTTGTCTACCAGGTCCTGAAGTCGGCTAACATTCTTCTTATCTTCCTCAGTCTGTAGAAGATGCATTAATCAATGGCGTATTTTTGTTCACTCAAAGTTATGTGTTAAACCCTGTTTAACCCATTTTAACACAGTCCTGCTGATTTTTTAAAATGATAATTGAAGTGTTAGGAAATATACGGTCAATGGTCCTAATGACGACTCAACACAAGTTACTTCTCTGCACGGTGAAAAAACTCAGTCTAGAAAATTCATTCTGACAAAAATGGGATAGAAATGTAAAAATGTCTGAATCCTAACATGAAAGCAGTATTAATATCAACAATGTGGCCCTTACCTGATAAGTGAGCTCTTTGACTCTTCGCTCATACTTGCGGACTCCCTTGACTGCGTCCACACATCTCCTCTGCTCTGTCTCTACCTCGGACTCAAGTTCACGCACCTTTGTAGAAGAAATGAACGTAGGCGTTTGTATGAGGTCGTTAAATCTGACAACCCATCTGTTTCAATCATAGTACCCTGCCTCATACTGCTGGACCTATTGCCATGATGGCCAAATAATAATTTACAGCTTCCAATTGGCTTATTACTCCCCTCTCCTCCCCAATGTAACCTTAATTCATTGCAATTGACAAAATGTATGCAAATGCATAACTAATTTACAAGTCACTTTGGTAAAAACAGTGTTTTATTATCTAGGTCAGATATTAAGTGAATAAGTCAATGCAAATGTCTCCTCTGTACATTCATATGATCAGTTACATTTCCTGTCATCCACCAGCTGGTAAGACACACTGGACTCCTCTATAACTCAGACTCCTGGTAACTCACGCTGGACACCTCCATAACCCAGACTCCTGGTAACTCACCCTGGACTCCTCCATAACCCAGACTCCTGGTAACTCACCCTGGACTCCTCCATAACCCAGACTCCTGGTAACTCACCCTGGACCCCTCCATAACCCAGACTCCTGGTAACTCACCCTGGACACCTCCATAACCCAGACTCCTGGTAACTCACCCTGGACACCTCCATAACCCAGACTCCTGGTAACTCACCCTGGACTCCAGTTTCTGGAGCTGCTTCTTGCCTCCCTTCATGGCCAGATTCTCAGCCTCATCCAGACGATGCTGCAGGTCCTTAACTGTGACCTCCAGGTTCTTCTTCATCCTCTCCAGATGAGAGCTGGTGTCCTGCTCCTTCTTCAGCTCCTCAGCCATCATGGCAGCCTGGAATGGTTCATTCACATAACCAAATCACACCAATCGTAATCTCTCTAGATGGACAGTGTTTCTCATGCCATTTACCAATGTTCTAGCATAGGACAGACATATCTGTTTAAACCTTAACTATAGATCTGGGATATCCAAGACCATGTCAATCCTGATTGTTGTAGATAAACAATCCAGAGACCAATCAGATTGATGCTCTGTAAATAGACAGATCCAAGGGACTCACATCAGTGATGGCCTTCTTGGCCTTGTCTTCTGCATTCCTGGCCTCCTGGACAATGTCCTCCACCTCTCCCTGGACCTGCACCAGGTCAGATTCCAGCTTCTTCTTGGTGTTCAGAAGGCTGGTGTTCTGGAGGAGGAAACAAGACACTATTGTTTGACTCCTTACTGATACGGATACAATTATGAAAATGTGTGCGTAAATGGTATCTATGATGTCCATTAGAAAAGTGTTATTAGAAATTTATTTTGGTTCGTACCTGGGAGTGCAGCAGTCCAACTCGCTCACTGGCATCTACCAGCTCAGTCTCAGCCACTTTGCGGCTTCTCTCGGTCTGCTCCAGAGCAGCTCTAAGCTCCTCGATCTCAGCCACCATCAGACCGTTCCTGCGCTCCACCATGGCTACCTGCTCCTTCATGTCCTCTGAGGCACGCATGGCGTCATCAAGGTGTAATTGGGCATCCTAGCGTTTACAATGACACGGGTTAATTTGGACTCGTTGGCAATTTGAGGCAACACGATCAGTGATAAATGTCGATTGGTAAAAATGATCTCTATGATCAATTGGTCCACTCTTCAATTTCACTACAGATTTTCTTTCATATCCCTGCCCATGTTCACACTGTGTAGCCTGATATCTCAGTTCCTTCACCTTGAGCTGTCCCTGGACATTCCTCAGCTGTTTCTGGGACTCAGTGGCCTGCCTGTTTGCATGGCACAGTTGGATCTCCATCTCGTTCAGGTCTCCCTCCATCTTCTTCTTCACCCTCAGGGCGTCATTCCGGCTCCTGATCTCGGAGTCCAGGGTGCTCTGCATGCAGTCAATCACCCGTTGGCTGTTCCTCTTGATCTGTTCTATCTCCTCGTCTTTCTCAGCTATTTTCCTGTCCACCTCACTCTTGACCTGGTTCAGCTCCAGCTGCACGCGCAGGATCTTGGATTCCTCGTGCTCTAATGTGCCCTGGACAAAAAGAAACAGTCAGGTCCATGGTCTTCCATACATTACTGAAATAAATACCAATACAAGGAGCATTTGAATGTTGATGGCGTTGTCTAGTTTAACACTGCGTTTCTCATCCAACAGCAGTGGTTTGTACCTCAGCCTCCTCCAAGGCGGTCTGGATCTCGGACTTCTCTGTCTCCACAGTTTTCTTGGCCTTCTCCAGTTCATGGATGCTCTTGCCAGTTTCTCCGATCTGCTCAGTCAGATCAGAGATCTCCTCTGCAGAGGAAATCAACATTAAATATGCTGTTGTTAACACTTTAGCTTCCTCCGTGACAGTTTACCTTCGTCCCACACATTGAGTGAACTCGGGTCCAACACACATTCCTACTTGTTGAAGAATACAATTTATATTTTTGTATAATAGACATTTGGATTAACGCAGTGTTGCCCAAACCCACGCCCTGGGGGGTGCATGTTTTGTTTTTGCCCTACCGCTCACACACCTATTTTAAATGTTGATTGACGTAATCAACCTCATCAATCTTTCATTTGAATCAGATGTGTGAGTGCTTGGGCAGAAACTAATATGTCTACCCCCTGGGGTCCCCAGGTCCAGGATTGGGAAACACTGGATTCATGTCATTGATATGATTACAATTTCCTCCATTTTCAAAAAATGGACAAACATTAGAAAAAAATAGATCTGTCCAATACTCACGTTGCAGGTTCTTGTTCTCTCTCTTCAGAGTCTCCAGATGATCCAGGGCCTCTTCATAGGAGTTCTTCATCTTGAAGAGTTCAGTGCTCATAGAACGCGCCTCCTTCTGAGATCCCTCCAGCTCAGCCTGACCCTCCTCATACTTCTGCTTCCACTCTGCTAGAACCTGAGGAAACCCATGGGATTTTTATTACAACTCACCGATGGACAGTTTGGAATCTAAATGTTCTAATGCAAACACTTTATTACAGTTGATCATATAGTCTACACAACCTTGTCAAAGTTCCTCTGCTTCTTGTCGAGGTTGGCGGCCATTGCGTTGGCTCTCTCCACGTCAATCATGAGGTCCTCCACTTCTGCCTGCAGCCTCTGCTTGGTCTTCTCCAGGGAGGCGCACTTGGAGTTGATTGCCTCAATGGACTCCTCAGCTTCCTGCAGACGCTGGGCGAGCTTCTTCCTGATGGACGGCAGAGTGTGGTTTCATGTTGAACACCTTGTTGCAAAACAAATGCTACAGGACATATGGATTTCTTGGTGTTTTTGCTGTTGCAGGCCACTCACTTGGCCTCCTCCAGCTCCTCTGTGCGCTGGATGGCATCAGTTTCATACTTGGTCCTCCACTGAGCCACCTCACTGTTGGCTTTGGACATGCCACGCTGCAGTTCTGCTTTGGCTTCCTGCTCCTCCTCAAACTGCTCTCTCAGGAGATCACAGTCATGGCGCGCAGACTGGACAGCATGGGCCAGTGCGTTTTTAGCCTGCGAGAGAGAAAGAATGAAGAGGGGAGAGATAGGACAGATGACAAAAGAAATAACCGTGGTACTCTCTTGTTCAATTATATGTCTAAACTCTGTGGCCATTTTGGGTTCCTCACCTTGATCTCCTCCTCAATCAGCCTCTTCAGTTCCTCAACCTGCTGGGTGAAGGCTTGTTTGCCTCTGGTCAGCTGAGACACCAGGGCTTCCTTCTCCTCCAGCTGGCGGCCTAATTCACCTGCAGGAATTGAGAAATAGCTAATCATTCTGATCTTGTGTAACACTGGATTAATGTCATTGTTATGATTACAATTTCCTCTGTTTTCAAAAAAACTATAAAAAACTGTTGGTAGTGTCTGATGTAGTTAGTAGAGCATGGCACTTACAATGCCAGGGTTGTGGCTTTGATTCCTATGAGGGGCCAGTATGAAAATAGTATAGTAATCTATACTATAAACTGGGTAAGCTGCTGTAAATGTGAATAGTACTCAGAACAATACAAATATGTGGACTGGACTGGACTGTTAGTGCGCTACTGAAAGAAGGCCTTTGATTTGTTTTTCATTTTAGTACCATTTTCTGTCAGCAGTCTGGCCCTCTGTGCACTGATGTCATTGACCTGGCGAGTATTCTCATCATTTCTTCGTCTTGAGTCTCACTAAGCTGGTCCTCAAGAGTACGGCACATCTTCTCCAGATTTCCCTGTTAGTAAAATGTTTTAACAATACGTAAACTATTGTTTGCAAAACAACATTTCCAGCAAAAGGCTTTTCACCTAGATGTAAATGTAAGTCGCTCTGGATAAGAGCGCCTGCTATATTACTAAAATGTAAATGTTCTCTTGAATGATAATGTAGCATAACACAGAGCAAACAACACTACTTACCTTAGCTTTGGCAACGGCCTCCATGTTGCTGGAGAGGTCATCAATCTCCATCTTGTACTCGCTCTTCTCCTTCTCCAGTTTCTGCTTGACACGCTGCAGGTTGTCGATCTGCTCCCCGAGTTCAGCCACACTGTCGGCCTGCTTCTTGCGTAGAGCGGCAGCTGTGGCCTCGTGCTGCAGGGTGGACTCTTCTAGATCACGACGCAACTTCTGGAACTCAGCCTCACGCTTCTTATTCATCTCAATCTGAGCAGCAGTGGCACCTCCGGCCTCCTCCAGCCTCTCGCTGAATCTCCTCAAGTTCCCTGGAGAGATCGGCCCTCTGCTTCTCAAACCTTGGCCCTGGCAGCAACGTTCAGACTCAATTTCCTCCTCCAGTTCTTCAATACGGGCCTAGAACAGGGGGCAGGAGCAGAGGGGGAGGAACAGCAACACATACCGTTGAAACATTCTACAGAGTGAAACCTCACAACAATGCTAATTGTATGTATAATAGATAAAGTTTGATATTTAGTAGACAGTGTTCCATGCAGGAACCAAAACCACAACGCTAAGAAGCACTGCCACCCTATAGGTGAATACATTAAATAAGAATGTGTTCGTAGCAACTGGTAATACCAGTAAAAAAACAGAATAAGACACTATAGGGACATTGCAAGGGAGGGCTTTTTCCTTTTTAACATAATTCCTAAGGTGTATGAATTGCTATGGGTTGGGAGCTTATCCAATGATCACATCCAATGACCACCTCTAATGATCTCAGAACTTTCATCTAAATGGATTCCCTAAGGTAGGTAAATTGAATCTCTAAGGAAAGTGAATGGATTGCCTATGGAAGATAAATGGATTGCCTATGGAGGAAGAATAGCATTAAGCTATATCGACGGCACTACCCATTCGGAAGTGTTATATATTGTCATATATTTTGAAAACGTTTCTTTTTAATATGTGCTTAATTTTTTTTCAACATAAACTAATATGTGTATTATTTGTATTACTAATGTATGGCCATATAATTTATTTCATACATATATTTATGTATTCGATTTTGTCCTTTTTCAAATATGTTTTAATATGTCTTAAATACACATAAATATATTTACATAAATGACAAAATTATAGTTGGCACAGATATTTTTCCATATTTGTTTCCTGTCATGTGTTTATTATTATGGAGGACCAAAGGGGTCAAAATTAAATAATTTAATATGTAAATAATTAATTAATTAAATATATTATTTTAAGTGGCACATAAAAAAAAAAAATTATAAGGCCCATATTTAAAATAATGGTATGATATTTCATAATAATAATTGTTATTTTTCATAACATAATTTTTTAAATCATGGCCTTTTTCATAAAATCATGACCTATTTCATTATTTGATGGCTTATTTATTGGCATATTTCAACATTTAATGCCATATTTCAACATTGAATGTCCTTTTTCAACGTTTAACGCCATATTTCAATATTGAATGACCTTTTTCTACATCTAATGCCATATGTCAACATTCAATGACCCTTTTCAACATTTAAAGGGATGCGTCAATCAATGTAAGTGGGAGGTCTTTAGCTGCTGATTGGCTCTTCCAGCGACACTAGCTTCACGAACAGTTGCTCGTTTGTGGGAATTCAAACAGCAGTTGTACCGAGTTATAGCAATTTACCAAGTTTGTATGAAGACATTTCTGGCAAAATCACTATTATTATGTACATATTGGACAATAGAAATGCTGAAGCAAACGAAAATGCTGGTCGTCACTGCCAGTGCGGTCGTTAGGGCTGGGCTTTCGGGGGCTAATGAGCCCAGTGTTTTTTTATAGCCACGGATCTTTTGACCCAATTACGAAAAGAAAATTTGAATGTCTGCTTGTTTTTGAGCTGACATTAAGGCAGATGGAATGGGTCTAAGAAATGTTCTCTAAGAGTGCAGACGTTTTCATATAGGGCACGCTTTGGTTTAATTTCGCAGGGTTGTTACTTGCTAAACAATGTATAGCACTTGTTTCAGCAACGAAGCGCACCTGGTTTGGTAGTGTGACTCGCTAAGGAAGCACATCGATCTTGCGTGTAGCAGAGAATAACAATAAACATATTACACCCGGTGCTTTAGTTCGCTTGATATTCGCTACACTAACGTGTGGTGCTAACACAAGCAAGAGCAAAAGACTGACTCATCCAGAATTCCACATGGTCCCAACCATACTGTGTAATGTTATGTGTCCCGGGGGCATTTACGTTGGTTAATAGGAATGTCACTATTCGTAGTTATTCATTGCTCACCCATTGAAATAAAACTAACTTTCTCGACACTTTTTTGAACAGGTGTTGCCAGGTCGACAATACTGTTTATACATTTGCTCGCTATCAGATAAATCCTGTTTGAACTTCCATAAACGAGCAACTGTTGGTGAAGCTAGTTGCATTGATTGACATATCCCTTGGGCTCATGAAATACGCAATGGAATGAGGCATTACATGTTCAAATAGGTCATTAAATGTTGAAATATGTCATTAAATGTTGAAATACACCAGGAAATTATGAAATAGGTTACAACATTATGAAAAAGGCCATATTATTATGAAATAATTCTCAATAATGATAAAAGATTGGGAAATACAATGTATTTTAATGAAATATCATACCATTATTTTTAAAAGAGGCATTATAAAAAATATGTCATTAATGTGCCACCTCAAATGATATATTTATTTAATTATTTATATATTTCATTTTGACCCTTTTGGTCCTCCATGTATTATATTATCTAGTCGTTTCTTTGAAATCCTTATATAGAGAGGAATAGCATTCATGATACTGTGTTGAAATGTATGCATATTGTTTTCATATTGTCTTTTTTGGAATGTAAACTTGGAGTATTAAGTGGTTCATTATATTGAATATACTGAAAAAGGTACTATATGCTGCTTGAGAGTGAATAAAGTCAAAACCTTGGTGTTTTTACTAAACATTTGTCATTATATTGTGATACAATGGCAGTTGTACGATACTGTGAATAAAGGTCCTTATTAAATTAAGATGACTGACTCAAACCAGTTTTTTCTTTACTTGCATTTACAATGTATTTAATACAAATGATGGTAAATGCATACTGTACAATTTACAAATTAGCTCTTGTTTGTAAAATATAATACTTGTCTTTTTACAGTAATTATTGTCATGCTATAAAGGCCTAGACTGGTGGTTATATTGGTTTGCTTCTCATTTAGCCAACAATAAATAGTTAAACTTACTATAACAAGGAGATTCTCTGGAAAATTATGTCTTGAAGGTTAATTCCATTATGTGTTGATGAGAAATGCTTAAAGTACTGCATATTCATATATTTTATAATATTCAACCTTAAAATATGACATGCATTGTATTATGATATTGTGAGAAGTGCAAGTTATATATTTCATGAACATATTCAGGGCACATATGTAAATATATGTTGAGAAATCCTCAACATATATGTGCGTATATGTTTTGCATGAGTTTTTCATGTGGGTACCTTCAAAGCTGCAGCACTGTGAGTGGCAGTGAGATTAGATTAAACACCTTTTTTTTAAATGCAATATTTAGCAAGAATTAATTCAGGTATGTGCTTTCTTGTACTGGAATCCTGGACAATACCTGGAGTTCTTTGATCTTCTTCTGCAGCTGAGATCCCATAGACTGCTCATCCTCAATCTTGCTGAGGAGCTGAGCGGTCTCAAAGTCCTTCCTGGGAAACACAATCGTATAGATTTGAACTATTCGTTTTGTAGTTGGATAGTGCAATACCATGTCTACCGTCAATGTGATAACAAAAATGTTTGAGGAACAAGCATTATTTCAGTCATTATGAAACGTAATATTGTAGTCATGTTTTTAGTTTACTTCTTGAGTTTCTCATCAGCCTGCTGCTTGTCATTCTCCAGATCCATTATGGATTCCTGGGCCAGTTTCAGATCTCCTTCCAGCTTTCTCTTGGCTCGCTCAAGGTCCATGCGGAGCTTCTTCTCTTGCTCCAGGGAGCCCTCAAGCTGCAAGAGAGAAACATATTGTTCATGGTTAAACTACTGAAGATAATATTATCTTACATACTAACAAAACTTCAAAAACTTCTCACGTCGTCGACTTGCTGTTCCAGCTTGGTCTTGGCCTTGGTCAGAGTGTTGACTTTGTCCTCCTCTGACTGCAGGTCATCCAGGGTCTGCTGGTGGGCCTCCTGGAGGGCTTTCTTCTCCTTGGTCAGCTTGGCTACGCTCTCCTCCACAGAGGACATCTCCTCAGTCAGGTTTTTAACCTAAAACAATATATTTTATTCATTAAATTCAGATTAGAAATATCAACAAGTAATGTACTGAAGATTCCAACGCTAGTGCCAGAGCAAGTAAACTATTTGTAAGTAAACTATTTGGTGTTTACATTATTCCTGCACCAAAAGTAAAACTTAAATCCCATTTTTGTTTAGCTATGTTTGAGTCGATCCTTCCTTAGATATACACTTTGTGGTTAGACACCAGACCTTGTTTTCAGTGGCGTGCTTCTCCTTCTCCACTTTGGCCAGGGTGAGCTCCAGGTCATCAATGTCCTTCTTCAGCTCAGAACACTCATCCTCCAGCTTCCTCTTCTTGGCAGTCAACTCAGCATTCATCTCCTCCTCATCCTCCAGCCTCTCGGTCATCTCTTTGAGTTTGGCCTCCAGCTGGATCTTGCTCTTGATGAGCCCCTCGCATCGTTCCTCAGCATCATTCAGATTCTCTGAATTCTGGTTTCAGAATATGCGAAAACGCAAATCAGCTGCCTAATTATATATGTGACAATGTAGACTTCATTTAGTTCAAAAGGTTAGAGAAAGGCAACATGAATATATTTAATATCAATGGCATTACATTCATGAGTAAATGCATTTCTGTGTTGTGTGTTTATGTGTATAGTAAAGTGTGAATAAATGTGTCCTCATGAGGACCGTAGTTCACTCACAGATGCAACCTCAAGCGATAGGTCATTCTTCTCCTGAAGCAGGGACACCATCTTCTCCTCCAGCTCCTTCTTCTTGGCCAGAGCCTTTGTCAGGTCTATTTTCATCTTCTCAAAGTTCTCCTTCATGTTGGCCAGCTCCTTCTCAGTCTCAGCACTCTTCAGCAGGGGCTTGATCTTGAAATACACCTTCATCCATGGCCAGGTCTTGACGTTCATGAACGAGCGGATGTTGTACTGGATGGTGAACACGGCATCTCTGGTCAACAGACAGGATAAAGGGTCACTGTGAGTGTGTGACAGTCTTAAAGCTATGTTCTGTGTTTCAAAAAATAACAAAAGGGAAACCCCTAAGCAGCTCGCAAATACTAAACTCCAACTTCAATAGAGAATATTAAAATTCATTCTTTCTCAACCAACGAATAGATGCTTCACAAAAAGCTTTGCCATGATCAAATCACCTCCTCTCCATCATCTTGGTGAACTCTGTCCTCATGAGGAATCCACGACTGAGAGCCTGGATCAAGCCAACAAGAGCAGCAAGCTTCTCATCTCTCATCTCCTCCAGGACACCCAGCAGACCGGCTTTGAAAAACACCTGAGACACACACAGGCACGGTCAGTTATGGACACAGGCAGGAAGTGAACAAAGGTTCAGCCTCACCATTCTAACACAATGCATGTGATAACTCTTGGAGTGTTTCTTCTGTTATGGTAGCACTCTTTCATTAGTTAAATGAAAAAGACAAAATGTATGGATGGTTAAATCAACTGGATTGGGGTTCAATTCACATATTTGACTGACCTTGGTGTGTCCAAATTTGTAATCCTCGTGATTCACATCAATGGACCCAAGCAGCTTCTCAGAAGCCTTCTTGTTGTCCATGAACTGGCCCTCTGGGATGACACTGGCATTCAATACTTTGTACCTGAAATTTTTAAAGTTGGTGATATTACACTAGGCGAGGCACACTTATTATTCTTAACCAGGGAAACCCCTCAGCAGATTTGTGTGAATGTGTTTGCGAACATACGTACATACATACGTGTGTGTGTGTGTGTGTGTGTGTGTGAGTACCTCTGCTTGAAGTCAGCATAAATGATTCTGCTGGGGAAGCCCTTCCTACATATCCTGATTCCCTCCAGAACACCGTTACACCTCAACTGGTGGATGACCAGGAAGTTCTCCATGAGACCTGCAAACATAGAGTAATTATCAATACAAATAATCAGGCTAAAGATCGGTCTTGTTAATGTTACTAATTCTCTACTGATGAGATGTAATACCAGGAGTCTTTGACTCGTTGGGGATCAGGCAGCGCACAAAGTGAGGATGGGTGCTTCTCAAATTGGTCATCAGCTTGCCCAAATTTTCCTGCAAGAGGTTTCCAAATATGTTTTCCACAGTTCATTTATTGATAATCAATAAACATTTAGTAATAGACAGAAAACCTGGGTCAAATACTAAGCATGAAGATATGTGCATTCATTAACAATTGTAAGGCACTCCGGATGAGAACGTCTTCAGCTGACATTAATGAAACATGAGAGTCAATATACAGCAGTCAAACATCTCACCCTGAACTGGGAGGACACAGTCTGCATGGAACCACCCTTCTTCTTGGCTCCTTTCTTGCTTGATGTATCTGCTAAAAAGATTGTTTATACTCGTGAATCAACGCTTCACTTTTCTTATATTGCAAACTGTGTTGAATGAGCTCATGAAATATAACACTTTCTGGATGAATACCTTCACCCGTTTTATAACCCTAAGACATTGTGAAAATTTGAAAGACATGTCAGTGTGGTACATATTATGATGGGACACTAGTCTTACCTTCAACTGGGGCAGCGACATACAGGGTAGCCAGCAGTTTGACTGAGGACTTTCCGTACAGCTGAATAACTGAGTCGTTCAGGGGATCCTTGTTCTTCTCCAGCCACCCAGTGATGTTGTAGTCCACGGTTCCGGCGTAGTGCACCAGGGAGAAGTGGGCCTCTGCCTTGCCCTTGGCAGGCTTGGGCTTCTCAAACGCCTTGGTTTTACCAAGATGTTGGTCGTACAGCTTGTTCTTGAAGGTTGTGTCTGAAGACTTGGGAAACATGCACTCCTCTTCAAGGATGGAGAAGATTCCCAGTGGCTATGAATAAAATAAATCAATATTTTCATTTAGAATAACATTTATTCCTTTTCAAACATTATAGAATTATAGGAAACAGTAAATTCTCAACGGTCAAATAAGTAGTATCACTTCTTAAGTCCACCTTAATGAGCTTTTCTGTGAGCTACCTATGAGCAGTTTTCACTCTGAGCAGCCCATTGTAATCTTCACAGACAGCTACCTTCTCAATAAGCTCAATGCAGGCAGCCAAGTCCATGCCGAAGTCAATGAACTCCCAGATGATTCCTTCCTTCTTGTACTCCTCTTGCTCCAGGACAAACATAGTGTGGTTGAAAAACTGTTGCAGTTTCTCATTGGTGAAATTGATACACAGCTGTTCCATGCTGTTGTACTGTTGATGGAATTTCAAACAAGACTCTTATTACCAAGACTGTAATCCAACTCTATCACAACTTGTTTGCTTATTCCAGTCTTGTACTCACATCAAAGATCTCAAACCCGGCGATATCAAGCACACCGATATAGAACTGCCTTGGATTCTTGGTGTCCAACATCTGGTTGATGCGGACGACCATCCACAAAAACATCCTCTCATAGATGGACTTGGACAGGGCGCTCACTGAGTTATTAACCTGTAATGACAATGACTCAGGCCAACCACATATTGACAATGTGTAGAGATATAATTGCTCTTTGAAAACAATATCACTGAAAGCCTGGCACTCATTGCACAAATGACTGCCTGACAGAACCGTAGAAGCAGCAATTTACCTGAGGCACAGTCTGTCCCTTGGTCACAAACTCATTGCCGACCTTCACTCTGGGGTAGCAGAGAGCCTTCAACATCTCAGCTGAGTTCAGGCCCAGTAGGTAGCCGATTTTATCAGCCACTGTAGATTAAACCGACGACAAGAGAATTGAACGCGCACAATTTGTTTTGGACATGACAAACTACATAACTTGTCCCAAGTTTATTTTGTCGCCAATAGTCATCATTTAGAATCATATGGGACTTCTTGAAGTTGGACTTTGTTTTATTTTTATATATTTTGAACTAAGAATGGAATTAATGCTCTATTATACATATATCTATGAGTGGGACTCACCCTCTGTGCCATCTGGCTCTGCCTGCTCCTCACGCTGCTTCTGCTTGAAGTGCAAGTTGCCATGGTGAATTACAGCTCCGGTCAGCTTGTAGATGCTCACCTTCTCCTCATTGGTGAAGCCCAGGATGTTAATAGCATCCTGGCATCATACAGGAAGTACAAAGATTGGTAGTTTTCTCAGTTACGGTACACTGCAGTATGGCTCTTATTTCAGAACAAAACGGGAGCATTAGTTTTTTATTTTCAACATGATTAATCTTGGCCAATGCACTAGTTGAACAGGACCGTTTTATACAGGTTCAAGCCAGGCAGTAGTTCACTGCTGCACATTGGGCCCTGCGCAGCTCATGTAGTAAAAGCAATGAAAACATAATATAAGGTCTGTAAGTTGCCCTGGATAAGAGAGTTGCTAAATGTTAGTACAAGTTGTAATGAAATTACTGTAAGTAATTTTGGCTTGTGCACTGTGTTCCTACTGATCCTGTGCTGGTTAACCCATTGTGTGACTCACATCTGTGGCTTCCAGCTCTTCCTTGTCGTTGATGCTGGACACAGTGATCTGACCTTGGCTGCACATTGGGAAGTCATAGGGGTTGGTCGTGATGAGTGCCATTTCTGTTGACAACAGGCAACGGCTTTTACATCATATAGAATAAGGGCGTACTTCTATTACAATATTCCATCCAAATTTACTTGAAAGATGGACTGGAATAATTACATACACTAGAAGCAATGGCATCATCAGAGGTTGACTGATATTCCTAGACTAGTGCTTCACAAGATGCTTTGTAATCTTAGATGTACTCATTTAAATAGGATTAATGTTGTGGGCTTATTTTGGCAAGTTCCAGAAAGGGGGGTGGGAATCATTTCCCTTGAACTTAGCCGTACCAACAATCTCCGGTTTGTGGCCGGTCATCATCTGGAAGAAGATGTGGTATCCTCTCTCATCAGGCAGCTGGAAGGTCACTCTAGACTTCTCCAGAAGATCTGAGGGGGGAAGAAATAAAACATATAGTGCATTTTAATATTATTCATTTAACACATACAGATGCGCTGTTCGGATGACAAAGCCAATGCACGAATCACCAAACAACATCCAAAAAGATTAGCACATCAAAGGCGGGTTTTCTAAAATGTGACTTATCTTGAATTCTTTACTGTAGGATTTATGCCAATTTTTAAGCTATTTGTTGAATTAGAGGATTGGGCACACTGTTAAGAGTTTCTGAAACTCAACAGCAGATCAGGTAAAATAGAGTCCCAAGACGATCAAAGACCATTTCAAAGATACATGAGAATATAATTCCTAAAAAACAATTAGTGTGAATTTAAGAACGGATCAAGAATCAATCACAACCAACTCACAGGTCTCAATATCAGCACTAGCCAGCTTTCCACTAGCATGGAAGTGAATCCTGATGAATTTACCCTGTTAGACAATGTGGGGTAAGAATACAGTTAACAGTTAAGTTAACAAAAATAAAATGTTTGTTTGACAATAGAAAATGTACAGTTTATTGGACCTATTGTTAAGATACTATAGAATTACTGAAAAGATTTCATTACATAAAGAAGTTATGCCCTTTCTACTTACAAAGCGAGACGAGTTGTCATTCCTCACTGTCTTGGCATTACCATAAGCCTCCAACAGAGGGTTGGCGGCAATGATCTGATCCTCAAGAGACCCCTGGTTGAGACAAACACAAGTTGCTTGTAAGTTTGTTTCTACTGGACTGATGGAACACATTTCTCGAAACAGGATTCTGGAGTTTACTTTGAGGGGCCTGAGGCTGAATTAACTCTCTACCTGCATTTTGCTGGGCTCGTCCTTCTTCTTTTCCCCACCAGAAACTGCAATGGTGGCGAAGTACTGGATGACACGTTTGGTGTTGACCGTCTTTCCTGCACCAGATTCTCCGCTGGTTTGTGTAGCAGAGAAAAATACATGTTTGACCAGTTTTTTTTCTTCCTTTTTTATCAGTGTACACTGTTCATCCCCCTAATTCTGGTGACATGTAAGTCATATTCAAATCTCTGCTTTATTCCAGCAACACCCGATGGAATTGGAACAATCAATGTTGAGATATGTGTTTTTTGAAGACCAAAAGGAGCTGCTAGATGTTGACCTGATTTCTAACTTAGGTCAATTATAATACAAATATTCCCTCTCATGTATTAGGCTTAATCCAATCCATTCCCAGAGTGTTTCCACCAAACCCCAAATAATACAGTGGAAAAACTGATGACACCACTTACGTAATCAGGACCGACTGGTTCTCCTTATCTGGAACACAAAAAAACATATTGCTCATAATACTCAAGTAACATTATGTTTACAGTATTACATATATTCCTTCTAAAGCTGATGAAATCAGTTTTCCCAGGCCAAATGTTCTATTTTGCATTCATCTAGCAAATATTTACTTTGACATCCATTTGGACTATGTACATCTATCCATGAGACTCCATACCAATCTGCATGAACTGAAAGGCGTTGTCAGAGACGGAGAAGATGTGGGGTGGAGCCTCCATCCTCTTCTTCCCTCTGTAGGCGTTGACGACCTCCATGTCGTACACGGGGAGCCACTTGTAGGGGTTCACCGTGACACAGAAGAGCCCGGAGTAGGTCTGGAGGAAAAGGGTTAAATCAGGGGGTAAGACAAATCATATAGACTTTGAATGGGAGTAATGTTAAGGATGGGGGGTGAACTTCAGCACACATATGTGTGTTTCCACTGCTTTACAAATTTGTCTCTAACATTAATGCATATGTGTGTGTGTGAATATTTATTTTCTTGACACATTTTTCGGCCATTGTCTCGCTAAATAGAGACAGCGAGGAATAGCGGAGTGTGAGCATTTGCTGAGGTGGTAGTGGGCTGGATTTGAGACCATGCTGCAGCCGTGCATGTGCACTGGAAGCAGTGGCTTAAACTGTCGCACTGCCTGAGGCCACTGTATGTATGCTGTCCTTCGTGGTCGTGAATGTGTGTGTAGGTGTGTGTGTTCCTGAGAGGTTTCCTACGTAGATCATCCACGCCGCGTAACGCTCTTTGAGGTTATACAACACGGTGGCTTCGTTCAGGTAGGTCATCATGGCCATGTCCTCAATCTTGTCGTACTTAGGGGGGTTCATCTGAAAGACGTCGGCTTCTTTCACCTCCCGCACCTGAAACAGTCGGGAATTTAGATGACATCCAGCTGGCATGACTCAATGGTTTCTGGGAGCTATATTCAAGTTCCCATTATTCTCTAGGAAAGGTCCTTTGTTTACTTGCTAGTCTTCAAATATCTTTGGTTGGACAGTGGTAGTGGTAGTAATATATGCAGTGGTAGTAATATATGCACTAAGGTGTTGTAATAGGGTTTGGGTTAAAGTGGGCTGGTTTGTTGTTGTGAACGTTATAAATTACGTTTGTTAACACTGTTCGTCACATGTAGTTAAAATTCAGTCAGTTCCACCTTAACATGTCACTATCACAATCAGAACGTTATGCTTGTCTTTTCCATCACTGTGAGCGCTTCGCACTGTAAAACATTCTACTCATAAACAAAGTCAACTGCCCCCCTCACCCACCCACCCCACCGCTCAGGCCAGCAGAGCTGTGCGTTCCGGTGCCTTCATGCCCACCGGATCCGTCACTCTCATGCGCCCCAATGTGTTCCGGGACCTCCCGACTCACAAATTAAGCACCGCTGAACCCTGTATCTCTGAGTCCACTACTGTCCTTTCATACCAACCAAACAAAATGGTATCCACACTTGGCATTCTGTTCCATTTGAAAAATAGAAAACAAAGGGCTTGTCTGACCAGTCATACCTCCGTGGTGTCATCCGGATTTGTGACTTTCACAGTACACTTTCCATTGGCCCTGGTGGTGACCAGACCCTTAAGGTACAGCTCTTTTTGGTCCGTCACGTAGCAGGCATTCTTTGAATCGAAGGGCTTGGCTTGTGCCTCAATCCTCTCCTTCTCAGGCTTGCGGAGGTATATGGCGGCCTTGCCATAGATTTGCATTTCCGCGTCCGTGCTCATGGTGACGGATCTTCAGGTCAGAGGGTAAATGAAAATAATGGAATGATTCTGAGGTGCTTCCTGCCCTGTCAATGGTTATTTTTTTTATGTGAAACCTTCTCTCACCTTGTTTTTCCCCACCTGCAAATTAATTTCCACTTCTTTGTCCCTGTGAAATAGTAAGGTGTTTTGAATATGCCAATACTATAGCTTCATAAATTTCATCAATCTTTTCAACATTCATTTTCAGCTACAACTAATAACTCCTATTTTCCAATGGGAAAATCACTATATCACACATTCAGCCAAGAATTCAGATACATCTCAGCACATTAATGCCTCAAGGTCAGAAATCCTCTGCACCAGAATTTACAAAAGAAATGTGAAGGAAAACCACTTGGATTGTAAATTAAACCCTAAAGCTTTTCAGTTAAAACACACAAATGAAATGAAACACACAAATGTTTAATCTAAGATTGCCACTTCCTTTGATATTGCAAAATCTTACAACAAATATGAAAAGAAAATGGATCCTCAGATTAGCGTAAAAGATGAGGAGGAGATGGAGAGAACCTTACCGCAGGGGAAGATGATGTCCGACTCGTGGTTGCAGGGGCCCCAGCCTTCTTATAGCTGGTTGAAGGTGTGAACCAAGCAGAAGTTAATTCTGGACAATGTGAAGGACGTGGATTAACGGAGAGACCTTCCCCCCAGACCAATGTATAGAGTTTCCCTTGAACCCCCTTCTCCTCCCCTTTGCAGAACAGCCACTCTCCTCTTACATGCCAATCAATCAATCAAATGAATTTTATAAAGCCTTTTTACATCAGCAATTGTCACAGAGTGCTTTTACATTACAGATACCCAGCCTGAATGTAATGTCTTTGTTTTCTATTATTATCATTTATTCACTGACCTTCATCTTTTTTAATTGTTGACTCATTGTATCTACCAACTTCTTAATACAACCTAGTCAAGTTTTTATGGCACTAATCCTCGCACCAATTTAGTTGGATTGAGCAACCCAAAAAAACCATATTAAATTCATATTAAACATTTAGAACATAAAGGTTTAGTCTTCCAGCAGCCAATTAATTTGTTCTCTTGAATAATGTCTAGTTATTTGTCTGTTTCTTTGATCAAACCAGGTCGTCATGTGTTTGTTTGTTCCTGACTGAAATACTTGTTCCCAAAGTCAATATAATTAACTGTATAAGTATAAGCGCCATAGGGCAGAGAGGCTGGCTGCATTAGATGTCAGGAGGGTGGATGGCACATCTAGAAAGACACCATGAAGGCCTTTCCATTTAAAATTATACAACATCCAAATATAATGTTACACAAGGTCATAATTACAACCTAAACCTAAACTCGCTCTGTTACTTTAATGGCACTGAAATGCGACTAGTGTATAATAGTATTTTGTATTTAATCATTTGATATGAGAAAGCATTTTTTATGACAATATTGTAACCCGAATAGTTATATATATTTGTGCTATAGTTGTGCTATATGTATATATATATATATATATATATATATATGTTATACATTGCACTTGCCATAATGTACTCCTTGTATAAATACCTGTTTATGACCACAAACAGGAGTTTGCCCAAGACACCCAAATGCCTCTGTTGGATTAAGTCCAGTAAAATGTCACAGCCAGTAAAAGTCTATATGTGGATGCGAAATGTGACATGCTGTGGCACGAATGAACAGATCAACCTGTATGGGGAGAGCTGTCGGCAACGTTCAGGGCGCTAAGGACCTTGACTGACAAGGTCAAAGAAAGAAATACCCCACTGGCCTATGCCAGCTCTCTTGGTGGTTTGTAGAATAGGTCACAAGGTGGTCACACACCGTGTAGTGGGTAGTCAATGGAGGACTGAACATCCTTTCAATTACACACACGTATGAGGATAAGCAGCAGGAGCTAGTTTCACTTCTTTAGAGGAACTTCCTGAAGATTAAACCTCAGTTACACAATGTAAAGCAACTGTACCACCAGTTGGCAACCTTCTCCCTGGCCGACGTCCGAAAATGGGGTGTCGGAAGCACATTAAGCCTAAAGTTGTTTGGAATTTCTTCTTGACCTTCTGTCATAAAGACGTCAAATATCAAACCGCAGCTGCTGAGCTGTTCTTAACCACAGCAGGTTAACATTAGAGTCACATGATGTGTAGCCATACAATGGAAAATGTACAGGTGCATTATAGCCACATTCCGAAATGGGCGTGTCAGAAAGGCCTCCAGCTGCCTCAGAGCTTTGTTTAGTAATTTGTTGATAGAACAGCTTTCTGTTCAGGCACCAGAGGATATAGCCACTGAACATCATCAGTGTTCAGCAGGGTCTTTTTAATGTGAGTTGAACAATCTTAAACATTTTACCAAACGTACTAATCTGAATGGAGTTCTTAGAAATTCTTTCTATCTGTATCTTCTTTCTTTCTTCAGACTCTCTCTCTCTCTCTCTCTCTCTCCTTTTGTCTGTCTCTGTGTAAGGAAACGTTTAGTCAAAAACATCTGGCCTCCTAAATATACACATTTCATCCAAATATGGATTGGTGCCCCAATTCACAATTTATAGTAGTAACTTGACATACTTTTCGACAGATTTAAACACAGCACAGATGGTACAAGGACCCAGTGAAGGACAAGAAAAGACCCGAACTGAACAGAGAAAATCCATAAAACTTGGAATTTCACACCTTTTCAGCTGTTGGAACATAAGAGTGGCGGGGAGCAGGGACTTCCAAAGCTTTGAAGGAGTCAGAACAAGGCCAATCCACTAGATCGCCCAATGCCAGAGATCCCTCCACATCCAGTTAATTCAAATCATGGGATAAGGGTTCCCTGACTGCCTGTCGATGGGTTGAATGGGAGGTTAATCAGATTATCCGATGCTGTGGTAAAATCTTTGATCTCCATGATCCGTGCTATATCCTGGATGAGTGAAGGCCTGATGATGTATTCAGGGCCAAGGTGACATAGAGCTGAGGGAACATAGAGCTGAGGGAACAGAGCTGAGGGGACATAGAGCTGAGGGAACAGAGCTGAGGGGACATAGAGCTGAGGGGACATAGAGCTGTGGGAACAGAGCTGAGGGGACATAGAGCTGAGGGAACATAGAGCTGAGGGAACCGAGCTGAGGGGACATAGAGGTGAGGGAACAGAGCTGAGGGGACATAGAGCTGAGGGAACATAGAGCTGAGGGAACCGAGCTGAGGGGACATAGAGCTGAGGGAACAGAGCTGAGGGGACATAGAGCTGAGGGAACAGAGCTGAGGGGACATAGAGCTGAGGGAACAGAGCTGAGGGGACATAGAGCTGAGGGAACCGAGCTGAGGGGACATAGAGCTGAGGGGACATAGAGCTGAGGGGACATAGAGCTGTAGAGGAACAAGAGGACCTTTGAACAGAACTAATAGAAAACAGAGATAATTAGATTGTGGATGCGCAGTGATTTCTTTGAAAAGTTAACGAACATCCTACAAGTATATTAATAATATGATGTGTTTTTTTATAACATAGAACTGGTTTCTCCCATTTCTTTTTTCTTTTTAGCAGTGAGGCCTCTAGGGTAATTATGTGAGTTCACATTTAGATCCTTGTTAACAGATGTATTTATTTTGATGTCCTTGGGAAGGTACTGGGATCCTGGAAGAGAAAATATTTTGATCCACTCTATCTATTCCATGGGATGAAATCTAGCTCCAAGTTATGACTGTGGAAAGGCTTAATTCCCAAAACATTAGGGACAAACCCTACTAAGGACATTATGGTTTCAAAGGCCTTTAGAGAGAGGTTTATGCAAATATTGAACATGCCAAAAACGACAATGCTCTGATTAGACAACAATGCCTAATAAGAATTCTGGGAGCTCAGTAAGAGACCCACTGGAAACAAATGAAGGGTAATTTGGTCCCTTCACTAGTATGATTCCTGCTCGCGGTTGCAAGAAATCATTCTTTAACGAGTCAAATCTTAAAAATACCTGATAATAATAATATCAATGAAGAGACCCTGGACCTATACATATAGGACCCTTCAAACGACAGGGGACCTTTAGCTAGAAGGGCCCTTTGGCTCCTTTAATTTGATGAGGGAAGTGAGAATAACATTTTCCTACAGAATAAAAACTACGTTAGAAAACATCTACCTGCTCCACTGCCCTGGGATGTTTTAGGATACTATTGGGCGTCATTATGACACTGTTTGACTCAGACTAGGTCTCATTTCCTTCTACTCGGTTCCGTTTTAGTTTTTCTTTTTGGTCAATTTTTTTTTCTTTTTGAAAAAAGAACCGAGTGTTCTTTTGCAGTTCTGTCTTTGATTAAAAAAATAAATAATTTGAATGTCATGCAAAAGGTTGCTGTCTGGTCATAGTAAGAGAGGTTCATCCTGCTGACCCCGCTGAAAAAGTTTGGACCAAGCAATTGTACTCCCTCCTGGTAACATTGGAGATGGACTAAAACATAACAGAACTTTAAAACATAAACGTGAAAACAGAACAACGGTACAATGGAACAAAATCCAAACAATGACTGACGAGACACAAGAGGTAGGTAAGTGTTAAATTGGGACTTTGATCAGGTACATTTATAACTGTTGAATTTGTGGCTTCTAATAAAGAATATCTAAACACACATTAGTACTACTAGCTAAACCAGGGGAAGCCCCAGATAAGTCCTGCAGAGATCCCTTGTTTCCTATAACCCCAACCAACAGGACATACTCACTGATATATGGTCAAGTTGGTGTTGTTAGCTGTGGTTGAGCAATTCACAACGGTTTCTGTTGTGAAATGCTTTAGATTTCTTAAATTCCCCTCCAGTATTTCTCTCAGGCCCTTTCAATAACCTTGGCACTGGCTTGCAAAAAACTGCCCCTTGTTTACGTTCTTCTATCCAGAGCACTTTGTGTTCTTTATTGGATAATAGTATAACTACATGTTGTTGTAGTCTTATGTATTTTAAATTCACCTGCATACTCTGAGTGTAACACAAAGTATGACCGACATCATCGTTGATAAAATGTTGATTAGAGCATGTCTTAAATTTAATCCTACCTTGTCCCCATGCCTTGTCCCCCATGCATAGACCATTTGATCCTGGAAAACCTGGCAGTGCAAGTTGGCCTTGTGGGTGGGCTTTGTGAATGAAAGTTTTTCTCATCATTTGATTTTATAAAACAACAGTTGTGTTAGGCAGGTCTCCAAAAGGAAGCAGGACTGGTGGTGTGGAATCATAAACACTTTCCCAGTGACTTACATCAGGAAAAAGGCCTTGGTTCCAGCTACTTCATTAGCAAATGACATCTGGGGCCGTATTCTCTACAAATACAAACAGCACTAATAGTTTCTGGCTAAGAATTTCCTTTCAAAACCTATTCACAAAGCTGCTAAGACCAACTTTTACTAAGGAACGGCGGAGAGGTCTTGAGTAAAAAGAAAGGGAGAAAGGGATTATGTTGCTATGGATGATGTCGTCTTCCAAGAACAAGCTTACCACAGTGATAGGGGAGGGGTCTCCGTCAGTGAGTTAATCATAGCAGTATTGTAGAATGATGTGTCATGTTGCCATATTGAAATAAAGATGTGTCACTGATAAAACATGAAACCACAAATGATATGCTGACTAGTCAAGATAGGTTGCGCTAATTGTCAGCCTCTTACATATCTGGCAGCTCATAATGAAATGTGTGTTCATATTGTGATGGTGCAATAAAAATCGTGCAATAATGTTTCCCACCACCAACTTCACCGGGTGGTTGAGCTATAGCCATGAATTTGGCTTTGTTTCTTGTAGCTGGCAAACATCATGAGGAAACTGAATAATTTGTTTAATTAGTCAATATGGGGTCTGGGGAGGACATTTATTGTTTGATGTAATATTCTACTGACAGATGACGAAGATATACATAGTTAATCTGCATTGCAAAGCTACATTTTCCCTGTGGCCAAGCAGCGTTGTCACAAACTTCCCCTGAGCTAGCAAGCTAATGGTCTCACCAAAAAGGAAGACTAGCTATCCCATTAAAATATGGTAAATGTGCGTTTCGTGGGTCAAGGAAGCTATCCCAGAAAGATGTTAGCCAACCAGGATTGCTGGGATGTCCACTGAATTTGAGCAAGCTAATGTTCATTTAGCTTCCTAATGACTGCCGCCAAATAATTCTAATGACATGACAGCAATGTTGTTTTACAAACGTTAGCAATGTTCGCAAAGGCTATTTAGACATGGATTTCTGACTATGTTCTCATAGGCTACAGAGGCCAGGTCTGAAGCCCTGCTTCACCTTTGGTGAATTTAAGCGGAAGTGTCTGGTAAGTAGATTATTCTTAGTGTAAAACAATTTGTTTTCAGGAAACCAGTCCCATTATACAACAGTCCCCAAAGCTGTCTCACGCTGTTTAAAATAGAACAACATGTTCACTCAGAATATTGATTTGGTGGCTTTTATTTATAAAAACAAAGGGTCCATGAAAAAATATGCATTCATCAAGTACATTTTAGGGTTACATATTCTAAGAGATTAAATATATATATGGGGTAGATTAACATTATAGAGATACAGTATGGGTTGTAATGCTGCATTCGTAACCAAGTGGAACGTGGGAATTGCTCACACATGAAAAACTGTGCTTGAACAGCCCTTGATTGGGCAGTGATCGACATAGAAACCGCCTGTCATGGTCTCCTGTACCTCCTACATAGGCCAACCTCTGACGCCACGTACAAAGCCAATCCCCACAGCAACCTTTGCTTCAGTTAAATGAGATGTAATCAAACATTAATAAAAAACTACATCATTATATACTAACACGGTTTCCGGAACTTTATAGTTTGTTTACTGATTTGATTGCTGTGCTTTTAGCTCATGGTTGACCCGGCTTGCTGGTGAATAGACATTTCTCAACAGGTTCAAAGCCATATAATGCATGTAAGTTAACTGGTACTTTGTGGTATTTACTGCTGGTAAATTCCCACCTTCCACATAGTTACAAACCCAACACAAAAAGCTGCCATTCCCCTGACTTCTATCCCCTGATTAAGACCTCAAAGCTGCTCTGGGTTCTAGGGACATGTTACATGATCATTTCAACAACGTTTGCCATATTCTTACAGTATGAAATTCCAGACTGAACTTTCAAGGGTAAGTATACATGTTGAGTCAAAATTTATTTAGTCTTTTTTGGGATGATATAATTCATAACTTCATAAAAAAATATAAGTCCACATAAAAGTGCCACTGAGACTGTCTATTGGTTCTAGAGATAAGATACTGTTGACGCCTGACATCAGTAAAATTCAGCCAAAGACTAGAGACTGAAGATGAAAATGTATATTGAAAAAGTGCATTAGTGGTAGGAGGAATCACATTTTTCTTCTTTTTTTTTTCTTTCTTTCTTTTCCCTCACTTGGAAGGTTCTTCTCAGGTTCTGCTGTGGTTCTGATGGTGAGGGTGGTGGAGGAGCCTCATGAGCTCTTGGGTTTGAACCTCTTACATTGTTTCCCCTGTGAACACACAGAGACATTGCGTGGCGGGTTACCATCTAAAAGTAATCCACGGTTTCTAGTTACCCAAGTGAAACAAATAATCTGATTACTTTCTTGTTGTTAAGTGTCAGAAGACAAAGACTATATATTAAACACAGTTGGGTGTGTTGAAATAGTTCACTCTGGTGTGTTACACTGAACTGTGTGACGTGTAAACAAAGACAGCTCATTGGCACAGACTTTCCCTATTGCCAGGGCTGTCTTTTGCTGACAGGATTTCTCAACCTTTAACAAAATTGTGTTTAAAATATTACTTTCTCCTGGATATCAGATTTGCTCATAGGTTATTTTGTGGTTTGCCAGTTCAGTGGCCGCAGAAAAAACACTTGAACATGTTTTTTTTACAGCTGTCAACCAAATCACAACTCTGACTAATTCAGCATGTAATCTACACAGTGTTAAATAAACAAGATACTGTTATCTAGGTCTTCGCCAAATCTTGGTCTTCGCCCACTTGCACTTTCTTCTAATAACTGACATTGTCTCAAAATATGTACTGGAATTGAATAATGTATTTGGTTTCCACATATCTTTATTTCACAGTTGCTTTTACAGTGCCTTGCATTATTTAAAAGAATGCATTGGATATTCCCAATAAACTCTCGGATATCAGCTTAGTGCCCCCCTTTCCCCCCTTTGAAGAGACACATCTGCTCTCAGTCAATGTCCAGGAAAAGTTAAGATTTCTTGATGGAATAAGCTGTGAAATACACATATGTGAAACCAAGAGATTTTTGAATGTCGGCAGTTCTATAGAATAAACTGCGTATTATTTGAATAAAGTGAAAGGACTGTAGACGTTATTGACAGTACCTTGAAATTGTTTTCCGGGCACTTCTTGATGAGGCGATCCGTGTGATCCTTCAGTTCGGTGACCCAGGGGGAGTTAGGGGGAGCACACAGCTTCCGTTCCTTCACAGTAATGAAGCTGTCAACAAGGAGAGGGGATGTTACAAGGTACATTACCGGCAGAGATAGCAAGGATAGCAGAGTTGCATCCAAAATCAGCTGAATGTTCCTCTGCAGCAGTTATCAATCCAATCACCCCTGACTAATTCAACATGTAATTTACATGTCACTCTATGAACAAAGTAAACTTTTCTTAACCTTAGTATTTAAAAAGACAACATTTAAAATTTTCTGCAAGTCTAGTCTAAAATGTACTAGTCAGAGGAAAGATACCACAAACCCCCAAGATGCCTTGTTATTATACCTTGTTATTATAAACCATTTACCAACACCACGCAATTTGAACAGTAAAACATATTCAGCATTCAAACCATCTGGTTTATAATATTTTGTGCAAATCAGCGTTGGATAATTGCCCCAGGGTGAAAAACCTGGACCAGGGCCGCAAAACTGGGCCTTTGAATGCAGCCCAACGCTATCCCCCCACCCCCCACACTACCCCACGAGGCACGACTTGATCCAATCAGGCCTCATCAGGGGAGAATAAAAGTTCCCTTTGTCTCTCTCTGTTACAATATATCATATTTTAGTTGTGCAGGAACAATATTACAAATGAAAAAACGTACCTATCTATCAAACATTCTGTGGATCTCCAGGTTGGCTGTCTTTGTAAATGTGAATTAATTGGTAACTTGGTAAAATGTTGAACACTCACATCTCAGCGTCTATGGAGCAGCCTTGACCTCGGACCTGGGACTGGTAACTCTTGACGATATGTTTCGGGATCACATTGTGTTTGACGGACAGACAGCAGTCCATTGCAATCTGGCCCTGGGTCTCTGAGAGTGAAAAGAAAGAGCATTTAACAACCATGAGTAAAATAAAAACGGTGTGAGGGAGTATGATTGAATACAGAAAAAGAGGGGGGTGTAGAAAAGGTGTATGAGGAGGTTAAAGACTGAGAGTGTGTACGTGCGTGTCAGTGTGTAAGCGTGTCTGTGTGAGTGTGTTTTGAGTGTGTGTGTGTGCTTATCTCAATTGTAAATTTAAATAATCTGTAAACATACAGGTGAAAGAAAAAAGAAAATAAATCCTGCTTTGGGTATTTCAAAACTGAAATATGATACAACCATAATGAAAACGTCTCAGTTGTGTAAACCCAGATTAGGGACACAATACTCCCATCCCTGTAATCCGGTATGGTGATGGCAGTTTCTCTGAACCTGCGTAATTTCTGTGGAACTGGGTCATGTACCTACTTCAACGTTTGTCTTAGCTGTTCGACCCGTCAAGTGTAGCGCACACACACCCAAAACACACAAAGAGGGAGAGTGCCAGAGAGTGTGAGGAAAGAGGAAACAAAAGAGTAAAAGTGGGTGAGAGAGACAGAGAGAGGGAGGAGAGACAACGAGATCCTGTTTGTATGACATTAGACACTGATGTCTTTGGCATGTCTCTCTAGGGGGACTTTCCATGGATATGATCATGTACTGTAGAACACCATTCAGACACTAGTGGCAAAATGATTCCAAATGATACAGACAGACATGAAGGATGCACACGCAGTGACACACACACATGAACACTCCTTTCCTCCATGTGTTCTGTTCACTAGATGTCGACCTTTCCTTGTTGATTTTACGAGATTTGTGTGGATTTTTAAAGGGCCTCACCCAAGGATACAGCATTTTAATTGCATTTCCATTTGTGTGTGTGTGTGTGCGTAAGTGTGTATGTATGTGTGTGTATACTTGTCTGCATACCTGTGTGTGTGTGTGTGTATTTGTTCGTACCAGTCTGTCTATGTGCATGTGTACATGTCCATGTGTGCATGTGTGTGTGTGTGTGTGCGTGTGGGTTTGTGTGTGTGGGTCTTTGTACCAATCTGTCTATGTGTCTACCTTATGTTACAGTAATAAACATCTTAATAACAGACACTTGTAAATTATCCTCACATTAGGATAAGGTAAATCAATGCATAACATAGACATGTCAGTTCAAATATAACTGATTATGTAATCAACAGCTCAATAGACACATGTAAATCTACATCACATCACGAAAAATGCAACAAACAACCACATCACTATGGCAATTACAACCAACAGCCCAAGCTGCCAAACATCTGTCATCAGCTGAATCCTGTCTGGTCACAGTCAACTCACCCCAGGAGCTGCAGAGGAACAGAACGCAGAGGAGGAGCTTGACACTGCCCATTGTAGCCATGACAACCGGTCACTGATAAGCTGAACTATCCTGAGGTGTCTGGACGGAACGAGAACAAAAAGACTGTGTGGAGCCTTTCTGTTTGTTTCTGAGCTTTTGTGAAAATGTCCTCTATCTGGCCACTTTCTCAGTCTGCCTGTCTGTCTTCCTCTGGTGGGTTGGTTCTTAATGTGCTTAGCCCTGTTCAGAGAGAAGACTGTTCAACAGTTTCATTTCAGTGTATTTATACTATATTGACTTTCACTATTAGTCCCAGACACTCCCACCCATGGGTCACTTGGAAATACCCTCCTCTGTAAATACAATGTAACATTCACAGCGTCAAATTTTTTCAAGGCGACAGCACTGGTCCTTAAGATGATGTTTGTTTGTTTGTTTTTTCGGCACTTTGAGTTTTCCAATAGAGGTGGAATGATACAAAATGTCTCGCTTTGGGCTTATGGCTCCTAACAGGTCCTTTGAGCTTATGTTCTCCTAACAGGTCCTTTGAGCTTATGGTCTCCTAACAGGTCATTGATCTTATGGTATTCTAACAGGTCCTTTGAGCTTATGGACTCCAAACAGGTCCTTTGAGCTTGTGATCTCCTAACAAGTCCTTCGGGCATGTGGTCTCCCAACAGGTCCTTTGAGCTTGTGGTGCCGTAACTGATCCTCACGTTCAAGTCTGTCACATTCCGACTTACTTGACCAACTTCAGTGTCTCTGCAGTTGTTATCATGGTGACACCCAAAGACTTTCACACACTTCAGCGGCCACTTACCATCCTACAGGGTGTGTCTAGGTTACAGTTAGGGTTCAGGGTTGGGGTCAGGTTATGGTGGGGCCTATTAAAAGTGTTCATTTTCTGAATGGGGAAATCAACATGCACAAGAGCACATTAAGTACACGCACAAGAGCACACTTTATATTCAATCAATCAATCAAATCAATAAAATGTATTTATAAAGCCCTTTTTACAACAGCAGTTGTCACAAAGTGCTTCACAGAGACACCCGGCCTTAAACCCCAAGGAGCAAACAACACTAGTGTTGAATTTCAGTGGCTAGGAAAAACTCCCTAAGAAGGTCGAATTTTAGGAAGAAACCTAGAGAGGACCCTGGCTCAGAGGGGTGACCAGTCCTCTTCTGGCTGCGCCGGGTGAGATATTAAGAGTCCAATTGGAATAATAAATACATTTCTCTGGGCTAAATCCAGAGTCCATTTGATTTTAGACTAGGTCAGAAGTATGACAGCAACGGGCCCCCCAAACCAGGTAATCCGCAGGTGTGGAACAGGACCCCATCTCCTCCTAAAATGTTAAACTGGAGGAGACTGAGAAAAGTTAGTAGTGCATTCCTCATATCCCCCAGCACAATAATATAGCAGCGTAACACCTTGAAACTGAGACGGGGGGGTCCGGTGACACTGTGGCCCTACCCGGGGGAGGCCCCGGACAGGGCCCAACAGGCAGGAAATCAATCCACCCACATTGCTAGGCATCAACCAAAGGGACACCCACCAACAGCCACCCCCATGAATGAGGGCCGAGTATTGCTAGCAGCGTACAGCCCAATTGCACAAGTGTGCAACAGAGAGTCAACAACAATCCAGTGACTCTTCCCCCGAAAGGCATTGGAGGGAGGGCATCCCAGTGGCGACGAGAGCCCACCTGGCAAGACAGCAAGGGTGGACAGAATCAAGTTTGTTCCTTGGCGTCTGTTTCTTGGCGTCCATTCCTTGGCATCGGTTCTTTGCTATTGGTTCAATGCCGTCGGTTCCTGATTTTCTGCATTTCTTCCTTCGGCAACCTGTTCTGTGATAAGAATGTTTTAGTTCTTATGCCCTCGCCAGTTTCACTATGAGCCGCTGTGCATGGCCTTCTGGCAATACCCTCTTCAACCCCCATTTAGTGGGTAGATGTTTGTGTGTGTGCTTGTGTGTGTGTGAGAGAGAGAGAAAGAAAGAAAGACCTGCCCTAATGTATTTTTTATAAACATTGATGTCACTGTTTTTAGATGATGTCCTAAATAGGAGCAATTAATCCTTGAATTGTCAACAAAACCAGCATATTCTCCACCGGACCAAACAGTATTGATCGCACTTGAACATTCGCAGGGCTGGATTTCAAACTATCATCATGGCAGCACAATTTAAATGCAATGGTTGCCTTACGCAGTGTTTACCATGAATGCTGTCTCAGGGAAAGCAGGAAAATTGCCTTTTAGGTGCGTTGAAACTTTCGCACTATGATAACAATCTTGTTTTTTCACCTCCACTAGTGTACATTTAGGTAAAACAAACCTGGCCTTTAAAATCAAAATGTAATGAAAACACACCCTACACCACTTCCAAGAGTTTGACTAGAAACCTCAGAATCAACATGCACTCTACTCTCAGAAGATGGCTGGTTTCAAAGGAATTAATGAATCTTCTAGCTACCCACAAGTGTCTGGGCAAACTCCCAGAACCATAAACTGCTGATCCTGTAGGGAACCGGGAAACAGGCCCACTGGTGGAACATAGGAGCTCTTTGAAACCACAAAAACAGCAGAGTCATTACTTCCAGACTCCCCAGACTCACCTAGTTAGAGGTCCCTTCTGTCCTTGCTCTGATGAGCCCTGAGATTTTTCAGGGCTGTTGACTTGGGCTGTGTTCAGCAACCCAACAGTTCTCCTCTGGGGCACCTTCTGAGTACAGAGGAACAGCACTGATATCCGGGCTGGCGTACCGATATCACGCCAGAATTTAGTTTTATTTGAACTCACCCAGTAGCCTATTGATTGACTTCAAACAAAATGTCTGGAGCAGGTGTGTTCAGGTTGGGACTGCCCAAAACCAAAGACTCCATCCATATGATCTACAGTGCCTCACTCATCTGCACCGGTGGATATCGGTCTTCAACTCCCATCTCCACAACTCCCATCTCTACAACTCTCATCTCTTTGACTCTCATCTCTATGACTCTCATCTCTACAACTCCTATCCCTACATATCCCATCTCTACGACTCTCATCTCGACAATTCCCATCTCTACATCTCCCATCTCTTCGACTCTCATCTCTACAACTCCCATCTCTACAACTCCTATCTCTACAACTCCCATCTCTACAACTCCTATCTCTACAACTCTCATCTCTTCAACTCTCATCTCTACAACTCCCATCTCTACAACTCCTATCTCTACAACTCCCATCTCTACAACTCCTATCTCTACAACTCTCATCTCTTCAACTCTCATCTCTACAACTCTCATCTTTTCAACTCTCATCTCTACAACGCTCATCTCTTCATCTCTTCTTCAAGGCCAACACCCAGAATTAGGCTTACGGATGTCTTATCAGTAAGAAATGAAGTAATCCAGAATAAAACATCAGGAGACGGCTTCATGTTTAGCCAAATCCAGGTAGCTTGACTCTTGCTTTTTCTCCAACGGCAGACAACTGGAGCAGGGTATGGGACTGGTCTGGGGAGCCTTGTAGGTGAGCGTGTTCAGGAGAGTGGGTTCAGATGAGTGGGTTCAGGAGAGTGGATTCAGGGGAGTGGGTTCAGAAGAGTGGGTTCAGAAGAGTGGGTTCAGAAGAGTGGGTTCAGAAGAGTGGGTTCAGGAGAGTGGATTCAGGGGAGTGGATTCAGGGGAGTGGGTTCAGGAGAGTGGATTCAGGGGAGTGGGTTCAGGAGAGTGGATTCAGGGGAGTGGGTTCAGGAGAGTGGATTCAGGGGAGTGGGTTCAGGAGAGTGGGTTCTGTTGAGCAGGTTCAGGAGAGCGGGTGCATAAGGATTCTGGTAAGCCTTCCTGGTTGAAGGAGCAGCACAGTAAGAATCAGCACTGGATCTGTATTAGAAGACACATCTCAATGTGGACTTTCCCGAGTACAAACGGATTTGCTTTGATGAACAGGCATCACAAAATGTGGAAGAAAAATGTGTGAGAAGTACAAAAAAGTTATAAAAAAGTTTATTAAGTTAAGTTTCATTTTCTTAGCAATGATTTATGGAAGTTCTACCTCTGCTACTATTCTGTTGGTCAGCAATTTGTATAATTAGCGCACACTTCTATGGAAAGAACAAACTATTGCTCAATACCTTGTTTGTCAATAGATTATTGTGTTTTATCCCCTGCCTTAGAATTGATTCTGAGATAAAAAATGCTATGCAACATTGCATCTTACTTTTGTCAAATTGTCTTACTAGTGTCTGTTTCTTTGATTATGGTTAGCTGAATTAGCAATGGGTTAATCCTGATAATTTGGTATTGGCTGAAAAAGAGGGGGAAAAAATTATGATTACTACTAGGCCTACAGTATCCGATTTAGCCAACCATTACTAATCTACCTCTAGTTACTAATCCAGGTGATGGACTTCTTTCTGATTATTGTAAAGTGACTCATCACAATATTATTGTTTATATCAGTGTATATTTGTTTTGTCTCTCATTAGAGAGAGAGATGGCTGTATTGGCTGAACTGTTATCCTTGTTACGCAGCCATACATACTGAACCTTTCAGTCGGATCGGCTCTAAAATTGAGTTCTGTTTCAGAAACCCCGGTGGCACAAAGGAATTGCTTAAAATAAGGAGCCTTGCTCCAAGGGTTATAAGACACTCCTTATGTCTACACAGCAGGACCATAGAGCACCCTGGGAAACTTCACAAGATGGGTATCTTTTGATCTTTTGTCACCAATAACCTTGGAGAAGGAGCTGTATTCTCAGCCATGAGGAACTGTCAAACCATTTACATAGCAAAAGGTCCTGATGAATCATTTAGCAAATTCCTGTCAATGTTGGTATGGACGTGCCAATACTTTTTACAATTACATTTTTAGATTTCAGTCGTTTGGCAGGCGCCCTAATACAGACAGATTTATAGATAATTCCTACATTTTAAGAAGCTAGGTTTGACCATCACACCACTCAGTAGTAGTAGTAACAACAAGTCAGAACTGGAAAACAGTCAAAATAATGAACATAGCAAGTGTTAGTTTATGTTAGCAACAGAGGTGGCTGTAGAGGTGTTTTAGATAGTTATAAATTGTTAGTTAATGTTGGCAACAGAGGGGCTGTAGAGTTGTTTTAGTTATATATTGTTATATATCCAAGCCTGGCTGAAGTTTGCAAAAAACAAACATCAAGTCCCCCAAAAGCACATGGGAAAATATGTTATGATCTGATTAAACCAAGGTTGAACTTTTTGGCCATAATTCCAAAAGGTTTGTTTGGCGCAAAAACAACACTTCACATCACCCAAAAAACACCATACCCACAGTGAAGCATGGTGGTGGCAGCATCATGCTTTAGGGCTGTTTTTCTTCAGCTGGAACCGGGGCCTTAGTCAGGGTGGAGGGAATTATGAACAGTTCCAAATACCAGGTAATTTTGGCACAAAACCTTCAGGCGTTCATTAGAAAGCTGAAGAGGAAAATGAAGAGGCTTCACCAGAAGAAGATTAACATTTTGGAATGGCCCAGCTAGGGCCCAGACCTGAATCCAATTGAACATCGGTGGGGTGATCTGAAGAGGGCTGTGCACAGGAGATGTCCTTCCAATCTGACAGATTTGGAGCACTTTTGCAAAGAAGAGTCGGAAAATATCAAGATGTGACATGCTAATAGACTCTTACCCAAAACGACTGAGTGCTGTTATAAAATCAAAAGTGTAAGGGTGTGCACACTTATGCAACCAGGTTATTGTGAGTTTTTTATTTATTTTTTTCACCCTCAAAGATTTCAGTTTGTTTTCCAATTTAATTGTTCATGTTATAGGTCACATTAAAGGTGGAAAAAGTTCTGACATGATTTTTACTTGTCTCATTCTTTTACATCACAAGAACCTGCCATTTGAACAGGGGTGTGTAAACTTTTTATATCCACTGTATATTGTTACTTTATGTTGGCAACAGAGGTGGCTGTAGAGGTATTTTAGATAGTTATATATATTTTAGCTTTAAGAATTAACCGTGTGAAGACTCAAGTCCCTTTAGATAGTGTCTAAATACGTTTTTAGGAAAGAGAATGTGGTCAACAGAAATGAAATTGGTCAGTACAATTTCAACTATTTTGTTTCTCAAACAAGTACATTTCTTTTAAAAATACTCGTTTTTATTAAAATTGTCAATTGAAACAAACAGAATGCTGACACTTACTGACACAGTTGAACTGGGAAATATAAACTATTCATATGATATATGCAATGAAGCTTATCACGTTTGAATGAGAAAAGGATTAATGTCATCAGTAAAAACACATTAATAACACAATAAAAAAAACTTATTAATGTACATTCAAACACTGACATTGAGAACATATATTCCGAACTGTTGACACACAGCTTAATGTCACCCGCCAAAACATTGAATAAAAAAATGTACAACATCAATACAACATCTCACAACCCTCGTCTAGCCAACACGTCTCCTCTGTGAGCTTGTCTACTGTATCTTCTCTCTGTTTTCTGTACGCATGAATATCCCACTCACAGGCAGTCGTCCACGGTAACTCCAAAAACTCTTTCCGTTTACTCAATGTGTTCAGCACTTCCTATGGGAGGCACAGAAAAACAGGGCAATTAATATTGAGTATCTACAGAATCCAGGGAAAGATGTGATTTGCAACGCAGCAGGAACAACGAAGACAAGTGGCCTGGCCAAGCCGTGAGCCTGAATAGAGACTGAATAGATATGTAGAGGGAAGTCTGTTTAATACATACCACACTGACTTCTCATTCAGTTTCTGACTTTCTCCAGGCGTTTGATATATTCTGAAACCCATTTGCTCTGTGAGGGATGAGGTGTGCACAATCTCATTCCGCTCTTGGTAATGAACCTGGGGGGGGGGCGCACAAACACATAGGGTTTTACTTAAGAAGGATAACTGATAGCCAATCAGTTTCAGGCGCTGAGTGTTGAGAAGAGTGTTCTGCTGACAAGGAGCTGGAAAACAAGGAGCCAAAGAGAAGACCAGAAACCAGCCAATATGATGACGGGGCTTATTAAAACTAACGACGGCACTACATCTATAATCACACGTTTACGTTGTTTCATCACAGGCTAACGGACTGAGATGTTTGCCTTGTTGATAGATGTTAAGACTCACACAGTGGCGTCGATGTCACAGCCTCTGTCGGTGGTCTGCAGGAGGTGGGAGACGATCTTGAAGTGGCGAGGGAAACGGATGTCTGTGGTCACCAGGCAACAGTCCACTGGCACCTCAGAAAATGCTGCGAGAGAGAAAGAGATGGGTTAATGGGAGAGAAGCAGAGGATGTGAGAAACAAGCAAAAACCAATGTCAAGTAAGCCTAGGTTGATGAGAAACTAGAGCCTTTCCAGGAAATCTCATCAGAGATGAACATAAACATATAGAGCGGCCAACACATTTCATGGCTGAAACTAATGTGCCTGGTGGGTTATTTTGACGTGAATAATTCCCGCTTCGGGACAAGCAAGTCTTTATCCGGGAAGTCATATCCTCTAGGCCATTGACCTCTGCAGTATTCACAGCAGATTCAGATGTTTACTGTGAAATCGCCTTGCCATTACTCAGTAATGTAAATGACAGTAGACGTATGGTTTCTTTCAGCATCTTTGTCTGTCTGTCTGTCATTCAGTCTGTCTGTCTGTCTGTCTGTGAGTCCTTACCTTGTGCACAGCCCAAGCAAACAGTCACAACAAAGAGCAGAGCCGCTACTCGAAATGCCATTCTGGTGCGTATTCAGGCGGGGAGTTCAGGTGTTGCCGGCGTGGGAGTTTAGGTGTTGCAGGCAGGGAGTTCAGGTGTTGCAGGCAGGGAGTTCAGGTGTTGCAGGCAGGGAGTTCAGGTGTTGCAGGCAGGGAGTTCAGGTGTTGCAGGCAGGGAGTTCAGATGTGAGAGACTTATAGGATGAGAGAGTGTAAAGATGCTTAGAGCTGCAGGTATTTTATACACACCTGACAGTCCCTTTCACTTTCAGTCTTAGAATTTGAACCCGCCTCTACCCAGGAAATTCCCTTAACCTTACTCTCTTTTCTTTCTCCACTCCTTCTTTCTGTCTATCCCTCCCTGTATTTGGCTCTCACTCTCTCTTTATCGCTCCTGTCTTTACTTTTCACACATTCTCCAGATCTGTCTATTTCTCTCACCTGCATAACATGTATGCAGTGTGTCTTAAGATAAACCCTTGGGGTATTTTGTTCCTCAGGGTCTGGGTGTGTTTGCATGTGTGTGGGCATTGAACTCCAGCTGTCCGTCTCTGGGGTGTGCCAGTCACTGGAGATAGACATCGTCACCTCTTGGAGGTGGGGGGTGGGGTGTTACCAGAATTAAGCTGGTTACCTGCCAAAGTGGTTCGGCAGCATTTCAGTGGAAAGTGTGGGATTTTGTTTGTACATACCATAAAGACACAAATGCAGATATATAGGGGAAAGTCCACGATCAGATGAATGCAGGCACGTTCAGTTTCATAATTCAAACTGTCATTTACAAATATTTTCTTTGGCATAGACTGACATCAGTCTGTGCACGTTCTGTTTTTTGGTAATTCTTAGTTGGGATGTGTTTGAGCAATCTTTTTTTGTTGTCCTCTAAACTGATTATCACGCACCGTAATGAAGCTGCTTGACAATGTTAACAATAGTTGTCCCAGAAAACTGCCAAAAAACTAAATAATAAAACAATCCTATGTATGATGAGCATCAGCCCACTCAACTCCACTAGGGAAGCAACGGCCAAATGAACTGTTTGGTTGTGGTTGTAATGGATCTGTATGTGGTGGTTGTAGTGGTCGTCGTGGATGTGGTTGTTTGGTCTCTAGTGGATGTGTTTTTTGTGGTTATAGTGGGCTGTAGAGGTTGTAATGGATGTTAGGATTGTGGTTGTTGTGATGGTTGTGGTTGTAGTTGATGTGGTTGTAGTGGTTATAGTGGCTGTAGAGGTTGTAATGTATGTGAGGGTTGTGGTGGTTGAAGTGGTTGTAGTGGATGTGGGGGATGTAAGGGTTGTGGTTGTAGTGAATGTGGTGGTTGTGGTTGTTGTGGTGGATGTGAATGTATGGGTTGTGGTTGTAATGGTGGTTGTAGTGGTTATAGGGGATAGGTTGTAGTGGCTGTTGTGGTTGTAGTGGATGTGGTTGTTGTGGTGGATGTGGATGTGGTGGTTGTGGTTGTAGTGGTTGAAGTGGATGTATGGGTTGTGGTTGTAATGGTGGTTGTAGTGGTTATAGGGGATGGGTTGTAGTGGTTGTTGTGGTTGTAGTGGATGTGGTGGATGTAGGGGTTGTGGTTGTGGTGGATGTGGTGGATGTAAGGTTTGTGGTTGGAGTGAATGTAGTGGTTGTTGTGGTGGTTGTGGTTGTAGTGGATGTGGTGGTTGTGGTTGTAGGGGATGTGGTTGTTGTGGTTGAAAAGGTTGTAGTGAATGTGGTGTGTGGTTGTAGAGGTTGTATTGGATGTTGTTGTAGTGGTTTTGGTTGGAGTGGGTGTAGGGGTTAAGTGTTGTTTTTGTTGTGGTTTTTGTGGTGTAGTTTTCTGTGGTTTTGATTATTCCCAACATCCTTATTAAAAAGAAGTGCTTCCATTTTTAAAGATATGAGGAACCCTGCCAGCACACTTTCAAAACAATGGAAAACCCCTCCACAGCAACAGGACATTTTAACAAGGCTGCTGTTCAGGTCAATGTCAAGGGCTCTGTCTTGGAGCTCTTTATGTTCATTAAGGGAAAGTTCAATATTTTCAGTTGCTTTCAGTTTCACTTCTTCCAAGTTTTAGAAAGCATCTTCAGGCTGATTTCTTGCAAATGTTTGTCAGGGAACACAGCAAAAAAAAAAAAAATCAATGCAGGAGACAAAACATATATAGTGGGTGTTTTTTTTTGTTAGGGTTCACAAAGCTGGCCTTAAATGAATTTTGCATTTAGCCTTACAGGTTCAATATATGTCCAACCAATTGCTATCTACATCAAAATAATGATAAGACTGGAAAAGCTGAAGTCTACCAGGGTTTGATCCCTGCTTGTGGATTAAGCCAGGGGCCCCAAGCAAGGAGGTGCAGTTGACCAGCAACGTCCAGGGTTAAGAGGCTGGTAATCAAATACGTTGCCCTGTCTTGCTACAACGTAGCAACTGCTTGTGACAGCTTGGGTGCCTGTGAGGTCAATCAAGGCCTGGAGATGTGTTCCTTCCGAAAACCAAATTATTATGGTCTAGTCCTCCAGGATGATCAGAATCAGAACGTCTTTGGATATAACTCAACATTGACTGTTTTCCGATTTTTCAGGGAGGTGTGGCGATGAGGCACAGGCCTTAATCACAAATAAGATCTAAAGATTTCTAAACAATCCAAGTGATGAAATACCCCTGCATTGTCATAGAGGACTTATTGCATTAAAAGAGATGTGGCTGTCATAGAATGGCAAAACTTAACCACTACAGCAAAGGATTATTTGGAAATAAATTGAAAAACAGATAAGATGATGCATTTGCTATCAGGCCATTGTTTGAGGTTTTTGTTGGTGGCACTTGGATGTGTCAAGCTCAAGTTCAAAGATTATTTATCAGATGCACCGAATAACACAGCATCATTCTGAACTATTACATTTTTGTGACATGGCACACAGCATCTTGGTAGTAGGAATGATCAGATATACAAACCCGATTGGGACACTGTACAAATTGTGAGTAAAAAAGGAATAGAATAATTTAGAAATCTCATAAACCTATATTTAATTCACAATAGAATATAGATAACATATCTAATGTTGAAAGTGAGACATTTTGTAATGTCATGCCAAATATTGGCTCATTTTGGATTTCATGAGAGCTACACATTCCAAAAAAGTTGGGACAGGTAGCAATAAGAGGCCGGAAAAGTTAAATGTACAGATAAGGAATAGCTGGAGGACCAATTTGCAACTTATTATGTCAATTTGCAACATGATTGGGTATAAAAAGAGCCTCTCAGAGTGGCATTGTCTCTCAGAAATCAAGATGGACAGAGGATCACCAATTCCCCCAATGCTGCAGTAAAATATTGTGGAGCAATATCAGAAAGGAGTTTCTCAGAGAAAAATTGCAAAGAGTTTGAAGTTATCATCATTTACAGTGCATAACATCATTCAAAGATTCAGAGAATCTGGAACAAACTCTGTGCGTAAGGGTCAAGGCTGTGCCTATGATCTTCGGGCCCTCAGCCCTCAGTGAACACAATCCACCGTGCCATTCGCCGTTGCCGGCTAAAACTCTATAGGTCAAAAAAGAAGCTGTATCTAAACAGGTTCCAGAAGCGCAGACGTTTTCTCTGGGCCAAGGATAATTTAAAATGGACTGTGGCAAAGTGTAAAAGTGTTCTGTGGTCCGACGAATCAACATTTGAAGTTCATTTTGGAAAACTGGGACGCCATGTCATCCGGACTAAAGAGGACAAGGACAACCCAAGTTGTTATCAGCGCTCAGTTCAGAAGCCTGCATCTCTGATGGTATGGGGTTGCATGAGTGCGTGTGGCATGGGCAGCCTACACATCTGGAAAGGCACCATCAATGCTGACAGTTATATCCAAGTTCTAGAACAACATATGCTCCAATCTCTTTCAGGGAAGACCTTGCATTTTCCAACATGACAATGCCAGACCACATACTGCATCAATTACAATGTCATGGCTGCATAGAAGAAGGATCCGGGTACTGAAATGGCCAGCCTGCAGTCCAGATCTTTCACCCATAGAGGAAGGTGCGACAAAGAAGACCTAAGATAGTTGAAAAACTAGAAGCCTGTATTAGACAAGAATGGGACAACAGTCCTATTCATAAACTTGAGCAACTTGTCTCCTCAGTCCCCAGACATTTGCAGTCTGTTATAAAAAGAAGAGGGGATGCCACACAATGGTAAACATGGCCTTGTCCCAACTTTTGTTGATGCCATGAAATTTTAAATCAACTTAATATTCCCTTAAAGTGATACATTTTCTCAGTTTAAACATTTGATATGTCATCTATGTTGTATTCTGAAAAAAATATAGAAATTTGAAACTTCCACATCATTGCATTCTGTTTTAATTCACAATTGTACAGTGTCCCAACTTTTTTGGAATCAGGTTTGTATATACAGCAATAATAAACAGAACAATGTAATCTAGCAGCAAATATTAAGTGTACAATGGGGAATATGAACAATATGGGTAGAAGCATTGAATATTATAAATATAATATGAGTGTGATATGCCAACGAATGGTACATACAAAATAATATTCTCATGTACTGAATGTACATGGAAAGACATCAGAGCATTTGGAATGTTCATGTGTGATCAGTATGATCATAGATCATTGTTGATGGTTGAGGAGCCTTGTGGCCTGAGGGAAAGAACTGTCAGTCTCCAAGTGCATGCCCCAATGCTCGGGTAGCGTCTACCAGACGGCAGCAGTGTGAACAGACCATAGCCTGGGTGGCTGTAGTCTTCATTCATGTTGTAGTTTTTGATAGGGTTCAGTAGGGTAAAATAATTTACCGTGCTGAACCCTATTATGCATCTGTTCATAATGTGTCTAATTAGGCTTGTTGAAAACACATTCGATTGAACAATAAAAGCTCCACTCGTGCCAACAACCCTAACCCTGATTTATCTGGCATAACAATAATTTTCTTCCAACAGAGCAGACAGGCATTGTCAGTAGGCATTTCCGGATCTCACTGCGCTCAAACGATTTCACCGGGCAACTCAGGCGTCCGCAAAGCTAAGAGAGTCAAGTGAATGAGCATGCTTTCACACGCAGTGGGTTTAGCGTCTTACCCTCAAGAGGTTTGCCACTATGTCACTGACACTTACTGTAGTGTTGTTGCCTCTAATCCAGGAATGTCTTCGCTTTGACTGGTTCAGTATCGGTAGCGGCGCGTTGAGAATTTCAAGTCTCTCTCATGACCTCTCTTAATAACAGCCTTCGGACATCATCTGTCTGTGCTTTCCCTCTGTCTCAGAAGGCCCCATTCAGGTGGTTGAGAGCTGCTCGTAATTTCTGGCTCCCAAATGGCACATTTAGTATGTTGGTTAGCGCACTATTTTTGACCAGAGCCCAGAGTAGTGCGTAAGGTAGGGAACAGGGGGACATTTTGGCCATGTTGAGAGTACAGACAAGTCTAGCCACGCCAGTATGGGATAAGCCGATTTATAGAAAACAGGATATGAGATATTTTTTTGTATTTATTTTCTGTACAAGTGCTAAGCCTTCCTATACTACAGAGGAAATGCATGTGAAGTGTCCTTTATGAGTGTTCATTCATTGTTTTGACGCCACATTTGCCACATCCCATTCTAGTAGCTCACCACATCCCCCAGGCAAGCCACTTGAAACGTTTTTCTAACTGTTTTTATAGAGCAAAAGCAACCATTGAAAAAATTATCCAACTATGGAAAAATAGGGCAGTAGTGTGGATGAATCAATAATCAAAAGGTTGATAGATCAATCGACGGAGCCAGCAAAGTTTTTTAAAATAAGTCACTCTCTCAAGGAGCAAGGCACTTAACCCTGTAATCCCTCCCAGGTTGTTGCTCAAAATTAGAATGTGTTCTCAGTCATACTTACCTGTTTTATCGTGAGCTACTGTGTGAATGTGACATCTGCTGTGAAAACTACTTCTAGAAATATTGCCTTTGGCCCCTTCAAACTTACAAGGGTTAAAGATGCACTCCAAGACTTTTCTTATTTACAAAATAATGTTCTAACCTCCCAGTTAGGGCTGGTTGTGCAATTTGTTGTTAATAGTATGTATATAATCTTTTAAGTAGAATCACTATTACAGCTCAGCTAGCCATGAAATTCTATGTTTGAGAGGAAGTGGTTTTGAGGATGTTGGGCAAAAATCTGCACATACAAGACATAGTACACACATTTCCAGGGGCCCGATTTGGCTCTACAGCAGGAGACAAACAGCTGTTAAAATTACAGACTGGATTGTTGTTACCTTACAAAATGTATTTACACTGAGTATTACTGACATCTATAATATGTTGTTGTCTCAGAAAGCTAGCTTCTTAAGGATGTGAGCTCTGGATATGAGCATATGCCAAATAACCAAATTGTAAATGTAGTAATTAGCCTTCATTAGCACTACAAACTATGAATTGATTAATCTGTGAAAACACTATAAATGCCTTTTTACGTCAGTTTTCTCAACGAGGCACTTTGTTTTCAATTATGGTGTATGCCCTATTGTGTATTGTGTACTTACAGTAATATACTGATCGTCATGCTCAGGCAAGTCCCGCGGGAACGGCCAATTGACTTGACTGCGGGCCAACTGGCTTCACCTCACAGAGTGCAAGCACCAAGCCTTATAACAATTAATCCTATTGAGAATGTTCTAGACACCCACAAGACAGTCTGCACTTGGGCATTTCCAATTGGAAATGAACATGTCACTGTTTACACATGTGGGTTGTGCTGTGTTAGTAATTCAAATTAAATATTATTTTCATATGCATTGCATGGGAGCAGACTTTCCCCAAGGGGCCACTCAATGGTTTACGACAGAGCTACTGATAGTGAGAACTCTGTGCGTTCTGTGATGCTGTGCCAGCTGGCACGCTGGAACACTTTCTCGACAGGGGCCTGGCGAAAGGGAAGTGAAACTGGGCAGTAACAGTAGTGCTGACTGTATTGCTGCAGGGCAAAGACTGCATGGAAAACAGTACTCTGGCAATCCCCTCATCTGAACTTAACCCCAGTCAGTCCGCTTTTATTGACAAGTGAGTTTACATGTAATCAGGCTTCCAGTTGGTTTTATAGATGTTTCTAGTGGTAGACAACATAGAGACAGAACACACAAAATGTAGGCAAAGTTCCGTAATTGTAGGCTATGCGATATTTGGTGAGCATATAGTATAACAGAAAATGTGTATATATATATTTATATATATATATATATATATATATATAGTATAACAAAGTGTATACACACACACACATACTCACCTAAAGGATTATTAGGAACACCATACTAATACACCATACTAATACTTCTACGTGGCATTGATTCAACAAGGTGCTGAAAGCATTCTTTAGAAATGTTGGCCCATATTGATAGGATAGCATCTTGCAGTTGATGGAGATTTGTGGGATGCACATCCAGGGCACGATGCTCCCGTTCCACCACATCCCAAAGATGCTCTATTGGGTTGAGATCTGGTGACTGTGGGGGCTATTTCAGTACAGTGAACTCATTGTCATGTTCAAGAAACAAATTTGAAATTATTCGAGCTTTGTGACATGGTGCATTGTCCTGCTGGAAGTAGCCATCAGAGGATGGGTACATGGTGGTCATAAAGGGATGGACATGGTCAGAAACAATGCTCAGGTAGGCCGTGGCATTTAAACGATGCCCAATTGGCTTCAACTGTCCAATTTTGGTGAGCTTGTGCAAATTGTAGCTTCTTATTCCTATTCGTAGTGGAGATGAGTGGTACCCGGTGGGGTCTTCTGCTGTTGTAGCCCATCTGCCTCAAGGTTGTGCGTGTGGTGGCTTCACAAATGCTTTTCTGCATACCTCGGTTGTAACGAGTGGTTATTTCAGTCAAAGTTGCTCTTCTATCAACTTGAATCAGTCGGCCCATTCTCCTCTGACCTCTAGCATCAACAAGGCATTTTCGCCCACAGTACTGCCGCATACTGGATGTTTTTCCCTTTTCACACCATTCTTTGTAAACCCTAGGAATGGATGTGCGTGAAAATCCCATTAACTGAGCAGATTGTGAAACACTCAGACCGGCCCGTCTGGCATCAACAACCATGCCACACTCAAAATTGCTTAAATCACCTTTCTTTCCCATTCTGACATTCAGTTTAGAGTTCAGGAGATTGTCTTGACCAGGACCACACCCCTAAATGCATTGAAGCAACTGCCATGTGATTGGTTGATTAGATAACTGCATTAATGAGAAATTTAACAGGTGTTCCTAATAATCCTTTAGGTGAGTGTATATAAACACGTGTGCTCAATGGTTTGCATACCCCAGTTTGATTTCCTTACGTGTGTAAGTTTTACCCACTGATAAAACATGCAGTAGGCTTACGCCAGCTTGATCATGGTTTTGTCACGGTTTAAGGGAGACACAGGCAAACGCAGAGTTGAAGAAACTGAGCTTTTAATGAAACCAAAGGAAACCCAAAACCGGGTACAGTGCACTGAGATACAAAAAACCAAACCCATGGAACGTGACATGAACAACACAATGACAGACAAGGACAGGGAGAAAATGGCTGAACTAAATACACAGATTAACAAGGAGAACAGAAACAGGTGGGGGCTTAACACAGGTGAAAGGAATAAACTGATTAACTGAAACGAGAACAGGAAAGACCAAACAAGGACATGACAAACCAATGACACACAGAAAATACGAAGCGGAATGGTCCCATTCCGTTACAGATTTGTGATTCTGGGGTTTGCATACCCTTGGAGAATTGGTAATATACTTTATGTACCATTTCTAAAGAAAACATGAGTGAGCAGGCAAAACACATACCCTTAGTTATTAATACTGTGTATTGCCCCCTTTAGCATCAATGACAGCGTGCAGTCTTTTGTAATAATTGTCTATCAGGCCCCGAATTCTTGCAGGTGGTTTAGCTGCCCATTCGTCTTGGCAAAATGCCTCCAGGTCATGCAAAGTCTTTGGTCATCTGGCATGAACTGCACTTTTGAGATCTCCCCAGAGTGGCTCAATGATATTAAGGTCAGAAGACTGTAATGGCCACTCCAGAACCTTCACCTTTTTCTGCTGTAACTACAGGAGGGTCAACTTGGCCTTGTGCTTAGGGTCATTGTCATGCTGGAATGTTCAAGAGTGTCCCATGCGTAGCTTTCGTGCAGAAGAATGCAAATTGTCTGCCAGTATTTTCTGATAACATGCTGCATTCATCTTACCATACATTTTCACAAGATTCTTTGTGCCATTAGAGCTCACACATCCCTAAAACATTAGTGAGCCAGCACCATGTTTCACAGTGTGGATGGTATTCTGTTCACTATAGGCCTTGTTGACCCCTCTGCAAACAGCGCTTCCTTAAAGCTCTGTTTTGGTCTCATCAGTCCAAATTACAGTGTCCCAGAAGCTGTGAGGCGTGTCAAGGTGTTGTCGGGCATATTGTAACCAGGCTTTTTTGTGGCATTGACGCAGTAAAGGCTCCTTTCCAGCAATTTGACCATGCAGCTCATATTTGTTCGTATTATTTGGTCGTATTGTGCTCCTTGAAACCACCACACCGTCTTTTTCCAGAGCAGCCTGTATTTCTCCTGAGGTTACCTGTGGGTTTTTCTTTGTATCCTGACCAATTCATCTGGCAGTTTTGGCTGAAATCTTTCTTGGTCTACTTGACCTTGGTTTGGTATCAAGAGATTCCTGAATTCTCCACTTCTTGAACAGAACAGTACTGACTGGCATTTGCAAGGTTTTGGATATCTTTTTATATCCTTTTCCATCTTTTTTAAGTTCCATTACCTTGTAAAACAGATCTTTTGACAGTTATTTTCTGCTCCCCATGGCTCAGTATCTAGCTTGCTCAGTGCATCCATGTGAGAGCTAACAAACTCATTGACAATTTATACACAGACACTAATAGCAATTTAATAAGCCATAGGTGTAGGAAATTCACCTTTAATTGCCATTTTCACCTTTGTGTGTCACCACATGTGTCTGTAAGGGTATATAAACATTTGATCAGGGCTATTTGGGTGATTTCTGTTATCATTATGATTTAAAAAGGAGCCAAACAACTATATGTGATAATAACGGGTTCATTTGATCACCATCCAAAAAACAAATACAGTTTTTCTGCATGATCAGACATATTTTCAAAATCAATGCCAAAATGACACAATTTCTGCCAGGCTTTGCAAACTTATGAGCATAACTGTATATATATATGAATTTCCTGTTGACGTACATATTTACTGTATCAGTATAGTAGATTTAGACTCGGGAACATGAATAGACTTAGGTGCATTTAAGTGCAGCTGTTAAATCTGCATTTTGGAACCGGTTTAAAGAGGTGATCCTTGTCTTATTAGTCTCTGTGGGACAATCGTTCGAGCAAAGGAAATCGTTCAGATGACAAGCAGGAATTTTGGCCATGATTGATCCGGAAACCAGAGGAATTTCGGGGCTCAGCCCATCTTTCTGCCCCACCCGGGACAGAAAGTACAGGGTTTTGAATGTACACGCGGAATATGTCCATGTACACGCTAGCGGCCTACACTTCTACATTGTCATAATGCGCGATCGGAATTATAGATGAATAGATCAGGGGCTGTTTTTTTATTATCATAATTTTTGGTCCATTTCAGATCCATTTCAGCTATTCATAAAAGATACGGGGCTATAGCCCCAGACACCCAGGCCGAATGACGACACTGCTGGAAAAGCTTTCATGCCAAGACCCATAATTATATATCTAACCATAACTATAGACAAATCTATAAACCTCTTATTTAACTCAGCTTTCATCAGTGCTTCCAATCCAAGTAAGTGTGGATAGGATACAGAATCTGAATCTCACCTTTGGACCTAATGAAATCGTTACTATGCTACCAATACATTGGTCCTCTGCTGCCATCTTGTGGTAAATAGCAAGCTTGTACAATAGCACCTATTTAGCAAGCACCTGCTGTCATATTAAGCTCAGTAGCAATATCTTGTGGTCATTCCATTGTACTGTTGTTTTTATTACAGCGCTGGCTCCATTAGCATTTGTCACAAAGGGCTTATACAAACATCCGGCTTAAAAACCCAATAGTGCAAGCACTGCCAATGTTGAAGCTTGTGGCTAGTAAAAACTCTCTAAAAAGGCAGGAACCCAGTAAGAAACCTAGAGGGGAGCTGGGCTCCTCTGTTCCATGAGATTCTGAGAATGGAAGGATTATTAAATTAAAACATAACACAAAAAAATTACTCAAACAGTTTGATTTCCTTACGCAAGTATGTTTTACCCACTGATAAAGCACGCTGTTGGCTTGCACCAGCTTGATCATGATTTGTGATTCTGGGGTTTGATTTTCCCTTTAATTGTAGCCCAAACATACCTGAACCTAAAACTAATCTCAATTCTACCTAAAACTAAGACCTCTGGTGCTCACCTATAGTGAAACAAGAATGTAATACCAGGGCCAAAGCTAACATGGCAAAAGATGGGTATGATTCACAGGGGTCCATGGCTTGGCAGGGCCCCCTGATCATAATAATGTCAATGCCGTCTGTAATTTAGGGGGCCCACGCAAATATTTTTTAGGGGGACCGGGAATCCAGGTGATGGCCCTGCACTCTACACACACAGTATATAGCTCCAGATTACAGGACGGGCCCACTCATGCCCCAAACTGGACAGGGACCCAAACTGAACAGGGCCCCAAACGAGGAGGGCCCCAAATGCTATTGTCTTGGTCACATTCAGAGTCACCTGGAGACCAGATTTGCCCAGATAGCGTATGACAGCAAACAGGTGGAACTGCGAAGGGACATTTCTTTAAAACTGCTAAGATTTCCCTCCACTTCTTGTTAAAACAGTAGCTTTGGATGAGTTATAAAAAGATACATTTTCTCCCTGGCCCATGGTAAAAAGTTTAGCATTCCAGAAACGTCCTTCTAAAGTCCATTGGAGTGGGGATGTTACTGGAGGAGGAGCAGTTAGGGCTAACTGTCTTGCTCGAGGACAGGAAGACATAAAATATTGTTTTCCCATATTATTATTATTTTCTGTATAAAATATAGCTAATTTCCTGTTCTGTGAATTTTATACAGGCATGGCCAAAATGATTGTCCCCTTGCACTTTATTGAAATGATGTAAAAGAAAATCCAGAAAACTGTAGAAAGTAAGTGACCCTACGGTAAGGTTAGGGGAAGGATTACAGTTATGGTTATGTTATGGTTATGCTAAGGGTTGGGGTTAATGCTAAGTTTTAGAGTAGAGATGTCTTGAAGATCCTGAATAAGAGTAATGTAACCGTGCTATAGGGTTCAGGGAGTAGACCATCAGCTATAGAGACTTGGACCCCAAGACAGCATTCCGAGTTCAACACGGGCTGACTTTATTCCAAGACAGTAACCACCATTTACATTAGTTCACGTGAAACAGATCACTTTATAGACACCGGACGGGCTTGCACAACCAATGACGAACATCCAATTCGTTCTGTTACACTTAACTTATATCATAGCCTACTAGTAGCTAAAAAGACACTTGCCGTGATTCATTTCTGTTTTCTACCAAGGACTCTAACGAATTGCTATATACACTTATGCTTGGCGATTTCATCACATCTAATTCCTTCGAGTTTTCAGATCAACGCACCGAGCGAGCATCAAATCTGTCTCACTGTATGATTGGATTGATTTCCCTTATACATATGTGTGTATTTGTATGTATATTTTGCATTCTGTGTTGTCCTGCCCTCTTGCAAATACATGGCTCTGGCCAGGTTATCATTAGACATGTGAATTAATTAACCTGATAAATTACTTTTCAAACTAATGGTTTTATCCCATGAACCATAATCTCGGGAATTGTGTGCGAAGCATGTAAACACTTTAGGAACGTCCCTCCTTGGTTTCGTTCTGTTTAATCCAGCTCACGAAACGTTTTGCAACTGTTTTAAATTGCACGGAACGAAACTGAGAAACCTTTCGTTAAACAGATATTCTATTGGACAAATCAAGGTATGCTCCGCCTTGTTCAAACAAGCTGGGACTTGCGTGAATGAGTCCAACCTCAAATGTGTTTTACGAGACGTTTCACAGCAATAACGTTTGTTTCGCAGAATGAATAAACCACTCTTGTGGTAACCGATTGCACAACAACGCATCAGCGAAATGAAAGTGATCCTGATGACATTTCTGGTACCTACTCATCTATGCTGGTGGCTGATCATAAATCAGGCATGTAAAACATACGCTAAAACACATAATAACCCACATATGATCAAGTGAACAAGTGGTTTAGCGTCAACTGTCCCATACTTTGTATTGCCTTTTTGGAACTGCGGAGCCGCCCTGTTACCCCGGTGTATTCTGGGAACACCCAGTAGATTCAAGATGGCGGCGAGCAGGAGACTGCACAAGGTAAATCTCCTAATCACTCTATTTTCATGTCTATAGTTATCATCATTGAAGAGTCGGAAGGGTTTTCCAACATCTTGGTTCTTATTGAGTACAACCTGTAAAGCGATTTAATGATTAGTGGTCTTTCATGTGTTGAAATATAGACCGTAAAAAGCGAGAAGTCACTCTCGCTAGCAATGCCAGTTGCTAACGTTAGTTCATAAACAGGTTAGGAAAGCACCGGCAAATTAGGCCAGAGAGACCGGGTTTTCGGGATCAGTAGGCTAACCTTAGTCTGCGACGTTTCTTACTCATACGTATTAATGACATCATTGTTCAAAACTGCACCATCAACAATGACACTGAACAATTTTTTTTATTAACCACATTTTATGGCTCAGCGTAACGTTACATTAGTTAACTATTTCTGTCATTCAACAAGGCTAACCAGTTAGCTTGGTAGTTAGCCGTCTTCGCTGTTGGTTTGATGTCTACTTCCACTGGCTAGCCAATCAATCGCCCATTTAGACTAAATAGCTAGCTAAACGGCGAATTCTTATTTTGTTACTTCGTTTTTGTGATTTAAGCGAAACACGTTATTATGCTTCCACTGTTTACAGGAATTAGTGTAACGTTATTTAGTCAGTCTACGTTTTAAAATGTTTTATCGCAGTTCCACGGTTACGTTAGCTACTTGGCTAACGACGTTTAGCCTGGCCAGGCTTGACTCTAGCTACAGTAACTCTGACGCCTTAAATATAAACCGCAACTGGTTCGTTACTTTAATTTATTAGGCTGTAGACTAACTCATTTGATACAGTTTTTGACGCGTTGTATATATGCTGTCGTAGTTAACTATTATCTAAACCACTATCGATCGTGGTGCGTTATTTCAGTCGTCACTGCGAATTTGACAGCAAAGTAAACCGAGCCCGAATGTATGTACAGTACAGAACGTAGTTACCTATGTAACTAGCTTGTCAATTTGCTAACACTATAGTAATAAAAACATCTTTTTGGGATATAAAAATTATTTTATTATTATTCATGTGCAAAACTCAATGAGTCGATTCTTGCAATAGTCTAAACAAAACCGAAACTCTTTTTTCTACTAAATCTTTCGCCTTCGGCCAGGCTGTTATTGTAAGTCATACTTTATTCTTAATAAACTTGTCTGGTAAAATAAAGGTTGCATTAAAAAAAATGAACGACACACTATCATTAGCTTGTTGGCTAACTGAATTATGTGTGGACAAAACCGAAGATTTACACGATCGTATTTCTGGTCTTTACTTTTCTTTACATACCGACTTCCTGATGCTAGATTCTGTGAGTTTCCCAACCCTAATTAGGGTTCCTGACCACCTAGACGAGGATGTTACATTACCAATCATATTTTTTCACCTACCCAGATTACACCAGGCGTCGACTTTATAGTAAAATGCATGTTTACGAGCCCTTTCCCAATGATTCAGTAAATTAAGGAATACAGGGAATAAACATACCTTAATACAGACGTTCGGTTTCCAGTTTATTTGGGGGGCTCTGCAAAACATGTCATGTGGTTCTCTCTTTTAGGAACTTGAAGAGATTCGTAAGTCTGGAATGAAAAACTTCAGAAACATTCAAGTCGATGAATCGAACATATTGACCTGGCAAGGGCTTATTGTCCCTGTAAGTTGTTTTGTTTGTTGTCATGATTAATAGCTTCACAATTCTCTCATGAAGGCTGATGAATTGAAAAGCATGATGTGTAAGTCTTCCACATTAACTGAATGTCATTTGTACTCATTGGGCATGGTGATTGTTGCACTCATGTTTATTTTCTGTGCATCACGCTGCCCCAGGACAATGCCCCTTATGACAAAGGCGCTTTCAGGATTGAATTAATCTTCCCTGCTGAGTACCCCTTCAAGCCCCCAAAGATCACGTTTAAGACAAAGATCTACCACCCCAACATCGATGAGAAAGGACAAGTGTGTCTGCCAGTCATCAGTGCAGAGAACTGGAAGCCAGCCACCAAAACTGACCAAGGTGGGTCGTGCTTATTTTAACACACAGTAATTCTATGGTACTCCTGGTTGCCAACCACTGAAACCAACCAAGGTGGAAAGGCCTCACCTTCCCTATTGACTCACTGGCAGGAGCACTGACTTTTACAGAAATCTTAAGTGCTGGATTATCCTTCAAGTGGAGTTGTATTCCGAACAATTCAGGCTTAAATCCCCCAAAGGTTTTGTGGTGGAAGTAGGGGGGAAAAGTATATTATGGATTTGCATATCCGTATCTGCAGTGTTTCATTTTCCCGCCATGTCCTGACAAACTGTTGTTGTGTTGTGCAGTAATTCAGTCGCTGATTGCGCTGGTGAACGACCCCCAACCGGAGCACCCCCTGAGGGCAGACCTAGCAGAAGAATACTCAAAGGACCGGAAAAAATTCTTTAAGAACGCAGAGGAGTTTACAAAGAAACACGGCGAGAAGAGACCAATGGACTGATTCCCTGATGTGTGTAGCCCTTTCTCTCTCTCTCTCACTGTCCTCTCTCACCCGCCCAACCAAATGTCTCTCCTCCACTCCCTTGTTTTTGCCCCCCCCCCCTTACCCATTTCCCACTGTTTACCCCCCCCCCCCCACACACACATACACACATTATCCTAGCAGTCCAGAAGCAGCCTAAGCAAAAGGCTGCCATCACAATCCCTCCCTCTACTCTACGTGGGACTCTGGATCAGACAGGCTTCTCCTCCTCCTCTTGGCGATAGCTTGAGCCCGTTACTAACTTTCTACTATTTTCTTAAATTAAAAAAAAAGAAAAATTAAAGACATAAAAAATAAATAAAGATCAGATAAATAAATGTTAAGAATGAAGAACTAAGGAAAAATATTATGTTTTAGTTCTATTTGTTCAAAAAGAGGAAAAGACAAGAAAAATCTGAGTATTGTAGGTCTCTCATAGTAGCCCTGATTTGTGGAAGGCATTTCTTTTCTGGCAGAGAACAAAAAGTTATGGTTGTTTTCTTTTTCTTCCATTCTCTAGTCTGATATTGTTCTGTCCAACCCCAAAAATGAAATGTTTTATTAAAAACAAAGGAGTCAAAAGAGGCAACCCAGTCTCTCACAGGTAGCTAGGCCCTGGAAGTGTGTGCTGGAATGTTTTCCTTTTTAATTCTCTGCTTCTGGAGTTGCACTGCGTTCTGTTGAACAGGCCTTCCCTCAGTTGTTCCTCCGCTTGGAGCCAGCCCACTGAGCAGGCAGACAAAAAATGGCCACCAATATATTGTAATCAATTACAAGTATCATTTACTGGTGAAAATTCTCTCTTATACTTTGTGCTGTTCCAAATGCCTTTTGTGTGAAAAGCTGAAAATGTACTTCAGTGTGGATGGTTTTCTGTTAATGAGGATGCTGCCTCAGCCATTTTCTGCATTCAGAGACTTCTGGCGAGCAAAAACATCCCATTGTGGACAGTAAAAACAAAAGGCGGTAAAAACAGTTGTCCTGATGCCGTTCTATTTGTTTACAGTAAGTTTTCATTCCACTCTGTATGGCCCGCATGTCATACCGCAACCTGCAGTCAGACAACAAACGCATTCTAAAATTGAAACCTTTATGCCATTTCTCCATTGCTACAATCTTGGCATTGCGAAACAAAAACCCAAGTCTTGAGACTTAAAAGTCTGTGGACAATGTCTACATGAACAGAATGTCCTCTTACAAGGTAGTTTACCAAACTTTCAGACCTGACCGGGGCAACTCCAACGGAGTAAAAAATCCTGGGGTGGTGTTCGCAATGGGCCCTAATCCCTCGCAGTTTGTTGATTTTAACCAGAACCAGATGATCTCTGGTTTAAAGTTGAGTTCCACACAGGGAATTGGGTTTCAGGCACCTTATGTTGTGCTGGGAGTGGGCTGTGTTTCTGCAACAGTCTGTCTGCCAGTGGGACGCTAACATGACCGGGATGGAGTGTATCAGCTGTGTGATTCTACCAGATGTTTCATAATAAAGATGGCTGACCATTTGGCCTCAGTGTGTGGCTGCTGTGTGCTTGTCCCATGTCTGGGTTAATGCACGCCTCGGGATTCGGTTACCATGTTGCATTGAAGTTTTTTGGGGACGCTTTGGAAGTGTCCGCTGGATCAGAAATAAATCAGCCCACTTGACTTATTCCACATTTGTTTTGTTATACACCTAATATATTTTTCCCATTAGTCTACATGTATTTTGGTATGTGTGGCAATTCATTGAAAATGAAAACTGAAATATCTAATTCACAAGTATTCATGCTCAAAATTGAACTCTTTGTTGAGATCTCTGGAAGTGAATTCTATTGATTAGAAATTGTTTACAAAGGCACACACTTGACAGTGCATGTCAGATCAAAACTAACCTATGTCCTAGAGACCTCTCTGTAGACCATGAGTCACAATTGTGTTGAGGCATTGATCTGGGAGGGTTATATATAAAAGTGTAATCACTGTCAGTTCCCATGACCACAGTGCGCCATTATTGTGAAATGGAAGTTTGCAACCACTAGGATGTTTCCTAGGGCAAGGTTCCACTCATCAGCTGGCTAATACTATCCCTATGGTGAACCATGCTGGTGGGAGTATCATGCCGTGGGGATGCTTTTCATTTGCAGGGACTAGAGGCTGCATGAAGCAAATTAGGATGAATGATGCAAATTACAGAGGTCTTTAAAGAAAACCTGGTACAGAGTGCACAGGACACCAGACTGGTGAATATAGATTTTTCAACACAACTATTATTCTAAACACACAGCAAAGAGAATGCTGTAGTGGCTTCGGAACAAGTCTGTGAATGTCCTTGAGTGGCACAGCCAAAGCCCACACTACAACATCTACGAGTAGACCTGAAGAGTGGAGTTCACAGATGCTCCCCACCCACTGACAGTTTGAGGGTTTGCAAGGAAGAATGGTAAAGACAGCCTAAATCCAGATCTGCAAAGCTGGTATAGACATACCCAAGAAAAAGCCATCAATACTGCTGAATAAAGTCTGATTCTTCACATATTTCAGGTTTTTAATTTTCAATACATTTCCACACATTTTGAAAGATATATTTTTGCTTTGTCGTTAATGGGTTATTAGGCTTAGATAGTTGGCAAAACCAAAATGTCATTTGCCTTTGGAATGTAATCAATTACAAATGTGGACAAAGTGAATGGTTCTGAATACTTTTCAAAGGCACTATATTTTAGTATCTGGTTATTCTAGATTATTTTTTTACTTTATCCACATTCACATGTAATACCGTGGTATCAAATTCGATCGTTCCATTCACATTCCATCATCACAGAAATTCCCGGGAGACTGGGGACAGTCGACATCAAGAAGTCTTTCAAAGTAAATTCAGCTCTGTTACGAATTTATCATGCTGCTTGCTCAACCAGGAAGTCTACACTAGAATCGTTTACACGCTGGGGAAATGCAATCAATCAATGCTCGTTCTACAGAACGTGGAGAAAGTTAGGGGTATGAATATGTTCCAGAGCCACTGAATGTAGGCTGGCAGATTGACTCTCCTTTGTCGATCTGGATAAAGGCGTCAGGCCAGATTTGGGGGAGGCCAATCGTGTGGGTATTAAGGTGTTATTTCAGTAAAAACTAACCACTGGGGGGACCACAACTCCTGGTGACTGCAACAGTGTCCCCATTTACAGACTCATACCCATGGGATCGGCTATGTGTGAGATTCACCCAATTTTTTACCAGTCAAAATTAGCTTTAGAGATTACAGGTCCATTTCATACTGGCGCTTGGTTAATGTTTATGGTAGATTGCTGACTGAAATTCGAGGTACAGTGATTTGAACCGCTGAGATGGAAATCTGTGTCATCAGTCCACCATGGAGTGGCAGCATCATATACCATGGCTATCAGCCAATCAGCATTTAGGATATATACAGATATTTAGTGATATACACATTTACTTGCACTTTTGAACAGTGCTAATACTAGTGAATAAAGTGCCATTTGACAAAGTGACCTGGCTTGAAGTTCCAGAATATTAATTTTGGATATACATTGCCCCTTAATTCAAGATACAAAACTGAATTCAAGAGTTATGCCTTTTATTTTCTGTCACCATCTTTAATTTATTCACTATTGTGAATTCACTATGGCTATTGTGGCCTATTCAGTACTGCACTTCTAATGCTTGTGCTTTCTTGGTCTTGTGATATTCCAAGAATAACATTACATACATTTTTTCACATGAACTGTTAACAAAAATATACATGATAAATTTTAAATAAGAACATTTTAAGACCTGGGCAGTCTGCATGCACAATTATAAATACATAGCTTATGCAAATGTCCATAATTTAAAAATGCGTATTAAAAATATAGGCTGTAGGCACGTCCTATTCGGGCCACAGAGTTTTGGCACCGACATGTGATGACTGGATTTGACATTAGTGTTGGAATGATGGAGGTGTTCTTCCTGCTCCTCAACACTGAGGTGAATGAAAAACTGATCATTTCCTACAGAGATTGCTACCTGGTAACTCTGAGGTAAGGTTACACCAATGACAGAGCAGCGGATGAAGTCCTTGGAATTGGAAACAAGTCAAAAAATAAAATATCCAATACCCGCTTAATTTCGAAAATCCACATTTGAGAATCAGCAGGGGAGAAGCTGCTGGGTGCACGTAATCCTATGACCTGGAATTCTTTAACAGATATTTACAAAACGAGAGATTTTTAGGAAAACCTGTGACCCCATCCCTGGGAGTTCCTGCAGGGGGCCTCAGAGGTCCCTGAAGGCACAGAGTTGGACTCTCTCCTTGGTGTAGAAGGCCAGCAGGGCTGGGTCCTTCAGGGTGATCAGCTCATGCTCCCGGTCAACTGACTGGGAGAAGTCATCCGGCCCCTCGCCACACCCACCCTCCTGGGGCTGACTGGGATACCCAGGATGCACCATGAGCTCGGCCGTCAGCACCGTATGGGCCAAGTTGGTGTGGATCCTGTCAACTCCACTAGGGGGAGATAGTGAGACCCATCCGTCCAGGGCGTGGCTGAATGCTCTTCTCAGGTTAGTGATGGACATGTTGCCACCCATTGTAGTTAGACCCAGGTACACGTCAGGCCATCTAGGTGAGAGTGGGACAATAATTTATTTTGATCTAACAGATATTTATATTTTGCTTCAAAATCCAATACCAGGGCCATTTTAAAGAATATCTCTCTCAGTTAGATTTTTTTTAGACTTTTTTTGTATTTTTTTTTTTTTACATTCTTTAATGCAAATTTCTGATTCTTTTTCAATGTGACACATTTGGAGATATTTCGGTTACCAGTCTTGCTCAGTATCAGAAACCACATGGTTTTTCACTCTGTCAAACTTTCGTTGCTGTTGCTTGGCTCCGAATACATCAGTCCTACACATAATGTTAGCTAAATTAATCTGATGTAAACTGAAGCCCCATGCGGAATGTCCAACCCAGATTGATACTATTAAACTCTAACACTGTACCCTGAATTCTGACAGAAATTACATTGACAACGTGCTCAAACCAAATACATGAACCTGAAAGCAAGACTTAATTCACTACCACTGATTTCACTGTGTAACATACAGATGGTTACAGGACTGTAATACCCATTACAGAGTCTATGTGTTGGGCAAGAACATAGCCACTGAAGACACAAGACATTTTACTGGATGATTCGATGACCCAGCGTGACATGACATCAGAAAGGATCAGCCAATGGAGTTCAAGGTCCCACCCAGTTGACCGGGTCATCAGGGAGGTTGAAGTTCATAGTGCCACTCAATGAGTATGTTAGCATGTAGGATTCCTTCAATCGTGATGGTCTTCTAGACATTAGAAGGCTCTAACACAGGAGTTCCCAAAATATTCTGCTTCATAGCCCACCAATAGATGTGCCTTTTGTGTTCTGTAATAATCTCTGCAATATCTTTCCTTATTCCTGTTTACTGCAAATCTTGATTAATTCCAACATGTTGAGTCATACTCCTGGTATTTTAGCATACTACTTTGATATTGTCTTCTTTATTATTATTTTAGCCAAAGGGGTCAACACCAACAACTGAAGCTAGGGGTGTACTCGTGTAACTTTTTGAGAACTGTAGTTTAGGCAATTTATTATTTAGGCAATTTATTATTTACTTTATAGATTCACTGAAGATACATTAGTTTTTTTGCATAGCTTTTATAAGCTTTCTAAGTTCACACTGAAAAAGCTTTGACCATCTTGAAAATATATTTCTGAAATACATTATTTTTAACATTTTTTTTTTTAATGCAATCCCACAACCCAAGTGGACCCTTGCCACAGCCCCCACACGGCACAGTTTAGGAGCCCCTGCTCTAACCTACTCTTCGGTGTGGAAGAAAACGTGTCTCCTACCGGATGCCATGATGTCTGAACACTGGGATGGACTCCAGCGCGTCCTTCTCCACCTGCATATAAAAGTCTCTGAGGACAGGGGACAGCCAGGGACACGCGTGTAGTCCCCGCTCAACCGGAACACGCGTGTAGGAGATGCCACAGTCAGACAGCACCTGAGCAAACACCTCACGCACCTCTGACACACACAAACACAAATGCAATTATTAATCAAACCTTAAAATGATCAGAATTTCAACCATTGCATTATTATTGTGTATTACCTATGTACTTACAGGCAGTCGATAAACATCTGGACTATATTAATAAATAATTTAACAGTTTCACCAAAACTCTAATTACCATAGAGTAGAAAGCACACGGTCAAATGGAAAGCAGACGCAATAATTATTGAGTGGACTGTCCTTGTTAAACTGGAATTAATGGATGAATCAGTTTAATTTAAGACAACAGTGGTTGATCCTTACAGTGTCCTTTTCCCTCCTATCTCTGGAATATGTGGACATGGGGGGAATTAAATTATAGATCGGAACCTGACAAACGTTTTTTTATTATTAAGGAAGTAGTCAGAACAGCGTCGGGGGCAGGGAGGTCATGAGAACAGCGTCGGGGGTAGGGAGGTTGTCAGAACAGCGTCGGGGGCAGGGAGGTCGTCAGAACAGCGTCGGGGGCAGGGAGGTCGTCAGAACAGCGTCGGGGGCAGGGAGGTCATGAGAACAGCGTCGGGGGTAGGGAGGTTGTCAAAACAGCGTCGGGGGCAGGGAGGTCTGAGCCATGTACTAAGAGAGTTTAACGGGTTTAAAAATGGCCACCATTGTTAGTGCCTTGAATCACGAAAATGTTAGTGATGTAACACCACCGTAGCAGGTAACGGGGTGTACAGAGCAGCCACATCAACAGATTCGGGGCCAGAAAATGCGTATCCTTTGTCCTGCCGTGTTGTGGTGTCAACAAATTGCATGCAGTCTTTCACTGGATGTGGTCATGTGATAAGAAAGCTATCAGTAATAAACATCACAATCCGGATGTTTGAATCAGCATTTAGCAACTGGTCCTTCATGTGTGTTTAGGCTTGTCACAAAACACACACACACCCCTATTGGGTAAGCTCTTCAGTAAGACCTAAAAACAAAATGGATTCAAACATGTTCAAAACACACACACGTAAAGATATGTTACAGTACCTGGCAGCACATGGATGTGCTGGTGTCCATCCATGTGAGAGGGCATATGACCCATCAGCTCTCCAAACAGCCTCACCTGGGCCCGCAGCTCCTGCTCCACCTTGCACGCACACACACACACACACACACACACACACCTCAGAGATAAATAACTGTGTGCCAAGGGAGTTTTAATATAAACCTGACACAGTATCACAAACACACCTTAGGGATAGTACAAATCGAAAACAAACACCCCCACCACACACACAATACTGTGAAATCACGCACGGATAAGGCTGGGCATGCACACACAAACACACACAACTAACAATACACATTCACACACACACACACAGACATACAAATGAGAATACACACGCACCTAATAAAATACACCCAAGATGACAGAAATTCACACACACACACACACACACACACACACACACACACACTCCAATGTAACTAACACACACATCCCCACACAAAAACTAAAAAGGTAATTACTGCAATTTTTCAGACTCTTTAGTCTGATGGGCCAAGAGATCTCAACTTTCCCAAAGCTTCTGTTATTGTGCGGATCACATTCTGCCTGTGTGTCACTCATAATCTATGCTCTACTGGTAGAGGTCTCTGTACTGTGGCAAGTTTAATAAAGTTGGTTAAAAACAGAATCAGTGTCTGGGGGGGATGGGGTCAGATGACATTACACCTGACAAGTCCTGAAGCAGGGGGACGGGGCAGATTACATAACTGAATGCCATCTGATTACCTCCTTTAACGTCCTCCTTGCAGTTAAAAAAAATATATATTGTACCCTTTATTACGAGGGAGGAAACAAAAATTATCCACATTCCCTACAGCTGATCATAGGTCGGGAAAGAAAAACAAAAACGATGAATCACTACACCGCTTGTTTCGGGGGCCCTGCTTCAGTGAGGGTACCTTACAGTAGTTTTAGGTTATTCCGGTCACTTATTCAGATACCACGTGGATAGCTAACTTGGCAATGAACAGCAGGTACAAGAGATTAGAGTCATCAAGGTCACAATCGGATCACATGTCCCTAAAGCAAATCAGAACTTGGCATTTAATCAACAACATGATGAATACAACTTTGAAAGCAATGCTTTAATACTAGGCCACATTAGTAGGGGGAAATAGCTAAAGGTGACACGCAGCACGGCAAAACGGAGGAACACTCCGATAAAAATGTGTTCCGAAGAACAAACATGACATTCTGAAAAAAATACAGAATCATGTCAGCTCTACTGATTATATCTCTATCTGCAAAGTTTCTGAGATGTAGTTCAGAGAGAAGCTTACCTCCGCCATGCTAAGCTGACCGCTCTGCAAGGCTTTCCGGAAGCCCATTTTCCCATGGAAGAAGCCATCCTTGTTGAGTAAAGTGGAGTTCCTCATTAAGCCCTTGCAGACTGGTAGACCCTCAGAGAGGTTGGCGTGGAGACCGATTGGAATGCGGTGTCTGTTGGGGGAATCAGGAAATTACGTCCAGTTTCCTGGATCAAGCCTAGTGTTGGATTAAAGATGATTAGTAGACCTTTAACCCTGAATTTCTTTTTTTACTCAGGGTCAGAGAAACCAGAACCTATAGTGTCAAATATTATAGATTAAATTATCAATTGATAAAACCCTATACCGTCAAGTGTAGCTCAGTAACAGCATGGCAATTGCAATGCCAGGGAGGTTGGGTTAAATTCCCACGGGTGACCAATAACATATGAACGTTTTGGCACTCAGTACTGCATGTAGCTCTGGATAAGAGCATACGCTAAAAGACCTAAATGTAACAAATATTCGGTCCTTACTAATAAGAAATACAAAACACACAAGCGGGTTACAAATGTAGCGTTTAGCTCAGAACTCAATTAATTAGAAAATGAATACTAACAGGCAAGTTGACATCTGTCAGGGAAATACATGTATTACAAAACTGCGTAATGTAACGTGTCTATGTCACTCAAGAGGAAGTAGACTTCATACCTTTTGGCCAGCTCGGTCGCTTCAATCGCCGAGGAGGCATTAACCAGTAGGGACACATTAGAAATCCCCCCGGCCTGGAAACAATCCACTATCCCCTGGTTTCTCTTAGGACAGTAGCCGAAATCATCTCCCGTCACCACCAGCTTGACTCTGGGTTGCGGCATTGTTGCTGGACGCTGGTGGAAAAAGTGTCACACCGAGAAGGCGAGTGAGAATAGGAGACAACTTTTTTATTTCCTCGAGCGTAGCTGCTACAACAATGAAGCAATGATCAGTTCACCGGGTTGTGACACATCACCAGTGTGGACGCTGCATACAATATTTATAGAAACATGACGAATGACCACCCTTACTTTGTGGGGGAAAATAATTTGAAAAAAAGTAATTGACTTAAAAAATGGAACAGCTCTCTCAAATTCCACCACTACAATGTGAGTCAGCTAATAGGGCAATTACCATACCCTTTCTTTGAAGAAGAAAGGAAACTGTTGCCTCTTTGATCGATGACCAGCTCATATCCACAAAAGCCTGTCCTGAAGATATGCGATTGCCTCTACATACTGGGCTGCTCTACCAGCTGTCGCCAGGTACTGTAGTAAATCCAATACAAATTATAAACTATTTAACATGAAGGCGAACTCATTACGTACTTAGCAAAAAACACAGTCACTAAAGACAATGCCTGGCCCTAAGACTAACAAGCTTAAAAAAATACACGGTAAATTCAACCAAGAATAGACTTCATCGAGCAAGTAGCCTACAATACATTAAAATTACGCGAAGAGCGGTTTAAACGGTTAAATGTCTCTCAGTAGCATACAGAAATATAGGCTACTAATAAGAATAAAGTGACACCAAATTGATGGATCGATAACCTATATGCCAAGCAAACCATGGTGAGTGAAAATTCTGGTCTTACCCATGTTTAAGACACGTGTTTGGCCATTTATTTCCGAAGCCGGAGAAAAATAAAAAAGCAAGCTCTTCCGACTAGGGCTGAAACGAAATCCCTGGTCTACTTGTATTGATAAACACGGCCTCTAGTGGATTTAAATGGTATTTCATTTCGTGTTGTGTTTTGTAGGCCATCAAAACCTTCATCTTTAAATTGAGAAGAATTATGAAATACTCTGCAGGTCACACATTTTACTAAATAACTGACCAATTGAGCCAATGTATGCAAAGCAGTGGTCTACAAGAGGTTTGGCCCATTCCTATGGTCTAGTCTAAAAAGACCGATCAACGAAATTAGTCATTTATAAATGGTGTTAAGCCCTTTTCCCTCAAATGTAGGTATCACTGGTTAGACGGGTGTGGGTTTTCCCGAAACCTTGAATGGCTAATTGATGACCAAGTAAACTACGATGTCGCTACGACCACAATACATTCGGGCTAATGTATTTTCTGGTCAATTTGAGGTCTACAGCCCCGGACGCCCAGGCCTAACGACGCCACTGTTGATTACCTTGCTCCGAAAGGTCGGTGGGCTTCGGGGCAGCGACGGTAACTATAGTGTTGACATTGTGTTTAGAGGTTCTCGAGTACGAGCCCCAACTATGACGGTTGGTGCGAAATCTTACAATATCCTTATGTTAATCAATTTATAGGCGCCAATGTTCTACGATATAAGTCTTTGTTTATGACATGATGAAGTGATACACAAAAGCCTAATAATTTGCGTTCCAGTCTTCCATTGTGTAATCGAGTGGGCTTTGCCAAAGTAGACCTAGCCGTTTTCATTTGCCAAAAATGACTAGGCCTACATGGTCTTGAATGTGTTTTTTTATGTGGATTTTACAGGCCGTTATAACGTCTTTGGATACCTAGGCCTATATAGAATGGATGCGGCGGGAAGCACAGACCCCGAAAATAACTGGAATCAAGATAATTCTTTCCCATCCGACTCTAACGAATCGGAATACGATTTCTTCACAAATCTAAAATTGCTGGACGAAGACCATGAATGGATAGAATCAGACGAAGACGTGGTCCTCTGCAGGAGCTGCTCTGCCCATGCTCCGTCATCTAACACTGGTCTCTGCAACCCCACGGCGCACCACCAGAACGACGAGTTCAAAAGTTTCCTTGAGAAAAGGGGGACCAGCAAGGAACTAGAGGCGATCGTTTCAAATGTCCTGCAGAAACTTCTCCAGGACAGGAAAACCGACGGGAGCTCGATGTTTATCATCCCTAAACATGACAATAAGTCTGCCCGTGAAGAAGAAAAGCCACTAATCGTGGACAAGGCAACACCCGTATCTCAACTAAATGTAATGACTAATGAATTTTTCACGGCTAACGCCTGTCCATCACCTTTACTCGAGGACGCGTTCCCTATGATCCACGGGCTTCACCCAGACTCCTCGGACTATCAAAGTACCGGAAACACTGCTGAGATTCATGAGAGACCTGCTTTGAGGATGGAGCAGCAGGAGCGGCTGAATAAGTTAGTCTTTGACACCCATTCGGGTGCAAATGAAGAATACCTTAACCCTAAACGTATAAACAAAAAGGTAAGTGCTATGTGTTTCAAGTTCATAATAGTCATATGCAAAAGGCTTTAGTTTAGTGTGTGTGTGTGTGTCTGTGTGTGTGTGTGTGTGTGTGTGTAACTGCAGTCTCCAGTGTAACTCTGGTCTAACTCACCTAATACTCCTTTGGGCTGTGATTGGTTGAAAAAGGTGTGTTTGTGTATGGATGTAGCAAAAACATGTACATCCAGTAAGTGTAGGAGGGTTGGTGACCAGACTGTTATAATTCGCCTTTTTAATACATTGAAGATGTCTCCTGTATTCACAGAAACTTGGCCAGAGTGTCAGGTGTAAGGGCTGGTATCCTCCAATGAACAAAGGCTCTGGTCCAACATCTCTGAGCGAGATCCTGCAGGCTGCCCTGTCCAGCCTCAACAGGCAGATCGAAATGGAAATATACCTCTCCCAGCAACTAGGCATAATTGTCACCCCTGCCTCTCTGCACCGAGATAGGTTAGCACAGAAATAAGACTTTCAGATTTTGGGGCGTGAAATAAAAAAGTGCTTGAGATGTCAAAGAAATTGGGTTTTCTTTCAGAGGTCTGCATACATGTGATTGTATCATTGACAAGCAAGGAGACCGAAGAGATCTGAGTTAGGTTCCTCCGTTTGTATCCTCTTTTGTCTTCCTGTCTCCCTCCCACCAATTTGGCTTGTGGATGCAAAGATCTGGTGACGTCTTTTGGGGGATTTAGTAACACTGTTTAGTTTGAATGCAAGATACACTGAACAAAATTATAAACGCAACACGTTTGTTTTTGCCCCCATTTATCATGAGCTGAACTCAAAGATCTAAGACTTTCTATATGTACACAAAAGGCCTATTTCTCTCAAATGTTGTTCACAAATCTGTCTAAATCTGTGTTAGTGAGCACTTCTCCTTTGCCGAGACAATCCATCCACCTCAGAGGTGGGGCATATCAAGATGTTGATTTGACTGCATGATTATTGCACAGGTGTGCCTTAGGCTGGCCACAATAAAAGGCCACTCTAAAATGTGTACGACAGCGAGTTCCAGGTCCTTCCAATATCCAACAACTTTGCACAGCCATTGATGAGGAGTGGACCAACATTCCACAGGCCACAATCAACAACCTGATCAACTCTATTTGAAGGTGATGTGTTGCACTGCGTTAGGCAAATGGTGGTCACACCACATACTGACTGGTTTTCTAACCCCCCCCCCCCCCCTGGACCCCCCAATGCAGCGAAACTGCACATTTTAGAGTGGCCTTTTATAAAACAAGCTATTAAAATAAGTACAGTATTATAAAAACTTTTCATTAATTTAATGTTTTGGTGTTACAGCCTTAAAAATGTATTAATAACCCTATCCAAAATTGACTTTTAGTGTCTCCATTATTAATGTTATAATTTATCCCACTAGTGGCACAGTATGTTCACATAATGGTACAAATATCAATTAGCTATAATATTAGCAACATAACTGGAAAATACAAATATTAATTGAGAATGGGATAATTAAATCAAATAATCAAGATTTGTATCTTCCGGACGCCATGCCCAAAGGCTAACCTAATGCTGTCATGCGTTCAACTTCCGTTTCTGAGTACATTTCTTTATTTCTTACCTCACAAGTGCGTAAACCAATCAGAACAGTATGTGCTGTCCTTTACTTCCGTATTCAGGGACTTGTCAAGCTGTGATTGGTTTACATCAGCACTAACCTTTGAAAGTGCTCTGTCCTCGAGGTTTGCCTCATCTCGCTCCGGAGGAGTTTCATAGAAGCACAACAATGGGATTAATTCACTTTCTCCAAGTCTTCATCAAATCATTTTTGGTGTTTTTTTTATGTTCCAATTGCGATGGTCGGGAGACCGAGTTTAACTACGTCACCTGCGGGTCGCTAGTAAAATTACTGAACACGAGACACAATGTCCGGCTACACTCTCATGATGTCAAATACGGCTCAGGTAAGCACTAATGGCCAGCCTTAAACGCCAAGTTCACTTTTTGACAATTACCTGAAATCTAGTTTCGCTGCAGACTGGGGGTGTGTTTCCGTGTACGAAGAAATATGCAGTAGACCTATATTCCAACAGCAAAAACCCGGTTGGCAATAGACACATTTAACCTAAATGTTTAGTCAAGCAGAACCATACATTTTCTTGTTAGCCTATAGTCTAACTATTCTAGACCAGTCAATAATCTCCTAATTCTGTATCGGTCGAGAAGTAGGACGTGTTTAGCAACAATGTGTCATGACTCGGTACTGTAATTACATATTTTTAGGGAGGTAGTGAGCAGGTGGTTACGTTCGAGTACGCTCGGTCGTATTTTGTTGGTCAATGATCGATACATTAATATTGCAAAGTAATATTGTGGACCTCTAGCCTAGTGTCTCTTACAGCAGAATGCAAATATCATACAATCTCCAGAGACCGGTTAACCCCATATTACAGCCAAAGGCGGTACACTGTATCCAAATCAGCAGCAGTGGGAGGGATTTAACTGTAACACTTACCATACTCAGTCACAGATGCAGCCAGTTGTTCCAATAGGGACCTATTAGTGATATGCAGCCATTCAAACTCAGCGTTTCTTTATACGGTAAAGTTCTTGAGGCTAGTTGTGATCGTACCGTTTAATACATAGGTCTGGAGCTGACTGGAAACCGTTTATCTTTCCCAAACTTAGTCAGAGTGCCAGTACAAGCCACACCTCCACCCCGTACCGATTGGTCAAAATAATCGCAGGGCGACGACCCCATGGCTGCGGTCAAGGTAAATGTGTGTCCTGTTGTGCAGGCAGCGGGCAGCAGTCCGTGACGGGTGTCGAGAGCGCCGACGATGCCAACAGCTACTGGAGGATCCGGGGGAAGCCCAACGGGACGTGTCAGCGCGGCGCGCCCATCCAGTGTGGCCAGGCCATCCGGATCACGCACATGACCACGGGACGCAACCTGCACACGCACCACTTCAGCTCACCGCTGTCCAACAATCAGGTAGGGGAACGCACACTCAAACAAACACCTGCTGCTCTCATTTAGCAGGTAAGACATAAACACACAAACACTGTCATTGCATACATTATTTTCACTAGTCACTGTCAGTCCCATTTCCAAGTAACAAACCTGTCATGTTCCCATTCCCCCACCCCAGGAGGTGAGTGCCTTTGGGGAGAATGGCGAGGGGGACGACCTGGACGTGTGGAAGGTGCAGTGCGACGGCTCTGTCTGGGAGCGCGACGAGGTAGTGCGCTTCAAACATGTCGGCACCAGCGCCTTCCTGAGCGTGACGGGCGAGCAGTACGGCCACCCGATCCGCGGGCAGCGGGAGGTGCACGGCATGACCACGGCCAGCCAGCACAACTACTGGAAGGCCATGGAGGGCGTGTTCATCCAGCCCAGCCAGGAGCCGGCTCGGCACGACGGCCTCCACGACGAGTTCTGATGACAGGGCGCCGGTGGCGTCGCCAGGAGGGTTGGTGGCGTCACAGGCACCGCGTTGCGGTGGGCTCCGGGGATGTCGTCGGACATCAGATAGCATGCGCCTAGGCTATGTCTGAAATGGAACCCTAGTCCCTATGAAATAAACCCCCCCCCCCCGGTCAAATGCAGTGCACTAAATGGGGAATAGGGCACCATATCAGACTCACTGGTGTATCTACATGGAACGAGAAGACTCCGATCACATTTTAATGACATTGTGTCCCCGTTAACCAGTCAGGATCAACATGGACGGCTCCTGGGCTCCTGCAAATGTGTTTGGACAAAGACGATGAGGACCTGTGTAGTCAGTCGCCTGGGGAGGTTGGCTGTTTGAATTGAACACACCTCGACATGGTGGAGGTGAATTCTGAGGCTTTGATTAGTTACTGGTGGAGAATGGTGCTGGCGTGGGGCTTTTTCTTTAGGGGACTGAGCTCCCCTCCTAAAGGGAAGCGTTGCAAGATGAGTGCTGGCTGTATACTCCCCAGGAACTGACTGCACAGATTCTGACCTTTTTTTTTTATTTTTAATTTTTTTTACTTAACCAGTCTCTATACCACTGTCTGTTGTCCCTGATGATGGTGGCTGATGTCATAGCCATAGAAAAAAGAGTGAGTAAAATGGGCTTGGAAACCTGTAACCCTGGCAAATTGACTGGTGAAATCATGGGTACCATTGCAATTTCTACCTGTTATTTTGATGCAATAACTGAATATTTAAATTATGCTGAGGTGGCCCGTGCAATGGAATGTCTTTATTTTTGTAATGTCAGTTAAGGTGATTCCACAAATCACAGCAGAGTCTCACTTCAACAATACAAGGTTAAGGCAAGGCTCAAGACAAACTTTCATATGACCAGCACAATGCTGGATTCTACAGGATTTGCATTGACAGGATTTGCATTCAATACATTTCAGATAATTCTATACTATTTCCCAACCACTGGTCATATTGACCAGTGGTTGGGAAATAGTATAGAATTATCTGAAATGTATTGAATAATGGTAAAACAATTAAATTATGTGGAGTCACAAAATGTATTGAATTCAGCCCTTGTATTGTTGACCCTGGCAAAGATTGTGTATGCCTTCAGCTTGTACTTCTTGGTTGTACTTCCTTCTTTGTTCCTATTGGTACACTGTCAACTGCTGCAAGTCCACCTATTCTGCCATCACTGACTTGAATGGGGAAGCCCCTTCTATTCATTTTTGTTCTATGGTGCATGAAGATATCACAGTTAAAGACAACACCTACTGTAATATAATTCCTTAAACATGACATACCTTATTGTTCGTCAGTGCTTTTGGGAGTATTTAAAAAAAAAAAAAAAAATATTTCAATGGATAAACAGTTTTTCTTTTGTGTGTGTAAGGGAAGACAAGGTTGTATAAGATTTAAGTTCTTTGAAACTCATTTTTAAAACCTGAAAAACCCAATGTTTTTATTGTGGGTCAACCAGAAGGAAATTTTGCTCAGTGAATATATTAAGGCTTTAAAGATAAGACACCTTTGTTTGGGTTATGTTTGTTTGTTTTCCCAACCTGAGGATAAAGCACACAAAAAATCACATCCATATCCACATTTTATTGGACCTAACAGACTCTTCAATGACAAATACTCTTCACTTTATTGAGCATAGTAGCAGGACAGACTAGAAGTTGTCATAGATATGAGCATAATTATATATCAGGCTTCTTTTGAAAAATATAATATGATGGGCGATCACTGAATTGGAGCAGCCAGCAGACTAAACTCGGAGCTAGACAGAGCACCATAGATGAATATTGACAATCTTTGACAAAAAAAGTAGTCCTCATTATCTTTCTGTGTCGACTTGGCAGACCAAATGTGTCGGTTAACAGGAGACTGGAGGTCCAGGTATTTGACTTCCCCGTCAGAGGTCACCTCCATTATCACGTCAGATAGGGCAACAATGGCTCCAGTAAATGCTCTCCCGATGACGCCATTGGATGAAAGACAGTTAGTTGGCCCCTGGATACTACAACGGCTGACGAAGCTCTGACACCGGTCTGTCTCGGGTTCTTGACTGCTGCTGCCTTCTTGTACAGGGCTGGGTCCTGGTTTAGTTTAATTTTCCTGGGTTTTTCCCCTGGTTCTACCAGGTTAGTGGGGAGCATACAATTTGTTCCTGATTGTAGCGCTGAGAGGCCAGTAGGTGGTACTGCCGGCTTCCGGTCTGAGTTTCTCTCCGGTAACATTCTGCAGTAACTTAATGTGTCTGCCTGGTAGTTCCTCGTAGTTACAACAGTTACATCAGTGGAGGGGGTGGAACATTGGTAGGTACCACTCTCCGATTACCTCACCGCCAGCGTTCTGAGATCTACTGTGCTGTCACCTACACTGTAAAAAACAAAGCTAGGGTGCTGGAAAAATGCCTTTAAAAACAGATTTATGTTGTAAAACTACATAGCGTAAAATTACATTATTAATCTGTAGAAATACAGAAACTGACTTTGCTTCAAATAAAGTATATTGATGTACATTTCACAGCAAGAATACAATTTCTTCCCCAAATTGTCTCTTTTGTTGCTGTCATCAATACCTTATAAAAAGTTTGTTCTTCAAGTTAAATACCTTTATACGTCAGCTACTTGTATTCAAATGACTCATGACTTACCGACTTCTTCCAGACCCGGTGTTGGCTGAAATGTGCAAGAGTCAAAGCTCCAAAGAATTTAATATAAAGCAGCAAATCACACCAAATAGAATCATCTTCTTTTCTATGGTTGGCACACAAACATGACCATAATCCACAAAAAACATTCCAAAGGTTAATACTGTACATAGAGAACAAGATGGCAAAAAAACCCAAAGCTAGGTCACCTTCATATTATTACAACAAACATAAATATTAACAAAATGTACTGCCCCAAAGCATACTGGGATATCAATAATAAAACAGAAATACTCTGTATTTATACAGGTTTTTTGGTAAACTGTGAATCTGATAACAGACTTTTCCAATTATTTTACCAGACAAATGTTAAATGAAGGTTTTAATGTGTAATTTATAATGTTACTGTCATTCTGAAATACAGAGAATTACATACAAAATATAAAGTAAATTACTGTAAAATTTCGAAAAAATTACAGTGTAGCCTTACTACGTTGACCCTGCTCTCTGGGATTCATGTCATCTTTGACTTCACAGGGCACTGCCACACGTTAGCCTTCAACATGGATCAGAGGACCAGGAGGGACATATACCACAACAGACCTGGAGAACACACACAGAACACAATGTATGTTTGAAGTAGGTTTTGTCCGTAGGTACTGGTCAATTAACCTACCCTCCTATCCCAAGCGAGCTGTGAATATCTTGCCTTGATTCTAGGCTTTGCATTTATAGTCTGTTACTTGTGTCTGTCAAGTAGGCCCTCATGAGGAAGATGGATTGGTATAAATCGATCGTTGACATTGACAGAACATCAGGTGTGCTCTGGTTAGCTCAGCAATGGCAAATGACTTGGTAGACCAAGAAAAGCCATTGCAGTGGATGTCCAAAATGTTCACTATAATGAATAATGTTCTTCAAAAGCAGGAATGAGTAGGATATCAGGACATTTCCAGGGCGTTCTACATTCCTTGGAGCAAAGCAATGTCCATTACTAAGAAACAGAGAGAAGGTGGCACGAATGGGAATCGGTCTAGATTAGGCTGAGTATCCACACAAGAAGGGAACTTGTCAATGAGGTCACCAAGAGGTCTATTGTAACTTGAAATTAGTTAGTCTTCCACAGCTCAGCTGGGAGACAGTGCAGGAAGAAAATCTGCAAGAGACCTGGGACATGGTAAAAGATTCATCTTCCAGCAGGACAATGACCCCAAACATCCAACCAAAACCACACTGGAGAGGCTTAAAAACAAAACGGTCAATGTCCTGGAGTGGCCCAGTCAATGCCCTAACCTCAATCCAAATAAGACTATTAGGAAAGAGTATAAAAACGCTCTGAGCAAAAGCCGAGTCTGAGCAATTTGGCAAAGAAGTTTCCAAATGTGCAAAGCTGGTAGCGACGTAATAGTCACTGCAGTAATTGCTGCCATGGTGTTTCTAGCAAATATTGACTAGAGGGGGTGAGTACTTATACAATCTATTATTTTCTACTATTATTTTCTATTATGGTTTTCTATTATTGTTTTGTATGTGTAATTCCTTCTGAAAATCTTGTAGACTTGATGATGGACTTTGTGCTGATCTTGCAACATAATCAAACAGATTTTTGATAAAATGTGTAAAGGGGGTGAATGCATTTGAGAGCCACTTCAACTGTCCATGTAGCTTACTTGTTGAGCACATTGTACTTATATGGACAGGGTTTCGGGTTTTATTGCCATGAGGTGTAAATGCAGTGTCACTGCATGTAAAGGACCAAGTACTAAAATGCGGGGACTGTGTACAAAACGTGCTGCATTTTCTGAAAGGCTACACAAATGCTGATGATTAGTCCCATTGTCATTGTATCATTTCAAATCCTAAGTGGTGTAATTCAGAGCGAGATATATATCACAGTCCAAATACTTTGAGTTCATGGTTGATGATATAATCACCACTAAGATCCTGTTCTGTGCACACCACCAACTGTATGTCATTGTATCTCAACTGAATGTTTGTTATGTGTATTCGGCTCCTATAACAGCCACAACTACAAACACTATTACATCAAGTGGAATTCTGGGTGTTTGTTCGTTTACTTGCTGATTTAAGGGGATTTTCATTCTGAACAAACATCTAAACACACCAGTTATAAATATGTAAGTTTGCAACAACTAACTGCAAAGCAGGTGATGCATTCACAAAAACCTATATACACATACAACCCTATTTCAGACAACATATCAAATGTTGAAATTGAGAAATGTTATTGTTTTTGGAAAAATGTCATGCCGGCAACACATTTAAAAACAAAGTTGGGACAGGGGCATGATTTTGAAAGTGAAATGTATTGCCATTATTGTTAGGATTTCAGCTGCTCAGCAGTTCCAGGTATATTTCGTTTCATAATGCTCCAAATGGTTTCAATGGATGACAGGCAGGGACTGCAGGCAGGCCAGTTTAGAACCTGGACTCTAATTACGGAGCCAAGCTGTTGTACTATATGAATGTATTTTGGCATTGACTTGCTGAAATAAGTAAGTCCTTCCTTGAAAAAGACATCTGGATATGTTGCTCCATTACCTAAAAGGTAATGGTTTAAATGATTGGTCCTGATTATAGGCCATTTTACCCTCTCCTGTCCTAACAAATTGTTTATAGGAAGAGACTATACTAACATCCCTCACTTTCATCTCAATTTTCTTATTTCATATTATAGAATCTGCACCGCAAAGAAATGCTTGAATCAAGCATGGAAATCTGTCGGACCACCGAGTAGGCAGAACATTCTGAATCCTAACAACAATGTCTAATTCAGTTGCTTGAGTTTAAAAAATAAGAAAATAAGATTTTTAAAAAAACATGAAAAACAAGGTGTCAATGTTTCAGAATTGAACAAAACCCTGAAAACATGAATACCAGGTGTCATTATGCCAGAATTAAACAAAACCCTGAAAATATTAAATTGCTTGATTTTAACAAACATCAAGAGTTAACACTCTCTTTGAATAGGTATAAAATCAAGGTTGAATTTATATTCCCACTCTAGTGAGGTAATGATCACTCACCAGTGCCGTTCATTGGCTGACACTCCGAAAAGGAGGTCACCCTAATTGACTTCATCAAAATGGTGAAATTCCTCAATAGCGCCTCTCGTGTAAAAAACAAGCTTCAGGGCATTAGTCTTCCATCCGTTTTCATTGATGGACAAGCCAATACCAAGTGATCGCCCTCTAGCGCACGTGGACGGTATTGAATAGTATATGGTGAAGTATTAAAGAGTCGTTTAAGCAACTCGCTTAACGTGTGGGTTATGTCGTTACTGGTTCAGATTCACATCAAGAATTCGTCAACCACCTTCATAGGGGCACATCTCAATGGTGGCTTCCCCTCAGGCGGTTTTCCATCCTCTGCACTGCTCTGTGAAGATAGGATTGGAGATAGCAAACTGGTTATTGCCAATTTATTTCCAGTCGTTCAGGTTGTTTCTCACTTGTTACAGGTGACGGCAAGTAGGAAAGGAGACAAATGATGTCCCTGCTTGACCAGTCCTATCTTTAAAGATCCGTTCAGAGGTGAAAGAAAACCAATCAGATGTGTGAATATATACAATTCGATCAATAGAATCACAGAACCTTTTGCTTTTCAAATACCACGGAACCAGCAAAGACAACGCTTTACAAATCAAAGCAAGGGTGAAAATCTATCAACATGGAAACTTACTTTCATGCGTTATGGATTTTATTAGTCTGTTACTTCATACGGATTTTCTTTTATTCACCACATCATTGTACTGGTTAGGTGTAGTCGTTTAACCTAATCGTAACGATGGTCATCTTTGTCATTAATGGATCTATAGGCGTGCTACGGATTTGGCACATAAATAGGCCTACGTTTTTTTTTTATTACATCATTACTCAGAAAAATTACCAGAACAATTTGCTTTATACATTTGTTCACCATCAGAAGGGTGACAACCTAAATATGGATGTTAAGGCTGGAGTTTATTTAAATCCAACGTAGCAAAGTTTGGGCAGTGTTATCCATCTGGTGTCCACACTTTTTCAGAAATGGGAAAGTGTGCATGTGAAGGCGGGCTTTCTGGAAGCAGGGTGGCTGTGGTTTATGCAGTACCGAAGACGAGTCTGCGTAAACACTGCAATTCGGGTTGGATTTAATTGAGTCCTTGTTTTTTATGCGTTCAGTAGTCTGGACAAACACGATAATTGACCATGTGACAATTGTTTCGACTGTTCAATTGAACAGCGTTCGTTTACAACAATTATTATAAGGATATTAAGATTTAAAAACATTTTAAAGCACCTGTTTTCGGGAAAATAAATTCCAAATAACATGTTTTTTGTTCGTAATTCTCTCATTTACATTTTAGTAATTTAGCAAAGGCTCATATAACTTATTTTTTGTCCATTCATTTGAGGACAGCTTGGTGCAACAAGACAACATTTTTTCTGAATAAAGAAGCTTTAAGCAAAGTCATTATGGCTTAAGCCTAATAATATCTATCTGGTATCTACTGAGACATTTGCACACAAAAAAACAACAAAAAAACGGCTAAATAAAACACGTATTGTATAGTATTTCAAGGTTAGCCGAATGGTTTCAACTCTTTAGTTAAAAAACTTGGGTTTTAAAATCTGGAAATGCTGATTATCATAATTTGCACTAGACTAGGACAAAACTTACACTTTTTATGGAAAGGGCTTACAGACCATAAGACACAAAACTATAAGACTAGTATCTTCTATTTTCTACTATTTTTTAAGAGTCCATATTTCAGTTGTCCAATGTTCTGTTGTAATTTAATTAGGACAACAGGTTCAAATTTTTTATGAGATGTTGCAAAATATGGACCTTTTTTTTGCCGATTCGGAAATTATAGTAGCCTATATTTGCCTACCCTTATAGCCTTTACCACTTGGTCTATAAACCGATATCCCCCCCCCGAATCTGCTAATTAGATCTTATCTAATATATTGCCATTTCATACATGAAAAATAATAATTTCAATAGTGGATATTTTACTCCGCTACGATTTCGTTCAAAAACAGCCGTTTTAGCCGGTGGATGTCTACAGATTGCTATGACGCTTTGTCATCAGCAGATGGCGAAAGAACCCCGGAAAATCAGTGGTCACCGTACCATGGACCAGTGAGGATGATCCATCAGTCGTTAGTGGTCCGCAAGAACATGGTCCCAGCATGCAGAGACCACAGTAGCCTACACACAAACACAATCTGGACGGTGAACCACTTGTCGAGCATAGGCAGTATGAAGATTCCACCCATCATCTAAAAAAGTTGGCATTTTGGCAACGATGTGGACGAGACCAAGGGATCTCACAGGGTGTAGTCTAGTAGATGTTACTTGCACCTTCAAATTGTTATTGAAAGGTTCACTTGGCAAAACTAGGTTTGCTTGACTCAATGCAGTCAATAACGGTGGCGTATTTAAAGCAAGTGCCCACTTGATAAATATAAATGAACTGGTTTATTGTAATAAAACACTTTAGCCTATACAATTAGGCTATGTCGTACTTGAAACGTTGCTTTCCTTTAAGCTTACGGTTACTGTCGTTATATATTATTTTTCAAAACATACCTAGCATTTACCTGCAGACGACTGCCGCATGACGGTAGTGTCAGAAATATTGTGAAATACGGGCTAAACGTTCACAACACTTCACACGGTGGGTTCCAGCGTTGATTAATTATCTTTATAATAAAGCAAGAGACGGGTAAGCGTGCGTATAAACGCACAATTCTAGTGTTGCTTAAGTTTTTCTGACGCCCGCCTAGTCCTTTAACTTACGAACGAATCAAGCGTCACGTTGTCTATATGTTCATCTCATCTAAACAACAGTAAGCTTCTTGTACATTTCAAGCACGGTTAGCCTGTGTTCTTTATGCAGATATAAGTGAACCAATTTAGTTTGTTATAGCTCTATGACGTGTGTGCACAAGGACGCACTCGCGCGCGCCCACGATTTTCTATAGAGGAAGCGTCCTACTCACACACACATTGCACGAATTTTATAAGACAGGCTACAATAGCCTCTGAAAATCACGGTTCGTGTTTGGTTGGGTAGTAACACCCCTGTCACCAGGGCTAGATGGAAAGGCTATAATGTTTCAACTCATTAATAAAAGGTGAACTTGCCATATACTGACCACCTTCTATAGGTCAAGGAAAGCAAACACTCTTTTCGGCCCTACATGATCGAGATAACGTCTGTCCGGGTGTGTCGGTGCGCGCGTGCGTGTGAGAGAGATGGGCTACAACCGCCGCCACCACTGTCGCCACCTTGCCTCCAGTTCAGAAGCCCAACGGCCCCAGCCGCCACACTAGTGACGTGGGGGAGGAGAGGTCTCGCATAAAAGAACTAGGGGCAGGCAGACAGACATGGGGCTGGTTGGAACGCCCATTACCCAGCGCCGCATGAGAGTGGAGAAAGGAAAGGAAATGTAAATGGCGCTACCGTGACCACCCAAGAGGGAAACTCTCTGTACCTTACTAACACCATCACCATTTAAACAGGGAGTGAAAGAGTGGAAGTGGTTTTTATATTAACTTATGCTGCTGTCGCCTTTTAATGGAAACAACTTTAGAAAAGCCCATCCGTGTTTTTCTATGGAGGATTATACACTCGAAAAAGTACAATCATATAGGTTCCATAAAACATGGAACCCTTTTTAAAAGTTATATAAACAACTAGGTTCTTAATAGAACCAGTAAGGTGTTAAAAATAATCAATTTATACGGTTCCATGAAGAACTATTAGACATTAGAACAATTAAGTTACTATGTAGCAAGATTCTATCCTTGTCTTTTCTGATGCTATGGAACCCTTTATCATGCTTATTTGTAGAACCCTTATCAAGATTGGTTCATTATAGAACCAATCTAAAAATAGTTCTTTTCAGATAATTCTGAAAGCTTGTGTTCAAGTCTGCTTCAGTCATCCTTTACAAGATACCTTTACTGGTTACAAACAGAAGGTGAAATAGCCAAACACTTGATAAGCTGCAAATGACACTCAATTGGTTGCACTAAAAGATCTATGAGCAAACCATGTCCAGTTTATTGTAATGAACAACCCCACTCTAGATTATAATCATCATTAAAAGACTAAACCCCTTTGGGAAATGCAAAGAACAATTGAAGAACCATTGAAGAGAGGGTTCTACTATGTATCATTATTGTTCCTCATATAGCACCCTCATCTGCCCCAAAGAACCCCAGTTTCAATGGAACGAACAGGAAGTATGTTTTCAAAACAGAACTTCAGTATATCTTCAAACCTGTTTTAAACTAATGGCCATGTGTGTTTGCTGGGACACATCACACAGTAGAAATACATTTTAGTTAACATTGAACATGGAAAAACAAAATTCCAGCACATTTCCAGGCGATTTTGATGCTTCCATTGGTTAAATGCTATTCAAACCTACACTGGAGTGTCATTCAACATTCACCAGGGGGTTTGAACATGAAATAGTGACTTAGTGGTCCCTCTACAGACAAGATCCTGTGTCAAATACCATCATACACATTTTCTTTACGATGTTGATAAGCTCACTCACAAATATACACATTTTCTTAATTGATATGGATTCAGTAACAGGGACAAATAAAAAGTTCTCGGTTTGGTATATTTTTGGCTCATTAACACACTCTTTACACGCTTCCAGACATAAAACTAAATTAACCTTGCTCATTTAACGCAAACAATTGTTTCAGAATACACATGAAACAACACAAACAACAATATTTTCCTTGATGCTGTTTATTAAATGTTTACCAGTAACGTCATGTTTTTCCACATACATTACCTCACAGTTTTCTTCAATGGGGGGGGCACTTTATTCCATCCCCTCTCTTGTGTACTTCCTAAGCAATTTTCTAGTGTACTTCCTAGGCTATGTTGCAGTGCACTTCCTTGGCTTGAAGCTGCGCCCATTCACAGGCCGACGCTGTGGACTTCTTAGGCGTGGAGGCGGTGTACTTCCTAGGGTGGAGGTCGCACTGTTCCTATGAGGTTGAAGTGGCCCATCTGACTGATGCCCTTTCATTATTGCACTGCTAGCTGCAGCATCCCACAGTAGTGCAACAGAGAAAGAGTGTCAGGCACAGAGCTGTCTGTCTGCCTGCCTGCCTGCCTGTCTGTCTGTCTGCCTGTCTGTCTGACTGAAGGTTGAGGGAAGGAAGGGCCCCCGCATGATGTGACCTTCCTGTGCTTTGCGCCTGGCCCAGGGCCCATCTGTTGATGGTTCAGGGAATGCCCCCCCCCCCCACCCCCAGCCCCGAGAGACATGCAGGCGTACAGGATAAACTACCTGTCTCTAACTGCCACACAACCGCTGGAGACCCGCAATCACAAGATGGAACGAACACACGACAACACACTCTGGAGTTTGCATATTAAATGTATATTCATGCAATTGAATATGCACGTTTTAAGCCTGCATTCCACATCAATTAAACATTGTATGTAACATTTCTAGTCCATAGACTGGAAGGGATGGAGTCTAAACCTCCAAATATCACACAAAGGTTTAACACATTAACCAGTCATGTCCAAGGTAGTTTCTACCTAAATTAATGTTTGTTATGGAATGTTTAAAAGGGAGGAAATGACCTCAATGAATGCACCAAAACCTAAAACTGCAATAAATAAATAAAAGTTACCAACCACCACATCTAAAGCAATAGACTAAACTGAAAACATACCAATAATCCGTGAATAGACCATTTAATAGAACAGGTTACTTTTCACAAGGTGAAAGTCACCTGCATATATCCATTTTATGGTCCAAATGTCAAAATCAGGCACCAGGCAGAGTTTATTCCTTGATCTCTATAGACTTACAAAAGGCAAGTAACAAGCAAAAAAGGCAAGTAACAAGCCTCAAAATAAATATGATTCTGTGTAAACTTGTAATACACGTGTAATTCACAATTAATACATATAAATGATTCATGGTAATTTTGAGGGTCATTCAGTGGTCTTTCAAGATGCTTGAGATTAACTTCACCAGTAACCAGTGTCTTAGCAACTCATTTTCATAAAGCAAAAACAATCTCTCCAATAACAAAGCAGCATCACAACGGGCATGGGACTTCGTTCCTAATCTGATGTTCTACAAAACATGCCCCCATAATATTTTAACAGTAAAAAATAATTTAAATCACAATTTATCCATTTAAAATAAAGTTTTAAAAGTGATCCTATTCAATTGGTTGATTGATTGCCACATTTAACACAAACGTTCTGATTAAACAACTAGAAAGCACAGAAGTAAAGGGAATATTTGGAAGTGGACATTGAGGTATCGTATAGCAATGGTATGACAAGCTGACGAATAAAAATGGAAACAAAATTATATAGATTACTACATTTTTACGCAGCCATATATTAACAACAACAACAACAACAACAACAACAGGTGAATGAGCATATAGAGGACATCCCTCGGAGTCAAGACCCTATAAGCAATATTGCACTACTCCATTATAAGTCAGAAAAGCAGAGGCAATATTGATAGGGTCTCGCCTGCAAGGCAACCAACGTACAGACATCATGATAAACATTTTCCGACGACAACCGAGTTCGAGATGGAAGACCAGGAAGAGAAAGACGGACAACACTGCGTATAGAACAAATGGAGTGGAGAGAGCATAGCCTACCAGTAGATTTCGGGTAAAGAAGAACGTCCAATTTGGATTGCACTTCTCTCCCCACCGTTGTCTCGTCACGTGGCGAGTTTGCTGACGTCGTGTGAATTCCAAACTCTGCGCAGGAGCCCTGGTGGTGGGCACGGTTATGGCACGTGCCTGCCTGACTGAGAATTCCAAATCAGTCATTTGTTAGGTTCTGTTCTATATTCTATGACTTTGGATTATGTCTCCCTTCCATTTCAGGTCTCCTTTTACGCACAACGAACCAGAGCACCACGAGAACTACTCTTCCATGCCTTGTTTTTCCCCCCGTCCCTCTAACCTTTCAATGTCTTCCAGTCAGACCAAATAACGTACCACAACCGACAACGGTTATGCCAAATCTATAAGAAAATAACTAATTGCCGAAATCAATCACTCCAACAAATAGCCGACCATTCTATTCACGTAACGCATATCTTGAGAGCTCCTACAGCAGACCTGTTCGCTCCTGCAAATGAAAAATATACTCCCATCCAAAACACAAACCCATCTTCCGTCCACCAGTAGATTACTGTAGCATTTCAAACTAGACTTGTCCTTCATAGTGAAATTAATATATTTCTATATTTCTTTTCACGTGAACCTTAACCTCCAATTTCCCAATCTACGTCGCCTCCTCGAACGTGAATACTCGAGCACAAGCTTGGGTAAATAGATGAGAAAGCGCAAGAGGGGAGGGGGCGGAGCGGGGGGGGGGCGAAGCCTATATACTCTAGAATCCAGAGGGTACTGTATATATGCATGTATATATATATATATACCAATTATCTCTGTATTCAACGATTACAGGTGTGTGTGTGTGTGTGTGTGTGTGTGTGTGTGTTATGAATGTATAAGCAATTTACGAGTTATACATTGAGATGCACAAAAAGCTGTTGGTTTAGACAAAGATCCACACAGAGACCACTTTCATGTTGGTATACTGACATCTGAACTAACTATAACAAATTATTTAGGCTATATTTTCAGTTGTATGAATATCGTTTGCACAAGGACAGCATAATGCCCATTAAGGGGGAAAACAAATTCGATGCCAAAATCAAGACATTATGTTTCACTGGGTACACCTGTATATTAAAGCTAATGGACAGCGTAAAGAAGATGCCAAGCTAGATACTAACTCCAAGCAAGTAGACTAACGCATTCATGGCTACATTTCACCTAGGCTATATAGAAACACATTAATTAGGCCAATAGGCTAGCAATGGCTACATTTCAGCGGGACATTTGAGCTACCATCTACAGGCCTCACGTTGTTTCCATTTATCAAGTATGAGGAAACGTTTGGGTCATGTTAAGCAGAACCAGCTTCCAAGGAGCCACTATTATTTTCAGTGGCATAAACGCTGACCTTTACCCCCCCCCCCCCTCCCATTAAAGCGGACTTTGGAGACAACAGATGTGAGAAATTCCGCTGTTTCTTTTTTTCTTAGAAATTCTGAGGGGCCGCAATGTTCCGAAAACATCCCCTCTCTCGTGTGTGCTATAGCCCATGTTGTATGATCAAATATGGCCAAATCCATCGATTTAACAACTTTCTTACAGACCGCCTCTAAACGTTTTTGGAGAAAATTAAAATGAAAGGTGTTAGGCCCTATGGGCAATATATTTCATATGCCTATCATATGGCCTGAACACTGTTAATGTACATATTTTAGATAATTATACTTTGTAAACATTAAACATGTTAGATCAGGCTAAACAATGACAACTAGACATTGTAATAAAATATATTGCCGTATATGCTTATATCCATATATTTCGAATTGAATATGACCTACTGACACAATTTCTTAAACAAAACAAAAAAAAAGATACACTAGTTTACAACTCACATATACCCTTGTCGCACAGCGGGGGAAATGAATATAGGCTACATGTAGCTCCATGAAAAGCTCAATTTGTCTAAACTACGCTTTCTGGTATTTGTCTGCCAGCCTATAGGCTGCAATAAGACAAGCTAACACATGCAGCTTTTTTCCCCAGGGGACTACAAACGTACCGCTTAGAAATATTTAACTAACGCGCACCTCTCTCCTTACATCGGTTTCCTATAGCCCCTATATAGTGGTCTTCAAAAGCGCCTGTATGCGGGTATGCACTTCATATTATGCGAACTGCAACTGATGGAAGAGTTATTTAAGATGAACACTGATCAAAACGACCAGCTGATGAACGACATAAAATAGTAAGTTGTTAGCCTTGTGGGAAACCAAAATCGAAAAACCATTACGTAACCAACTACACGCACGCGCATGTCTCCCAATTGCATATATATTTATACACACACACATTTAAATAAAAGGTCGCAACGCTCCCCGTCCATTTTGTCGCCATTTATCCTACTGGGCCTTCCTGATTCTTCCCCACTCACTCAGTTAAAACACGTAGCCTATCAGGTATTTCCAGTCTATAAGGCTATGCTCAGTAGGCCTTCGCCATGATGTAAACAAAAGCCATAGGTTAGGGTGCGAGCTATAAATGTGACACAGTATTTTAATCTTAAATTCACGTTGAAGGCCAGAACTATAGTCAACAGGGTCAAAAGTAAAGGACACACACACACCTACATACATACATGCACGATCCCAAATAAAACTTTACACCCACAGCAGTCCAATGCAGTAACCAAGGATGAAATGTATCCCAAGGCGTCCCCCCCTCCCCCTTTCAGAATGGGACCACCCCTCCCTCCCTCTCCTCCGTCTCCCCTCCTCCTGCATTCCGTAAAAATGTCCCCATCCCCCCAACTACCTGCCACAAATAGGAAACTTACTCCTTTCCCACCCACACCGTAACGTCTCCCAGTATAGGATCCTGCCGAGGACTGAAATTATGCATTCAGATGTATAAGACGTGGATACAAAAAAAATCCTTGCAGTTATAATTGGATTATAACCGAACATTGACATCCTTACAAACCTAAACAAATGAATCTCTAACGCCGCGCGCATTTGTGATATTTCTCTAAGATTGTGTCTTTTGTAGAATTGGGCGAGAATAATCCTTTGTAATAATCAACACTTGTAAAAATACGGTTAATCCTAGCAAGTAATTGAAAGAGGGGATTTCAAGGTTTGTTAATGTAAGCACAACAATTACCTTGTCTTGATAAATACATGATAAATATATTCCACTGATTTTTTATTTTTTGTTTTCTTTTAAACAAAAACGCAAAATGATTAAATAAAAACAACTGCTGAAATAAATATTTTTATAATACAAAATACACATTAAGGTATAAAAATCATATTTGCACAAACAAAGATATTAAAAAGGGATAAAATATAATAATTATTTATACTTTTTCCTTATAGTCTAGATGGGTCCATGTGATCAGTTATATGTGGTTGATGCACCAAATCTGAATGACAGTTTTTATTAAGCCTAACAGTTATAATGTTGGTCTCTATGGGTCGACAGGTAATACCGCCGCGTAGCCTATTCTTAAATACTAGTTTCTGTAGTAAACATTTAGAAATGAAATAGTTTGTTTTTGGTTTTTTTAACTATAAACAATTTCCGATTATTCAATGGACAAGGACTAGAATCTGCCGTGTGGTGCGGATGTTTGGGTAGGCTATATTCAAAACCATAGGCCACTACTAGTACACAAAATAATTTTACAAAACGTGTGAAAAGTTGGAAAACTGACTTCAAAGCATTGTTCTAATGTTACTTAATCTGAACACGTGGTTTGCAATGCAAACGAAGACGACCTCTGAAGTTCTGACTGTTGAACAAAATGTTCTTTTTTTCGGAGGCGTGGTCAACAGAGGCCCTTTCTACCAGGGAAAAAAATACAGGCAAGTTTGGTTGAATAAAAAGTCCGTGCATGGCATGGCATATTCCATATGATCTATGCCATTGTTGAGAATAGCCTTAAGCCATTTCTATCTTTCCCTCTGCGTGAACACATTCGCCATGCATTCACGAGAAGGCAATGGCTTCCTATGGTATTAACGACACTTTAAACATGCACATCAAATGGTGGGCTTGTGAAAAGGGTTTCCATACCCAGGCTCAAAGCCTAGGCCGGAAAGCCTGTGTTAGTCTATAGGCCCAAGGACGGGCGGGGGGATCCCACTCGTGCTGATAGGCTACATATGCCTCAGTCCATATAGCATCCGACTGCATAGGAAGCAATGACGGAGGCCGAATGCTATGACAATACTATTGCACTGCTTCAGCGGATGGAACAGTAGTGCAACATCGTCAAAGCAGCTGACCTCTGCGTGCACGAGGGGCGCAGAACACTAAACACAAACACACTCACACACGATTAAAAGCCTGAACGTAGGATATGGTAAATAATCAAATTGGGAGAATTATTTCGAATAAATTACATATGTTGGCCAAAATGCAGCACTAGTAACACTAACTCATTATGCAATCGCTGTTGTTTTTGCAATTTGTGTGAAAATATAACGTACTTACAGTACAGTAAACGATAACCATTTGCATACAGCTACATTTGATGCAAATATGACTGTCAAAACCACAAACATTACAAACACTTTTCAGGCCAGCTTCTCCATTCTGACGTTCCTGAATGGCATGTCACATGTTTTATAATACCATGCCCCGTATGCAACAACGTGATTCTCAAATACAATCACTAAAATAGACCAAAAAATATTGCCTTTTACTTCCATGCATGTGCATATACTGGAATGCCATTGTAACCGGAGATAACTTTGTCATATGCAAGAGGAGGTGGGAAGTTCAGGAAGTTAGGGGGTGAGGGTGAGGGGGATGGGGGTCGGGATATTTGTCAGCCAATGCCCTTTTAATATTGCACTGCTCGTCTGATTCCACAGTAGCACAACGGTAAAAGGGCTCTGGACAACAACATTTAAACCCACTAGACGTATTTACTAGGACATTATCCCCGAATTGCACGAATACTGGCAATCGAGTTTCAGCTATTACACGCGTAGACCATTTTGACAATGGAAAAGTGCTCTTTCGTACTTTTCTCTTACAGCCTTGTTTAAACTATGACTGTAAACCTGTATGGACTAGAGGTCTTTGTTTAATTCTAAAATCAGACAATTGTGCACCCAAAATTGTAGAATTGTATGTGCAACAATAGTACCAGAAAACAACTGAGCAATAATCAAAGAAAATGAAATTATGAATGAAAGTATAATACAATCGAAATAATGAATAGAATAGGCCTACTATATGCATGTTCCGTAGGCCTATAGGATAGGATGCAAACCAACATGTTAATGGAAGACTAACAGAGATCAACAGCCATTAAACTGAAGCAAACAATTTATCTTCAATTGTAATAACGTGTTGTGAGTGCGTTTAGTCAAATTTTTATAGTTCCATTTAATTACATAAGCATGAATTACGTTTTCGTTTTGTTCAAAATGAAACCATTAATACCATTCAGAGACCTCTAGTAAATCGTAGCAAAAAAAGTGCATGAAAAAAAAACCCAGGTTAGGCCTACCTAAATAGAAAGGAACGTTGTTCTAGGTCATAACAGTATATACTCGATATATCTTAGAAGGAAACTGAGGGAGGAGAAATGTATATAGGGCAAAGAGCACATTCCGCGATACAATACCAGAAACCTTCATTTAATACGTACTATTCTTGTCCCTTTGGCCAAAGTGGCAATTTGAAACCCTCCTCGTTGGGGATACGGGGGGCGGGGGCTGGTTGAGGAGTTGTTATTTCCAATGTTCAACCGGCCTTTGAATTTAAATCACTTGCTAGTCCCAAAACATCAACGTGGACATTTTAAGAACCAAAACCTTGTCTACACTTTAGTCTTCAACACACACACCCACACATAAAACATGTGAACGTGCATGTGAGTGTGAGTGTGTATACATCTCATATTTTAAACTCGCAAACAAATTCAGTAAAGTCTGTAACATTACAAGGACTTTCGGTTCCTTTAAGAGGAAAAACACTGTGGCATGAGGGAAAGTTAAACGCTAGTATTTGAAGTTACTTGAAGAGTAGGCCTAGTTATTTTTCCCGAAGGTTATAAAAAACAGAAGGCTAGAACACAAACTACATAATTTACCATAAAGCTGCGATTTTTTTTATTTTTCGGAGAATCTGGCAATGCACTGAAATACCTGACAAATTAGGCCTACTATATTCTGTACAGATGGCCACTCACTATCGTCTCAGTTAGGCCAATCTTATTTAAATATATTATTTACTAGTATTATTCCCTATTTGGGGCGTTTAAATCTTGTTTAAAATTAAATTACATCTGATGCTCTTGGAGTTTCTGCCCATGAGTTGAAAGTAACTGGGTATAGTCCCCACATATTAGAAAGTTTACGCACGTCGCTGTCCACTAACTTTGAAGGCGTCAGGAGAAATCCACGGACTTGTCAAAACCAATTATGACCACCGGCGCGTTGACACATAATGCATGCATGTGCATCAATCACACCCCTAAACCTAATCCCCATCTCTTTCTCTCCTTCACACACACACACACACACACACACACACACACACACACACACACACACACACACACACACAACACACACAACACACACAACACACACAACACACACAACACACACAACACACACAACACACACACACTTGAAAACTACTTCAGCCGTGTGTCTACCCCTCCTCACAGACCCTACCCAACATCCCGTTTACGCGGCTAGCTCCCGCCATTTCTGCGCCACCACCAGGATGCTACTCAGACAGAGTCAGGGGCCCCAAATGTCATGAATGGTACCTGGCCAAGGAAGGAAAATCCTTTGAAGGCAGAGAGAAAGAACGACAAAATGAAGTTAAGTTGCCAGAAGCCTGTAACGCAAATGCCCCATGTGTCTCCGATGTATTCCTCCACGCGTGCATCAGTTTCAGCGTGGCAACGTAAGTGAAGCATGGCGCGTTGTCGCTGGCATTGTCTTCCAAATAGAAAATGCTAGTTCGTACATGGCCAGCCTCACGGCCTCCTAGCTCCGGACTCCATCTTTGACTAGTTGACATTCAGCTCTTGCTGAAGCAAATTCCTTATTTGCATGCCTATTTCCCATTGGCCCGTTTCTGTGCTAGTCTTTGCCGCGTGACGCGCAATTGGTGGAATTTTTAGGTATTTAACTATCTTATCAGTTCCAGGATTGGTCACATATCAAGAAACGTCACTGTATCGTTTTATTTTAACAATGAACACACACGTTCTGCCTTCCATTCACAAATTTCTCATTACCCGCCTTCGAAGTGAGAGATTCTCTTTTACGTTATCATATGCCTAGGTATATATAGACTAGAAGTAAAATCTATACCCCTATTTATAGATTTAAAGTGTGTCACGTTCGCTTGGGTGAGATATATTTGAGTTCAATGTAATATGACAATACGTTATTGTGGATTTCCCAAAGCAAGCCTATTTGTGTTCGGTCTACCTAAAGTGTAGGCCCGAAACTATAGGCTACCAAAATGTCAAAAAAATAAAACACATAACTCGGCTAATCGAGTGGGTTTTGACAAAAAATGTCACATTGTTACAGAAACAGCGTAATTATTAGCATACATATCCTAGTGGCGACACACTTTGTAATTAAGTATTTTATTTTTACCAACATTCATAATTATAGGCATATGCATTTATCAGCTAGGCCTATATAAAATATATACATCAATTTGGATAAACGTAATAAAATCCTACCTATTTACTTCTTAAATGTAACGTGACTTCTAGGCGTGTTAAACATAGGCAGAATGGTTGGTGTATACAGGCCCTACAGCCAGTAATAAGGTTGGCTAAAGTTACAGGCAGTAGATCGCTACATGCATTGGTTTATACCAGAGCCGGGAGCAGTGGGATTCAGTGCCGGCTGTCCGGCAGCCTGGGGCGGAGAGGCTCAGGGGGCGAATACGGCTGTTCTAGCGCTCTACAAAACGAACTGGAGGCGCTTTGCTCCACGTTCGGAGGAGGGCAGCGGTCTGTGAAATCTGACATTCCTGGCCAATGGAGCTGAAATAATGGCATTGTCCAGCGGAAAAGAACCCGCCTTTCGCTACCACGCAGTCCCTCCCCCTCTTCTGTGGGGACCTGATTGTGCAGCTAATCGGCGGTGAGCGTTTGATGTCAGCCACGGAGTGAATTCCAAATGCGACGAGAGATCGGGGAGCAAGAGGGGACATACGCACCTCTATTTGAGCCTCATCTTTCTCGTTTCTCTCTCTTAAGGTGTCCCATTTTCTTATCTAAAATTTATAATTTTACTATTAGTCTGGTCCGTCTTTTTCTTTTATGCTAAGGCATAAAGAACTATTTTTGTCACTGTTCTCCTCTGTACCTCCACTCAACGCAAAGACTACAGATGAAACTATGTGTTTGCTATGTAGGAACGTGTGTGTGTCTGTCTATAAGTGTAGTGTGGGGGCGGGACTAAACGAATAAATCACTGTCCGAGGTATGTGAGCTGGAGGAAGTTAGAAGAACCTGCCCATATTTAGTTATGACGGTTCCTTCCGTCTAATTCACTGACATGCCACATATTATCACTATTTTGTCAACTGACAGTTATAGTCGAACATCTTGTAATTACGTTTTCTCTTTTTACAGGACCCAACAAGACCATTTTTTCTTCTTCGTCTAAATAAATGCTTAGTTAAAGGCATGAGCAACTAAAGGATATAGGGTTGGGCAAAGCTGTTTGTCAGTGCCTTGAGTAAAAATGTTATTATTTGGAGAAAGTCAGCACATGCTATCATTAAGTTGGACACACATTGCAAATCAGCTCATACACTTTCAACTGAAATTAGCTGTTGAATATTTTTTATTATTATTAACTTTAAAACAATCAATTTAAAAAGCTAAGCAAAAGTGAACTATGTCAATAAAAGTTAAAATACAATTTTATTATTTAAAAAAGTCATTAAATAACAATTTAGTTTCGTAATGTTGACAAAATTCAAGGCCATGACACAAGATGGTGCTACAACTATATTTGTCATCATAAAATATTTGTCATATTTTTTTCGATATGCATATAGCTTTGATTCGCATGTTATACTTTGAGTAATTCTACACTATCAAGTAAACGGTCTACCTCAAGTACTTGTAGCCCTAGACATGTACCTGGAAATCTATCAACATAGGTTCTCTCTCCAACCCAAGATGTGACTAACGTGAATTAGTATTACATCTAGGTAATTATTCGAAACAGGTGTCTTACATTAGGGTTGGACAAAACACTTACAGGACAGTAGCAATCCAGGAATAGGTTTGGGCAGCCATGGCCTGCGGTCGTACTGGGAAAGGAAGTATGTAGAATTGGTGAGTAGGATGGGTCGACAGGGGCGGGACATCCGCCCGCATTCTACACGTAAAAATTTGTGGTTGAAATAAACATTGATTGACATTCCTTTGAATCGCTACATTGGTTAAAATAACGTAGGTTGTAGTTTTCACCAAGCAGCTTCCCATAGCTTTATGTTTTTCTGACAAGAAAGACAGCTGTCAGTTGTATTCATACTAAATACAACAATAATCCAGGTATATAGGAAAATTGGAATATGGCGTGGAAGTACTAGCCTACATTATAATTGCTTATAAAGCCTGTATGTATTTGTGGTATCTCTTCAATTTGTCAGCAATTTTGTAAAAAACAAAATATATTTAACAACTATTTTAAAAGGTTATGAACATTGTATTAAGAAATATTATTTGCATAAAATAAATATAAGAAGGCTGGAAAAACATAAGGCAGATGTGATGAAATGACAGTTATTGTTAAAAGTGCCACACGGAATTTGTAACATGGTATTCTAAGATGTTTGCTATAGCCCAAAGAGAAGGATGTTAAATAAACTCAAAATTCGCTCCATCTGGCTCCAAATTGGCCATTTATAAGGGAGGCTGCACCTTCTGCAAACCGTTCTAGTTATTTACAGTCCGGCTATGTCGCCAGGCCTACCCGGCATCGCAAGATAGCTTTGGTCAGAGACCTAAGCTATATCCTGGGCAAGAAAAGTGTACAAATCTTGGGCAAAAGTGCCCCCACCAAACACACACACACACACACACACATACATCACCACCGTGTAACAGTTTTGTTTGAGATGCAGTTTAATGTACAGGCCTAGATGTCAACTAGCTGTAAGTTTAAAAGTTCATAAACCGAGCCTATACTCCACATCCAGGGTTAAGCCGACATGCAACATAACTACTTTAATTCCACTCACATTTCGGATGTTCCCGTCCTGGTATCCTTTCAGCATTTTATATACACTTTTTTAAATAAAAAAAAAAACCCCAACTACGTTGTCTACAAGGCGCGAGCTAACGTCACATTGTGCCATAAAGCCAATCAGCATCGAACAAATTCCGAGGGAACGTTTTTGCACATCCGTGTGCCAGCCCCTTACGTAACCACATGACTAGGCATGAACATGGACCGACACGCCCCCGCTGCTCACCCTTGCCTTATATACTGCTGAAACACTTTGGTGAACGTCGCTTACATGGGTACACAAACATTATTTCACCTGTAAATTACCTTTATTTTACTAGAAGCTGTGGGGCAAGGTTTCCGACCACGCGATATAATTATTCGTTAATAGACAGCAGTATTTGGATCACTTGGCCACTTACCTGAAAATTTATCATTGATATCACTTGGCACAGTGTTATATTTTTGGTAATCAAATGTAATGTATGATTATAACCTATTTAGAATATTATTATTTTTACACTACTAATACAGCTGTCATGTTGTTTCTTGTAGCCTATAAAATCTATATTGTTTGCTGTGGTCATTTGTGTGAAAATGGAATTCCTTTCACTTATCAACTGTCCCTAATTTCTACTTTGTTAGTAGCCTCATGAGGAATTGTTTAGAATTATTTTGCACGGAGCCAATTGCAGATAGTTAGTAGGTCTAGTTATTGTATATTATCCACAAATGGGAAAAATAAAAGATTAAAATCTGTCTGGCCTGGTAGTCATAATTTCTGTTATTTTAAAATGATTGTTCATTATCAACATTGGATAACCTATTTACAAGTAAAACACTTTACACAACAATTATAGCAATCTACTTGTTGGGCAAGCAGAAACAATAAACAATCACCTTTTATTGTTATTCTATAGCCCTTTGCATTATATTATATCCTTTATTAAACCCATTATTTTGATTATTTTAAATTTGAAATGCAAAATACAGGACAAAATACCCTTCCATAGTTTTAAGCAGTCTAGAAATGTTCTTAGTAAGCCAAATAAAAATGTGCAATAGTACAGAACACTTTCTGTAGTTTTCTAATGTTTTTATTTAATTCATAAAAAAATACAATATAGTAACAGTCGCCTAATGTTGTGGCACTATTTTCTATTTGTTATTTGGCTATATAAACGATTAATGTATCTCACAAATTGTTGTCCACAATTAGTTAACACTGTTAATCATCTATAACATCACAAAAATAATGGTTTTAGTTTTTTAGATAATTGAGTTGTAAGATACAGGCTAAATTTGGGGCCACATTGCTGGGTTTATTCAGTACAATCATTTAAAAAAGCATGTTTCTGTTTGTTATAGTTGCTGTAGTGACAGGTCCATTAGTTTAGCCTTTCAATTCCTTCCTATTAGTTTTTTAAATGGGAATACTTTTTTAAAAAGTGAGGAGTGGTGTATTTGCCATGCTGTGAGTTCATTGTTAACTTTGTATATGTCTTTGTAAGTCATCCGTGTTGTTTTCATCAGTGGCAGTTCATTTACTAAGTTGTCTGTTTCTCAATGATCTGCACAGAACACGTACAGTTAAATTGGTCGAGACACCCTGTGATGTTCTCATGGACTCTTCATGGGTTTAGTTGTCTTTGACAGCATCGATCAATAAAATTTGTCATGTACTTGTAGGACAAAAACAGAAATGTGCATGGAAAGCCCTGGAACCAGTATTGAGAAATACACACTGTCAAAATAAAGCCTCAAAGTAATATGACTTTGAAATATAACAATTTAAATACTCAAACCACCAAGAATGTGAAATGAAAAGATATAAACACTCAAAACTCTCCAACTGTGAAATGAAAGCGTGAAAATACTCAAAACACCATGACAGTGAAATGATACCATGAAAAGACTCAAAACACTCTGACTGTGAAATGATACCATGAAAAGACTCAAAACACAATGATTGTGAAATGATAACATGAAAAGACTCAAAACACGATGACTGTGAAACGATACCATGAAAAGACTCAAAATACCCTGACTGTGAAATGATACCATGAAAAGACTCAAAACACTCTGACTGTGAAATGATACCATGAAAAGACTCAAAACACGATGACTGTGAAACGATACCATGAAAAGACTCAAAATACCCTGACTGTGAAACGATACCATGAAAAGACTCAAAACACCTTGACTGTGAAATGATACCATGAAAAGCAATGCACCCAGCCTAAGACCTGATGTTTGAAGTGTAGCTTTACTCGCCACTAGTTTTTGTGTTTGACAGAACTCCACCACATCACACACCTTTCCTGCCCCCCCTATACACACACACACAAACAACCCCCCTAATATGTGGAGTTTAAGAGGTGTACATGGGCAATCCTAAACTCTCAATCTGCTTTGGTTTCATTAAGTATTCAGTCCTGGTTTGAATGGCCTGTAATGCCGACAACTCACAAAGGCCCTCAGAAAACACACAGACGTGCACACACACACATGCACGGAAGCATACAGAGGAACGCACACGCAACCATACACACACAAACACGCATGCACACACACGTAAACCAACGAGGATGTAGGCCCCCATGCACACACCAACCGCACATTTTGAACCTTGTCTCTGAAGATAAAGGTCAATATCAGACGTTTGTCCAGTTGAGTGAAACATATGTGTTAAAAACAGCCTCTTGGCGCAGTGGTGGAAGGCACACGTACACACAGAAACACACACACATACATTCACACACCCAGATACTCATGCTTTCCATTCACATCATCCCTGCGTCTCCATCATCTCTATTTCATCCCTCTCTTCATCGTCTATCACTCTCTCTCTCCCTCATCCTTCTCTTTCCATCATCCCTCCCTCATTCAATCCGTGGATGAGCACGATACTCAGAGCATTAGTGGGTCCCAACCTCCATGTCCCTCGGGCCCCTCGAGGAAGTCCTCGTAAAAGCAGATCACATCGATACGCAGCTCAACCCAAAAAACGCCACGCAGTTGCTAACGTCACCACATAACGGATTCCTAGTACATATAGCCTGGCTGGCTCCATGATGCCATGGGAACAAGACCCCTGATGCTATTGGAGTAACACCATAAACAAACCTGGACTCAGGCTAGCTTGGATTCACCCCAGAACCCTTCTACTGGAGCCTTCTTCTTTCCAGCCAGAGGAGGTTAGTCCATGTTACCACTGAAAGAGGAAACTAGTGGGACCTCTTTTTTCAGTCCTCCTCTCACCCCTCACTCTCTCATCTTGACCTTTGCCCTCGGGGTCAGCACCCATAGAATTCCCAGATGTCAGGGTAGGGAGCGGGCCCTGGCTGGCTTGGGTTACCCCCGAGCAGAGTGGCGCCATGAATCCTTACAGAGAGAGGGAGTAAGAGAAAAAGACAGAGAGAGAAATAGATGGAAGAGAGGAAGAGGGAGAGATAATAAAGAGAGGTAGAGAGAGAGAAGAATGAAAGCAATTTGAGTAACGAGATCATGCAAGAGCAAAGTCTCCTCTCCAACCAAAACTGCACACCCCCCCCCCCCCCCCAAAATAATAGGCCACTGTAAAACCTGTCAGCCCCAAAATAGTGACACCCCACCCCTGACGCTATGAAAGGACACTTCTATCTTCCAAGTGTAGCCAAAACTGTGGCAAAGGTTTTGGTGTCATCACGTGCATTAGCGAGACTGATTTCCCCAATAATTCCGTTTGAAATGTCATTAATCTGAGTCACAGAGAGATATAAACACATACCTGTTATAGCGCCACTGTGTGTTGGGCATAAAAGTCAGAACAGGGTTTTCAGCACATGTACCAAATGTTGTTACAATATGAATACCATTGAGTGCATATGCATTTATATGGTCTGAGTCCATACACACACAAACATACAAACATTAGTTCAATAGTTGACATGTTTCCTTCAAGAACAAACATGCAGTAAGCACATGTGGCATATGAAACTGTATAATATATTTTTTTCAGAATCCAAATACTGAAATATATAACTGCAGAACATATACATTCTTGAGAGGTAAATCCTTTGTTTGTGAGCAGAAGGAACTATGTACCAAATTTCCTGACTTTACATCAAACTGGGTGACAGGAAGACGTGTTCTTGGAACATTTTACTTTCCAGTTGAACATGATGTATGTATATTGTTCCCAAGCCCCATGCCCCAACTTAAATATATATGTATTTATACAAGTTAAACTACCAAGAATACTGGCCTTTTAACCATGTGACCATTCCCACATTGTTTTTATTTACTCCTTCCTGGCTGTCATTTTAAACAATATATATTTTTTATTTACATGCCAGGTAAAATTAAGTTTAAAAACATTACAAATGATGTTCCTTTGTAACTTAGGTTACAGCTCATATCTGTGTTAGACAGATCTATGGTTGTTACAAAGGAGTAACATTTGAGATTTATGAGAAAGTGTTAAGAATGATGTTAAATAGTGCTCTGTTTTGTCTGAGAGATGTAAAGGTATTTATACCACGATTTTCATAGATTTCCCTTCCTATGGAATGGATTTAGCAAAATCAGGTTTTTAAATAGAAACAGAAAGGAAAAAATGTATGTACTCTGTACCTTCTGTCTTCTAATCTTACCCTAAATCAAAATTTATTTTTGGGTAATTTCTATGGAAGGTGTGTTCCAGCATACATCAGCATCATTCAACCATGGTATGAATAATATATTTACTCCACCCCTCCCAAGCTCCACCTTTCCAAGCTCCACCCCCGCATACTGAGACCCAATACAAACATCAGGTGTACGCAATCATACAGAGAAGGAGAAAGAGAGGAGAAAAGAAGATTGAGGAGACGGAGGGGAACAAAAGAGGAGAAAGTGACAGAGAAGAAAGAGCAGAAAGAGAAGAGAAAGGGAAAAAAAGGAGGAACAGTGAGAGAAGGAGAGAGAGAGAAGAGGATGGTTGTGATGGTTTAGAAAAAAGAAAAGACCTGTCAATCCTGCCACTCATCATGCCCATCAAATCTCCCTATAACCAAACATCCCTCCATTCCATGACATCATTACTTCCTCCACACTCCCATGTCCCGCCCTCTAGCATTAGGTTAGAGGTCAATTGACGACCTGCTAAGGCTGCTATGATCTGCCTTCAGCCTTTGTTGGTCTGGTCTCTTTCCATCTTCCTCACTCCACTTATCTCCCACTCCAGTTCATGTGTCTTTCTTTGATTCTTTACACCTTGGATCCTGGATTCAAGAAAAGAGTGAAGTTAAGGAAAAGATAAACTAAGAGCAATGTATTTTGAGAAAGATGTGATTAGTCAAGAAAATACTGTACTTTTAGATTTTTTATGATCAATATACAGCCAATCTAAGAAAGAGGACTTGTCACAACTCGCATTTTGGAATGAAACAAATAATGCTATTTAATCTTCCGATAATTAAACTGTTTTACTATTCTAATTTGCTACTGGTAAATGTAGCTTTCACAACAGATTTTCAAAGATAAAATTACGTTTTAACCAATAGATTACAGGAACAAGTATTGAACAAAAAATAAAACAGCATGCCATGAAAAAACACTTAGCTGTCTATTTCTACGTTTCCCCTGACAAGACGACCGACCTCCCATCCTCACACGTCCCATGACCTCCACCTCGACCCCCACCCTATCCTGGATCGCATTTCTGAATGTGTTTCTGAGGTCAGCCCTGAATGGAAGCCAGCCTATTCTCCGTCCTGGGGAGGCGTTCCACACTCGCATTCCAAGGGGCGTGGCTACATCTTTAGCCTGTGGACGCTGGTAGTTCCTGACAACTCCAAACGCAGACTATTTTTAAGGTCCAGTCTTCCCTAAAAACAAACTCGTTTCGTCATGCTTGGGACATTTTTCGATAATTTAAGATACAGCTCTCATTTGTGATGGTATGCGAGTTTGAAATGCTCGTAGGCTTGAAGGTCCTACAATTACACACGAGCTGATCATCAAATGTTAAAGGCAAATCGAATTTAACGTTCTTAATGGAGCAATTACATAATAGAAATGTAGATGAAAATTATTGAAAACGAATGAGAACATTTTATGGGTGTACCTCAAATTTTGTATGCTTGTATTGGGATTTTAAATTTTCTCTGTGCAAACCTAATAATTACAACGTTGGTAACGTTTGACCCCATAAAAGTAATTATATTAGGTCATTCATTTGAAACACAACGTTACTTCAAATATATTTTAGATCGGTATAAATTCATAAAAAATTATGCAATTGTGTAGAAGTATGGGCCTACAATACAACTATAATCCAATTTGTATTTTCATACAGCCTTCTTTTAACCAAAAGATTTTTAGCTTAGGCTAATTATTTCAGCTTTAAGTACAGACAAGATATGTTCGAAAAAAATATTAAAAACGTAAAATATAGATACATGAAAATATTCAGGTACACAAATAGTAAATTATGCAGTTACAAAGTTAAGAACCAGCTAAGAAGACAATGAATAATTACTAAAGGATGAGATTTTAATTTAAGTAAATCTATTTATTTATTTGTTTGACTAAACATTGTTTTGGATATATAATCATATCAATTGATTGATTGCCTGTAATAATATAGAAAAGGCAGAGTTAAGAGTAAGGCAAGTTAGTTTAATCTGGTTAACAAATAATGAAGTCAAATATTTTCATTTAGCTCTTAAACTGATAAATTAACCATCTTACTCTGTGTTCATCTTGTTACCTTTATGACAAAACTACTTGATTTTCAGATTGAATTTAAATTGCAAAGTAAAATAAAGTGCAACAGAAACTCTTAACTTCACATCTAACATCAAGTGCAATGCAACATTTGCTTTTCATTGATGTGTCTAAACCTTTAAACATTTAAAGTTGATTGGACAAAACATATAGAATAACCATAATTAAGTCCAGGGCACCAGGGACATTATTTAATTGTCTCAAAATATGTATAATTGACATTTTTGACAAAATAATTATTGTGATTCAGGTAGATATGATAACAATACAATATGGTCACTTTCTTAAAAATGCTTATTTAGTGTGGGAAATGATTTTCAGCATGTTAGTCTAAATGTACGACCTAATTCTTGTGAATCTGAAGTGTTTTTAAATCTGTTTTGAGGCAATATATTTTACACTGACCATACCTGCTTTTGTGATAGCCACCGTGGAGATTATCCAATGCCATTTGTAAGAGCATAAAGAATGAGAACCCTTAAGGTAAATATAATACGCCCCATTGCCTCTCCTTAACTACTTACTGTAGAACTAAACACCAACATGTTTTTATTAGTTCGTGTGAGGGGAGAGGAAACAGTTCAAGGACCAAACAAACACAAACCTTTTAACAAAGTCACATGGGTTTGGAAGGCTAGCAGGTGGACATTCAGCGTGTCATTGCACCTTTCCAACACTTCATTTGACTTTAGCCACCACTGCTCGATCCTCCATGTTCCACGTCCTGGCCTGAGGTCAGAGGAGACAGCACAATGGCAGCCAGACTTCTTTAGGAATAGTCAACCCCCCCCCCCCAAACTTCAGAACACCAACGCTAACCTTTGCAATGAGGTGGTACACTTAGAGATTCTGTCGTAGTGAGTCAGACTCTGGTCCAAGATGTCACATGGAAGGGTTTTTGTGACAGGACACCTTTTTATGGAATTGGTTGTCTATTTGAGAACACATACTGGTGGAGTGTGCATGTGTGGTAGTGTGTGTGTGTGTGTCTTTTGAGCAAGCTTGAGAGCGCAAAGGAATTCCAGTGGTATCTCTACTGTTCTTCTGAATACCTCCCTCACTGGGGGGGTCAAGAGGTCAGGTGTCAACAATCACATCCCAATGGGGAGAGAACTGTTCAAACAACCCCGGAATTCCAGGTTGGAACTCAAAAAAGAGGGAGAGAGAGGAGGGTTTTAGGCTTCCACACAGGACCCAGTGAAGAGAGGGGTTGATGGGGGAGGGTGAGCAAAGGGTTGAGAGGTCAGGGGTGAGGGGTAGGGGGTTGGGTGGGATGCATTCTCCCTCTGCCTTAATCAATATTCTGCAGAAAGAGAGGAATAGAGAAATGAGGGGAGTTCCAGGGAATTTGGCGTGCAGGTCTCTGATGTTCCGAATTCACAATGTTGTTTTGTGTGATTGAATCTCAGATTCTCTGAACCTTCTGTTGTATCTGTCTGGGAACTGTGGAAGAGCGAGAGAGAGTGAGGAGGAAAGAGAGATGGATACGAAAAAGGGAGAAGGAAAGATTAAGAAAAAGAAGACGAGAGAACATGAGAGAAACAGATAATAAAAAAGAGTGGAAGAGAGTGGCACAGTATCTTTCTCACTGCAACCCTTTCATAAAAAAGAAAACGAAAGATTCCTCAATTGGAGATACATAATATAAAGAATTTTTTTTGAATAGAGACAGAGAAACGAGAGAAGAACAAAGAGAGATAGAGAGAATGACAAAAGAAAACAATAGACAAGAAAAAATTGTGAGAAAAATAAGAGAGAGAGAGAGAGAGAGAGGGAGAGAGAGAGAGAGAGAGAGAGAGAATGGACAGAAAACACCATAAGAAAACTGACACACATTCAACCCCTGTAGGGACCAATGCAGACACATGAAGCGGATGGTGGAGTTCTGCTGTTTTCAACTGGGGTTCTGTTCAGGTTGGCCAGCCCGTCCCCCCGGACCATGATGACCCTCCTCAACAACTCCCATTGAAGTGTTACAATCCATACGCTGGCAGCAGAATGCACACAGGCCCTCTGAAGCCAGGAGTCATAGAAAGGCGTGAACTACTACGAAAAGGAGGAGAAGAGGAGGAGGAAGAGGTGGTGAAGGAAAAGAACAAGACAGGAGAGGGACTGAGGCGAAGTCATACCAAAGGCCATGTTCAAGTTAGGTTGGGGGTGGGTTGCTAAACCTCACCAAAGGACACACAGACACGCACGAAGCAGGAACAGTGTCAGTCTTGCCAGGATAGAGGTGACAGCAGAGGAGAGTGATACTCAACAGCCAGCTCCCTTCGGTTTTCTCCCTGGAGGTACTCTGCATGTGCTTGTATCTTTCTCATCTCTCTCTCTCTCTCTCTCTCTAAATACCTCTGGCCAAGCACCTTTTCCACTCCAGAGGTTCAGCTATGCCCCACAACCTCCCAACACTCATGGTGACAAGGAGAGGCGGGGCAAACACACACGCATGCACATGCATGCACACGCATGCACCCAGTCACACACACAAGAGCAGATAAACCCAGTCAAGGCCCAGGGGGTCTCTGATGATTCATCCGTACCTATATGATCTGTGCTTATTGGTGGTCTGTAAAGGACCAGTCAGAGGATCTTGGTTCCAGTGTCACGTGTCCATTCTGTTCTGTGTTCTGTTCCATTCTGGATGGATCCGGCACAGCGAGGAGAAATTGCGAGCAAACAAGTCACCATGGCAACCGTGGCTGCTATAGACAGATAGCATAATAGTGCAACCTGACGCTCACAGAGTCGACGAGCTATGTATTCAATCTAATGCTCACAGAGCTATGTATTCAACCTAATGTCCACAGAGCTATGTATTCAACCTAATGCTCACAGAGCTATGTATTCAACCTAATGCTCACAGAGCTATGTATTCAACCTAATGCTCACAGAGCTATGTATTCAACCTAACACTCACAGAGTTATGTATTCCACCTAACGCTCACAGAGCTATGTATTTGGCCTAATGCTCACAGAGTTACAGAGCTACTTATTCAACCTATCATTCACATAGCTATGTATTTAAGCTAACACTCACAGTTGCAGAGCTATATATTCATATCAACCCAACCAAACCACATACCAGAAAGACAGACGTTCATATTATGCTGGCCAGGGTCAGAAATAAAATTAGAGAATTGAAAAAAAGTGTTAATTACTCACTCAATTTTCTTTCCTTCACACCTTCCTCTCTCTTTCACATCTTCTTCCCTTTCCTTAAGATCTTCCTCTCTGTACTTCACATCTTCCTTCCTCAGTATTCACATCTCCCTCTCTGTCCTTCACATCTTTGTTCCTCAGTATTCACATCTCCCTCTCTGTCCTTCACATCTTCCTTCCTCAGTATTCACATCTCCCTCTCTGTCCTTCACATCTTCGTTCCTCAGTATTCACATCTCCCTCTCTGTCCTTCACATCTTCCTTCCTCGGTATTCACATCTCCCTCTGTCCTTCACATCTTCCTTCCTCAGTATTCACATCTCCCTCTCTTTCCTTCACATCTTCCTTCCTCAGTATTCACATCTCCCTCTCTGTCCTTCACATCTTTCTCTCTCCTTCAAATTTTCCTCTCTCTCCTTCAAACATCTCCCTATCACATATTCCTTTCCTGTTCTTTAAAATCTTCCTCTCCTTCCTTCACATATTCTCCTTTCTCCAAATCTTACCCTCGGTCATCCTTTATCTCTTGTCTCGTTTCATTTATTCAGCATGTATTGTCCACTAAGATAGTCCATTGAGATGGTTCCCTCAGTTAGTCCAGTCAGATAGTACACTAAGATGGTTCTCTCAGATAGTCCAGTCAGACTGTACACTAAGATGGTTCTCTCAGATAGTCCAGTCAGACTGTACACTTAGATGGTTCCCTGAGATTGTCCAGACAGACTGTACACTAAGATGGTTCCCTGAGATAGTCCAGACAGATAGTACATTAAGATGGTTCCCTCAGATAGTCCAGACAGATAGTACACTAAGATGGTTCCCTGAGATAGTCCAGACAGATAGTACATTAAGATGGTTCCCTCAGATAGTCCAGACAGATAGTACACTAAGATGGTTCCCTGAGATAGTCCAGACAGATAGTACATTAAGATGGTTCCCTCAGATAGTCCAGACAGATAGTACATTAAGATGGTTCCCTGAGATAGTCCAGTCAGACTGTACACTAAGATAGTCCAGTCAGTACCAGTAGACCCGGTCTCTCTGTAACTGTGACTTCTTGGAATGTCCCAGTCACAGCCATTGACAAGGTCTTGCCAGTGAGTGTGTGGTGTGTGCATGTGGCGGGGGGAGGGGGGAGGGCTGTGTGCGTGTTTGTGATCCTACAGGGATCAATCTGAATCCATTGAAAATGATTGGCGGGTTGTTCCCTGCTGAGGGCCGTTTAAATGGTGACGCACACATTCTCTATCTGATTCACTGACTGACTGTACCTCTCCCATCCCCCTACACACACACTCACACACACACACACACACACTGACTGTACCTCTACCATCCCCCTACACAGACACACACACACATTGACTGTACCTCTCCCATCCCTCTACACACACACACGCACTCACACACACGCATACACACACCGACTGACTGTACCTCTACCATCCCCCTACACACACACTCACACACACACACACACACTGACTGTACCTCTACCATCCCCCTACACACACACACACACACACACACACACATACACACATACACCATGTTAGATGGCTTTTACAGGTGAAATGCAGAACACATAACCAGTACCTTCAGATGCTGCAGGATAGCCCAGTATGCCTGCTTCTCGCTGGAAGACACTGCTGTTGGCTAAGTGGATGACTGACTGGTTGACAAACTGGTTACTTCTGGCACAGGGGTCATGTCACTAGCAGAGTGACGGGGGGCTGGGCACAGGGGTCATGTCACTAGCAGAGCGACGGAGGGCTGGGCACAGGGGTCGTGTCACTAGCAGAGCGACGGAGGGCTGGGCACAGGGGTCATGTCACTAGCAGAGTGACGGGGGGCTGGGCACAGGGGTCGTGTCACTAGCAGAGCGACGGAGGGCTGGGCACAGGGGTCATGTCACTAGCAGAGCGACGGAGGGCTGGGCACAGGGGTCATGTCACTAGCAGAGTGACGGAGGGCTGGGCACAGGGGTCGTGTCACTAGCAGAGCGACGGGGGGCTGGGCACAGGGGTCATGTCACTAGCAGAGCGACGGAGGGCTGGGCACAGGGGTCGTGTCACTAGCAGAGCGACGGGGGGCTGGGCACAGGGGTCATGTCACTAGCAGAGCGACGGAGGGCTGGGCACAGGGGTCGTGTCACGAGCAGAGCGACGGAGGGCTGGGCACAGGGGTCGTGTCACGAGCAGAGCGACGGGGGGCTGGGCACAGCCTGTTCCAAAATCTGAGTCACAGGCATGCACGCAGCCAGAACAACGCCCTCGTCTGTGCATCAACGCAGAGCCGTTTCACCACAGCTTTTGGGGGACCCGCGGACCCCCTTCCTGTGTTCAGGCTTCATCGTTGTGGGGTGACCCCGGGCCTAACCCTAATGCCACGAATAACGACTGGGGTTATGCAAAACGGGACAGCATGCATCTGCTTGAGGGGGTGGGAGCACCCAGTCAATATTCAGGCCAGCGGGCGGGGAGTTCCAACCTGCACCCTAACACCCCTACATAGTGCAGTACTTCTGGCCTAGGCCCACAGGGCTCTGGTCAGCACCAGTTCACCGCTGAGGGGATGGGGTGCAGTTTGGGAGGCACCGCGCCGACAAACGGGGTAGGATGCATTTAATTGATCACCCGGATTGAAAGGAGAGACCGGTGGTGGTGGGGGGGGGGGGGGCGTCCTCCTGCTCCTTTTCTTCCCTTCTCCCTGAAACCATCTGCCTAAGCGTTGCCACCCTGTCAACCCCTAAAAAGATCTAACTACCCCCCGAACACCTCCCCCCACCTCCCCTCCACCCTGTCGGCCTACAAAAAGATCCGGTCAGCCCCCTCAACACACCCCTGCCCCCCCCCACCACCACCTTCCGACCTCAAACCTTCCTCTCATCTTTTCCCTGAGACCCCTTCACCCCCCAAGTCTCTAACGAAGGCCTCAGCCCTCTGTGACTCTGAGGACTGAAGCGGAAATTCTATTGAGCGAGGTGGAAATTAGGGAAAAAGTTGATATGATATGGCTGATTGTCAACAATATTATTTTATTGCCCTAAAGTGTATATGAAATGTATGAAAAGGAATTAAAACAGTTATAATACATTTTTTTACTGAAGCTGTTTTTGATGGTGAGCAGAATTAGAATGAGCATGAAATAATTTGACATGGCCTATTCTGCCATCTCGTGGTCAAAAGACAAAACACTGCAACGAATAATGTACGAACCCTCCATTCAAGGGGTACTGTGTAGATCTGTTGCTAAAAGACTGAATTTTAAACAGCGATACGACAAGACCGGAACAGTATTAGCTAGTCCACATGGAAAATGTGCGGATTTAGGGTGGGTGATTTGCTGGGGGTGGGGTAGGACTGCAAGTGTCTAAGCGAGTGTGAGGTGATTATAAGTAAATGCAAACTGATAGACATGGTAAATATCTCAGGAACTTGGAACTATTCAGTAGAAAATAATATTTGAAACTTTAGCTTAAAACATGCTCTGCTGATGTCTTCTATTCAAGTATGCTACTAATACAGTGAATATCTTACAAATTGATCCTTAATAAATGGATTATGGATTGAGAAATGAATTATTTATATGTTATATATATATAAATAAATGTATATTTAGGACCTATAAATACATCTAATATAGTAAAAACACATATTTAAAATTGCATAGAATTTTACTTTTAATGCTATTATGCATAAACAGAAACAAAAAAAGTAACCTAACTTACTAGGTAAACAGCTAGGCCAACACATGGTGCAGTGCATCTCTTAAAAAGAGAAAAATAAGAATATTTTAAGTGTAGTTTTCCTTCCTGGGAAATATACTGCAAAGGTACTGAATGTTACTCAAATATTATAGACTTTGTTTTTAGATGAGAGCTACCACACAGACTGTGGTCTGCAAAAGCACTTTCTAACAACTGCGGATGTGAAAAGGCTTTATGAAATACATTTGATTGATTTACTTAAGTTTCTTATTTGATTTTAATTGATCACTGCTTCGATATAAAGACAAGGCTTGTTATTTTATTTATTTTTTGTCACATGGATGTCAGTTATTCTATCCCTGTGTATTCTTTATTACAGGTAATGGAGAACATTACAATTCGCAAATTTGTTTTGGTTGACTCATCCAGTGAGTAAAGTAGTTATCTTTTCTCCACTCATGCTTTGGTCAGATCTTTCCACCAATTCAAGAACAACTTTGACTTTATGCTTGAGGAATCTGACTGTGCCAACAGAATCCAATGGGAAGCCAATTTTGTTCTAAATGACTCCTGCTGTTAGGGGTTGCTATGATCAGAGAATTATCCAGAGACATTCATGTTGAACATATTAAACGTTAACTGAACTTCACAACTGTCCATAAGTATTCAATCCCAGGCTGGCTGAGTGTTTGCATGTGCTTAAGGTTTCCTGAATACCAGGGTGTGGGTAGGGTGTTTCTATGACAAGACAAAGTTATTACTACAAACTGGATATCAGCTCAATGTTAGGAGAAATAGGCAGTCAAATTAGGTCAAGATATGGTAGGTTACCCGGTCAGACGTTACAAGTAAGCTTGGTGTTTCTTAAGGAATTGGCAATAGAAAGACTGAACAAATGGATCTGTTCCCAGGCTAGCTTCAAGGTGCCACCATACATACACAGTTCTTCCTCAGAAGCAGGCCTCATGGAGATGATGGGGCCCCAGCGGTAACAGAACATTCACTCTGCATACAGATAATCTTATTAAAAGTATTTAGTCAACATATTTTACAGGTGAGTTACTATGACTGGCCAAGCATCTCACTGCCTTTGAATGTGAAAACAGTCTCCTTTGAGGCACACCAAGTGATTGACCAAAACCACTTGGCTCCTCAGTTGTAAATCATAACGCTATCATCACTATTTGATCCTTTATAACACTGTAGCTAGAGGCTAAATCGGGCTAAATCGAGATATTTAGTATCTTCTTCCGGTCAAGTTGCACCTTTACCCGGAAAGGAATCTTTCAATCTGTCATGGCGGTGTATCAGGCGTTGATGGTTTTTTTTGTGCTAGTCTCAAATTTTGTATCTTTTCCACAGTATTTGGGGGGGGTTTCTCTACTACTTCTATTAACGAGGTCCTTTATTACAAAACTTCTGAACAGAATGTTGTTATCAAGCGACATTTAGTAGATTGTAGTTATTTTCTGTCCTAAACCAGCTTTGCTAGCAGCTTTGTGTTTTTTTGTTTAGCCGGTACTAGGTGTTGATGTGCGGTTTTCAGTCATGAAGACAGTTTTGATGGTAGCGGAGAAACCGTCGTTGGCTCAATCAATTGCCAAAATCCTCTCTAAAGGTGAGTGACTAGTGCTCCAACGCATGTATCATTCAAGCAACTATTGGCTAGTTAGCCAGACAGTTTCTTTTTTGTAACGTGGAATCAGGGAAGAGCCAGAAACACTGTAGTTGGTGATCTTTAATATTATGACTGTAAGTAGCTAACTCGTTGTATTTAGGCAAAAATATGATGCACTCTGTGTAATACAAACAGAATAACAAGCGTGTGTGTGGTTTTACAACTGAGTTTATTATTGTCTTAAGCTTTTAGCCGATGGTAGATGAGTGTATATTACTTGATCTATGAACTTGACATGTTCAGTGTCAATGGCAATACTACAACTGACATGAGAGATGGAACTGAGCAGTAGCAGTTGGTGTCGATAATATTATTGATAGTCATCTTAACATCTTTATCCTCGGCTAAACACAACAACATTCAAAATACACATTGTCTAATTTCTACACACAATGGTCACAGTAAAGGGAAACACACAATATACAGCTGGCTAATTCTTTTCAATCACGCAGTTCTTAATCAACTCGTCGGGATGTAGCACATATACAGGCTATATTGATAGTCTCGAACTCCACCTTGTTGCACAAGTGATTTCTCCTCAGGACTGGCACTGTCAGTGTAACGGGTATGGTCTCCAGGCTGGCAGTGCTGTCAATATTTCTACAGGAGTGTGTCTCAATGCACTTGGCATTTTCCAAACGCTGAGGCACCCGGTACAGGTCAAAGGAAACTCTGGAAGGAGGGAGAGAGAAATCATTACCAGGGAGAAGAAGGTGGAGGAGAAACAAGGTTGTCAAAGGGGGTTGGGAGGGAGAGAGACGAGCTTGTCAGACTGGGAACAGTCACAATTGAACGAAAAATACATGTCCTGCAAACACGTGAAACGGTCTCAGGAGGCTACCTAGGGCTGGGAATCACGCAGCGTCTCCCTTTTCAACGGACACAGTGTTGTAATGTTCTGACACGTTCTGCCAGTCAGTCTGTCCATCTGTCCTCCAGTGATCCGTCCATTTAGTTATTCAGTCAGTCAAGCATAGTACTCACTCGTATTCCCAGGGTGTTATACTGCGTTGGTTGATGTCTTTGCCCATGTCATATAGATGTCTGTGGAGGTTCTCTATGTTGAGAATGCCCAGGTTGGAGTCCAAACACGGGTCTCCGTTGGAGAAACACGAGCACAGATTCAGGGTCAGCAGGCCGAGGAACAGCAGACGCACAGTCTACACAATGACACATGGGAGGGGATGAAAGAAAGAATTCAACCTTGAATACCAAATGCATTTATCAAAGTTAGCTACAGTCCCCAAGTCTTCATCATTCATCACCTGGAGAGCAACTGCCTCAACACAAGCAAATAATTCACTATCCACAAAAGCTTCTATTCGTCTCACCTGGACTTGCTGCATGTTGGGTTCCGGAATGAGTTCTTGGTTCTGGCTCCGGAGACTGTCTCTGTCTCTGCTTGGGCAGCTGTTTCTGAGCTTTGTTTCTTTGATGGCCATCGTCTCGAACCAGGGACATATTTATGCGCCTGGGCCTGAATGTGTGACCCACTGAGTCATTGGAACGGTGGGCTGGAGTGCGGGATTAGCGTCACAGCTAGGAATGGAGTGTGTGTGTGTGTGTGTGTGCGCGTATGTGTGCATGTGCGTTCGTATCAGTGGGAGGGGTCTCATTATAGCAGCCTTTTCCATGATTGTATGGCCATTAGCATTTATCCTTGAGAGAGGCAAGCCATTAAGTTTATGTATTAGATGCCACAATGACGAGGAGTACATTTATTTAATTTTCATTTAATGACGCTATTATATTTAGAAAAACATTGTCCCTAAAATAGGCCTGATTTGAATTAGCATTTTTGGTGTTTCATGACTTTTCCACCGGGTTGACAAAGCAAGAGAGGCTGTCGTTTTCACTGTAGGTCAGATGGTACCTGGGCATGTCTGTCATGGGTAGGCCTGGTCTCAGTCAGAAAGACCACATTTCAACCTGTTTCCTGCCCTGGTCATGTACCCTATGGTAGGTGACTTGTAAATGGCTCCCTACGCCCTATCTAATGTTCTGAAATTGTACCTTGTCACGAAGCCTTCCAGAAACTATTCAGGCCCCTTCACACTCTAGGTTTTGTTGTGTTATGGACTTCATTACTAAATGATTTAAAAAAATGTTTTCACCATATTTGTTTTAATTGAAAATAATTTAAATATGTTGTAGCCTACATTAGTATTCAGACCTTTTATTTGATACCTTATACAAAATGCTTTCAGCAGCAATCACATTATTTTAAGGTATGCCTCTACCAGCTTTGCACACCTGGATTTGGGCTGTTACTCCCATTTTTCCTAGTAGATCCTCTAAAGCTCTGTCTGGTTGAATGCGGAGCGTTAGTGAACTGCAATCTTAAGGTCTCCTCACAAATGTTAAATCGGGGTTCAAGGTGTAATTACTCCTACTGCTCTGTGGTTGGACGGTTTATAATGTTAAGGGAGGTGTAATTACTACTACTCCTCTGTGGTTGGACAGTTTATAATGTTAAGGGAGTTTGTAATTACTACTACTGCTCTGTGGTTGGACGGTTTATAATGTTAAGGAAGGTGTAATTACTACTACTGCTCTGTGGTTGGACGGTTTATAATGTTAAGGGAGGTGTAATTACTACTACTGCTCTGTATTCCGGATAAGAATGTCTGCCGAATGATTGTAACAAAACTCCTCCCATCTGACCTCTTCCCCCAGGAAGCTGTTCTAGCCGTAAAGGTCTCAACGGAGCGTGCTCAGTGCATGAGTACATGGGCACCTTCTCTGGCCAAAGCATGCGCTTCAAGATGACGTCAGTGTGTGGACACGTCATGAGTCTGGATTTCATAGGTGTGTACCGCCTGGCTGCCTCTCCCTTCCCCCTCATCCTACCCCCACATCCTCATCCTACCCCCACATCCTCATCCTACCCCCACATCCTCATCCTACCCCCACATCCTCATCCTACCCCCACATCCTACCCCCACATCCTCATCCTACCCCCACATCCTCATCCTACCCCCACATCCTCATCCTACCCCCACATCCTCATCCTACCCCCACATCCTCATCCTACCCCCTCATCCTACCCCCACATCCTCATCCTACCCCCACATCCTACCCCCACATCCTCATCCTACCCCCACATCCTCATCCTACCCCCTCATCCTACCCCCACATCCTCATCCTACCCCCACATCCTCATCCTACCCCCACATCCTCATCCTACCCCCACATCCTCATCCTACCCCCACATCCTCATCCTACCCCCTCATCCTACCCCCACATCCTCATCCTACCCCCACATCCTACCCCCACATCCTCATCCTACCCCCACATCCTCATCCTACCCCCTCATCCTACCCCCACATCCTCATCCTACCCCCACATCCTCATCCTACCCCCACATCCTACCCCCACATCCTCATCCTACCCCCACATCCTCATCCTACCCCCACATCCTCATCCTACCCCCACATCCTCATCCTACCCCCACATCCTCATCCTACCCCCTCGTCTTTTTCTTACCCCCTCGTCTTCTTCTTACCCCCTCGTCTTCTTCCTAAACACAGATACTTTTCCCTAAATCAACCTTTTCGTCTGTTTCACCCTTCAGTTGAACCCCGTGGTTCAGCAGGCTGTGGTCGTTATTCATGTCAATCCCTGTGAGATAGTCATAGTGACGTCATATCATAGGTCAGAGGTCAAGCCCGTTAAAGGAGAAATGGTGCACGGTAAACAGACCGTGACGTAAAGGCAATCTAGATCCGAGGTATGACCGCTGAATAATCAGCTCTGATTCCTGCATTTGTGACTGAATTCTGGCTGCTCAGAGAGAGATCAGGTCTGGCTTCTAAATGCTGCTCAACTCCTGGACTCCTCTACTGGCCAAATTGTTCAACTATTTTAATGGGCCATGGTCAAATGCTCTCCTCTCTCACCTTCCTGTCCTCCCTCTCTTCTCCACGCTCCTCTCTCCAGGTAAATATAACAACTGGGACAAGGTGGATCCAGCTGAGCTCTTCAGTAAAGCTCCCACGGAGAAGAAGGAGGCCAACCCCAAACTCAACATGGTCAAGTTCCTGCAGGTCAGTCCACATCTCCAGTAACACCTGACTGTCAGTCATCCACTTAGCACTTCCAAACCCGTGTCTAACTATCTAACACAACCCTCAGCTGTTTCATCATGCGTCGCCTCTTTTCACTAAGTCCCTCTGTGACTGTTTGTCCCCAGGTTGAAGCCAAGGGCTGTGACTACGTGGTGTTGTGGTTGGACTGTGACAAAGAGGGCGAGAACATCTGCTTTGAGGTACTCCAGAGGGTGTGGTATATGGCCAATATACCACGGCTAAGGGCTGTTCTAAGGCACGACCCGGGGTGGAAGGCCTGTATACAGCTCTTAGCCGTGGTATAACGGAAATATACCACAAACCCCTGACAGCTCCAAGAAAATTAGTAGAGTAAAAGTAATGTGATTTCATGGACATCATGTGAATTGGACAAACTGATACTCTGAGAGGAGACAAAGTGGGTTGAAGGAGACCAAACTGGGTTCAACCCACCCAGTTCATAATACAGAGCGTTAAATTGGCCAGGTCCTGGATGCCATCGAACCGGTGATGACCCGTCCGTATGGTGGTGAGAAAACGGTCTACCGCGCCAAGTTCAGCTCCATCACCGACACGGACATCTGGGCGGCCATGAGCAAGCTGGGAGAGCCCAACCGCAACGAGGCCCTGTCCGTAGACGCCCGGCAGGAGTTGGACCTCCGCATCGGATGTGCCTTCACCCGGTACGGTAACGGCACGCCCGCGGGCACACTTCGTCTTGTCCGCGGGCGCCCCGTCGTCAGATCCGTGCCGCGGTGTGACTGTGGTTTTTCCGCCCGTCCCTGTGGACGTTGTCGGGTGGTTCTGCGCTGACGCCACCGGTTCCGTCCGGTTCCGTGCTTTGTGTTTCAGGTTCCAGACCAAGTACTTCCAGGGTAAATACGGCAACCTGGATTCGTCCCTGATCTCCTTCGGGCCGTGCCAGACTCCCACGCTGGGCTTCTGTGTGGAGCGACACGACAAGATCCAGTCCTTCAAACCGGAGACCTACTGGGTCATCCAGGCCAAGGTGAGCGAACCGCCAACATGCTGCCGAAGGGTCTCGTCTGGGAACGGGGTGTTCAGGTAGACACTGGGAATCCCGACCGGCAACAAAAGGAATACAAACCCCTAAAGATGACGTGTTAGAGCCTGTAGATTAGAGGTTAGTCATTGCAGTATTCGGGCGACCACTCAAAGGTCTGCATTCTCAATCCCTGATCTGACTTCTTTGATCTAAGCACTTGACCTTATTCGTTCCCATTCATTGGAATTGATAGGAGTGTCTGCAACAAAACAAACCAAATCCGTCATAATTGACCAGCAGCGGAACTGTGTGAACGCTGCTGTTCTGCAGGTGTTCAAGGGGAAGGACAGTCCGCTGACTTTGGACTGGGACAGGGTGAGGGTCTTCGACAGAGAGGTGGGTCAGATGTTTGTCAACATCACCAAGACGTCCAAGGAGGCCAAGGTACGTTGTCTGTCTGTTGGAAATGGGAATAGACCGAATACGTCATAGTTTGTAGCATAACAGTTCAAAGTTGACGGTGTGCGTTAATAGTTAGCCCAAAGCACACTCATTTCCAGTCTCTGCGGCGAGGCTAACATCTGCCTACACTGACCAGAAAGTAAATGAGCCGACCTGGTAAGGTCACAGCAGGTCAAAGGGTTCACCACTCAGGATAAGAATTCAAGCACACCTGTGTGAATGGAGCAGTAATCACGTCGCTCTCTAGGTGGAGTCGGTGAGTAAAAAGGAGAAGGCCAAACAGAGACCTCTGGCCTTGAACACCGTTGAGATGCTCCGAGTGGCCAGTTCCTCGCTAGGTGAGAACACCAATCACAGTAAAGACGTTAGCATCCGTACAGCCTTTAGCAAATCACCACAGAGACACTTGCATATGTAGTCTTTTAGCCAGTCATAGCACAGTTTCATCCAAACAGCCATTCAACCAGTTCAGACAGAAAACACAATTTATTATTATAAGCATTTATTGGAGAACTACGAAAAGCAATGTAAAAACATTGTCTGGGTGTTCTGGTCCTCTGGGGTGACTCACTGACATCACATGGTCGTGTATACAATACTTCTAGATGGAGAAGAGCGTCTGCTGTCTGACTGTGTTTGGTTGTAGGTATTACTGTAGGTGGAGAAGAGGGTCTGCTGTCTGGCTGTGTTTGGTTGTAGGTATTACTGTAGGTGGAGAAGAGGGTCTGCTGTCTGGCTGTGTTTGGTTGTAGGTATTACTGTAGGTGGAGAAGAGGGTCTGCTGTCTGGCTGTGTTTGGTTGTAGGTTTTACTGTAGGTGGAGAAGAGGGTCTGCTGTCTGACTATGTTTGGTTGTAGGTTTTACTGTAGGTGGAGAAGAGGGTCTGCTGTCTGACTGTGTTTGGTTGTAGGTTTTACTGTAGGTGGAGAAGAGGGTCTGCTGTCTGACTGTGTTTGGTTGTAGGTATTACTGTAGGTGGAGAAGAGGGTCTGCTGTCTGACTGTGTTTGGTTGTAGGTATTACTGTAGGTGGAGAAGAGGGTCTGCTGTCTGACTGTGTTTGGTTGTAGGTATTACTGTAGGTGGAGAAGAGGGTCTGCTGTCTGACTGTGTTTGGTTGTAGGTATTACTGTAGGTGGAGAAGAGGGTCTGCTGTTTGACTGTGTTTGGTTGTAGGTATTACTGTAGGTGGAGAAGAGGGTCTGCTGTCTGACTGTTTGGTTGTAGGTATAACTGTAGGTGGAGAAGAGGGTCTGCTGTCTGACTGTGTTTGGTTGTAGGTATTACTGTAGGTGGAGAAGAGGGTCTGCTGTCTGACTGTGTTTGGTTGTAGGTATTACTGTAGGTGGAGAAGAGGGTCTGCTGTCTGACTGTGTTTGGTTGTAGGTATTACTGTAGGTGGAGAAGAGGGTCTGCTGTCTGACTGTGTTTGGTTGTAGGTATTACTGTAGGTGGAGAAGAGGGTCTGCTGTCTGACTGTGTTTGGTTGTAGGTATTACTGTAGGTGGAGAAGAGGGTCTGCTGTCTGACTGTGTTTGGTTGTAGGTATTACTGTAGGTGGAGAAGAGGGTCTGCTGTCTGACTGTGTTTGGTTGTAGGTATGGGTCCTCAACACACCATGCAGATAGCTGAGCGTCTCTACACCCAGGGCTACATCAGCTACCCCCGCACGGAGACCAACCACTACCACGACAACTTTGACCTGAAGGGAACACTCAAACAACAGGCCAACAATCCATTCTGGGCCCAAGAGGTAAGGAGAGACATGCCCACACACGCCTAGACACACACACACGCCTAGACACACACACACACCTAGACACACACACACACACCTAGACACACACACACACACACCTAGACACACACACACGCCTAGACACACACACACACACCTAGACACACACGCCTAGACACACACACACACACCTAGACACACACGCCTAGACACACACACACACACACCTAGACACACACACACACGCCTAGACACACACACACACACACGCCTAGACACACACACATAGACACGCACACACACTTAGACACACAAACTCACACACATCAGATGTTCCTAGTTTTAACCAGCCTTTAGGGACATTTTGGTCCCCATTTACAGTAAATAGAACTAACACTCTAGCTCAGATAACACACTGACAGCTTCTCCTGGGTCGAGGCTCTCTAAGGACTGCTTGCACCCCGGCCCGGCGTCAACACGCTATGCCAGTGCACAGATATGTACCAAATACAGAAATGTAAAACGCTCTCAACCACTAGACAAGCACTCACAAACTCACGTGGATTACCTAGTTAGTTATTATGAAATGCAAAATTTTTATCGAACATTATGTAACTGGAATGTAGCATCTTTGAGTAACACTGTAATCCACAGCCATATCAGATTGAAGACCAAATGCACTTACTGCTCCCCGACAGGTGAAGGCCCTGCTGTCCGAGGGCCTGAACCGTCCCAGGAAGGGGGCAGATGCAGGAGACCATCCCCCCATCACCCCCATGAGGGCTGCCTCTGAGGGAGAACTGGGTGGGTATGGTGGCACCTGGAAGCTAGCCTGGGAACAGGCCTGTTTGTATTACCAACTCTGGGTTGATCAAATCTGTGGTTGGGACAACTGGCGACATCGGTGTGTCACTTCCTCTCGGCTGTTCCTTTTGCCCCCTCCTCTGTCCTCTATTCCTTGTAAGGAAAAGACTAGTGCCTCGGTCTTGCTCTACCATCATGATGACAAGACAAAGCTGTGGGTTGGTGGTTACCTGGCTACATGCTTAGTTTCTTAACTGTAGTTGTGTCTGTTTTGATACCAGCAACCAAAAACAAAACATTAAATGCGTGTCTTTGTGCACAGCTGCTTGGGCATGAGAATTTCAGTTTACTGGTTTTGGCACTTTACAAATTCTGTACATTTCCTAGAAAGTCTGAAGGAGTGGTGAAATGATCTCTACATCTGCCTCGTACTTCAGAGGCTGACTCAAATCTGATATGGGTCACTGAGTGTAAAACAAGATGTGGACAGCCAGGAGCAGAATGAGGCTGTCGAAGGTCAGGTCAGGGGTCTTAGGGTGGCTGTTGACCTGCCCTGTTACCATAGACATCTTAGTCATGTGACTCAAGGCAAGAACCAGGAAAAGAAATGTAAGCGCTTGGTAGCAGAACAAATGACTGTTTCTCATTGGAAACTCTGGGTAGTCCCTCCCTGTTTCAGTCTGTTGTCCTCGCCCACAGGAAGTGACGGCTGGCGGCTGTATGAGTACATCGTCCGCCACTTCATCGCCACAGTCAGTCAGGACTGTAAGTATCTGCAGACAACCATCTCCTTCAGCATCGCCAGCGAGGGATTCTCCTGCAGCGGAAAGACACTCATATCCCCTGGTGAGGATACCACGCCGCTGTCTGATGTTGTGTCATGCTCCGGTCTCATTGGCTCATCTGGTTGTGTTTCGGCTAATTGTTTTGTTATTCATCAGTTATCCAACGGATAAGACCAGAGAGTCATTGATGTAGTCCAGCTGTTTCTTTGGTAACACTGTAATTAACTTACATGTGACGTGTTGCTCCGGTTTCGCGGAGGTGAATAGACCGAATGATACCATTCCAGTGTCACCGCTGGCTTTCTGCTCTGTAATGTCGTGTGACGTTGTTTGGCCCAGGCTTCACGGAGGTCATGCCCTGGCTCGGGATCCCCGTGGAGGAGGCCATGCCGGTGTGTGAGAGAGGAGACGTGTTCAGCGTGGAGGAGGTGAAGCTCGTGGAGCGACAGACCTGCCCTCCAGACTACCTCACGGAGGCTGACCTCATCACACTCATGGAGAAACACGGCATAGGTCTCTGCACCGTCCGCGTGTTGCGTTCCTAGCGTTCTAGGAAGTATCGGATGAAGTGGGAGGCGTGGGAAACGGGAGGGGGAAACGTTAGCGGAAAGAGTAGTGGGATGGATTTGAACCCATGATGCAGCTGTGTGTGGGTAGAGTGTCTGTTCACATCAGCATCCCATAACCCCTCCCTCCCTCCCCAGGTACTGACGCCAGCATCCCAGTCCACATCAACAACATCAGCCAGAGGAACTATGTGACGGTGGAGAGCGGACGCAAGCTCAAACCCACCAACCTGGGCATCGTTCTGGTACATGGATACTACAAGACAGGTGTGTGTGATGTCAGGGATACTACAAGACAGGTGTGTGTGATGTCAGGGATACAACAAGACAGGTGTGTGTGATGTCAGGGATACTACAAGACAGGTGTGTGTGATGTCAGGGATACTACAAGACAGGTGTGTGTGATGTCAGGGATACTACAAGACAGGTGTGTGTCTGATGTTTTCATTCGTTGGTGCCCCCCTCATGGGATGTGGAAAATTCAAGTCTACAAGTTTGTGTGTCTGTGTCTGTGTGTGTGTGTGTGTGTGTGTAGATGCAGAGCTGGTCCTACCCACCATCCGTAGTGCAGTGGAGAAACAGCTGAACCTGATCGCCCAGGGCAAGGCCAACTACCAGCAGGTCCTCCAACACACCCTGGACATCTTCAAGAGGAAGTTCCACTACTTCTTCGACTCCATCGCCAGTGAGTACCATCACACACACACACACACACACACACACACACACCTGAGATGCCTCTACTACGTGTGCTGAGTTCCTTGGTCTCTAGATGGCGTTTAAATGTGTAGCTTGAAGTTGATGTAGGCCTGGGAGATCCAGCTGTTTCCGTGAGCGGAACATCGCTAGACCCGCCCCCTGACCTCGGTCTTGCTCTTTGTCCTCCAGGTATGGATGAACTGATGGAGGCGTCCTTCTCTCCGATCGCCGCCACCGGGAAGCCCCTGTCCCGCTGCGGGAAGTGTCATCGCTTCATGAAGTACATCCAGGTCAGTTTTAGGAAAACGATTAGAGCAAAGGTCATCAAGTCATCTTCCCCCGTTTAACAAATTATGTATAGTTTTCTTTTTTTCTTTTTTATCATACATGTTCTTTTTGCGGCTCCGCCTTGAACATATTGTTTTGGCCATTTGTTTAGTCTGTGATGAGTGGATCCCTGATGGAAGATCTTATGTCCAAACTCTGAAGTCACAATGTTTAGGCTGAGGTCAGTACCAGTACATCCTGGTTCTATTCAAGGTTGTTCTAGCTGGCTGTGACTGGGGGTTCCTACGGAGGTGGCAGAATTATTTTAGAACCGTGTGACGTGGGGGAGGGCTTGGTCGGCTGGGGAATTTTTTCACAACCCTCTCTAGCGCCTCTTTGAGGCGGGATGGTGACCTGCAAAACTCTGTGCAGTTGTTCATTTATCAATATTTCCTCCAACACATTTATTCGTCTCACCTCTCTGTTTTGCAAGCAGTGTGAGACGCAGCAGGGAGCGGCTTTCTTGAGCCTATGTCAGAGGATGTATTTCCCAGTGCTTCTGCACTGCCAGCTAGGTTTTCCTTACTGAGACAGCTAAATGTATCACAAAAAAAGTATAACATTTGATTAAAAAAAAGTATGTATGTATATTTGTGTGTTTTATATGTATGTATAATCATACCGTCATACCATCAAATATAACTATAAAAAAAAATCCTGATTGGAGAAAAGTTTCCTCATTGGAGAAACATTGCCCACCAACGTGCCGGACAGGCAGACTAGACTGGAGTCATAGACCCTGGGATAGATGTGACTCACCCTGCCCACCGTGATGCCCACGATGCCAAGGTCGTGGTTCTCTACAGCCCCTTCCTGCTTCCGCCGGTTGCGTGGTCGCCTGGTGGCCTTCGGTCGGCTGAGAGGGATCCGGAAAAAAAAAGCTTTTAAAAGAACGGATCCACTTTAGCCGAGGAAAGCATGGCAGAGTGAATTATTTAGCAATCAGGGCCCCGCACATTAAGGCACAGTGTTAATAACTTTTTATCTGATTAGGACAGGTAATCTTTCTGCTGTTCCAAACAGTTTTATCAAAAGTTTGGTCCCTGCTGAACACAGCCCTCACCTTCCTATATCTGCATGTGTTTATAAAACAGTTAAAGGTGTCTTCCAATCACATCAGCCGGGTGATCATACACACACATAGATACACCGTAAATTACAGGTGGGTTTTGTGGTGTCCACAAACAGACCGTTGTGAGTCTAGTCTGACCGCAGCACGTGGTTTAACCCCCCCCTCCCCATCCAAGGCCAAGCCCAGCCGGCTGCACTGTGCCGGGTGTGACGAGACCTACAGTCTGCCTCAGAACGGGGCCATCAAGCTGTACAAGGAGCTCCGCTGCCCGCTGGATGAGTTTGAGCTGGTACTGTGGACATCAGGGTCCAGGGGCAAGAGCTACCCCCTCTGTCCCTACTGCTTCAGCAACCCCCCCTTCAGGGACATGAAGAAAGGTGAGGCGTGTGTCTGTCTCTCTGTTTGTTCGTTCGATCACAGGGGCGTGGTCATGTTGACCATCACATTCAGGGGTGCGGTTCAATTCAATTTCGGGAAGTGAACTGAAAATGTGATGTACCCTCACTCCTTTCCTCCACTCCCTTTCTTACCCCTCTTTCTGTCCTCTCCTCCCCCCTCTCCCCATCTATCTCTCAACCCCTTCCGAACTCACTCCCCCTCTGTCTCCCAGGTATGGGTTGTAATGAGTGTACCCACCCGTCCTGTCAACACAGTCTCAACTCCCTGGGTATAGCCCAGTGTGTGGAGTGTGAGGCTGGGGTTCTGGTGTTGGACCCCAACTCTGGGCCCAAGTGGAAGATGGCCTGCAACAAGTGTAACGTGATGGTCCACTTCTTTGAGCAGGCCCATCGTGTCCAGGTGGGAGAGCTGCGCCTTTCAGTTTCAGTGAATGTTTGGGCGTTATGTATATATGAATGCTTTTTTAGTTGAGTTGAAAACAAAGAAAGTGACCGCAAATACATAAAATGAACCGTAATGAATAAATGTCATCCGTGTGGCGTGTTTTTAATGATGTCGTCCATGTAGTGTGTTTTGAATGTCATCCATGTAGCGTGTTAAACCCCAGTCCACAGTCATTAACAGGTTTGCATTGGATGATGATGATGATGTGGGTGTCAATCTGTTTATCTTCCTCTGCCATTGCCTCTCCTCCCTATTCCTCCCTTCCCTTTCTCCAACCCCTATCCCTCCCTCTTTTTCATTTGTCCTCCTCATCCTTCATGCCCCCCCTCCATCCCACTAGGTGGCGTTGGAGAGCTGTGAGACGTGTGAAGCGTCCCTGGTGGCGGTGGACTTCAACAAGACGCGCTCCCCTCTCCCGGATGGTGAGACCCAGCACAGCGGGTGTGTGTTCTGTGACCCCGTCTTCCAGGACCTGGTGGAGCTCAAACACGCCACCATGAGGCACCCCTCCATGACCAGGGGCGGGGGTGCGAGGAGAGGGGGGCGGGGCAGGGGGCGGGGGCGCAGGGAAAAGAAACCCAAAGATAAAATGGCGGCTTTGGCTGCGTACTTTGTCTAGAAGCCAAGTGGTTCGGGTCGGAGGTCAATGTGTTAATCCGCAGGGTTGGGGTCAAATATCTTACCAAGACGTCGTTGACGGGACTGTTTCCCAGTTATTGAGTTACTGGAATTTCAGTTATTCTGCCTTTAATTTTAAATAACACCAACTCTGTAGTGTTATTATGGGGTGGAAAGAAAATGCCATCATGTGTAAATATAGGGGTTTTTTTCTATTTAAAAGTAAATAAAAAAATGAAATGTGTCTTTGTGTTATGAGTGACTGTTATGACTGTTGGTTCACTGTGCAATGGGCTTCATTATTGTTAAAAATAAGAGGTTTGGAACCACCACAACACACCATGGTCTGGGTAGTCTGGTTACTTAGTTGGACCAGAAGGGCCTTGGTCAGGCAGGTGACCAACAACCACAATATTCACTAACACAGCCAACCGGAAGGGCCAGTCTATCACACCACTGTGCACACATCTTCATACTGCCTCCCATTAGAACTGAACCTACAACGACAAACCTTCAACCCCTTGCTCTTGCCAGGTCGTTTATGTGATCTTGTCGGTGCAAAAGCGCCCTTTCATACCAGGTCAGTTATGGTACTGTGATGCCTCGTTGACTGTGATGGCAAGAAATGACCTTCCCACCATGACCTAGTGTTGACCTACCACTCTGATCCGACCTTGCCTCGTGTGGGGTGTGCTGGCTGTGATTTGGAAAGGAACACACCTGTCTGTATAAGGTCCCACAGATGACATGTCATCAAAAACCAAGCCATGAGGTTGAAGGAACTGTGCGTAGAGCTCAGAGAACGGATTTAGTCGCGGTCCAGATCTGGGGAAGGAGACCAAAAGAAAGTTTAGGAACCACCGACACTCAGGCCACTGTAGTTCATCCGAAACACGGGTTGATACAGTTCACAAAGCAACGAGTAAATATCGCCAGTAGAGGGCGCATATACACTACGAGGAGCCTGTCCTGCGGGTCGTCCGCGGGACTCAGCCTAGTGTAGGGAACGTCAAATCGATTCCGGTAGCGTCAACGCAGCGGAACAAATCATCTACCGTCGGAGTGGCTAGACTTCATATAGATATATACTCGAGGCCATAATGAACCGTCTTGCGTCTATCTCGTTATTTACAACTCAGTCCAACATGCGCAGATTTTGTGCGAAGTCTAGAACAAAGCGGATGGATTTCGCGTCGCCTCATTTCAAGACTTCCGTGGCGTGTAGCATTTATGTGTGCGACTTGACAGGGCGTGTAGTAGTAGCCTAGTATAGTAGCCTAGTTCTAGTTCTAACTCGTAGACAGTAGAAAGAGTGAATGCACTGAAGATAGCCCAAGGTAAGAAATGTGTGATTACGAGACCGCTTTAGTCTGGGGGGGTGCAGTTGGAAACAAAAGAAAAACACTTTGTTTCTGGAGATCAAGGCTTCTTCTGACGTTAGGACATTACCCATGTTTTGCAAATATGAACACAGTTGCTTGGCACCAACGGCCTGTAGCAACAGAAACATTGTCAGCGACACGCTTCAACTGGGAATGTTTGCCATATAATTAACGATAACATCTCTTGGACCGTATATAATTGCTTTTAAATACACGAATAGCCTATATATTTAACACATCAGTTTGCCCATCAATACAGTCGAAGTGCAAAGTCAATGTTCAGGTACATTATAATCTTCTGCACAGTATGTCATCTTCTGCATATGATGTGTTTAATATTTACCTTGAATCTGGTACATCAACATATCCATCATATTTAAATACTTTGATAGGTGGTTGATATCAGTTACTTCTATTGGAAGTATTTGCAGTTGTTATTAATCTACTTATTGCCTAAAACTTGTCTTTTAAACACTTAGCACTATTTTTTTGTATGATTCACGCAAGAACTCCATTAATGTTGAGATTTCTTCTGTTCCCCTACAGAACTCCGACGGGCATTTGAGGGTTACAGACTGGTCGTCAGATTGAGGGGTCCTTGAGGGGGTTTAACCTTAGACTGAACTGACACCTGAGGTAACAGTAGCGGTTACGTTTTAAGTTATGGATGAAACATTGTTTGGCTCATGCGCGGCCTGACGTATACACGACTTATGGCTACACTGGTTTCAAAATTGAGGCAGTGGCGGGTTTCATTTCTTTATTCTGCACCTTGGTCAGGTCCCAGTGGCGTTTTGGGACGAGCGGTTGAAACACAATGCGTGTTTAACTCTGTGTGATTGCCAGCAGGCCGTAAGGTTCCGGAATGCAGGGTGTCACAGAGGAGGAGGCGCAGAGGTTCCTGCGGCGGCTCCTGGAGGAGCTCCCTTCTTCGCTGGGTCCTGAAGACCCCCTGCCTCTTACGCCCCTCAGCCGCGTGGTCAGTCTGGATGAACTGAGAGGGGAGAGTCTGGATCTGGGATTGCGTGTGCTCAAAGCCAGGTAGGCGTGTGCGTGTGTGTGTGTGTGTGTGTGTGTGCGTGCGTGTGTGTGTGTGCGCGCGCAGGAAAATGTGAGGGGCATTTGTCCACCTGGTATTACAATGATATTACAGCTTAATGCATTAGAATTGCATATAAACGCTGTGCGTATTACATTTAGCTCCAGATTAAGTTGTTATTTTATAAGGTTTCTACATTCTCCAGCCCTGCCGGAGGGCCTGATCCGACTAGCTGACTGTATTGGTTGGCTACTGAGGTAGAGCGCCGGTCTGATAAACACGTCGGATGATTTACCAGAGAGATTCATCGTTTGCGTTGGTGTGGTGTGGTTTTGCGTTGACGCCTTGTTGTTTCAGGGACCTGCATTCTCGTTCCTCCTGTTGTCGTAACCGGACGGTGACTATTGCGTGTTTGGACAAGCTGATGGGAGACAGGCAGCGACGAGCTGTTTGGTTAACTCTGTGTGGTTGCGGTGTTTTTACCTGGGTTTTTCGGCACTAAGACCAGCACCGCCTGGGCTTGTCCAATGAGAACCAGTTGTTTTTACGTTTTCTGCAGTGAAAATGGAAGCGTTTTGTTACGCTGTGCCCGACTGAACAGGGCCCCTGCTAGGGTTTATGGTGCTTGCAGACGGCATTCCTCACATTCCTGTTGTGCTGAAGGAAGCTGATCCTCCCTCTGTCTGTGTGCCTGTACTGGCTCTCACAAACCTTACGAGTAGAGGTTTGAGTGACGGCTCTGAGTGACGGGGCTGAGTGAGTAAAATAGTAAAATAAAAAGCAATATATATAGGATGAGTGGCAAAGAGAAAGTAACGTGTTAACATTGAGAGCTTTAAAAACACTGATAATGAAAAAGCCACAAATGAAAACAACTAATGTACTCTGAGATTTAGGTCATTTTTTCCATATTCCTCTGACTGAGGGGCTTCCTGTTCCTGTTATTATCGCACATCCTGTCTGTAGAATCACTATTGTTTGTGCCACTTCCTGGTTTTAACTGTCTCAGTACCTCGTTCTACCCTGACACAAATCTAAAATGGTACAGGAAGACGACAGGAGTGTGTGGGGGTAGGAGTGTGGGTTTACATGTTGTTTTTTTTGGTTGTCCACAAGGGAAAATCTTTTTTAGTTCCTGAAAACACCATATTTCTTTCAGAGTAGAACCATGTTGGGTTCCATGCAGAATCTTCAACGATGTGGTGTGTCAGACTGTTTTATTGTGTGTACTGTAGAAGGTGTGTGTGTTTTTATGTCATTTTTAGAACCCCCCCCCCTTACCTCCCTCTCTCACACAGGGACTCCCCCTCACCCCTAAGTGCTGCTATGTGTCACGCAGCTCTCACGGAGCTGCTGAAGTCCGACCTTTCACCTTTCCAGCTCCCCCAGCAGGCTGAGCAGCAGGGAGAAGAACAGGAAATTGTTTGTGAGTGCTAAATATGTCGTTTATGTTCCTCTGTCCAGCCGTCGCTTCTGTGTGTTCATGTGTTTGTCCGGTGACCCCACCTTATGGCTTCAGCTCCTGGGTTTTCATCAGAACTCCTGGGTTTTCTCCTGTGTTTTCATCAGAACGCTGCAAATCATCCTTGACAGAAACCTTTTATCTCTGCAACCGTGTTTGTGTGTGTGTGTGTGTGTGTGTGTGCATGGGAATGCGTGTCTGCCCCCTGGTGGTGGAATTGTGAACTGCCCTGGGTGTGGTTGTTCAGCTGAATGTATTCTCATTCTCCTAATACCAGCTGACCCTTAGACACTGGTGCAGATCTCAGAGGCTTTGATGGGTGTCTCGCCATATGGAGAACATTGCATTCTAAACTCTAACATTGTTTCAGAGACCTCTTCTGTCCCTTCTCCCCTCTCGTCTGCAGTGCTCCAATCAGAACCCGTCCAACGCCTGTTCCTCAGTAAGCTTCGGGAGGTGGGTGTGGCTTGGAACCGGCATCTCCCCGCGCCACTCTCAGTAGGCCACTCCCGTTTCCTCCTGTGCTCCGCCCATGCCATCCGCAACACCCGGAGGAAGATGGAAGATCGTCACGTGTCCCTCCTAGACTTCAACGCACTCGCAGGCCTCAAGGTAAATCCTCCCTGCTTGACTCCAGAGCTTTCAGGAGCGCTGTGGCAGCAGCGTTATGGAGGAAATGCGTAGCCTTGCAACTATTTTGTTTGACATGTAGCCCGGCATATCACCGGTCTTGGGTCATGATCAGGGCAAAATGAAGGCGGTATCTGCAGTAAGTAGCAGTACTGAGTGGGCGTTCATGTCAGAATTTCACTTTGTTCAAATTTAGCGCCAGTCTGTGAATCTGGCCTTCGTCTCCCAGCTACAACGCCTCACCTGAGCTTCTCCTCCAATGAACCTAGAGAAAAATACATATTGAGGAGATCCCAACCAAGAATTCAGTAACACCTGAGTGCTTCCAGGGGCATGTCACTTTACTGGGTATTTTTCAAGGTGTGATTGTATAACTGTTTCAGTGGATTTATGGTGTTTGAGGGTAAAACCCAATGTTGTAGTCTTGAGGTACCATTTCATAGGTAATCCTCCAGTGTCTTCCACCTTACAGTTCTTCTAATGTTCACAGGTCACATGAAGGAGGGAAAGAACCGACTGTTTCCTGTGTGTCTTCCTATAGGATGGTGTGGAGCGTAGTTACTACGCTGTGTTCGACGGGCACGGAGGCGTGGACGCTGCCATCTACGCTGCTGCCCACCTGCACATCAACCTTGGTCAGCAGGAGGCGCTGGCGAGTGACCCTGCCTTTGCCTTTAAGAAAGCCTTCTCCCAGACCGATGACATGTTCAGGGGGAAGGCCCGAAGAGAGGTAGGATGTGGGCATGGTGAAAATTAGCACTTATCTGCTTGGACACAGATCCTAACAAATCTGAACATACATCGGATTGGATGGTGGTAGCAATGTAATGCCATGCTATTATGATATTACTTACACCTGTCATATTGTTTTTAGATCTACAAGTAGTAGTTAGAATGAGGTAGGAGTGAGGGCTTGATTTCTGACTGGATAATGGGGTTTTCTTGTGAAGTTTGAATGTGTTTTTCTGAAGGAGGTGTGTCTGTCTGACGGAGGTGTGTCTGTCTGACGGAGGTGTGTCTGTCTGACGGAGGTGTGTCTGTCTGACGGAGGTGTGTCTGTCTGAAGGAGGTGTGTCTGTCTGTCTACAGCGTCTACGCAGTGGCAGTACAGGTGTGGCAGTGCTCCTTCAGGGGGAGTGGCTTCACGTGGCGTGGCTCGGAGACTCCCAAAGCATGCTGGTCCGACGTGGACAAGAAGTCTCTCTGATGGACCCACACAAGCCTGAGAGGGAGGTAAGACACCCACACACACAAGGGCATATACACACAAACACACACACACACACACACACACATACCCACACACATGGGCACACATACACACACACACACACGGGCACACACACAAACGCATACACACAATGCTAAATGTCTCTCCCCTCCAATGGTCAATAGGATGAGAAGCAGCGTATTGAGGACCTAGGCGGATGCATTGTATTCATGGGCTGTTGGCGTGTTAATGGGACCTACGCTGTCTCCAGGGCTATAGGTGAGTGTCAATGGGACCTACGCTGTCTCCAGGGCTATAGGTGAGTGTCAATGGGACCTACGCTGTCTCCAGGGCTATAGGTGATTGTCAATGGGACCTACGCTGTCTCCAGGGCTATAGGTGAGTGTCAATGGGACCTACGCTGTCTCCAGGGCTATAGGTGATTGTCAATGGGACCTACGCTGTCTCCAGGGCTATAGGTGAGTGTGTCAATGGGACCTACGCTATCCCCGAGGCTATAGGTGAGTGTGCCAATTGGACCTACGCTGTCTCCAGGGCTATAGGTGAGTGTTAATGGGACCTACGCTGTCTCCAGGGCTATAGGTGAGTGTCTGAATGGGACCTATGCTGTCTCCAGGGCTATAGGTGAGTGTCAATGGGACCTACGCTGTCTCCAGGGCTATAGGTGAGTGTCAATGGGACCTACGCTGTCTCCAGGGCTATAGGTGATTGTCAATGGGACCTACGCTGTCTCCAGGGCTATAGGTGAGTGTCAATGGGACCTACGCTGTCTCCAGGGCTATAGGTGATTGTCAATGGGACCTACGCTGTCTCCAGGGCTATAGGTGAGTGTGTCAATGGGACCTACGCTATCCCCGAGGCTATAGGTGAGTGTGCCAATGGGACCTACGCTGTCTCCAGGGCTATAGGTGAGTGTTAATGGGACCTACGCTGTCTCCAGGGCTATAGGTGAGTGTCTGAATGGGACCTATGCTGTCTCCAGGGCTATAGGTGAGTGTGTCAATGGGATCTACACTGTCTCCAGGGTCATTGAGTGTCAATGGGACCTTTCAAATAGGAAAAATAATGCATATAAAGAGAATGATTAACAGGATTCCCCATTAGTCAATGATTGGTCTTTTCTGTTAATTATCTGTCTATATACAGGTGCTGGTCATAAAATTAGAATATCATCAAAAAGTTGATTTATTTCAGTAATTCCATTCAAAAAGTGAAACTTGTATAATGTATTCATTCATTACACACAGACTGATATATTTAAAATGTTTATTTCGTTTAATTGTGATGATTATAACTGACAACTAATGAAAATCACAAATTCAGTATCTCAGAAAATTTAAATATTACTTAAGACCAATACAAAAAAATGACTTTTAGACATGTTGGCAAACTGGAAAGTATGAACATGAATAGTATGAGCATGTACAGCACTCAATACTTAGTTGGGGCTCCTTTTGCCTGAATTACTGCAGCAATGCGGCGTGGCATGGAGTCGATCAGTCTGTGGCACAGCTCAGGTGTTATGAGAGCCCAGGTTGCTCTGATAGTGGCTTTCTGCTCTTCTGCATTGTTGGGTCTGGCGTATCGCATCTTCCTCTTCACAATACCCCATAGATTTTCTATAGGGTTAAGGTAAGGTGAGTTTGCTGGCCAATTTCGAACAGGGATACCATGGTCCTTAAACCAGGTACTGGTAGCTTTGGCACTGTGTGCAGGTGCCAAGTCCGGTTGGAAAATGAAATCTGCATCTCCATAAAGTTGGTCAGCAGCAAGAAGCATGAAGTGCTCTAAAACTTCCTGGTAGATGGCTGCGTTGACCTTGGACCTCAGAAAACACAGTGGACCAACACCAGCAGATGACATGGCACCCCAAACCATTACTGACTGTGGAAACTTTACACTGGACTTCAAGCAACGTGGATTCTGTGCCTCTCCTCTCTTCGTCCAGACTCTGGGACCTTAATTTCCAAAGGAAATGCAAAATGTACAAATGTACATCAGAGAACATAACTCAGCAGCAGTCCGGTCCTTTTTGTCTTTAGCCCAGGCAAGATGCTTCTGACGCTGTGTCTTGTTCAAGAGTGGCTTGACACATGGAATCCGACAGCTGAAACCCATGTCTTGCATACGTCTGTGCGTGGTGGTTCTTGAAGCACTGACTCCAGCTGCAGTCCACTCTTTGTGAATCTCCCCCACATTTTTGAATGGGTTTTGTATTGATTGTACACTTTTTTCTACCACATCTTTTCCTTCCTTTCGACCTCTCTATTAATGTGCTTGGACACAGAGCTCTGTGAACAGCCAGCCTCTTTAGCTATGACCTTTTGTGTCTTGCCCTCCTTGTGCAAGGTGTCAATGGTCGTCTTTTGGACATCTGTCAAGTCAGCAATCTTCCCCATGATTGTGTAGCCTACAGAACTAGACTGAGAGACCATTTAAAGGCCTTTGCAGGTGTTTTGGGTTAATTAGCTAATTAGAGTGTGGCACCAGGTGTCTTCAATATTGAACCTTTTCACAAAATTCAAATTTTCTGAGATACTGAATTTGTGGTTTTCATTTGTTGTCAGTTATAATCATCAAAATTAAAAGAAATAAACACTTGAAATATATCAGTCTGTGTGGAATAAATGTATACATTATACAAGTTTCACTTTTTGAATGGAATTACTGAAATAAATCAACTTTTTGATGATATTCTAATTATATGACCAGCAACTGTATGTACTTCTCCAGATGATATTTTTTATTTTATTCCAAATTCAACACTATAATTTACACATCGAATGATAAAAACCCCTTGCTAGGGATGGGTGGTGGGATGTCAATTGAATTACCCCGATGCTCCCAGGTAGCTCAGTCAGCTGAGCAGATCTTATACCACATCCCCATAGATGGGGGTTCAATTCCCACAGGACCCAGTATGGGGACCCTGTTGCTACTGTAAGTCAAAATAATTGTTATAAGCACAGAAATTGTTTGCTGTGAAATATAAAAATGTAGATGTTAAGGCCATAGCAGTTGTATATCACATTGACAATCATTGCAGTATCTGTCCTCTTGGTATGCTGGGTAGAATATAAAGTTGTACACCTCTGAGAAACCTGACCCGGTCCACTCTCAGAACACTGCTGTTTAGGAAAACAAGCAATTAAAAACTGTACCTACGCAGACCTTCAGCCTACCCAGTATAACAGGGGCACTGTCTTTCTGACAGAGTCAGAAACACCAGCCACCACCAAGAAAGTTCACTCCCACTCATGTTTATAAGCCACAGAACATCCAAAGTCCTGATCTCCCGGCTTTGACACCCACGCTTGCTGCTTTCTGACCTCTCCTGGGGCGTGTGACTCCAGAGGCCTCTCTCTCACCCGCGGAACCGCAAAATTCAGTTTTATTTAGAGATTGTTATTCAAAGACTGAAGGGACTGGAGGGTAATTTGTACATTGTTTTTTTTACATTCAAGGAGTGCTTGTTATTCCACTCCACCCAGATTGAGGTATCTTTTAATTATACATTGTGTGCAACAAGGGCAATAAGTGAGACTTCTAGCCACACTGCACTAAACCACAACAACCTGCACTAAACCACAACAACCTGCACTAAACCACAACAACCTGCACTAAACCACAACAACCTGCACTAAACCACAACAACCTACACTAAACCACAACAACCTGCACTAAACCACAACAACCTGCACTAAACCACACTGAACCACAACAGCTTGCACTAAACCACACTATCCAGAACAACCTACACTAAACCACACTAAACCACAACAACCTACACTAAACTACATTAAAACAAAGCTAACTACACTAATCCAAACTAAACCACATCAACCTACACTAAACCACATGAAAACAAACACTCCACATGTCAAGCAACCCATAACCAGACGTCTTCCACCTGTCCACAGGGGACTTTGACCAGAAACCCTATGTCTCTGGGGAGGCTGACTGCTCCTCCGCTCGACTGGACGGAGATGAGGACTATCTTCTCTTGGCCTGCGACGGCTTCTTTGACACCGTTCGGCCCGACCAGGTGCCCGCCCTCGTCCTCAGAGCGCTACGAGAGTACGGGGAGCCCCGGGGGGCTGCAGAGGGGGCCGGCTGTGAGGAGGGGTCCCCAGTGGGCACCCTGGGCGAGAATGTGGCTCAGAAGCTGGTTGCTCATGCCAAGGAGGCGGGGTCCTGTGACAACATCACAGTGATGGTGGTGTTTCTACGTCCTCCGGAGAAGCTGCTGATCCAGGACCAGGGGGATGCCGCGGAGGGGCCAGCTCAGGAGTAGTGGAACACCAGGTGCTGATCTTGGCTCAGTCTTGGTGTTTTCCCCGCCAACGGGAAAGGAAGTTGATCCTAGATCTGATGCTCTGGGGGAACTTCAGCATGGAGCACCAAACTGAGCCTCCAAATCCCAGAACACACCAGGCAGTTAGAGAACGTCTCCTACTGCTGCCCCAGAGTTCACCTGGGCAGGGATGCAGGAAGTGGACTGGATTGGTAAGGGGTGGGGTTTATTATGTTATGTTGTGGGTGTTGCCAAACTGCTGACTCAGTGTGTTGTGGATTTTCCCAATTTCTTTGTAGTTGGTGGTAATTCCAGAATAGACATGAAACTGACTGGAGAAGCTCTGTGCACGAGAAAACATCTTAATAGTGACTAAGTCATTTATTGATCATTCATCTGTACATAAGGGATATGAACTGTGTTGGTGGCTCTAACCTCTGTCTTTCTTGCTGCCTCAGTTCTTTGGTATCGCTGTTACCTGTTAAACACTGACGAGGCATGTTGCCGTCCATGCTGTTACTCTCTTTCAGAAGATTATAGGAGCATCTTTGTTAAAACTAATGAGGGAATTTATGTGTTTTTTCCTAGTGTGTGATATGTGCCATTTTGTGTGTCTGAGTGTGTGTGTGTGTCAAAGACTCTACCGATAGTATCCAGCAGCCTTCCAAAAAAACCGCGAGCAGTGTTAAAAAGTAACTTCACCACCATCAGTATTTCTGACCAAGCAGCCTTCTGTCCCTGGATACAATTTCAAATGTCTTTAAGCTCTTCAAGGCGCCGAAGTGCAAACTTTTTTTTATTGAGATTGGTTAAAGGGTGTAATCCAAAATGGGCAGCACCTCTGTTTTGGATTCCACAACAGCCTACAGTAAAGGTTTGAGAAAGACCGTTTGAAGGACGCAAAAAAAAGTGCCTTCAGCTCCACATTTCCCTGAGGACTAATGAGTCCAGATATCTGAATTGACTAATGAATGAACTAATTAGTGTTGTTTGTGTGGTTTGTTTTGAAGGTGACTAACGAGTAGATGTGGCAGCTTTATGGTTTGCTGCATTTCAATTCAAGTGCCTTTGCCTCTGAACTGTACAGAACTACTCACTCACTGACAATAAGACTACACTGAGTCAATACGACTACACTGAGTCAATACGACTACACTGAGTCAATAAGACTACACTGAGTCAATAAGACTACACTGAGTCAATAAGACTACACTGAGTCAATAAGACTACACTGATCTCAGAAGTTAGTTTGTTTGCCAAGTCACAAAACCTGTCTACTTCTACAATTTGTCGTCTCAAAATGTGTTTTTAAATCTTTAAACCCCAAGGTGTATCTAACCCATCTACAGATAAAGTTCCATCCTTCTGTGGCCTTAAAGTCAGCATTACCACTTCCTGTTTTGAAATAAGCTTTAACATTTTGTCATTTTGGAACAGTTCCACTTATCTATAAATGGAAAAAAAAATTGATGTTTTCATTTAAACGTTTTTAAAACACAACCCTTTTTTTAATTAGTTACCACTCTGCGAGTCACTTTGCCAATTTTGTTTTGGTTCTTATGTTGCTATTGAACCTTGTATTAAATGTTTTTCTAAAGTCATGACTTGTTGCTTATTTGTTCTGGGGAAATTGACTTTCAAGACTTTTGTTGGATTTGTTTTAGGTCCGGGAAACACGAGCTGGGGGGTATTTCAGAAAGCAGATTTAACATTAGTGATGGCCTGTCGAGGCTTCATTACCGTTGTTCTAGCAGCAGAATATTATGCTAGCAGTGCTAACTCAGATTTCCTTTTTCAAAATAAAAGCCATCATTGAAATATATAAGATAATATAGTTAATCTAGATTGTATATTTTATGTTTAATGTCCGTTCCAATGTTATTCTTATCTGTTCTTTTTCACAGACTAGATTGTTAGCTATATTGCCTTATACAATATAGTTAACAATCTATATTGTATATATCATGGCTTTTATTGTGATAAAGTGCTGCCAGCAGAATATCCTACTAATAATGCTAATGAAGCCTTGAATGGCCATCACTAGTTAACATACCCTGAGTTTAAACCACAACTATGGGTTGACTAACTCTGAGCTGTAAAACAGAACAGGTGGTAGCAATTAGTTCAGTCAACTCTGAGTTATATCAACCCTGAGTGAAGCGCATGCATGAGGAGATAGAAAGCCCTCATCAATGGAATGCAGATAACATGATTCACCATGGCACCCGGAGAAAAGAGTCTTGAACCATGTACTTCTCCCCAGTTGAGTTTGAAATATTAATGAGTGCATATGCAGAATTTGAGTATATATATTCAAGAAAAAAGCAATACAGTAGCAGCAGCAAAAGAACATGAGCTAGAGTGGCAGAAAATTGCTGACAAAGACAAACTGATTATTGTTCCATTCATTAAACATTTATATAATCCACGGGTGTCAAACCGGTTCCATGGAGGCCCGAGTTTCTGCAGGTTTTCACTTTTATCTTGTACTTGATTAATTAGGTCACTAGCTGGTTAGTTTCTACCCTCACCTGGTTGTTTAGGTCTGAACAATAGACTGTAAAAAAAAATGGACGACGCCCTTTCGCTCTTTTCCATTGGTGAAAAATGAAGCCGCCAGTGTCCCGATACGGCGCTGACATCTTGGACTTGCGTCTGCGCAGATAGCGATCTTGGGACCAGTTCTGCGCAGTAGTTATGCGCAGTAGCAAGCAGGAAGTAAAGCCGTAAAGCCGCGAAATCAACGGCCCCACCCCTGTGCCCCGCCCTCACTCTCCCTCGCAGAATGCGCATACCGTAATCAATCGCAAGTCCAAGTACAGTACAACCTTTGCTTGTTAAACCTAGACGATATGTTATAGCCTAACTTATATCATGTTTAACCTTAATTTAGAATAGGCCTAATACAAAAATAATTGGTAATAATAGGCTTGTTGTCTTTTAGCTAACGTTAGCTAGCCCATTACATTTATTTACTAATTAAATGGCTTATAAATGTAACTTACCGAAAAAAATTCAAAGATCGATTGGAAATGCCAGATCGGTTAGCACAATGTACTGTCCGTGTGAAATTATATCAATTATAGAAATTTAGAGATTAAATGTAAAGCTCCAATCTCCTCAGTCCTCCGAAGGAGGATGGCGCTTCAGTGGCTCCTTGGCTCAGATAGCTGTCAATCAAAGCTGTGAATCACAACGTCACACCACCGTTTTTAGAGCATTAAATAACTAACTAACTAACTTATTTTAAAAACAAACTCTTGAATTTACATTAGCGTGATACAAACTACAGTAAATGACAGAAACCAGCTTCGGAAAAAAGATAATTGAAGGGTAATTTAATTGTTTAGTTGGTCTCGCGTCCCATTGAATAACATGGGGAGGGCAGGGTTTTTGACCTATACTGGGACCACTCACCAGGGGGCGATCGAGACGTTTTGGCTTCACTTTTCAGGGCCTGTGCGGCACGCTTGGTCTGAACTGGGAACCAATTTATAGGAAAAACCAAAAACCTGCAGACACTCGGCCCTCTGTGGAACTGGTTTGACCCTCCTGATATGTGTGATGGAAGCAAGTTCAGAGTTTATTCATTCTGAACAGTGAAATTCTTGTGACGTGGCTCACGACACCTATGTAGAAAGAATTAAGAAATGTATAAAGCAAAAATATAGCAAGAATTTAGAGTACATAACAGTGTTAACTAGCAGCAATTTTAAAGAGAGTAGGATGGGGAGTATGAACAATATGGTCAGAAGTATTGAATATTATAAATATAATGAGTGTAATATGCCTATGAATGGTACATACAAAATAATATTCTAGTGTACATTGAATGTACATGAAACGACATCAGAGCATTTGGAATGCTCATCTGTGATCAGTATGATCATGAATCACTGTTGCTGGTTGAGGAGCCTTATGAGACGAGAAACTGAGCAATTGTCATGTTTAGCCTCCCTTCCCTAATTAAACACCTTTCAGTGGCTACATTCAACATGTGATAGGCCTATATTTAAGCAGTAAGGGACATTTTCTAAGCAAAAAAATAAGTAAAATACAATTATTTGTTGGCCAACATGCACAATAATGCTGTGGAAGGACTTCCTGTTCACAGGATCTCTTTCATTTACTGATGGAGCTGTGATAGGAATGTGAGTGCCATTTATGCAGCCAATAACCCCTTTGAACCCTAAAATATGAACTGATTAGTAGTCTCAAAGCGTCATACTAACTAACCTGATTACTGCTTTCACTGATACCTGCAATTCTGTGGATTTTCATTTAGATGAGTCTTGTAGGTCTGTGACTTGGGATCACTACAAAAGTGTACAGAAAACGTTTCAGTGCAAGAGTTACATCTCTGACTGCCCGACTGACGGTAGCCTTGGACATATGCTCAGTGTCACCGATGTTATACAGAAAACTGCGACACAAAGAATTTGTTTTCCGAGCTGAGAGCATGTCCACAATGTGCCATATGAGCGATGAGGGCTGAGAATCAGGCCCGGATCCACGGGGGGCAAAGCCGAGCATTACCCCTCAGATTGGATCTTGTTTACCATTAAACACTGCAAATGGTAGTCCCTATGAATTAGCTTCACTGTTTATATTGCCATAGTAACTGACTCAGAGACACCCTGTAAATCCAGAGTTTCCATCAACTCTGAGTCAGCTAACTCTAAGTTTCCACTAAACCCGCTTTCTGAAATACCATCTAGGTGTTCAGCGATGGGATCCTCTTAAGTATTCAAACTGTAAATGTCGGGTATTGTTCCGCCTCTGACCCGGTCCTGGACCAATTAGACAGACCCAATCAGTTAATTTTACCAATCAGTCATAGCCAATCGGTTTCTTTTACCAACCCGATTGTTCGCTTGTTTTTTGAAGGGTATATGATGATATTGTCTTAAATATTTCCCTAAGAAAGAATAATTTTATTTGAAATACTTTTTCTGCACACTCAAAGTATCAAAAAAAATGATTGGTCAAAAATCTAATTTTATTGTGAATTGCACTTGAACAAGAATTATTTTTCTCTGTGTGTTATCATGATATGACATCACAGTATATCAGCAGGGTGTCTTAGCAGAGCATCTGACTAGATCAAACCCCTGATTGGTAGTGGTGGAAAATCTGTTGATCTGTCCCTCATCAAGGCAGTTAACTCTTAAGACTTGGTCCTCGGTTGTTGCTGAACATTGGAAATAGTTCTGGTTAAAAAAGCTTTACACATGAGATAGCACAATGATATGAACCCTCAGGTTCAGCGGAAAGAAACATAAATGTCCCCATGTAGTATTTTGTCAAATGTGGTACTGCATGAAAAGCCATTTTATCACTTTTCTTTTTTAAATAGACAGTGGCAAGGCAGGGCAAGGTAATGTTCACTGAAAAAAAAAATATCTGGGTAAAATATATAATAACAACAATCAGAATTATTCTCTAGACTAAAGAATTAACAGGTTGCACATTGAATTCTATACCCACACTGATAGGGCTTTCAGTCTTAATTCCAATTACCACCTTTATCTATGTAGTGATGTGGAGTTTATTCTGAAGGTAAAGAGAGGAAGTTTCCCTTGCTGCTCTGTAGGCATGATGAACCATGTTTTTGTAGTGGATGCAAACTTCAACTGATAGTTTTGATGGTAAATCTGCTTTTCAGAACTAACAAACAATAAGTGAATTGCACTTTGTAAAAAATTACGAGAGAAAAAGAAAAACCTACAAATGCAGTATAAGCAAAAACAGTTCTGTTTTATTTGACCGAACATAAGGATTAACTGCAATCTTGCTAAAATAATTGTTTTGAAACATTGAAACATTTATTTTCGTTGATGAGAAACCATTACATATATTTAAAAATAAAGGTTGTTCTTTCCCCTCCGCATTCCTGTACTTTCCCCACAGTCATTTGGGTGTCACTTTAACATATCTCAGCTGTCTGTCAAAGCCTTCTCGCTCTCTGAAAGGCCATTTGTGAATTGCACCGCCCACTCTACCCCATGGGATTAATGTTGCCACAAGCAAAGGAAATTGAAACCACAACTTCCATATAACCACAAGAACACGTGTATGTCTCGTCTTTGACAAATATTGACCTTCCCTAGTCTGTTGTGAGTCAGAAGTTAGATGAGCTGGAGAGGAAGGGATTTCACAGGTGACCACTCAGACCAGTTTTCCAAAAGAAAATACTTTTGACCACTTTTTTTGGACAGTTGTAAATGCTGTCCAGGTGATTCAGGTACTATGTGGTGTTTGTTTGTGTAGCGATGTTCCCATGTAATCAAAACAACTTGTTTTTTTAACTTGGAATTTCATGGCCAACTGAGGTGTGAAACTGACTACTGATAATGCACACAGTAGTAGAAATAATATGCCCCAGGTTCTGCTGCACATCAGCGATGGACGAACACAGCCGGAGACAGTGGGAGCAGAGGCCTCTGACAACGTCACTTGACCCAGCTCCCGCGGTTCATGTTTTGGTTGTGATTCTTTCCCTTCCTCTACCTCTTTTGTTAACGTAACGCTCCTGGGGCACTAGACCCTTGTCCAGTCTGGTGCCAGTGCCTGTCCCTGGTACAGCACAGACATGCTATAGCATCTGGGTGGTGGGGCGGGCGGGGGCGGGGGGGGGCGGGGTGGTGTTCTGTATTCTGGGCTGCTGCATCTGTTGCGCATGAACTGCTGAAACATGGGTTTGAATCCAGACTGCAGTGTGACTGGCAAAGGTTCACTGACCTTTTGCAACTATTGCATGAAGGCATGAAAAATTCCACTTCCATCATGCAGAAGAGTTGACTTAAATATTTTTCTAGCATGAGGCAATCAGGGGTTTATGACATCACTGAGGATGTGGAAGTCTGTGAGGTCTGGGAGAAGTGAAAACGCAGCTTCCATATTAGGGTCTGTTTGCTTTTCTCCTGTGTTCACTTTGCCAGCCCTCTGCTACAGAGCTGTCAGCCAACATGCACAAGGGCATTGCCCCTCTCCTGGTAATGAAACTATTTCCCCAGACAATGACGTGTCATTGAATGTCCGTGCTCATCAGATTTATCTGTAGGGGAAAATCCAGAACTGAAACTACATTAATCGAAGGAATTTAGAAATGGAAATAGGCGATTTCTTCCACTTTCAGTTGGCACTTTTCATTTTCACAAATACCAACGCTTTTCTGAAAATTAACCAAGGTTTTCTTCAGCTTAGTCCACAAGCCTATTCTACAGTAGCCTCTTATAATTAGGGTGATTAAGCAAAACAAATATGTTGTTTGACTCTAAAGAGTGGCAAACATTTAACTCAGGACAGTGGGTTTGAATTCCCATAATAACATGAAGTTGTTCAGTTTCCTTCATGCATAATCCACTACAGGGAAAAACTATAGTATTTTGGCAAATTCACACTGGATCCCAATGAACTAAACCCGTAACCTTGGTGTTGTATGTGCAATGCTCTTCCTGTACACAGGTGCTAAACCGCCTGAGATCTCCGGGAAACGTACCGGTGTCCCTTAGGATATGTGACCTCAACCCAGTGTTCCCAGAGACAATGTGGATCCAATTATCCCTGCACATACGCTCCAATATTATTTAGGAACAGATTACAATTACACAACTCTGGGGTTACCTTTCGCATGCTCGAAACGATTTTCCAGTTAATGTGGGGTGGCTGATTAGCTATCGGGGGTCTCATAGGACAGTGTATACCCTTGCAACACACAGTCATACTGAATAACCAATAGCATGCTATTTAGTGCACTACTTTGGACCAGGGTCTGTAGGACTCTTGGAGGAAGCAGGGCACTTCATTGTCTGCAGACACAAGGAGACACAGGTTGCATTCTCTTCCTGTCTTCATTAAGCCACTCTTTCACTGCATCACAGTTAGTTTCAAAGAAAAGGAAAGTCCTGTTTGAAAGGAGAAGTGGAGGGAAAGAGAAAGCAGGTTGACAGAGTAACACGGGGAAAACCCTCTTGTGTCTTGGGTGACTCCCAGGAGAAGGATCTGTTATAGGTGGGATGGGACTTCAGTATAAATACAGGACAGGCTCTGCTCCATTTTCAACAATCACTTGACCAAGCTGTTCATCCAGACTCTTGAAGAAACTGAGACAGCAGCCATGACCAATGCAATGACATCCACAGCCCTCCTCGTCTTCCTGGCCAGTCTGCTCCTGGTTAATGTTGAAGGTAACATCTCTGACAAATCTCTAACAACATCGCTAAGATCTCTGCCAACTTTATTAGATATATGCACAATGTGAATTGACTTGGAAAGGCATAAAGAAGTGCTTTATTATATTAGGTGATATTTGGAAAATAAGTATTTTAGAAGCTGTTATAATGCCATAACTAACATGCATTAATCTTTGGTTGTTATCACCAGGTCAGGTGGGTCATTCTAAAGCTCGGTGCCTGTGTCTGAATGGAGTGGTGGATAAAATTGTACATTTTCGCATTGAAAACATTGTTGTGCACAACTCCACCATCTCCTGCCCGCACATGGAGATCATGTAAGACTCTCTGTGTTTATTTGTAAAGCCCTTAGTATTTACACCTGCTAGTAAGATATTTTGCATATGATATAAGCCCATCTTTCTTGGCTGTTTAACATTGTGATGAGAGCTGTAACTATAGTGCCTTTCTAAACTATTTAACATTTTGTTGAGAGCTCTATAGTACCTGCCTGCTCTGTTTAATACTGTGAGGGCTCTAACTATAGTACCTGCCTGCTCTGTTTAATACTGTGAGGGCTCTAACTATAGTACCTGCCTGCTCTGTTTAATACTGTGAGGGCTCTAACTATAGTACCTGCCTGCTCTGTTTAATACTGTGAGGGCTCTAACTATAGTACCTGCCTGCTCTGTTTAATATTGTGAGGCCTCTAACGAGTCTCTATCTCCATGTATGGTTAGTGTCACCTTGAAGAATGGAGCCAAGATGTGTCTGAATCCTGAGGCTAGAATGGGGAAGAAAGTTGCAAACAAATGGTTGGAAAACCAAAGGTGAGTCAGACTACATATGCTTTTATACTATAGGAAAAAATATATTTTTTTAAATAATGAATAGCTGTATGCTTCCTAATGGATCAATACATCAGAATGTCATACAATTCTATCAGTATACTGAGATACATTTTTGATATTTCACCGTGTTTCTCCATTATATGTATTTATTAGTAATTTTATTAAAGGTGAATGTATAAGTATTGTTCTTCTCTTTCTTTTAGGAGGGTGTAATAAAACTGGGAGTATAAAACCTTCACTGAGACTCTTTCCTGAGAAAAAACTGAAGACTGCCAATATCTACCGTGTTTACACTGCGGGATGGCACCGAGAAGTTGTTTTTCTTTACCGACAAATGTTGTAAACCTGTAAAAAGATATACAGTAACTTAACTATAGCAGTATTTGATTCTTCTAGAATAATGAATTATGTTTTTTTATTATCACAGATGTTTGTGGTAAATGTATGCAAATGTAAAAAGTAAAACACATGTAAATATGTACACTATACATTTCACGAATTGTCAGGTATCATAATTTGTCAATGGAACAAATGTAAATACTGTATCTTTTTATTATTGTTTGTTTTCTATAAAATAAAAAAATATTCCTCTCTTCACCTAGACTTTTGCTACCAAACTTAATGTCCCCTGTAGAATCATGAAAAGAATTGCATACATTCATGGTGTTTAATAGATCCCTAATAGAAACCTGCATTTACAACTTTACTGTTAATCTGTGACAGGAAAAGATGGGGAACAGACACACGTTCAGTCTTTGGGCCCTGTAGGGTTTTTATCGACATAATAACACGAGAGGGGAAAAAACAACACAAACAACTGACAAGTGAAATGGTTGTGGAGGATGAGAAAGCTCTGTCCGGGGCCGTAACCATAGCTGAATCAGAACTCTTCTCCAGGCCGCCTTCATCCTTTCTTGGCTGTGGGGTACAATGGTCACTGCCTCTCTTCCTCATTTCACCCTATGCCCAGAGCTGCTCTTCAGGGGCCCTTTTATACATTCCCTGACACAGGCTTAACCGGAGGCAGGTGTGCCTTGCAAAGGCATGGTTGCTGTACTGCATTCAGAAGATGCATTATTTGGCATTGGATCTGCTGCTTTTCAAGAGGATGTTGGTGGGACCTGTATGGAGGCCCGTCAGAAAGCACATAAAGCGAACACGCAGTGATTATGGGAGAATATACAAAGGCCTCTCTAGAACAAGCATTATCATAGATAATGATAATCAAACAAAGTAATATATTTAGAAAGTCCCAACAATGTTGATTAAAAATATATATTAATATCACACTTTATGTTACCCCCAAAAGCAGTTCGGTTAAGATTTCCCCCCAAAAGCAGATCCTAGTTCCGACTTTAGGTCGATAGCTCATACAATTTAGTTGGTCTCCGGACATCTGACATATTTTTTTTTATTTTTGCCCTGAACCAGGTCACATGAATCAAGCAGGACAGGGTTAGTTGTCAAGTTGATTCAGTTATGCTAGCTCCGGAGGATATCATGGAAACTGTTATCACTATTACACTGCAACAGCTGATTTTTTTTTAACTGCAGTCATTTTTCTTATGATTCATTTTAATCCATGTGACTCGTCATTAGCTGTTCTAGATAAAAATTCAGGTAATGAAATTAACTAAACATATACCTAACTAAACAAGACAGCTAGCAAACTATCTATCCCTGATGCCCAAAGCAACAGATTATACTTCAACAGAAGCTGTGGGTTCATGTTTCAGACTCATTGCTGAGCATTGTGAGTTAACCAGTAAGAATTCCGGCTCTCACAGACCTGATTGTTTTTCTTTAAGAAGCCCCCCTGTTCTCCACTCTTTACCTGTATTAACGGCACCTGTTTGAACTCGTTACCTGTATAAAAGACACCTGTCCACACACTCAATCAAACAGACTCCAACCTCTCCACAATGGCCAAGACCAGAGAGCTGTATAAGGACATCAGGGATAAAATTGTAGACCTGCACAAGGCTGGGATGGACTACAGGACAATAGGCAAGCAGCTTGGTGAGAAGGCAACAACTGTTGGCACAATTATTAGAAAATGAAAGAAGTTCAAGATGACAGTCAATCTCCCTCGGTCTGGGGCTCCATGCAAGTTCTCACTTTGTGGGGCATCAATGATCATGAGGAAGGTGAGGGATCAGCCCAGAACTACACGGCAGGACCTGATCAATGACCTGAAGTGAGCTGGGACCACAGTCTCAAAGAAAACCTTTAGTAACACACTACGCCGTCCTGGATTAAAATCCTGCAGGGCACGCAAGGTACCCCTGCTCAAGCCAGCGCATGTCCAGGCCCGTCTGAAGTTTGCCAATGACCATCTGGATGATCCAGAGGAGGAATGGGAAAAGGTAATGTGGTCTGATGAGACAAAAATAGAGCTTTTTGGTCTAAACTCCACTCGCCGTGTTTGGAGGAAGAAGATGGATGAGTACAACCCCAACCATCCCAACCGTGAAGCATGGAGGTGGAAACAAAGTGGACAGGACTGTCTGCAAAGGGGACAGGACGACTGCACCATATTGAGGGGAGGATGGATGGGGCCATGTATCGCGAGATCTTGGCCAACAACCTCCTTCCCTCAGTAAGAGCATTGAAGATGGGTCGTGGCTGGGTCTTCCAGCATGACAACAACCCTGAAACACACAGCCAGGGCAACTAAAAAGTGGCTTTGTAAGAAGCATCTCAAGGTCCTGGAGTGGCCTAGCCAGTCTCCAGACCTGAACCCAATAGAAAATCTTTGGAGGGAGCTGAACGTCTTTATTGCCCAGCGACAGTGTCACGGTGCGGTGAGGATCAGTGCCACCGTCCCGTACACCTCCAGTTCCCATCACTCCACAAACACATGCCGCACTTGTCTTCGTGACACATGTCTTCAACTATTCACAACAGGTCCCTATCATCTCGTTAGTATGTGTTTAAATGTTTCCCCTCTGCTCCCCGCATCTGTCCATCATTGTTGGTACTTTCTGTATGTCACACGTAACTGGTGAGTGGTTCTGTTTTGCTGTCTAAGGATTCAGCCCCTTTGTTTTTTCTTTAAGTTTCTTTTTGTGTATGCTCGTGTTTGATTTTCAGTTAAACCCCACACCGAGTATATTCGCCTGCGCCTGGTTCCTCCACTACTGCCACCGTTACAGAATGATCGACCAAAGAGGAACCCGCAGGCGTGGGAATAAAACCCACCATGGTCACAGGGGTAACACCCTGTGGCTGTGGGAGAAGCCAGAGACGCCAGAGGAGGAAGCTAGGCGTCTCTGCACTTATTCCGGCTACTCCCCTACGATTTATTCTACTAGAGGGGATTATTCCTGGAGGGGTGTTTGGGGGTCTGACTCCCTCTCCTCAGTCGATGAGGAGGTGGTCTATGGGAGAGTGGAGGAAGAAAGGGGTGATATGGGGCGTAGACCAATGGGGAGAGGTCAAGCCCCTCACTCAGCAGGAGGAGGATGTGGTTAAAAGGCTCCTACAGGAGATGCAGGAGGCGGAGAGGACGGGACGTAAGAGAGGAGGCCGTAGGAGGAAGCGGCAGCCCGTGCCTCCTATCTGCCACGGGTTGGATGGGACGAGTAGTCCCCTGGCCATTCGGCGTGCCCCACTCCCTGCTCTGCGGTCTGCTACCGCCCCGCGGCCTACTCCGTGGCACCCTGCTTCCCCAGCTGCTGCTCCGCGGTCGGTCTTACATCTGGTGCCAGCCCCAAGGCGCCGGGTGTTCCCAGCCCCACATGCTGCCCAGGAGCCGCAGCCAGCTCTTTCCGCTGCCCAGTGGCCGAGCCCGCTGAGGACTGGCCGCCTCCGCCCGAGCCCGCCAAGGACTAGAGCCCACCCTCTCCTGCCCTGGAGCCACCGCCTTGTTCCGCGGCGCCCTCTCCTGCCCTGGAGCCACCGCCTCGTCCCGCGGTGCCCTCTCCTGCCCTGGAGTCGCTGCCTCGTCCAGCGGCGCCCTCTCCTCCGGTCCTGGCCTCAGCGGCGCCCCCTCCATTCCCGGCCTCAGTGTTGCGCCCCCTCCGGTCCCGGCCTCAGCGGCGCCCTCTCCGGTCCCGGCCTCAGCGGCGTCCTCTCCTGTCCCGGCCGCTCTGCCGCCCTCTTCGTCCCGGCCGCTCCGCCGACATCTCCTGTCCCAGCCTCGGCGGCGCCCTCTCCAGTCCTGGCCGCTCCGCCTCCCCGGCCTGTCCCGGACGCTCCGCATCCCCGGCCTGGCTGGATTTGAGAATGGGCGCATGTGCACCTCAGGTCTCTGAGGGCCCTTCACATTCACGGAGAACTCAATGTGGGCGCGGACTTGCTGTCTCGGGGAGGTCCCCAGGACGACGAGTGGCGTCTTCATCCCGACATTGTGGCCGAGATCTGGAAAAGGCGCAGGTGGATCTGTTCGCGTCCCGCGAGGACGCACACTGCCCCCTGTGGTATTGTCACGTCCTGGCTGTGCCCCTAGCCATCTCTGCGCTGGGCTCGGGGCATAGCCAGGACAGGACAGGAGGTGGCCTTTAGCCACCTCTACTCCTTTTTTTGGTTTCCCCAATTGGAGGCAGGTGTTAGTCATTGCCTCCAATTGGGGACCCTATTTAAGTTTAGTTTGTAGGCCCCAAGGCGTGGTTCATTTTGGTTTTGTTTGTCCTGTGTAAGGAATACCCACGTCACTGGTTGCTGCCTTTTTGTTTTGTTGGAGTCCTTCTTTCCTTTTCATTAAAACATGGATTACCCTTGTGACCTTCAGTCTGCGCCTCTGTCCTTTCCACCCCACGACCGTGACAGGTATGTTCATCGAGCACAAGACAGGCCCCCGTTGGGTGTGGACGCGTTGGCTCACCAGCCGTGGCCGAGAGTACTGTTGTATGCGTTTCCCCCTCTACAGTGCATTCTCCCTGTCATGTCTCGGGTGCGGTCAGAGGGGTTGTCGCTCATACTGATCGCCCCCTTTCGCCTGGGTGCCCTGTGGTTTGCGTAGGCGGCCCAGATGGCGGAGGGGACGCCGTGGCCGATCCCTTACCGCCACAGGGCGTTGTCGCAGGGCGAACGGCTCAATCGGGGCGTTCCCTGTGCTGGGTCAGTTTGGGGGCTGTGGTCAGCGTGCCACCGTATGTGCTTAGTGTGAGCCGGATGGAAGCGGCTCAGTGTCGTGGTTCACGATATAGAACGATAGTTACTTTCGTAACCCCAGTTCTATGAGTGGAGCGTTGCCCATAGGGTTCATGCCCTGACCGGTCACTGACTGCTTTTCTCGTGAAGAAAGGTATGTTGGGAGGCAGATTGGGGTGTGACGACCTCTTTTATAGCCATGGGGCAGATGGCCATGAGAGGTGCTATTTGCATATTTACATTTTCAGTGACTGCCTATTGGCAGAGAGGGTAAACCAATAGGAACGATGCCCCTATGGGTGACGCTCCACTCATAGAACTGGGGTTACGAAAGTAACCATCGTTATTCTCGGTCTTTCAGGAGCTTCTGATCTGTGATCACACATCCCCATTTAGAAAAAGGAAGACTGGAACAGAAGGTACTACACTGAAGACTGAAACGGAAGGTACTACACTGAAGACTGAAACGGAAGGTACTACACTGAAGACTGAAACGGAAGGTACTACACTGAAGACTGAAACGGAAGGTACTACACTGAAGACTGAAACGGAAGGTACTACACTGAAGACTGAAACGGAAGGTACTACACTGAAGACTGCCTGAATACTGAGTTCACAGGATTCAAAGGCCCTAAATATATATATATATATATATATATATATATATATTGATAAACTTTGTAATCTAATAGTACTATTTCATATTTACATATACACCTTGATTATTAAAGATGTTTGTTCTTCATTTATGCAAATGTAAAAATTATTAAAATGTATAAAGTATTGAACCATTCGGTAGAGGGTACACGGTGCAGTACGCACTGCAAACCGAACAATACATTAATCATATATTATTGGCAGGAACATATATATTTTATTGTAAAAAATATATATATATTGCATTAACCAATGGAGTATAAATGAACATGGGGAAAATATCCACATGGTAACAAAGTTGTCTTTCAAAACAAAAACAAAAAAGAACGCTGCTCATTAATTATTTCACTCCAGTAAGAACGGAGCTCAGAGGCCGTTCATAGTTCATAAGTTGGCAAAGTGAAGTGCATTTTCTATTTTTTCAAAAAATCTTTAGAGACTCTTTAGAGAGTTTGTTCCACCATTAAGGTGCCAAGAGGGGAGTTTTGTCCCTGCTGAGTGGGTAACATGACATGAGCTGTCTGGAAGTCAGGAGGAAAACAACTAGTGGACAGGCAGGAGATAAGTAGGGAAGTAAGGTGAGGTAAAAGGTCTACAGAGATGGTCTGGAGAAAGGAGGAAGGGATAGTAAAAGGTCTACAGAGATGGTCTGGAGAAAGGAGGAAGGGATGGTAAAAGGTCTACAGAGATGGTCTGGAGAAAGGAGGAAGGGATAGTAAAAGGTCTACAGAGATGGTCTGGAGAAAGGAGGAAGGGATGGTAAAAGGTCTACAGAGATGGTCTGGAGAAAGGAGGAAGGGATGGTAAAAGGTCTACAGAGATGGTCTGGAGAAGGGAGGAAGGGATGGCAAAAGGTCTACAGAGATGGTCTGGAGAAGGGAGGAAGGGATGGTAAAAGGTCTACAGAGATGGTCTGGAGAAGGGAGGAAGGGATGGGGTCAAGAGGACAGGTTGTCGAACACCCGGACATCACTAGACGCAGTCCTTCATCTGAAGAGAGGAGAGAGAAAGAGGTCAAGGAATATGTTCACGGACAGTGGGGCCAGAAACCTGAACAGGTTGAGTGGAGCGAATCTTGTCAACATTCATTTAGAAATAATTGGCAAGGTTGTCTACCAGTAGGGAAGAAGGAGGTGGAGGAGGTGAAGGATTTAGGAGAGGAAAGTTTCCTGGGGTGATAGGCAGATGCTTGAAATTAAGTGATAAATGAAACAGAGGAAGAGAAAGTAGAGAGAAGCGAATAAAAGGATGACAGTTCCTCAGGAAGTCTTGTTTTCTTCCACTTTTGCTTGGCAGCCAGCAGCCCTGTTCTGTTAGCTCTAAGTGAGTCAGTAAGCCATGGAGCGGGAAGACAAAGCCGGGCTGGCCGAGAGGACAAGGGACAGAGTTAATTGAAAGAGGTGGAAAGAGAGCAGAGTAGGGTTGAGCAGGCAGACTCAGGAGACAGGAGGGAATAAGGAGTTAGTAGAAGGGAGAGATGATAAAATGAAAGAGGAGGGAGCAGAGGGAGAAAGGGAACGGTTGCGACAACACATTACTATCCGGGAAGGAGCAGGGTAGCAGGGTTAGAAGACAGAAGGAGAGAGAATGAGACAAAGAACTGATCAGAGACCGGGAGTGGAGTTGCAACTGGGTTACAGCATCTGGTTAGGATGAGATTAAGAGCATTGCCTGCTTTGTGGGTGGGAGGGGACTGGGAGAGGTTGAGGTCAAAGGAAGAAAGGAGTGAAAAAAGAGATGTTGACAGAAATGAATCAAAGACAGGTGTTGGAAGGTTAAGTTATAGTCTTTTTCCTTGTTATTTAGTATTTTATCAATTCCCAGCGAGAGGTATTCACTAAACACATCAGCAAACCATGAACACATTTTTAAACACTTCACAAATAAGCCCCACTAAGTCATGAAATGTAAAGAAAGATCATGCTTCAACCTTAGTTTAATGTTCAATCATTGTAATGTTATTTTGGAGGGGTAGTTCCAAGAATAAGGAAAAAACATATTCAGACGTGCCCATACAGAATACATAGCAATGCCACCTATATGCACATCTTTGGTTTCGTCTGCCAGTGCATATATAAAGCGATAGACATCTGTACAAGCATCGAGAGCGGTTTCTGCCGTTAGAATGGCGAGTTATCACGATTTAAGCGATTTTCAACACGTTTTAATAGTTGGAGCTTGTGAGATGGGTCATAGACTTTCAGAGGTGGAGGAGAAGTTTGGATTTTCACATACTACCATTTCAAGGGTGTACAGTAAATACAAGAATTCTGGCAAAACATCTAACTTATGACAGCAGGCCGTAACAATGTCTACACTGCATTTCTGATCTGTTTTGATTTGATTTCTTTCAAATATTATAAAAAATAAGCTTTACTTTCGAAAAGAAGTATATTTCTTATTGACCCCAAACTTTGAACGGTATACTCATCGTTCGGATTAGTATGTCAGAATCAGAAATCATTTTATTGCCCAGTAAGTTTCACAACAAACAAGGAATTTGTTCTGGCCATTGGTGCAACAATTAATTCAAAAGGAATAAGGGAAGTAAAAACAGATAAGAACAGTGGACTGAGCATAAAAATAGTAGACTGCATAAATAAATTACTAAAAATAACTAAAAAGTATATGTAAGGTGCAAGATTTTGTCTAATTGAGGGTTATGTATGTGGGGAGGGTATATAGATTTGTCCAGTTGAGGGCTGTGTGTATGTGGGGAGATGTTATAGATTTGTCCAGTTCAGGGTTGTGTGTGTATGTTGGGAGAGGGCTATAGTAAATTTGGCCTGGGGGCATGTTCACGAGGCCTACTGCTGTAGGAAAGAAACTGTTCTTGTGGCGTAAAGTTTTGGTCCTGATAGATGTCATCCTTCTGGCAGAGGTGAGAGCACTGAATAGTCCATTTCCGGGGTGAGAGGGATCAGCCCCAGTCTTTGGCGCTCGCCTCAGCGTCCTGGTGGTGTGTAGGTTGTGTAGAGATGGCAGATTAAAGGCAGTCACCCTCTCTGCAGAGCGGATGATGCGTTGCAACCTGCCCATGTCTTTGGCAGTGGCTGCAGTGTACCAGACGGTGATGGATGAGGTCAGGATGGACTCTGTGATGGCAGTGAAGTGCACCATCATGGTCTTTGTCAACTTTTTCAGCTGTCGCAAGAAGTCTGCTGTGCTTTCTTAGTAAGAGAGATGATGCTCAGCTCCCACTTGAGGTCCTGGGCGATGGTGGTGCCCAGAAAGTGAAAGGACTCCACAGAGTTGACTGGGGAGCCACCCAGGGCGATGGGGGGAGGGCAGCTGGGTTTCTCCTGAAGTCCACTATCATCTCCACAGCCTTTATGACGTAGAGGTCTGACTGCGCAATAACTCCAGATGGTCAATCTCCCACCTGTAGGTGCACTTTAGTTAGATGAGGGTGGTGTCATCCGCAAACTTCAGAAGCTTGACAGAGTGGTGAAAGGAGGTGCAGCTCTTGGTGTACAGGGAGAAGAGTAGGGGGGACAGGACACAGCCTTGAGGAGAGCCGGAGTTGATGGTCAGGGGGTCCAATAGATGCTTTCCCAGCCTTATGTGCTGCTTCCTTTGGACAGGAAGGCTGTGATCCACCAGCATGTGGACTTGGGCACTCCCCATTGAAATAGCTTGTCCTTGAGCAAAGCGGGAATTCTGGTGTTGAACGCGGAACTGAAGTCCACAAACAGGGATTCTGTTGTAGGTTCCAGGAGAGTCCAGATGCTGGAGGATGAAGTGAAGAATCATGTTGACCACGTCGTCCACAGACCTGTTGGCTCTGTAGGCAAACTGCAGTGGGTCTAGTAGTGGGTCAGTGATGGTCTTGATGTAGAACAGTACAAGGCGCTCCAACTACTTCATAACCTCAGAGATCAGGGAGATGATCTGCAGTCACTAAGTCTTGTGATCCTTGGCTTCTTTGAGACAGGGATGATGATGGAGGACTTGAAATAGGCCCGAGATGCAGCATGTCTCCAGTGAGGTGTTGAAGATGCCCGTAAACACGTGGAAAATGGGTCAGAAAACCAAACGGATCCAGTTGCTGAAAAAGCATTCTGATGTCCACCAGTGGCATAACATAACATATAACTTAACAAATCAGATGAACTTGAATAAAATATAGGCAGAGATTTCCATTTTGCCAGTAAATGTGACGTTGAGAACAATTCAGCAAGACACACCACACTGGTCTGTTGGACATTGTCAAGGCCTACTGGCAAGGCCCAACATGTACCGCACTGTTAATGCAATGGCCATTCAAATTGCACCCTATTTAGTCCATAGAACTGTATACAGAAATAGGGCACTTCACTGTCTACAATCACAAGGAGACAGAGATTGCATCATCTTCCTGTCTTCATTAAGCCTCTATTTCACTGGAACACAGTTAGTTTCAAAGAAAAAGAAAGTCCTGTTTGAAAGGAGAAGCAGAGGGGAAGAGAAAGAAGGTTGACAGAGTAACACGGGGAAAACCCTCTTGTGTCTTGGGTGACTCCCAGGAGAAGGATATGTTAGGTGGGATGGGACTTCAGTATAAATACAGGACAGGCTCTGCTCCATTTTCAACAATCACTTGACCAGGCTGTCCATCCCGACTCTTGAAGAAACTGAGGAAGCAGCATCCATGGCCAATGCAATGACATCCACGGCCCTCCTCGTCTTCCTGGCCTGTCTGTTCCTGGTCAATGTCGAAGGTAACATCTCTGACAAATCTCTATAATATTATAATATTAGGTGATATTTCTGATGGAAAATAAGTATTTTAGAAGCTGTAATAATGCCATAACTAACATGCATTAATCTTTGGTTGTTATCACCAGGTCAGGTGGGTCATACTAAAGCTCGGTGCCTGTGTCTGAATGGAGTGGTGAATCAAATTAAACCTGTTCTCATTCAAAAGATTGTTGTGCACAAATCCACCATCTCCTGCCCGCACATGGAGATCATGTAAGAACTGTCTGTGTACAAGTGTTTAATTTTAATGCCCTTAGTATTTACACCTGCTAGTAAGATATTATGCATATGATATATGCCCCACTTGGCTGTTGAACGTTGTTATGAGAGCTTTAACTATAGTGCCTGTCTAATTTGTTTAACATTTTGATGAGAGCTCTATAGTACCTCTCTGCTGTTTAATATTGTGAGTGCTCTAACTATAAGTCCTGTCTGCTGTTTTTAATATTTTAAGTGCCCTAACTACAGCATCCATCTGCTCTGTTTAATACTTTGAGTGCTCTAACAATAGTACCTGTCTGCTCTGTTTAATATTGTGAGGCCTCTAACAAGTGTCTATCTCCATGTGTGGTTAGTGTCACCTTGAAGAATGGAGCCAGGGAGAAGTGTCTGAATCCTGAATCTGGAATGGGCAAGAAAGCTGTAAACAAATGGTTGGAAAACCAAAGGTGAGTCAGACTACAAGTTTTTATACTTTAGAAAGAATATATATATATATATATTTAAATAATACATTGTAATAACGTATGATTCCTAATGGATCAATGCTCACACAAGAATGTCATATAATTTTATCAGTATACTGAGAGAAAATGTCGATGTTTCACCCTGTGTTTCTACATAATATGCATTTATTAGCAATTTTATTAAAGATTAATGTATAACAATTGTTGTTCTTGTTCTTTGAGCAGTGTGCAATAAAACTGGGGATATAAAACTCCCACTGAGACTTTTTCCTGAGGAAAAAAACTGAAGGTACTGCACTGAAGATTGCCAGCGTCTACTGTGTTTACATTCTGGGATGGCACTGAGAAGTCGTTTTTTTTTTTTTACAGACACATTTTGTAAATCTGTTAATATACCTACACTAACTTATCTCTAGCAGTATTTAACATTTCTAGAATAATGAATGATGCTTGTTTATTTTCACAGTTGTTTGTGGTAAATTTATGCAAATGTCAAATGTAAAACACATGTAAAGATGTACACTATACATTTCACGAATCATCGGGTATCATAATTAGTCAATGGAACAAATGTAAATACTGTATCTTTTATTATTGTTTGTTTTCTATAAAATAAAGAAACATTATTCCTCGCATCAGCTCGACTTTTGCTACCAAACTTAATGTCCCCTGTAGAATCATGAAAAGAATTGCATACATTCATGGTGTTTAATAGATGCCTAATAGGAACCTGCTGTTACAACTTTACTGTTAATCTGTGACAGGAAAAGATGGGGAACAGACACACGTTCAGTCTAAAAAACCTGTAGGGTTTTTATCAACATAATAACATAAGAGGAAAAAAATGACTGAAAACTGAAAAGTGAAATGGTTGTGGAGGATGAGAAAGCTCTGTCCGGGGCCGTAACCATAGCAGCATCAGAACTCTTCTGTAGGCTGCCTTCATCCTTTCTTGGCTGTGGGGTACACGGTCACTGCCTCTCTTCCTCATTTCACCCTATGCCCAGAGCTGCTCTTCAGGGGCCCTTTTATACATTCCCTGACACAGGCTTAACCGGAGGCAGGTGTGCCTTGCAAAGGCATGGTTGCTGTACTGCATTCAGAAGATGCATTATTTGGCTTTGGATCTGCTGCTTTTCAAGAGGATGTTGGTGGGACCTGTATAGAGGCCCGTCAGAAAGCACATAAAGTGAACACGCAGTGATTATGGGAGAATATACAAAGGCCTCTCTAGAACAAGCATTATCATAGATAATGATAATCAAACAAAGTAATATATTTAGAAAGTCCCAACAATGTTGATTAAAAATATATATTAATATCACACTTTATGTTACCCCCAAAAGCAGTTCAGTTAAAATTGTTCAACTTAACTCCTTTTTCCGTCTTTAGGTCGACAAGTCTTACAATTAAGTTGGTCCCCAGACATCTGAAATAGTTTTTATTTTTGCCCTGAACCGGCTCACATGAATCAAGCTTTTCTTTATGTTTTAGGACATATACCATTTGTTAGCAAAAGTCTTGCTGAACAGTGGAAAAATAGAACCGAAAATACATTCACACAGGGCTTCTGTAATGTCTGCTCTGCGTGGTACAATGGCTCCCCTTCCTCACCTGCGGTCCACCTCATTGGTGTTCTAACCACCGGCAGGAAACTGATGGCAGCAGCGCATGCCGAAGACGCACCTGTTCCCAATCACAATTTAGTTGTGTAAATATTGCGTTCTTCACTGTTGGCACCTCACGGATTATTGTCTGTCTGTCGACGCCGTGTTGGTGCCTTTTTGCCAAAAGATATATAAAGACCAAATATCTGCCATCGTCTGTTTTGTTTCCGTTCCCTATTTGCTTCACTACGCACTCACTACCCTCACACCATCACTACCCTCACACCATCACACCATCACTACCCTCACACCATCACACCATCACTACCCTCACACCATCACTACCATCACGACCCTCACACCATCACTACCCTCACACCATCACTACCCTCACAACATCACACCATCACTACCCTCACTACTCTCACACCATCACTACCATCACTACCCTCACACCATCACTACCCTCATTACCCTCACACCATCACTACCCTCACACCATCACTACCATCACTACCCTCACACCATCACTACCCTCACTACCATCACTACCCTCACACCATCACTACCCTCACTACCCTCACACCATCACTACCCTCACACCATCACTACCATCGCTACCCTCACACCATCACTACCCTCACTACCCTCACACCATCACTACCCTCACACCATCACTACCCTCACTACCCTCACACCATCACTACCATCACTACCCTCACACCATCACTACCCTCACTACCATCACTACCCTCACACCATCACTACCCTCACACCATCACACCATCACTACCATCGCTACCCTCACACCATCACTACCCTCACTACCCTCACACCATCACTACCCTCACACCATCACTACCCTCACTACCATCACTACCCTCACACCATCACTACCCTCACTACCCTCACACCATCACTACCCTCACACCATCACTACCATCGCTACCCTCACACCATCACTACCCTCACACCATCACTACCCTCACACCCTCATTACCATCACTACCCTCACACCATCACTACCCTCACACCATCACACCATCACTACCCTCACACCATCACTACCCTCACACCATCCCTACCCTCACACCATCACACCATCACTACCCTCACTACCCTCACACCATCACTACCCTCACACCATCACTACCCTCACAACATCACACCATCACTACCCTCACACCATCACTACCCTCACACCATCACACCATCACTACCCTCACACCATCACTACCATCACTACCCTCACACCATCACTACCCTCACACCATCACTACCCTCACACCATCACTACCATCGCTACCCTCACACCATCACTACCCTCACTACCCTCACACCATCACTACCCTCACACCCTCATTACCATCACTACCCTCACACCATCACTACCCTCACACCATCACTACCCTCACACCATCACTACCCTCACACTATCACTACCCTCACACCATCACTACCCTCACACCATCACTACCCTCACACCATCACTACCCTCACACCATCACTACCATCACACCATCACTACCCTCACACCATCACTCACATCTCACGTTTGTTCGTCTGGGTCAGTAATAGAGAAACGAGCCAAATTGATCCGCAGTGTTTTTTTATTATCCTCTAAGATCCCCATAAACTGAACACATATTCTGTCGGTTATCAAAGGTTGGATTGAGAGGGAGCTCTTTTTTTAACAATCTCTGATTTGAACTTCTAATAGCACACTACAGGATTGTTGCATTTTGCTGTCGTCACAGGTACATCCTGGTCACAGGAGGGGTGACTGATAATCATGCGACTTGTGAAACATACAAAAAAAGAGATTGATATCAGAACAAAGAAAAATCACAATATTCTGACCTAATCTTGACATTTCTTTATTCATTTCACAGAAAACATAAACAACACTCAAAAATATACAATATTTACACAACTGTTCTTTCCATTGGCAAGTATATATACCTATATACTGTGCATATTTTAATTATTATTTACATTTTACTTTTACATAAATCTAAACAAAACAAATCTTTAATAATCAAGAAAAATATGTCTATCTAAAATGTTTTGTCCGGGAAATATACTAGTAGATTACAAAGTTTATCAATAACATTTTCCATTTCTAAAACCTTTTTAGGGCCTTGAACTCAGTATTCAGGCAGTCTTCAGTGTAATGCCTTCTGATTCAATCTTCAGTGTAGTATCTTCCATTTCAGTCTTCATTGTAGTACCTTCCGTTTCAGTCTTCAGTGTAGTACCATTTTCATTTGGGATGTGTGATCACATCAATTTGTCAATCATTTTCTTCACCAATGGAGCCTCAGGATTCAGGCACTTTTTCTCTTTTCCTTCCTTCAGGGTGACACTGGCCATAGATGGAGAAAGGGTTGTTAGAGCACTCACTATGTTCAATTCAGCATGAACAGAGACTACCATCAGAGCTCTCATAATGTTATTTAGAGTGAAGTAAGAGAGTCCTGTTGAAACCATAATTACAATGTTAAACAGACTACTATTAGAGCACTCATCACAATGAGAAAAAGAGGATAAACAGACTTCTATTAGAGCACTCATCACAATGACAAAAAGAGGATGAACAGACTTCTATTAGAGCACTCGTCACAATGAGAAAAAGAGGATGAACAGAGACTTCTATTAGAGCACTCGTCACAATGTTAAACAGGGCAAAGAAGGAGATATGTACTATTTTACTTAATTAATTAAAAATAAACAGACAGACAGTTCTTACATGATCTCCATGTGCGGGCAGGAGATGGTGGATTTGTGCACAACAATCTTTTGAATGAGAACAGGTTTAATTTGATTCACCACTCCATTCAGACACAGGCACCGAGCTTTAGTATGACCCACCTGACCTGGTGATAACAACCAAAGATTAATGCATGTTAGTTATGGTATTATTACAGCTTCTAAAATACTTATTTTCCATCAGAAATATCACCTAATATTATAAAGCATTACTTCATGTCTTTCCAAGTCAATTCACATGTTGCATGTTTCTAATAAAGTTGGCAGAGATCTTACCTTCAACATTAACCAGGAGCAGACTGGCCAGGAAGACGAGGAGGGCCGTGGATGTCATTGCATTGGCCATGGATGCTGCTTCCTCAGTTTCTCCAAGAGTCGGGATGAACAGCTTGGTCAAGTGATTGTTGAAAATGGAGCAGAGTTTGTCCTGTATTTATACTGAAGTCCCATCCCACCTAACAGATCCTTCTCCTGGGAGTCACCCAAGACACAAGAGGGTTTTCCCCCGTGTTACTCTGTCAACCTTCTTTCTCTTTCCCTCCACTTCTCCTTTCAAACAGGACTTTCTTTTTCTTAGAAACTAACTGTGTTGCAGTGAAATTGAGAAGAAGGAAGAAGATGCAACCTGTGTCTCATTGTGTCTGTTGACAATAAAGCCCTATTTCTGTCTTGAGTTCTATGGACTAAATAGGGTGTTATTTTAATGACCATTACTTTAACAGTGCGGTATGTTTAGTGAAAAGTCACAGTCATGGATAACGTGATTTTATTGAACAGTCACAGTCCAAGGTAACATCTCCCTATTGAATAGTCACACTGTTGAATAGTCACAGTCCAAGGTAACATCTCCCTATTGAATAGTCACACTGTTGAATAGTCAAAGTTAACATATTCCTATTGAATAGTCACAATCAAAGGTACTAAGAATGTATATTTTTATATACAATTTACAATATTAAAAGCATGTAAATATGTACACCGATTAGCCATAACATTATGACCACATGCCTAATATTGGGTAGGACTCCGACCCATCAAGGCATGGACTCCACTAGACCTCTGAAGGTGTGTTGTGGTATCTGGCACCAAGACGTTTGCAGCAGATCCTTTAAGTCCTGTAAGTTGTGAGGTGGGGCCTCCATTGATTGGACTTGTTTTTCCAGCACATTCCACAGATTCCACAGACACGGATTACTGGAACCATATCCTGCGGTCTGATGAGACCAAGATGAACTTATTTGGTTCAGATGGGGTCAAGCGTGTGTGGCGGCAACCAGGTGAGGAGTACAAAGACAAGTACAGGTCGGAAGCATGACCAGATGGACAAGGACAGGTACAACACGGGGAGGGGGAGGTGTCACAGTGGCAGCTGGAATCGTCAGGCATCGTCTTGATCTGCAACACAACCAGGAGGACTTTGAACAGGGACAGCAATGGGTCTTTCAAGACTGGTATTCCTCAGGTGTGGGTCAGGACCTCATGTCCTCCTATGTTTAAAACGGCAGGAGACAGGGAACATTTAGAAAATGCATTCTTTAGATCTACAAGGATTTATTGTGGAGAAGGAGAACTGACCCTACTCCCCCAGCACAATAATATAACAGCGTAAGACATTGGGGATGAGAACAGATCTATCATAATTAATTAATTTATATTGTGTGTTTCAATGCTGTTTTCACAGTCAGATGTCAGCTGGTAGGTTAATCTACACCAGGATCAGCCCCCGGGGGACGAGGGGGGGGGGCTATGTCTTTGTACTATTTTCAGTTAAATACTGGGATAAATGATTTGCACATTATTGCATTCTGTTTTTAATTAGCATTTTACAGCGTTCCGACGTTTTTGTAGATGGGGTGGTAGAGCCAGAGACCTTCCGGGCCCAACAGTCTTGACCATTAGAACTCCCTGCCAATCAAATGCGTTATGTGGAGTCTTCAAATTGTTTGCTACGTGCCTATTGATCACTATTGGGTCATGTTGTTTTAGGTCCTAGTCTGAAAGGTATTGGGTTTGGAGATCTTTTTCAATAGATCTCAGGTTTATACGGATCGGTCATTGGGTCCTGGGTGAGAAGTGTTTGTCATGAAATTCCAAAAGGCAGAAACGCCACCATGTCTGCCCGCAAGTGTCCCTGAGACAAATGTGGTCCTTGTGAGGGGAGGGACCCATGTACAGAATTGCATGACTTGAAGTGAAACAGGGAATATCAATAAATGGTTTGAACGCCACACAGTGTCCTACGAGGGTCATTTTCTGAAAACCAGATCTTTACGGCAAGCCAAATAACTCGCAGACATTTTGTCAAAATCGAGATAGCGATGTCAAAGATGTCGTGCATTACATACATACAGACTTGTGAAAACAAAGATGACAGACGGACTGATGTGGAAGTCTGACAGTAACACTTCAGAATTAACTGTCAGGAAGCGGAAAAGGATTTGAATTCATCCAGGGGTCACACATTTTGGCTGACCTTCACTGTGACCCCCACTAATGGAATCCCAAGACTTGGAATATGAAGACATATTTCCATTTTACTCAAAGTTCGTTTGAAGACACATTTCCATTTTACTCAAAGTCCATTTGAACAAGGTCAAATATCAGCACCCACTACTGATATTTTATTATAAAGAAACGGTTTGTTCTACTTTCATTATTTCATCATTCGATGTTACACATAGCCTACTAGTTAGCTGGGTTCACAGGAATTTCCCCAGGCCAATCCAATGGGGATTTCTATTTCCCCTCACTATAAAGTGACCCAGTGTCCAGTAGTCTTCCAGACCTGGCTCTATTTGACTGCTTTTCAGAATGAGAGGATTGATCGTGGTAGTGGCTTTTGTCACAATGATGATTTCAACTGATGGTGAGAAAATAATTTGCTATTATATGGCTTTGAGATATTATAATTTATAGTTATATGGGGGGGGGGGGGGGGGGGGGATGTCCCAACACTCATATGGTGTCCCATTTACACATTACTCAGCCTAATTCAATACCAAATAATACGTCATATCTTAATGTAATTAATAAAAAATATATGAGTCTGCAAATTGTATACATGAGCTAAATATTTGTACTTTTATCATCTTTAAGGATGCTAAAAGGAAGGACAAAGTTTCACTTTTGAGAGTGTGTGCTTGCTCAGTAACACAAAAAACGGCAATGTACCGCAACTGAATGTGTGTCCGTTTCAAGAAAATATAATTCTTACCAATTGTAATCCTTTTTTTCTCAGCTTTCCTCATGCACGGCCGACAGCGCTGCCTCTGTACACGAACAATCAACCTTGAGAACCGTAAGCTCATAATCCAGGAAACGGTTCATCAGAGAAGTCCAACGTGTGACCGCGTAGAGATAGTGTAAGTATTTGAATTTACATTTTACATATCGAAAAGTATATGTATAGCTTGCCTGTAATATAAACGGCAATACTAACTGGGTGATTCGTGCTCAGAATGCTAATTGGCCGAAAGGCAATTGTAGCTGGTATAGGCTGGTAAATTAGACGTATACATCGGGTATGACATCACATCAAACTGCTCAAATTGAGTTGGTAACCAGGTTAAAAGCAATAAAGCATCTCGAGGGGTTTTGATATTTTGCCAATATACCACGGTTCAACGCTGTGTCCAGGCACTCAGCGATGCGTCGCGCTCAGAACAAACTCTTAGATATTTGGGTATATTCCATACCCCCTCCCATAGGTGGGAAGTAGGGATGGCCAGGGCGGTGCAGTCATGCATCGTCCGTCCGAGCTATCGGATGACCGGGGATACGACCGGATTCTATTTCCTTGGAATGTAAACTCAAAGTATAGAAAAGCTTTTTTATTCTGTTACTTTATGTCTTTTATTTATTGGTTAAAGTTTCAGAGAAAAGCTAGTTACCAATGGAATAATAGTAGGAATCATTTTGCAGCCTCAAATATATATTTCAGTGTATATATTTCAGTGTTGTAATAGGCTTGCTATTTTCAAAAGTGAGTTTGAGTGAAAAGCGGCAGTTTTTATTAATATATACGTTAAAAATACGTAGCTTTTCAAGGCTTTAGGCTATCGCTCTCTGGCCATCTGGACGCGGTTCATGGAAAAATAATGTTTGCTTACTGTGTTGTATTCACGGTCTTCCAAGTATGCTGTCGCATTGCAATCAATAGGCTACAGTTCCAGTGTGGAATGGCGGACAATACAAGACCATTAGAGTGGCGTTTAGAATATCTTCAGTGGGGGCTTCCAGACGTTGATATAGAACACTCTACGTCTATGCTACCAGGGTACTGGCTAGACTGGACCTCATTTATGCTATTAGGCTACGTGAACCTTGAACCTATTTGGGTCCAAAATCGTGCATATTTAACTAAGACATTTCGGTCATGTAGAAACGTTTTTCTATTTTTCCTTTACAGGGTACAAGTGAAGAGAGCAAGATTCAAGAAGTTTTGCCTGAATCCAAATTCTACAATTGGCAAGGAAATACAAGCTAAGTGGAACAAGAAGAATCGACCCTAGCGGACACAAATTGTGTAATAATTACTTAAATATTCTTTCGGTCGCCCTTCTAATGCTCAGTTTAACATAAGAAACAATAAGTATGTACAGTGTGTATGTAAAAAGTGTTTTGATAATATTGTTTAGTTTTTTCCTTACATTCTATTAGCCTACTCTTATTTATTTACATTTTCACAGTCCGGTGAAGTTTAGCGTGGTTCAAGTACCCGGAGGGCCAGTTTGAAAATGTTTGCACTTACGTTTTTGCTTCAGATAAGAACATCTGCTAAACAACTTAACTGTGAATTTTATTTAATGAAGGCAACGTTGTCTTGCTGTTATGCACTCTGTTTTACGTGGACCTACATATTGCATGTTGTTATTCCTATTTATATGAATATAGGCATGCACACACCTTTGTACTATGTTCTATCAGAACCTTTTTCATTTACTTTTTTTTGTAAGTCCTGGATAGAACGTATACATTCCAGAACTTAACAAGATAGAACGTATACATTCTAGAACATATCTTGAACCAATATTATTTGTTTTATATTTACAAGACTATCAGAATGTATGTATTATTTTATATAAAAATGTGCAGGATTAATAATAACTGACAACAATGAATAAGTAACATAAAAACGAAATAATTCCTTAATAGTTAATGTAGGCGGAGTGTTTAACCACTGTGAAAGGTTGGGGGGACCCTAATAAACAAATCCAGCAACTGAAGTAGCGTTTTCAGTTTTTTCCTTTTCTTGATATGCAGACCAAAAATGCCTTTTTCTTTAAAATGATGCTGGGAAATTGATGGATTGACACAAATCCACGTGAATAGAGAAACCGCAGCCTGCCACTATACTGTGGCGAATTAACACCACAGTATACAGTAACTGGAAGCTCTGGCTTTGAAGAAGACAGTGTGTCGGACACCACGCCATCTCTGACTAGAACCCCAAGTGTAAGTTAAACCAGGCTGCTGGCTCAGCTAGCATCTGTCGTCGCCTTGTGGCATGGAGGCCTGTGATGTTTAGGTTTGATGTGATGTTTAGGTGGTTCCTCCACGAACTGAGAAGGAGCTTCTGTTTTATAGGGGACATGTAGACAGGTAATTACTCCCCCAGGGGCCCACGGTTGTGTCTGAATACCTATTACTCAAATGTGGAAACGTGAACCAGCCCGCAACAAAGGTCTTTTATTCATACAAAATGATTGGTACTATACAATTGCAATTACAACAGATAAACTGAAGTACACTCACCTAAAGGATTATTAGGAACACCTGTTCAATTTCTCATTAATGCAATTATCTAATCAACCAATCACATGGCAGTTGCTTCAATGCATTAAGGGTTTTGGTCCTGGTCAAGGCAATCTCCTGAACTCCAAACTGAATGTCAGAAAGGGAAAGAAAGGTGATTCAAGCAATTTTGAGCGTGGCATGGTTGTTGGTGCCAGACGGGCCGGTCTGAGTATTTCACAATCTGCTCAGTTAATGGGATTTTCACGCACAACCATTCTTAGGGTTTACAAAGAATGGTGAGAAAAGGGAAAAACATCCAGTATGCGGCAGTCCTGTGGGCGAAAATGCCTTGTTGATGCTAGAGGTCAGAGGAGAATGGGCCGACTGATTCAAGCTGATAGAAGAGCAACTTTGACTGAAATAACCACTCGTTACAACCGAGGTATGCAGCAAAGCATTTGTGAAGCCACAACACGCACAACCTTGAGGCGGATGGGTTACAACAACAGAAGACCCCACTGGGTACCACTCATCTCCACTACAAATAGGAAAAAGAGGCTACAATTTGCACAAGCTCACCAAAATTGGACAGTTGAAGACTGGAAGAATGTTGCTTGGTCTGATGAGTCTCGATTTCTGTTGAGACATTCAGATGTTAGAGTCAGAATTTGGCGTAAAAAGAACGAGAACATGGATCCATCATGCCTTGTTGGCTGGTGGTGGTGGTGTAATGGGGATGTTTCCTTGGCACACTTTAGGCCCCTTAGTGCCAATTGGGCATCGTTTAAATGCCACGGCCTACATGAGCATTGTTTCTGACCATGTCCATCCCTTTATGAACACCACATACCCATCCTCTGATGGCTACTTCCAGCAGGATAATGCACCATGTCACAAAGCTCGAATCATTTCAAATTTGTTTCTTGAACATGACAATGAGTTTACTGTACTGAAATGGCCCCCACAGTCACCAGATCTCAACCCAATAGAGCATCTTTGGGATGTGGAGCTTCGTGCCCTGGATGTGCATCAACTGCAAGATGCTATCCTATCAATATGGGCCAACATTTCTAAAGAATGCTTTCAGCACCTTGGTGAATCAATGCCACGTAGAATTAAGGCAGTTCTTAAGGCGAAAGGGGGTCAAACACAGTATTAGAATGGTGTTCCTAATAATCCTTTAGGTGAGTGTAGATATAATATATACAAACTGTACAAACACATACATTATTTGCAAAATATCCCCACCTAATTTATAATTGTTAAAAACAAAAACAGTTAATTCTGTTATATGAATTAACTGTTTGAAACTGTTTTGAAATTGAATACCGATAGTTAAGAAAATCGAAATCAAAACAAATCTGATTAAATTAAAACAACATATTTCCTGAAACTATGGTATAGCTCAGTTGTTAAGAGTGAGAAACCCACTGATTGACAAAGGCATTTGTATTCATTTCAATAAAGAGATTGATGAAACAATTGAACAGTCAGTTGTCAGTTCAATGCTTGACCAAGTCTTACTCCTGCACACTTAAAAATGTTAACTTGACAGCCAGAGGACAATTGTGGGTGAAGACTAACATTTCAAAATATCCTGTTACCACATCATAGCCAGACATGGACTACATCATTATCTGATACTCGAGGTACTTCCTCTAAAAAGTACCTAATGTTATAATAGCTGTTCTAGTCTGGTACAGTATAACATGCGTTAACAACTTCCGGAACGGTTGCCATGAGGAACAGCACAGCTGTTCTACAATGTTCTACATTGCACATCTCAAATTGTAACCTTCGCCCCCTCTCTCACTACCTCCCTCCCACAATGCATTTCTTTCTGCTCTCTCCATCCAGCTCCCTTCCTCCCTCTGTCCATCCCTCGCCCCCTCGTATCCTCCCGTTCCCTCCCTTCCTCCCTCTGTGCAGCCTCATCTCTCCCTCATTCTGCCCGTACACCTCCCCCTCTGCTTCCTTACCTCTTCTCATCTCTCCCTCCGTCTGCCTGTACACCTCCCCACTGCCTCCTCTTACCCCTTCTTGGTTTTCTGTCCCTCACCATGTGCTCCTCCATGCCTCATATAGATCAGTGTTTATCATGTTGGTATGTAGGAATTCATTAGTTATCGGAAGGAGCACGATGGGCGGAGAATCGAGTTCAGGTCCAGCACACATTTCAGGTGTTCTTCAATGACCAGATTAGTCTGAGATATATCCAATTATTCTCTTTTCTTCACCTATTTGTCATTTAGCTGACACTCTTATCCAGTGCGACAGTGGAGAGGAAAAGGAATTATTTTGCCCATCAAAATTTGTAGAAGACTCTTTGGTAACTAAAGATCGAGCAGCACTTACAGTACAGTAAAGGAGTTTTGCGGACACAGATTAAGCCTGGTCCTGGACAATAATGTTTAGCCTAGGACTAGCCTCAATTTGTGACAGCGAAATGTGATTAAATGTGTTAATCCTGTAGTCCTGGCTACATTTCCTATCTTGACGTTATGTCACCAAGCCCACCTAATCATTCCCACCAATCTTCATTTGGGTCATTATTCTTCTCCGCCTCATTCCTGTTACAAAATCAAATGATCACATACAATAGGTACCAAGAAGTATGCAATCATCAGTGTGTGGAAATTGATCTGAATGAGGGCGTCAGCTAAATAACAATTGAAAAAAAATTATGATTGCAGGCAAGAGCTGTTAAACAATGTATTATTGTCAAACACCTGTGAAAACACTTTAATGAGCAGACCTTCATACACAACCTGTCATCTGCAGACTGGCATAGAATCAACATGATCCCCTCTGATGAGGAACTGGTCCTAGTTTAAAAACTCCTTCCTTAAAGTCTATAATAAACATGTTCAGAGACTGAGAAGTTTTGGTAAGTGTCACAAGTGCTGTTTGCCCCCAGTGCTGTTTTCAACACTTGTGCACTTTGTAACCAGTGCTCTATTAAAAACGAATCTGCTTTGTCACCAATGCTCTATTCAACACTCATCCGCTTTGTCACTAATGCTTTATACAACATTCATCCACTTTGTCATGGGTGCTCAATTCAACACTCATCCACTTTGTCACTAGTGCTCAATTCAACACTCATCCACTTTGTCACCACTGCTCTATTCAACACTCATCCGCTTGTCAGCAGCACTTCACTTATCTCTGTGACATTTACACTCTGGTTAATAATAGTGTGTTGCTTAATTTTTGACATTCATTGGTACCAATGTAGTTACAAGGCCCTTTTAAGCAACTCCCCCCTCTACCTCAGCTCATTGTAATTCCAATAGTAATAGTTCTGTGGTGCAACAAATTGTCTTCAGATGTTTCGTTATTAGTTGAGGTGAGTCCACCCGTGGCCGCGTGCTCTTAAGGAGTTTCACATGATTTCAGATTAAATCCACCTGTCTCAAGGAGGTCCCACGATTGGTTTGTACAATTTCTAACTAAAACTAAATCATGAAGACGAAGGAACATTCAAAGTAAATCCGGAATAAGGTTCTTTGAAAACACCAATCAGTGGAAGGATATAGGAACATTCCCAAGGCATTGAATAATCCCCCGGAGCACAGAAGTCCATCACAAAGAAATGAAGAGAAAATACTGTAGATATTTCCCCCTGTGCTCTCCTAAAACCCACACTTCCTCTGACCATCATTTAGTTCTCCTATGCTATTGACTGGAAAGAATTGCAAAACACTCATAAACTTAACACTTTTTCATCACATTCCTTCAAAACTAAACCAACCAAGCTGCAAACGGATAAGTGTGTCTGGTGATCACTAAATCTATCTGAATGTTTCTTGCTGTATATAATATCATTAGACAATTATGTTTATTGAACTCCCTTCATTTCAGTTAACATACTAGTATAAATAACACTGAAATAAAATGAACAATCCCTCCATCTGGTGGCTTTATGTTAGCTCTCTTTGGGCTTCCAATGGTGCTGGTGTCAGTAGTGCCACAAAAAGTATTTGACTGTTGTCACAATTGGAAGCAAGTTGGGGAGGGGGGGGGGGGGTGTAATTTCTAAAGGCCATTCTCCTGCCTGATGACTGATATTGGCAACAATTTATTTATAGCAATACACTTGAAACATTTTAGTTCCTACCCTCACCTATGGTCATGATGGCTGGGTCATGACCGAAAGAACTAGATCTCGAGTACAAGCGTCTGAAATGTGTTTTCTCAGAAGGTTGGCTGGCTTCTCCCTTAGAGATAGGGTGAGAAGCTCAGTCACCCGTGAGGAACTCGGAGTAGAGCCGCTGCTCCTTTGCATCAAAAGGAGCCAGTTGAGGTGGTTATGGCATCTGGTAAGGATGCCCCCAGGACGTCTCCCTAGGCTCGTCCAGCTGGGAGGAGACCTCGGGGTAGGCCCTGGACTAGGTGGAGAGATTATATTTAGACACTGGCCTGGGAACGCCTCGGTATCCCCCAGTCAGAGCTGTCAAATGTGGCTCGGGAAATTTGGGGTCCCCTGCTGGAGCTGCTGGAGCTGCTGCCCCCGTGACCCGATACCGGATAAGTGGATGAAGATGAGAGAGAGAGAGCCTTGAAACAAATAGCCAAATCGAAAACTGCAGACAGAGCCTTGCCACACGATCAGCCAGCCTTAAATAGTCCAATGAAACGCAGTTTAACGTGGTCATAGATTTTTGCCTCGATGTACACCAGCGTTTCCCAATCCTGGTCCTTGGGACCCAAAGGGGTGCATGTTTTTGTGTTTGCCGAAGCACTCACACATCTGTGGGGGGATGTTTTCGGCACAACGCCGGGAACAAAGTGAGGAAAATCTGAGGTGCTGGATTCTGTTCTAGCAGAATCCGCCTCAAATTCACCACTGCTACTTACCAATTGCCAATTACCAAACAAAGTTATGCTAGCTAGTAGCTTCCTCAGTGTTTGCACGCCAGACATACAGCTCCAGAAAAAATGAGACATATAGCTTCTTTCCAAAAAAATTGAAAAGGAAGGTTTTGCGAGAGGAACGGAAGGGTTAGAATTAAGAGACCACTGCAAATTGAACGCTTCTGTTCCTTTCCTTTACAACTTTTTTGGAAAGGAAAGAAAAAGGTGCAGCGGTCTCTCAATTTTTTCTGGAGGTGTATGTGCGCGCTCTATGGGGAGATAGGCAAGGTGACTTGTGTTTAGTTGGTGACTGGAAACTACAGAACGTAATTGTTTATGGGATAAGAAATTAATTTTCCCACTCAGGCCCTGTCCCAATATCCGGACTTGCGCCCTTGTGCCCCCTCAATTGCACATTCTCGCTAAGGGGTGCAAGAGCGTAGGCTATCCCAAATCTGAAGTGTTGTTCTCCAGGGGTAATCATCAGCGCCCTCTTGCGCACTTAATGCACCCCTTCCGCAAGTGTTCATCAGACCTGACTTTGCTATAGGCTATTACCCAGAATCCCTGTGGTACACAGTCTTGTACTATTTACTTTTTTCCATCCATCCATCTTCTTCCGCTTATCCGGGGCCGGGTCGCGGGGGCAGCAGTCTAAGCAGGGATGCCCAGACTTCCCTCTCCCCAGACACTTCCTCTTTACTATTTTCCAAAATAGCTTTGAATGTGATCGAACACTTGATCATTGCCAACGTCCATAACCAGTCCTTTTTGAAGTAAAAATGAATGGGTCACTTCTTTGGTAAAAATGATTGGGTCACGTGACCCATGGAACCAAGATGGCAAAATATGTCCGGTTCCACTTTCCAAGTCTATGGGCATTACTCCCACGTTCCTTAACCAACGTTAATGACCCCTAATTGTGATTTGCTATTGAATACCATATTTAATCAGACAGGCCCACAAGAACGTTTATCTTATAATTATAAAAATTATCCCAAGCAGAATAAAAAAATATTATACATTTTGTTGTTGTTGATCTGTTATTTACTAATTAATTAACCGAATACTCATGTTGACAGTGAAAAATGTCTGTCATAAACATCTGCATCTGTTTCATGATTCCATAATGCATTTTTAGGATCGAACAAACTGTGACCATAGGGGTGCAACTTCAGATTTTACAGTCTTGTTTGCTAAAGATCTGAGTTGTGGAAAATATCTAGCTGAAGTACCAAAACCTAAAAAAGAGAACGTTCGTATGCCTGCCACCCAGAAGAGGAAAGAAGAGCACATACTTATAAAAATAAATAGACTCTATAAATTATAAGCTATAACAAGCTTCTATTCATCGTGGTAGATTAAACTTGCTTAATTATTGATCTGAAAATGGTATTGACATTCAATATTATCTGCCTATATCTTTGATTGATCACATGAACACTGAATGCCCCTATGACTTTCTAAGCACATTCAAAGTACATTAGCATATTTTAATGTACCATTCATCGGCACTATTACACTTATGTTTATATTCATAATATTTAAAATGTCTTTCATATTGTCCCACATACTCCTTTTCTACACTACTTGGAATTGCTGATAGTTTACATTGTTATGTATATATGTTTTTTTCAATTTCTTCAATTTTACTTAATGCTACTGGGTAAATGTCACGTGGCATGTCATAGGAATTTAACTGTTCAGAACGATGCTATGTTATTGTGTGCATTTGACAATAAAAAGACTGTGACTCCAACGATGTGAATCAGGTAGCGATAGTAAAACTTTACTGCTGCTGGCGGACGGGGGGGGGGGGGGGGGCTGTTATTCCCAGCAAACATGGGAGTTAATGCTAAGCACTGCCTCTGGTTCCATTACTTTGTTACAAAGCTTGTATTCATGAACACATTTTATTATAAAACATACAGCTCTGGAAAAAAATGAAGAGACCACTGCACCTTTTTCTTTGCTTGAAAAGGAAAGTTTGGAGTGAGGCTTTTTGAGTGAGGATCGGACCGTGCTGAAAGTGCAGTATCATCAATTAAGCAACAGACAAGCGACTGTAGCTTAAATTGCTGAAAAAGTCAATGCTGGTACTGATAGAAAGGTGTCAGAACACCCAGTGCATCGCAGTTTGTTGCTTATGGGGCTAGGCAAGCCGGCAGAGGCAGTGTGATGCTTTGGGCAATGTTCTGCAGGGAAACCTTGTGTCCTGCCATTCATGTGGATGTTACTTTGACACATACCACCTACCTGAGCATTGTTGCAGACCATGTGCACCCTTTCATGGCAAAGGTATTCCCTGATGGTATTGGCCTCTTTCAGCAGGATAATGCACCCTGCCACAAAGCAAAAATGTTTCAGGAATGGTTTGAGGAACACATTCAGGAACACGTTCAAGGTGTTGACATGGCCTCCAAATTCCCCAGATCTCAATCTAATCGAGCGTCTGTGGGATGTGCTGGACAAACAAGTTCGATCCATGGAGGCCCCACCTCACAATTTATAAGACTGAAAGGATCTGCTGTTAATGTGTTTTTGTCAGATACCTTTTTGTCAGGTCTTAATTTTTGAGTGTTGAGTGTTTTTTTGAAGTTCCGCAAATATATGTATGTGGTGTGTGGATGTTCCATATATATATATAGAATGTTGTTACGGTAAGTCACTCTGAAAAAAATCTGCTAATATGTCACAACTGCCCAATTTAAGTGACTGTGGTTCCCAAATGACAGTTATAAAAGAGGTATGTTAACTTTTTCTGTTCCTTATTCTGGGTTAGGGCTAGGCCAATCAAGCGAAGTAAATCTAAATCCATCACAAGTGATAGGAAACCATCGGTTTTGATAAATTAAAGTTATACTGATAAGAACACTTTGGGTTACAGGCCGATCCTTATTATTGGCGCCCCTAATGAATTCCACCAAGAATTCTCTACATTTATATGGTCTCTGACCACAGGGCAGGTTCTAAACCTAGAACCAACTGGTTACTAGGCTCCAGGGGAAAGTTTGTCAGCATGTACAGTTGTGCTCAAAAGTTTGTATACCCTTGGAGAATTGGTAATATATGTACCATTTATAAAAAAAATTAAAAACATGAGTGAGCAGGCAAAACACATGTCTGTTTTTTTTAATGGGATTCACATTCAACTGTAGGTTATAACAGAATGGCACAATCATAAAACATAACATGGCAACAAAGAAGAAAACTGACCCCTGTTCAAAAGTCTGCATACCCTTAGTTCTTAATATTGTGTATTGCTCCCTTTAGCATAAATGACAGCGAGCAGTCTTTTGCAATAGTTGTCTATGAGGCCCAGAATTCTTGCTGGTGGTATAGCTGCCCTTTCATCTTGGCAAAATGCCTCCAGGTCATGCAAAGTCTTTGGTCGTCTTGCATGAACCGCACGTTTAAGATCCCCCCAGAGTGGATCGATGATATTAAGGTCAGGAGACTGTGATGGCCACTGTCGTGCTGAAAAGTCCAAGAGTGTCCCATGCGCAGCTTTCGTGCAGAAGAAGGCAAATTGTCTGCCAGTATTTTCTGATAACATGCTGCATTCAACTTGCCATCAGTTTTCACAAGATTCCCCTTGCCTGTAGGGCTCACACACCCCCCAAAACAAAAGTGAGTTTAACGGTCCAGGCCAGATGGGACCGTTCCGCTTCGTGTTTTCTGTGTGCCCTTGGGTCATCATGTCCTTGTTTGGTCTTTCCTGTTCTCGTTTCAGTTAATCAGTTTATTCCTTTCACCTGTGTTCAACCCCCACCTGTTTCTGTTCTCCTTGTAAATCTGTGTATTTAAGTTCCTCCTGGCCAAGTGTTTCTGGTGGATCATTGTTTAATGTTATGTACCAGTCTGTTGGGTTTTTGGCTGTTGTGGTTCTTTCAGTTTTGTACTTCTTCAGCACAAGGTGTTTGTTTGGTTTCTATTATATTAAACCTCCTTAGATTATGCTGCATTTGCTCCCTACTCCCTCCAGGAAATGTGACAGTGAGCCACCACCATTCATTATGCACTGTGGGGATGGTGTTCTGTTCACTATAGGCCTTGTTGGCCCCTCTACAAACAGCGCTAATGGTTGTGACCATAAAGCTCGGTTTTGGTCTTGTCACTCCAAATTACAGTGTGCCAGAGGCTGTGAGGCGTGTCAAAGTGTTGTCAGGCATATTGTGACCAGGCTTTTTTGTGGCATTGGCACAGTAAATGCTTCTTTCAAAATTTTTGTTCAAGTATCATTTTATTGTGCTCCTTGAAACAACCACACTGTCTTTTTCCAGAGCAGCCTGAATTTCTCCTGAGGTTACCTGAGGGTTTTTCTTTGTACCCCGACCAATTCTTCTGTCAGTTTTGGCTGAAATCTTTCTTGGTTTACCTGAGTGTGGCTAGGTATCAACAGATCCCTGAATTTTCCACTTCATGTTAAGTGATTGAACAGTACTGACTGGCATTAGCACAGCTTTGGATATCTTTTTAGATCCTTTTCTATTTTATGAAGTTCCTTTTTATAAAGTTCCATTACCTTGTTACGCAGGTCTTTTGACAGTTATTTTCTGCTCCCCATGGCTCAGTATCTAGCCTGCTCAGCGCATCCATGTGAGAGCTAACAAACTTACTGACTATTTATACACAGACGCTAATTGCAATTTAAAAAACCACAGGTGTGGGAAATTCACCTATAAATGCCATTTTCACCTGTGTGTGTCACCTTGTGTATCTGTAACAAGGCCAAACATTCAAGGGTATGTAAACTTTTGAAATGGGCCATTTGGGTGATTTCTGTTATCATTAAGATTTAAAAAGGAGCCAAACAACTGTGATAATAATTGGCTTCATATGATCACTATACCTAAATAAAAGACAGTTGTTTTGCATAATCAGTCATATTTTCAAACTAATTTCCAAAATTTCACAATTTCTGCCAGGGTATGTAAACTTATGAGCACAACTGTGTCTGCATGGATTTGACTTATTAGATTGGATACAATTCATAAAAAGATAATGAATAGAAGGGACTAAATAATGCCTATAATGGGGTTTTATTTATTATTAGTGTTGTCAATCTTTGCATTGGATGCAATGTTAAACATGTCATCATGTCATCATCTACCGCTTATCCGGGGCCGGGTCGCGGGGGCAGCAGTCTAAGCAGGGATGCCCAGACTTCCCTCTCCCCAGACACTTCCTCCAGCTCTTCCGGGGGGACACCGAGGCGTTCCCAGGCCAGCCGGGAGACATAGTCCCTCCAGCGTGTCCTAGGTCTTCCCCGGGGTCTCCTCCCTCCATCCGAAACAGATGCCCAAGCCACCTCAGCTGACCCCTCTCGATGTGGAGGAGCAGCGGCTCTACTCTGAGCTCCTCCCGGGTGACCAAGCTTCTCACCCTATCTCTAAGGGATCGCCCAGCCACCCTGCGGAGAAAGCTCATTTCGGCCGCCTGTATCCGGGATCTTGTCCTTTCGGTCATGACCCAAAGCTCATGACCATAGGTGAGAGTAGGAACGTAGATTGACTGGTAAATCGAGAGCTTCGCCTTGCGGCTCAGCTCTTTCTTCACCACGACAGACCGATACATCGACTGCATTACTGCAGAAGCTGCACCGATCCGTCTGTCAATCTCCCGTTCCATCCTTCCCTCACTCGTGAACAGGACCCCTAGATACTTAAACTCCTCCACTTGAGGCAGGCACTCTCCACCAACCTGAAGTGGGCAAGCCACCCTTTTCCGACTGAGGACCATGGCCTCGGATTTGGAGGTACTGATTTTCATCCCCACCGCTTCACACTCGGCTGCAAACCGTCCAAGTGCATGCTGAAGGTCCTGGCTTGAAGGGGCCAACACGACAACATCATCCGCAAAGAGCAGAGACGAAATCGTGTGGTCCCCAAACCTGACACCCTCCGGCCCCTGGCTGCGCCTAGAAATTCTGTCCATAAAAATTATGAACAGAACCGGTGACAAAGGGCAGCCCTGCCGGAGTCCAACATGCACAGGGAACAAGTCTGACTTACTGCCGGCAATGCGGACCAAGCTCCTGCTTCGGTCGTGCAGGGACCTGACAGCCAAGGACCCAGGACCCCATATTCCCGAAGCACTCTCCACAGGATGTCGCGAGGGACACAGTCGAATGCCTTCTCCAAATCCACAAAACACATGTGGACTGGTTGGGCAAACTCCCATGAACCCTCCATCACTCTGTAGAGGGTATAGAGCTGGTCCAGTGTTCCACGGCCTGGACGAAAACCACACTGTTCCTCCTGAATCCGAGGTTCTACTATCGGCCGTATTCTCCTCTCCAGAACCCTGGCATAGACTTTCCCGGGGAGGCTGAGAAGTGTGATCCCCCTATAGTTGGAACACACCCTCCGGTCCCCCTTCTTAAAAAGAGGGACCACCACCCCGGTCTGCCATCCCAGAGGCACTGTCCCCGACTGCCACGCGATGTTGCACAGGCGTGTCAGCCAAGACAGCCCCACAACATCCAGAGACTTGAGGTACTCAGGGCGGATCTCATCCACCCCCGGTGCCTTGCCACCGAGGAGTTTCTTAACCACCTTGGTGACTTCAGCCCGGGTGATGGACGAGTCCACCTCTGAGCCCTCATCCTCTGCTTCCTCAATGGAAGACGTGACGGCGGGATTGAGGAGATCCTCGAAGTACTCCTTCCACCGCCCGACGACATCCCCAGTTGAGGTCAACAGCTGCCCACCTCTACTGTAAACAGCGTTGGTAGGGCACTGTTTCCCTCTCCTGAGGCGCCGGATGGTTTGCCAGAATCTCTTCGAGGCCAGCCGATAGTCCTTCTCCATGGCCTCACCGAACTCCTCCCAGGCCCGAGTTAGGACCAGGCCTGATAGGACTCCTTCTTCAGCTTGACAGCATCCCTTACTTCCGGTGTCCACCACCGGGTTCGGGGATTGCCGCCTCGACAGGCACCAGAGACCTTACGGCCACAGCTCCGAGCGGCCGCTTCGACAATGGCGGTGGAGAACATGGTCCACTCGGACTCAATATCTCCAGCCTCCCTCGGGATCCAGTCAAAGCTCTGCCGGAGGTGGGAGTTAAAAATCTCTCTGACAGGAGACTCGGCCAGACGTTCCCAGCAGACCCTTACAGTACGCTTGGGCCTGCCGAGTCTGTCCAGCTTCCTCCCCCGCCATCGGATCCAACTCACAACCAGGTGGTGATCAGTTGACAGCTCCGCCCCTCTCTTCACCCGAGTGTCCAAGACATACGGCCGCAGGTCAGATGAGACGACAACAAAGTCAATCATCGACCTGCGGCCTAGGGTGTCCTGGTGCCACGTGCACTGATGGACACCCTTATGCTTGAACATGGTGTTCGTTATGGACAAACTGTGACTAGCACAGAAGTCCAATAACTGAACACCGCGGCAGAGCTGGGGAGCTATAAGCAAACCCACACCAGCCCGCCGCCTCACACCATGGGCAACTCCAGAGTGGTGAAGAGTCCATCCTCTCTCAAGGAGTGTGGTTCCAGAGCCCAAGCCGTGCGTAGAGGTGATCCCGACTACCTCTTGTCGGAACCTCTCAACCTCACGCACGATCTCAGGCTCCTTCCCCGCCAGCGAGGTGACATTCCACGTCCCTAGAGCTGGTTTCCGTGTCCAGGGATCGGGTTGTCTAGGCCCCCGCCTTCGACTGCCACCCGATCCTCTCTGCACCGGCCCCTTATGGTCCCTCCTGTGGGTGGTGAGCCCACGGGAGGGCGGCCCCATGTCGCGAACGAGCCTCAACCCCGGGCCTGGCTCCAGGGTGGGGCCCCGGCTGCGCCATGCCGGGCGACGTCACAGAACACACGATTTCTTGTTAAACATGATATCCTGATATTCTGCACACGTTTTCCACACATTGTTTCCCGAAAAGTTGGGACGCTGCATACCTCAGTTGTAATGAGTGGTTATTTCAGTCAAAGTTGCTCTTCTATCAGCTTGAATCAGTCGGCCCATTCTTCTCTGACCTCTAGCATCAACAAGGCATTTTCGCCCACAGGACTGCCGCATACTGGATGTTTTTCGCTTTTCACACCATTCTTTGTAAACCCTAGAAATGGTTGTGTGTGAAAATCCCATTAACTGAGCAGATTGTGAAATACTCAGACCGGCCCGTCTGGCACCAACAACCATGCCATGCTCAAAATTGCTTGAATCACCTTTCTTTCCCATTCTGACATTCAGTTTGGAGTTCAGGAGATTGTCTTGACCAGTACCACACCCCTAAATGCATTGAAGCAACTGCCATGTGATTGGTTGATTAGATAATTGCATTAATGAGAAATTGAACAGGTGTTCCTAATAATCCTTTAAGTGAGTGTATTTCAGGGGTGTCCAAACTATTCCACGGAGGGCCGTGTGTCTGCAGGTTTTCGCTCTCACCTTGTATTTGATTAAACTAATTAGATTACTAATTGGTTAGCTTCTACTCTCAGCTGGTTGTTTAGGTGTGAACTGGGAGCCAATTTATGGGAAAAACCAAAAACCTGCAGACACATGGCCCTCTGTGGAACTGTTTGGACATCCCTGCTATATTTAATTGAAAATGGTTCAAAGACAACATATCTAATGTTCAAACTGAGAATTGTTATTGTTGTTGGAAAAATTTTATGAATTTGATGCCAGCAACAACTTTCAAAAATAGTTCGGACAGGGGCATGTTTTCCACTGTGTTGCATTACCTCTTCTTTTAATAATGCTCTGTAAGCATTTAGGAACTGAGGAGACCAATTGCTGTAGATTTGAAAGTGAAATATATTCCCATTGTTGCTTGAAATAGGATTTCCACTGCTTAACAGTTCTCCTTTGTTGTATTTTTCGTTTCATTATGCACCAAATGTTTTCAATGGGTGACAGGTCTGGATTGCAGGCAGGCCAGTTTAGCACCCAGATTATTTTACCATAGAGCCATGCTTTTGTAATTTGTGCAGAATATGTTCTAGCATTGTCTTGCTGAAATAAGCAACGCCTTCCCAGAAAATTATGTAATCTGGATGGCAGCATGTGTTGCTACAAAACCTGCATATATTGTTCAGCATTAATGGTGCCTTCACAGATGACAGCAAGTCACCCATTCCATGTGCACTAATGCACCCCCATACCATCATGGTTGCTGGCTTTTGAACTGTGTGCTGACAAGTAGCCGGATGTCTCCTGTTCTGCGGCGTCCATGATTCCCCAAAAAAATTTCACATTTTGATTAATCAGACCACAGGACAGTTTTCCTCTTTGCCTCAGTCCATCTTAAATGCGCTTGGGCCTAGAGAAGGCGACAGTGTTTCTGGATCTTGTTTACATATGGTTTCTTCTTAATTCTTTCTAAATGGTATTAACTTGCTTTTTGAAACGTGTTGCTGGCATCAATTTCAAAGTGGGCATATACTTTTCAGGAAACAATAACATTTCTCAGTTTCAACAATCGATATGTTGTGTTTGTACTATTTTCTATTGAATGTAGGGTTTAAATGATTTGTACATCATTGCATTCGGTTTTTCTTTACATTTTACACAGCGTTCCAACTGGAAACTGGGATATATATTTAGCCTAGAGCATTGGTTTTCAGAGCTCTCCTCGTGGAACCCTGGGCATTCTACATCTTAGCTGTAACCCAGAAAGGAGCACAGCAGATTCACTAATCAAGGGCTTGAGGATTAGAAGACTAGTTGAATCAGGTGTGCTAATTCAGGACTAATTCGAATACCCGGACAGGCTGGGGTTCCCCAAGGAGAGTTTCTACATTGTAAAACACTCCAATATACATGTCGAAATATAGGCATACATGAACACATGACAGTAAATGTAGTCTCCTGTTGAGTTGTTTTTCCAAGGTCTAATGAGTAAGAAAGTTTGGGAAGAGGTGGCTCTGGTGTTATGGACCATTTCCTTCATCTCAGTCTCTTGTCTTGAACCGTATTAAAGACCTGTTGTTTTCTATTGACAATGAAATACCAACACACCAAAGCATGAAGCATCCGGACAGACTGGGTACGCGTCTTAAAGACACGTTTACACAGGCAGTCATATTCGTTCTTCTGCTAACATCCAGCAGATCTCTTCCTTTAAGTTTATCAGGCAAATGTTAAGCGTAGTACTTGTGTAACTCATTTAATGCTGTGGTACAGGGAGAGACACAGGGAACAGAAGTGTTTAGGGTCTTGGAGGGAGGCATTGTAATCCAGGCAGGAACCTGGGGGACTCTGGCACTCCTTGTCTCAAGGTGTTCGTTCTCCTCACGGATCGCTGTGGCAGAGCAGCAATGAGGATAGCTAGCAGGAGTGTCTGTTGACCTTGTAGAGAACTACCACTTGCAGTGCCTCTCCTCCAGCCGCCCAGACAGGCTTCATCTACGCAAATACCAAGGCTGTAAATCATATTGGATCTGACATCACATTGTGGCTATGAAAAATTATGTTTTATGAAGGCATCTATTACTAACAACTAATGTCTCACTTTAACTGAAATGTGGAGGTTCCTGAAGTAGTAATGGATTTGGAATATAAATAAAATGCAGAACACATCCTGAATTCATTAAAATGTATCTCTAGGCTATAGATGCAGGAGAAAGAAAGAATTGTCAAAAAAATTGTCAGTCAATGTTTTATGTACATCAACAGTTTAATAAAAGCTGAATTGACATAAAAAAGCTTCCACCTTCCCATTTAAGTATACACACACACATTCATGTAATTTGTTTTCATGGGAAAACACATGTTCCCCCACATACTTCCTCACATAAGGCCATATAAACACAGAGTGCACACCATTGCATCAATCAGTCTCAGAAAGCTCCTTTCTATTCAACCTCAGCCGGCACCAAGCAACCACAGCTGACCCAACCTCAAGATGCCATTCACATCAACCTATCTGCTGGTGGTCCTGACTATCTGCAGCTTCACGCTTCTTCACGGTGAGACACACATTTAGAAAATATTTGTTTGTTAAACGTACAAGGCATTTGGATGATTTATCTCGCAGTAGGTCGTTCAACATATCACATACATGTTAATCACAAGCAAAACATTATTGTTTTTTTCACGCTCCGGCAGCGATCCCCATGGAAGGCTTTGCTCCAGTCAGCTGTCGCTGTATTCGCTCGTCCTCTGACTTCATCCCTCCTAAGCTGTTTAAGAGGATGGAGATTCTACCTGCAGGAGCCCACTGCCGTTACACTGAGATCATGTGAGTCCACTGGACCTACGAGCCGGTTTCCCCGCACAGACTGAGCCCAGTGCAAATCTCACGCTGTTATTAAGATCAGAACAAGCATAGCAATGTTAATAAATGCATAGTTATTTGCTGTGTTCACTCAGTGTTCACCCAATCACATTCTTAAAAGGGTGAGCATATCTGTGGGAACGCTCCATCGGGTGGTTCATAGTAGTAAAAGAGAAATTGTGTGCAATAGTTAGCAAGCAAGCAAGTTTATTTATATGGCACAATTCAATGTGCTTTGCAAAGAAAAAGAAAAAATATAAAAATACAATAGCATAAAAACAAATACTCAAATGAAAACATCAAAACAACATCAAAATAAGAAAAAATGTAATAAGAAAATTTAAAAAGAATAAAAACTGGATAAAAACATAGGAAGTTATAAAACTGTAAGGCTAAACAGTGTGATTAAGTTTAAGTGCTCAGTCATAGGCACGTGAATAGAGAAGTGTTTTTAACCTGGATTTTTTTTTAAATACATTTGGGGCACGTCTAAGATCTTCTGGTATTTTATTCCAGTTGTGTACAGCATAACTGCTAAACGCAGCATCTCCATGTTTAGTTTGGACACTGGGCTGTACTAGCTGACCTGTGTTCATGGATCTAAGAGCCCTGCTCGATTCTTCAAACATATCAGAAATGTATTCGGGTCCTAAACCATTCAGATTTATAAACTAAAAGCACCACAATCTGTAACTGACTGGAAGCCAATGCAAAGTTTTAAGAACCAGAGTGATGTGCTCTGTTCTCTTGGTCCTGTTTAACATTCTAACAGCAGCATTCTGCAATAGTGCAATGCATGTTTCACTGAAATGAACCCTAAATCTACTGCTTGTTCAGTGTGTCCTAGAAACCGACATGAAACCCTGGTGGTGTCAGTGGGGTGGTTTCTGTCTTCTCACAAAGTTGTTAGTCAGCCGAATGGAACTGAAATAACACTCTTCATTGTGGTCTTCAAATGTATTGTGGAACAGGTGTGGTGGAGGGAAAGTAATGATTGAGTATTAACTTACTGCTATGCAAAGCAATCAATAGACCCTGATGATTTCTTTCAGTTGCAGGTGCATAGGCAAGACTTTAGGCCTATTGGAGAAATCTACCAGTAGCCAATGGCAGTTTCCATCAAGTTCAGATGCATGTTGACACTTTTTATATTTTTTGTTCTGCACAATCCAGCCATTGATACTTATTTTCAGTAACATACCTTTTCATTCATCAGCATTACCAAGGAGGACCATTCCACCATCTGTGTGTCGCCAGAAGCCAAATGGATCAACAAACTCATTGCCAAGTTACAGAAGAAAATACAGAAAACACACCTACATTAACTGTATAAATTTGATGACCCCACAATAATGATATTTTACTAATCCTGACTCAAACCGTTTATGTTTTATCCTAAACCTTAACTCAAAGCAGGAAATATCCTTTTACCTTCTGGCAACCAGCCAAAACATATTTGTGTATTAAACTGTCAAGTTAAACTGCCTTTGTGGGGACTTTGTGATTCTTACAAGAATAGTAAAAACCGGATCCAACAGGCACCGATGTTGACTATAAAACTGATCATTTCTTTCCTCAGTTACAAGAGAAAGCCAGCTGTCTAAAGCAGAAATTAATCAATTGGAACAGAAATATTTTAAACGTATTTAATAATCAACATAATCATCTTCAGGTGAAAATAATGTTCACTGATTAACCATTACCTACCAATAAGATATACACAAATGTATTAAAATATTACTTCATCAATAATGTCGATGTATACTGAATGCTATTATTTACCATTTTTTGTGTTTGAAAAACCCAGAAAAATAAAAGCAACATATCCCATATGTACTTTTAAACAAATGTAGTTTTATTGCCTAAGGAGGAGTGGGGAGGAAAAATTACTACAATTGCTGATGTAAACATTTGATGTGATCATCATTACCACAACATTACAGTAAAGAAAACGCAGGGGAAAAAACACAGTCTCCACCTCTTATTGGCTCACAGATTATTTTGGTAGGAGATGGTTTGCTATTTTGTGGTGCATAAGTCATCCTGAAACCTCCTGGGGGTGGTACAGCAGTTCTATCTAGGCTGCAGAGTTAGATAGAGGACTCTATATGAATGTAACCTGTTCTATGGGCATTACCATCAAGGGCTCATTATTTAAACTAGAATACTGGGTGATGATTCCTATGGTCTGGGAGCGATCCGTCAAATAACAGAGCATTATCTTAATCAAATTGGGTTGCATACAAACAGTATGGTTAACAAATGGGTTTCACATATATCACTGCCATCTAGTGGCCACAAAGATCAATGGAACAGCAAGAATGTCTTTCCCCAACGCACCAGCGATCCAATGCCCTCATTTGGCCAAATAAGATATTACATGGGGTTAACAAGATATCACATCAGGCTAATGACATCACATGGGGCTCAATAATTTTGATAATTATAACACGTCTGTTCCACCAACACAGACTTTGTCACATGCAACGTTGATTATTTCCTTGACCATGAAAAGTAGGTGGGCAAAAAGTCCAAGTCACACCGCTAGGTGGAGCAGAGGAACTAGAGTAATAATAAATAGCCATGTGAACTTGACTTAGTGATTTACGTGACTGTGTAAATAATTAGTTATGAGATTGAAAGAATCCTGTTAAATGATGGACACTGGAGATGTCGATAATGAAAAACTGTAACAAACTGGAGATGTCGATAATGAAAAACTGTAACATACTGGAGATGTCGATAATGAAAAACTAACAAACTGGAGATGTCGATAATGAAAAACTGAAACATACTGGAGATGTCGATAATGAAAAACTGCAACAAACTGGAGATGTCGATAATGAAAAACTGTAACAAACTGGAGATGTCGATAATGAAAAACTGTAACAAACTGGAGATGTTGATAATAAAAAACTGTAACATACTGGAGATGTCGATAATGAAAAACTGTAACAAACTGGAGATGTCGATAATGAAAAACTGTAACAAACTGGAGATGTTGATAATGAAAATCTGTAACAAACTGGAGTGATAATGAAACAGTCACTTTAAGAACCTGTCAATCACAAAACGGTCATGTTTAGAACTTGGAGATGTCAATAATGAAAAGGTTATTATTAGAACCTGTAGATATTGATAATAAAAAAAGTTATTGTTAGAACCGTTAGATATTGATAATAAAAAATACATTGTTAGAACCTGTAGAAATTGATAATAAAAAATATATTGTTAGAACCTGTAGATATTGATAATAAAAAATATATTGTTAGAACCTGTAGATGTCGATAATGTACAACACGGAAGTACAGCCTTCTCCCTCCATTTAAAGGTTCATTGTTCCTCACTGCGGCAGCTTGGAGAACGTTGAAAGTTGTATTGAGGAGTAAACCAGGGTTTTTTCAAGCTTCTCTTTAGGCCTCCCCATGTGTATCACACATTGAGTAGCAGCTGACGCTTGTTACTCAAGGGCTTGATTGTTAGTTGACTAATTTAGTCAGGTATGCCAGAGAACAACGTTAACGTAAAAAACGTTACGAGTAGGTCCACGAATCGAGGAGCGTGGAGCAGGATCTCTGGACTTGTGCGGAGGTAACTGTTAAAAAAGCAACTCGGCATCAGGCTGTCCACTGTAGCTCTATTAGGCCACTGAGTCGAAGAGCTAAGCGTGAAGCACAGACAGTTGGACCAGATGTCGATTGTCCTGCTAACGACAGCCTGTGACACCCTAAAGCGCACAGACAGATCCTGCTCCGGGAACGCCTGCCTCACACGACATGGGAACATGAAAAACTGGTCAATCAGTTATAGGCTGAGCGCACTAAAACCCAGTTCTTAACGAGTCTTCATCTTTTGTTGTCTGTGACCGACCCCACCTCACCATGCTCTCTGCTGTGGGCTGTAGTGCGACAAAGATGCCTTTGAGGGTTTCGTAGTCCTTGAACCCATTGTAGAACGTGATGAGCCTGGGGCCATGCTGGAATCATTCTAGACAAACCTAAAGGCTTGTGAGCGACTGCCTCTCTTTGGCTGGGCGATGGATTTCATGGCGGGCCGTCTCCAGGCGCTCCTCCAAAGACCGGGGGCTTCCGGGAGAAGTCCTGCTCCGGGACCATTAGCTCAGCATCCTGGGTGGAGCTGAATTAAGCGACCCGTCATGACTACTGCCAACTTCGATTTGACGGTGATGTAACAGAATAGCGAAGATGTTCCTTCACGGCCAGTGTCAAATCCTAAGCCAGTGTTCTACACACATTTTCCGAAGGGGGCAACTTTGGTTGAAAAGACATCCGTGTGAGGGCCGACAGGAGACAAGATAATGCATCCCTTTATGCAATGGCGGACACATTGCGTGCCGCACAGATGGCCACCAGGGGGCCATGCAATGAAGAACACTGAGACTCAAGGACAACCACTAGTGTTTTTGAGTTATCCGCGCAGATAATGTATGAAGACTATTATCATAATTAGAGTGGCATGTCACTCCCTGGAGCCACCCATGTTAATAATGTATGCATGTGTGCTTTAGAGTGTTTTCGGTTAATGGCATTGATTATACATAGATGTGTATTACGTATTGTTGGTCCCGCTTTTTATAAGCTGAAAGAAAAGATCCCAAAATGTTCAAAATGCACATTTTTCTTCTTTTTTTAAGTAAAAAAAAAAATGTAGAAACACTCTAATTCTACACCAACTAATTCTGCTGTCTCAGTCTGATCTATTTCAACATGTATAGGGTCACCATGAAAAGGGAAAGCAAAGTCAGTTGTGACCATTGGACAGTAATGTCTCAAACAAGACATTTTAATTATGGTCATTGTAAATTAGCAGCTCAACTTACATTATATGTTTAATGAGTCTGCTTGGTTTGTGCATTTTACTCCACAAAAACAAAGACAGCACCGTATCCTCCTTTAACTTGATCAGCAGGGAGTTTATGGTCGGTAGGGAACCGGTGAAAGGAGAGATTTCTTTATCAACTTCTCTCCTCTTGTATGAGTTGCATCCAGGCACACAGGAATACCACAATCAATCGGAACAACAGTAAACAACCCCGTTTTCTTCTTCTTTTTCTTCTGGTAATTCGTTGATGGATCGTAACCACACGAAAGGTGCATTTACTGCCACCTACAGTACCGGAGTGTGAGGCTGGCCATGCCCTCCCTGCATCATACCCTTCTGCTAAGCCCTGTTTCCCTGGGAAATTGAGACACAGCCTTCCTGTGTCTCAGCCTTCCTGACCCTATTAACCAAGCCCCTCCCGTCTTACGTCATATAATTGAGAGTATACACCCGATAGGCCACACATAAATGTCCATCGTTGTGGCCGCACCCCTCTTGGGGGTAAAACAAAGGGATTCCTAGATGGTATTCGGTTTATGAGTCGGCAGGTGGGTGATCCATTTGAGGTGTCTAAGATGATGGAAGGTAGCCTGGCTAAGGCAATCTACTGCAGTGGTATTCAAATCAGTTCCGCCCCATGTTTCCATTGCAATTCCCTAGCCAGGGACATTTCCTCCTGTACTGCCACATCATTATTGCACACGCTAGGTGTCCCAAGTCTAACTAAGTCCCTGATTAGGGGGTTGCATTGAAAAGAATGAGTGGAAATGGCTTCGAGGGACAGATTTGAATTCCACTGACCTACTTTATGTCCCTGACAGCTTAATGAGGGTTATGACTCATTGGTCTGGAAGGGAGCCTATCGTAACCAAAACATGGGTTCAGAACATGTGAGAGTGTTTTGATTGGTTCTTCTTTACTTGCTGTTTGTATACGTAACACCATGATTTTCTTTATTACTGAGTTACACCACATATTTTTAAAGTAAATGTTACAGTTTGGTTTTCTGGGGCAGTGCTTTAGTAAAACATTTTCAAATGGTGATATCCAACCAGCATTACCTTAATTATCAATGCCTCGTTCCACTTTCCAGACTTTGCTATGAGGACTTTGACATGTACATGTAGCAACTGAAAAATGTCCTTACCAGACTTTGTAAAGCAGTGTCAGAGTCCAGTAGTACAAAGAGAGTAGTGCAACAAGGACCCTGAGTGGCAGTACTAAGTGGTGGGTATGGTTAGTGAATGGTCACAGAGTTCAGCAGGGTTACAGCAGACTGAAAGAAAATGTTCCTGAGCCAGCTGGTGCAGAAACAAAGAGGCGGGCAGGCGGCTTGATGGTAGGAGGACAAACAGTTTGTGGCATGGATGTGAAAGGTCCCTGATGATGCCGTGCACCCTATGCAGATACCGCTTGCACTGGAGGTCCACGATGGCTGCGAGCTGGGCACCAGTGATGTGCTGGGAGGTTCTCACAACCTGTTGCAGGGCCTTCTGTTGGGCCACGGAGCATCCATCAAACCATGCTGTAGCGAGTTATTTCTTTACTGTTGCAAAGCACCTGTGTGTATTATATAGATGTGGTGTGTTGAGGGCCACACTGATGTGCTACAATTGAGGTGGTGGTCATGAAGTCCCTGAGAGGGTGAGGGAGTATGAAGTTACACGGGTCAGGGTTGTGCAACAGGTCTGGCACGGGGAAGCAGGGAAAATGGTGGGGCAGGAGATGTGGATGTGACAGAGGTCGTGGATGGTGGATCGTGGGGCTGGAGATGTGGACGTGACAAATTTTGTAGATGGTGGATAGTGGTGCTGGAGATGTGGACATGACAAATGTTGTAGATGGTGGATCGTGGGGCTGGAGATGTGGACGTGACAAATGTTGTAGATGGTGGATCGTGGGGCTGGAAATGTGGACATGACAAATGTTGTAGATGGTGGATAGTGGGGCTGGAGATGTGGACGTGACAAATGTTGTAGATGGTGGATAGTGGGTTGGAGATGTGGACGTGACAAATGTTGTAAATGGTGGATAGTGGGGCTGGAGATGTGGACGTGACAAATGTTGTAGATGGTGGATCGTGGGGCTGGAGATGTGGATGAGGGTTTTATTCGGTTTATCTATCATTTTTTATATCTATTATCAACCAGGAACTGTGACAACCCCAACAACTATTTCAGAATTATAATAAATAAATAAATAAATAACTAATACAAGCAATGTAACTACAGCAACAACTAATCAATAGGGGAAAAATGTGTTGGAACCAACCATGTAACACCATCTGTAGAAAACCTTTGTGATACTGGGATACTATCACAGACCGTGGTTTAAGCAACACGCTGCTTTGATTGTCACAAATAGAGGATTAACTAGAAAATGTTTGCATTGCATTCAATGAATCAACGGAACACTGAGGAATGCAATGCTGTCCTTGGAGCGGTGGAGAGTGGGTCTGTGGCAAGTATCAAATGCATATTGAACACAGAAACTGGAACTTTGGATCGCTGCTGTGTAAAGGGTGGCTTTGTGGCAAGTATTGAACATTTTCAGTTGAAAGTAAATGGGACCTGAAAAGGAAGTCATGGACAATGGAATGAAAACGGTTTCACCTGCAAATGTTTGTGTTGCATTGAATATTTGCACTGCAGTGAGTTGGAATGGAATCCCTGAGTGGCTTGGCAGTATTTCAGTGTATGGCTTTTTTGAAACTTTGGAACATTGGGGATAAACTGCCATAAAGAGACTTTGTGGAGTGCAATGTTAATGTTTTTAATTGGAACTTTATGGAGTTGCAGTGTATACTGGCTTTTATGAGTAATATGTATATTGCATAGAACATTGTACAGCTTTGGAATTGCCAAGCAGTGTCTGTGAGGCTCCTATTCAACACTAGGGTGAAGAAGGATTTGACATAATATTTCAATGCTTTTCATTGAAACAAATTTCAAATATGACTACGGAGTGTGGCAATTATTGAATGCATTTTGAAACTGTAAAACTATAATAACCAAAATTGCTAAAAATAACAGTGGCAATATTGAATGCATATACATTGAACTCAAAGCTATTTTTACAATTACAGTTTTGTTGGTTTGGTAACAAAAAACATATTTAGTTTTGAAGACTTTCATTTTCAATTTGAGGTACTTTTTATTCATTTTTGATTAACCATTTATAAATGTCAGCATGTGTTGTACATAGTCCCTTCATTTTTATGGTACCAATGATATTTGGACAGTTGAATTCAAAACTGTTTCTTATTAGGTAGGTGTGTTTGTTTGGACGCAAAAGAGAGGTTGTTAATGACTATTTGCATTTTTTGTCTGTTGCTGGTGCCTGAATACATGAGCACAAACAAAGAGGGAACACAGGTCAAGCTGGCCAATCATGAGGCAGATAAATCCGAATAATTATATTCTAGAGTAACAGAAAAAAAATATTTGCCGTTCCGAAAACAACTATTTTTGTACATTAACAAGAAGATAGCACTAGAGAACTTTGGCAATTCTTTTGGTAGACTAAGGAATACTACTATAGTGGATGACTGAATGATATAAATCAACCAATCAATGTACTGTATTTCATAAAGACCTTTTTCAGCAGCTGTCAAAAAGTGCTTTTACACATACCCTGCCTGAAACCCCAAAGAGCAATTAACAAGAGTAAATCTACAATGGCTAGGAAAAACTCCCTAGTGGGGTCCCAAATAAGGTAGAAACCTAGTGATGAACCAGACATTGAGGGGTAGCCAGTCTTATTCTGGCTTGCTAGTTTAAGATTGAAAATTGAAAAGTACATTTACCTTTGAGCCTCATTAGTGTTTTTTTCATGATCAGAAGACAAGCATGTCAATAAATGCAAGAGTGCTTTGACCAGTCCTTAAACATAAGTCAGCAGCATAACTAGGTGGTCAGGACAGGGGCAATCAGGTGGGCTGTGGGTGGTGGCTGCAGGAATTATCAGGTTCGATCTGCAACTCATCCAGGAGAACTTCAGACTGGTACAGCTCAATCAGCCTTGAGCCTGGTAGTCCTGGGGCATGGTCCAAGGGCTCACGTCCGGCAAATATTTTCACGGTTGAAGAGAAAAATCCATAACAGTCCAACAGATCGGGAACATTCTCCAGGACGTAGATACAGGTATGTGAAAGAATGACACACAGATGAGTACAGCAGTAGAATTTCAGAGGGTACACAATAAAATGCAAATCACCAGTAATCTTCGACAGAATGTCCAGGCTTCATAATTCTGACATTGCTAGCCAAGTTATCCAAAACTGCTAGCAGTCCGAGTTACAAGAGTTTCCTCAGACCTTACATCCTGACCCAAGCTCTTTGTTCTGCCATCTCTGGTGTCTTGACCATGCCATCCCTGAAAGACGTTCCACTGTAGCTATTTGAAACATTAACTTAATAAATTCCCTGCAGATGTCTTCTGGTCATTTGTGCTTGTAGTTTAGAAAAAGCACAAAAGTGAACCATGGATTACAGTTTATCTTTGCCTACAAATGACTCCCAGGGCAAAGAACCAACTAACACTGAGCTGAAAAACAATGTTTCAAAGGAGGCGACAAGCTGAACCTGAACCGTTATAGAGTGATTGCTATCCTGCTGTGCCTGTCTAAAGTCTCTGCAGTGCAGACAGGTTTTAGAGCTGGATGAATTGTACGTCTGCAACACCCAACACCCAACACTCGAGGTCCTGAACGCAATTAACAAGCAGTACTGTGCGGCTGTTCTTATTGACGTAGCCAAAACCTTTGACTCAGTTAATCATCTCATCCTTATTGATAGACTCAATGACCTCTGGTTCTCAGAGAGCTGCTTGGCCTGTTAAAGAAATTATCTGACCGTGTTCGATGTGTATAATCTCAGGGCCTGCTGTCTAAACCGCTGACCGTCTCAATGGGTGTTCCTTTGGGTTCCTGTTCCTTGGAATTCCAGTTCCTCAGGGTTCCTGTTCCTCTGGGTTCCACCTCCAGCCTAAAATACTCCATAATTGTTTTCTTATTTCACAACACAACATCCTTTACCTAGGCAGCAAAACATGTCTGGACTTCAGAAATGTAATTTACATGCTCACTATTAACATTCAACACTGATATCAGCTCATCTACAAGTCCATTTCAGGCAAATCTTCTCTGTTCCTCAGTAACAGAACACTGCGCTGTGGTAAATACCTGATAGTGACTGGAATTCATTGCAAATTATTCCCCAACTTGCCACTCCTATTGCCAAACCCACAGTTTCACCAGCTGTCCGGGGGGCTAGTTTCTGACTAGATGAATGCCTTTGATTATGCTGTTTAATCAGCATTATGACACATGTGCATATGTGGAAAGTTTATGGAATCTTTTATTTCCGCTCATGAAACCCACTCATATTGTTCTCCAGTGAATCGGCAGAGTAGGTTTCCACCAACGACCATCAATTTTTATGGCTCTGAGTCAAGCAGCAGCAGACAACGGAGCCAGTGTATACTGTCAGCTCCATGTAACTGGAAAACGCAAATGCAGAAATTAAGCTGCATTCAGTAATTATAACCACACAGACTGATTGTACTCTTGTTTTTTCCCCAGTGTGTCACTGAGCGCCTAACTCTCTGATGTGTTTCCAGCCATACCCAGGATTTGTAAACATCACACGGTATTTACCATCAAAGTAAAAGTATTTGCAAAGGCTCCCACATCAAATTGCTTCAGGCCGTGTGAGGAATGAAAAGAACGCTAATTTTCTCAATCAGTTAAGCGAAAATTGGTGGAAAGAAAAATATATTGGACCGGAAGTACCTTCAGTTCATCACAAGGGGGAGGTACAACCTCGATAGAGAGACCTCTGGAAAAAAAACTTCCGACTTGTCAAAACATCTAGCATCAATGTGCATGGCAAGTTAATACACATAATATATAGCGTACTTTAAATGTGATACGTCTAAAATACAAAATACAATGTTACAAATCCCCTCTAACACGCAAGAAGAATGTGAAAAATGTAGAGACTTCAGATCCATTTCATTCTACAGCGAGAACCATGATGTCAGGTCCACTGTTAATGGAATTTGATGAACAAACCATGTGAGGTCAACCAGATTAGGTTCCCGGGTTTTAGATCCTAAAGATCATGTGAGCCTGCTTCCTGTTCTCCGGACCAAACTTAATTGCGAGACCAACCACGATGTGCACTGCATCTCTGCGTCGAGCGTGCTTTTCGCCAAGGATTCACTATATCTTAACAGACGAACCTTGAAAGAGACCTATGTGCTTTTTTCCCCGTTTAGTTTAATCGTCATCACGTGTTGTAAGTTATTTCAGTCCGTATCGGAAGCACACAGGTCTTGACCGGCGACACGCCTTCCTGAAGCAGCTAGTGCTTGTCCAAGATGGGATCGGATATTTTAGCTGTATTTTGTCATTCACCAATTCTCTCAAGGCTTGAATGAGAAACGTGGTTCTAAATCATACAGATTTGACCCAGTCCCTGTTACTACCAGATTAAAAACAAAAATTTAAATCTCAACTGTTGCTGAACTCAATGAAAGGAGAATGCTGAGTTTTTCCCATACAAACACAGCTGCTCGCAAACAAACGTCATCTCTCTGTAGGGTTTGTTACCACCCCGGAGCAGGGCCGGCACCAGGCATAAGCAACATAAGCGGTAGCTTAGGGCCTCCGCATGCTAAGGGGCCTACAACTTCTAGGGCGCCACGGCCGATAGGGGAGAGGGGCCCTCAATAAAATGTTGCTTAGGGTCCCCAAAAGGCTAGAGCCGACACTGCGTAAGAGCTATAGCTAAGAGTTGCCCAAAGTCCGGGTCGCAACACCGTGTCAATTTGCCAGATTTGTTCTGAGATTTAAAGTAATCTGGAGATGATTTAGCTCTGGTAGCTGTGAAATGTGGTTGTATTAAACAAGGAAATTAGACTTTTTAAACGTTCGGTACACACCAATATTATAAGCACATTCTTGAAGGATAATAAGCAGTGATGGTGAAAGAACATCGTCAGTGAACGTTATTTTCTACATGGAAGATCATAAAAACACGTTTAGGCTAATGACCTTCCCAGACGCATTTTAAAGCCTACTTCTTTCCAAGTGTATTTTAAATCAGTATACAACTATATTTGACCAACTGTAATAGAACTCCTTCGTTTTTAATTACATGAAAATGGATGGAAACGCGAGTCAATCTAGTAATACTAACTGTTTATATGAGGCGGTGTTATTAGCCTAGCCTAATTAATTTCCGTTACAAAATAGAGAAATTAATATAATAAATATCGATGCATATTAGCCTAATATAATAAATATAAACATGTCTTAGTAATGCTTCATAAAAGCAGGATTTTACAAATAATATCTTAAAAGGACTACTCAGTGTCCCAGATTTGCTTAGGTTTCAGTTATGAATCAGAGCGGTGGGTGTCAAGAATTGAACTAATTAGTAAATGCTCTAGTAAACCCTAGAAATAGAAACTTTGTACTGGACAATCAATATATTCAATTTTGTGTAAACGTTTTTAATTGGAGTGAAGTGTACAAATGTCAAATTCAATCTCTCTGTTTAATGGACTTGCTGGCTGCCCCACTGTTTAAAATGTAAGTTAATTTGCATTTAACCGAGTAATCAGTAGAAATATGCAGACTAATTTAGCCCAAAACCTCCCAAATGTGTTGTGTCATACTTTGATAACATTCTAGATGTTAGCTACTTTATCCTTAAGTAGTTGGTATTTTAAAATAGGTAGGCTATTTATGTTTAAGTTATTTAGATTTCCATCACATTTCAGTTCATACCGTTGATGTTTTTCGTACAACAAACTCAACCTTTTTCCTTCGGATCGCCCTGATCCCTCTGTCCAAGATGAAGGTGGGGTCGACAACAGTTACCAGGGGATACAAGAAAGAGGTGTCTTGTTTCGCGTGAGGTCATCGTGCTGACGCTGACTAATGAACAGTAATGCTAGTATATCCTGGACTAACTAGACTCTTTTAGCACAGCTTTTCCGATCCATTTGATCATATTCAGAGTTACATTCAGTTGAATAGGTAAATATGAGCTGCCAGTAATAGAAAACGAAAGGCAACATCCAATCCAAAACAATGTAGGGTATAGTTAAAATACAGTTAGGGACTAAATAATTAAAGCAATATAAACATGTGTTTAAACCAGCTTATCTATGATTGTAGCCTATCTATAATTATAATTTAATAAAATAAAATACATTTAAATGACAATGTTTTTCTCAACAGCCATTTTGGTAGTGGCAGTTTTGGGTTAGAAGACCTAACAGCGGAGTTTGGACGTAAAAGATTCACCAAGAGAATGGAAAATTCAGTAAAAAGACATACATTCAGTAGATGGATATCAACAGTTTTATCTTCAGCCAGAAAAACAGATGCCCGTATTTTCACATTCAGAGAATATTGTCGAAATTACATTTTGGGCAGCGTACATTTGGAAATGAAAAACACAGCAACAATAGTCGATGCATAAGTTAATGTTTTGGATCGAAACAATTGACATCAGCTCATCGGGCAGGTGGAGTAGCCTAATCGTAGCCCCGCCCCCCCCCCCCCACCCGTACACACACACACACACACACGCATACACACACACACAACATTTTTTATTTTCCTGGGTGGTGTTTATGCTGCCCTCAGGTAGGCTTAGCTAAGACCTATCCCCTGGCTCTGAATAATGAAGTCAACTTTTGTGTCAAGTAGGCCAATTCACAGTAGCATATTACGTGATCCCTTCATCGGGTTGTGATCCGTTAATGTAGGCCATTACCATAAAATAAAGTTGACTTTAATTCGGGCCCACGGAAGTTACCCTTCTTTATCTGATGCAATGTTAAAACGATGGGTTTTTTCGTCCTGCCCTCGCCCTCCGAAAGATGTTCCCGCTCTGACGTTAAGTACGTAGTCCTGTTAGCGTTTCATATGAATCGTTGTATACAATACAGCTATTAAAAAACACAATTTACGTAGATTACATAAAAACAGTGTAATCTACTTCGGCCCAGTGGAAAACATTTAATACATTAGGTCGGGGTAGCCTGTTTACAACGCAGGGTCTGGTCTAGAATATGTATAACCTGTTGAATATCATTATATCTATTTATAGATTTCATAATATGTAACCTATTAAGAATTTTGGCAACGAACGGAACCTTGTTTTTGGAAGGTTTCCAAAGCTTCTGTGGTTCTCAGCCGTGCTGTGCGGTTGTTAAAGTGTAGTCTATTTCCTAGGTTGTCATTAGACCCTGCCCTCCGTATATCACCGTATTGACGTGTTATTAGCAAATGGGAGCAGAAGGGCCGATCCTTCGCCTGAAGAGGTCATTCTGACTACAGTCGCCACTTGTTGCCAAAACCTTCGGCGCTTCAAGACTCGATCACCTCGAATTCATTTATACACATCATTATTCTGTTCCCTTCAATCGAGACGCGTATTTCGATGTTGAATCAGGATTCAGGAATACTCCCGCATCCAACACTGAAAGGAGATACTTTTTGAACTGTTTGATATTTCGGTCTGATCTGACGGGTGTAGAAGCATGGTTGATAACACCAGTATAGCAACTAAATCTGCGTTGGTAAGCATCACGTTTTGTTTCTTTTGCTAACAATGTTGATTGATTGGGATGATTATTATAACTTAATGCAAGCTAATATGTTCTACCTAGATATTTCGTTTTGTTATTTCGTTTTATTCAAGGCTCAGTCAATTTACTGTAACTGTAATTATTAATACATTTTTACTGTTTTAAAAGCACATTTAGGCCAGCAGTAGGCTAAATTAACTTTTACATGACTTTCCATTTAACGCTTTTCAATGCAATGCAATGACATGGACGTTTGGTTTGTGTATGTTGGCTAGTTATTCAGGTTAATGATTTTGCCACATACCCTACAGTCTTTTTTAATCTCTTGTTCTCGGCTCCGACTTTTTATTTGTCACCACGTTCAGCAATGAAATTCATTGTTCGTCGGAACAATATATCTAATACATACGCTAATCTGATCTAACATTTTATTAGCCTATCCAGTTATTTTTTTTTAAGTTTTTGACTTCCAGTCAGTGCGCTCTCCCTTACATTCCTTCTGACGGGTTCTTTTTACCCCATCGCGTTCACAGCAAGCTGCGTTCTCCTCGGTCCCGTTCTCCTCCGCCAGCAACCTCCCCCTGCTCGTCTCTTCTGCCTCGACACACAACCACTTCCCCGGCTCACACTCGCAGTCCCACCAGCCCAGTAGCGGAGGCATGAAGCTAGAGGCAGTAATGGAAAACCTTCAGAGACAGCAGGCTGCCCGCCTGGCGCTGGAAGAAAAGCTCCGGCAAGCGGAGAAAGAAAAAGATCTACGGTCCATGGTGGAGTCTCAGATTCAACAGCAAGCCCTCGCCTTCCGCCACTACCAAGCGGCGGTCCGGGGCGCTTTTGCGGGGGGAGTAGGGAACTCGTCTCCGGCGTTGACGAGCTCCGCTGAACGGAGACTGGCTATACCTCACCTCGACGTCCGCAGGCATTCAGACAGAGTGGATGACTCGGATGTGGACGACGATCAAGAGGGAATGGACCGCGGTGTGGAGGACGAAGACCGGGATCTGGACGGGGATGACATGGACAACGAGGGAGTCGTGGAAGACGAGGATGAGGAAGACATGGAGGGTGCTCTCAGCCACTACCAGCCCCGCCACCCCATGCATCCGGGTGCGGGACACTCTCCAACGGACACCCCTGTACAGCTCACGTCCAGAATCCCGCCGTCCTTCGCTGCGCCCCGGCAGTCGGAGTCCCCGGGTGGTATGGCACCACAGTCTCAGCACCATGAATGGACGTACGAAGAGCAGTTCAAACAGGTAAAGCTGACCTCTAATACGCAATAACGTGTTATGAAACTTAACCCAATAAACGCTAGCCTGACTGAACTAACATTTCTTGATAACAAACCCATCTCGTCACCAAAGACGTGTGCGCCAGCTAGTAACTTTCTGCACTCTTTCTTAAAACATGTCTCGAAAAGCATTCTTTGGCTGTCCCAGTGGGGAACCATTAACCTTTCTGAGTTCCAGGTAGAATCATTTTAGGTTCTAGGTACAACCACTTTAGTTCCATGTAGAACCATTCCACAGAGAGTTCAACATGGAATCCAATATGGTTCTATCTTGAACATAAAAGGGTTCTCCAACAGGGAACCCATTTGGAAACCTTTTTTTTCTTTTTTTAAAAGTGCAATTCCAAAAATGTAATTGGAACGTATGTTCTGAGTAATGGCTATATCTTCTCAAGAGGATTTTCAGACCGTTTTGACGTTAGCACTCCTGAAATGACCCTAGCTGTTTTTTTAGGCCTCCAGTCTGTATGGTCAACCTACACTAAACTTCTACACATTTCTTGTTTATGTTGAACATGGTCTCTCTGTGTGTGTGTGTGTGTCTGTGTGTGATGCTGTGGAGCCTGGTTCTCCTCTCCATGGCCTCCTGATAGATATCTCAGCGTTTGGCTTCACATAGTTGACATGCAGCTTCCATATGGGAGGCCTGTGCAGAAAGAGAATATATTTTATGTTGCTTTTATGTCACGTCTCTATGTATTTATTTGATGTTTACTTGCAAGCTTTACTAGCTCCTTTATTTACACATATTGGTATTATTATTTTATTTAATATACATTAATGTAATTTTTTTATTTATAAAAGAATTCAGCAGAGAAATGAATAACCTTTTTCTCCTGCCTATTACAAGGTTATTTCTAACACATTATTGCTTCATACATTTTTATAAACCTGTATTGATTACAAATAGTAGTGGATTTATATATTTCATGACCCAATAATTGTTGGAGTATTTGCTTTAATGTTGATTAAAGACAAGACAATAAATGAATGGTTTTGTAATGTGGCATGTTCATAAATATATTCATATATTTTGTGACTAAAGAAAAACGTCCTGTTCTGAATCAGCTCTAACCCTCTAGTCAATACGTTCCTGTTCACAACCAATATCCTTCAGATTGATATCTGTCTAGATCATTCCAATTCACCAGAGACTGCCTGCTAGGTCAACATAGATCTATATTTCAGAGTGAATGTGAATAGGCATGTCATGCTTTATTTATGTCAGATCATTCAGAGACTTCCTTAAATGTAATGTGTACATTAGGGCCATGCATTAGTCCTGCATTAAGTAACCTAAGGAATGGAAATGCGATTCAAACCCATGAAAAAGAGACACAGATTGAGTACTATTAGGTAGAAGATGTACAATGTTACTCGTCGGAATCGATTGCATTATGTACTACATTGTACATATTTTATTATACCACATTGCACATCCCCATTTCAGGGGATTCAATTGTGTATTTCTGTACAGTATATTCTCGTATTTGGTAGTCAATGTACAGTTTCATATTGTGTAACTCTAAAATATATTGTATAAATTAAACAAAATCCAATGCTGTTTGATTATATAGGAATATCATTTTCTAATGCAACCAGTAAAATAGGACAACCTGTTCAACCCTCAATAATTCCAGTCTGTGTCTTGTATCTGTTCAGTTACATAGAATCTATAACAATAAGTAATGCATGTTCAGAAACACACACATACCCAAGTCTTTACAAGGCTTTGCCGAAAATCAATGAGTCAAAATGTATTTTACAAAGAGGTTCGCCGACAAACAAACCCCTGTTTTCAGGTATGACTAACGTTTGTAAGAGTTCACTTGATTCACCAACAACATCAAAACATATTTTCTCTAGGCCACTTTAAAGGGAGCGGAGAGGTTCAGGATGGGCTGGTACAACGGGTCATTGGGAGACCAATGATCACTGGGCGGTAATGGTCATAGGACAATAAAAGGATGCTTATGGTGTCTGAGTAGACCCGCTGGAGCCAGTAGACTAAATGTGTCCAGAGTCGCAACACCAGATTTAGGGCCAATCGGAGGAGGCATCGGCTAACTGTGTCTTTGTGAGGCAAAACAATGTGTGGCGTTTTCGAGTTTGGATGTGACGACAGCGGAACCAGTGTACAGAGAAGTGTAATTTGACGTTAAACGTGAAAGACGTAAATACCGTCACTGCTGAGTCATAGGTTATTCCGATGTAGACCTTCTTCTGTTGACCTGATGTAGACCTTATTCTGTTGACCTGATGTAGACATTCTTACTCCGATGTAGACCTTCTTCTGTTGACCTGATGTAGACATTCTTAATCCGAAGTAGGCGATCTTCTGTTGACCGATAAAGAGGCAAAAGAAAAAGGGTGCTTTTGTGAATGCATTTCTGTGGATGAAATTAACAGAGCAGATTAGAATAGAATATACAATTATGCATTGTTTTTGACTTCTGACTTGTAACAGTTTTGGTAGAGCTTGCTTGGGTCAAGTTGCAATTTTCTTTTCTTTTAAGCGGGATACCACATCACTTTTACTACAGGACCTGTAATAAATGAGGGGATCAAGTATCTAGAGAAAACACGCTGTAACATATACTGTATATCAATTCCTTGTTATCAGGCTGTCATAAAGTACAAGCTGTTAAAACACAGGGCTAAATAAATAAAACAGTGAACGTTTTAGATTGAGATGAGAGCAAGAGTGAAGATTGCGTAGAGTTTTGGCAGAAGGACAGGAAATTCAGAAAACTAGGCCTGGTTGCATTCCAGCCTGGCTCACACCCAGAAATGTCGGGATCTCCCTCTCTGGAAGCAGTGTGTGAGAAGTGTGTGTCTGGGAATGTGTGCAGCTGAGTGTGTGTGTGAGCGAGCATGTATGTCGGCTTGCAGCCAACCCATTACGAAACAGCAACAAACTTAGTCTTATACACATACACACACAAACACACACACACACACACAAATATGCACACACTCACACATACACACACACACACATATATACACAACCACATTCACAAGATGAAGGTAGTGAAGAGAAGAAAATAATTTAGAGGAAAAAAGTTACAAATTTAGGGTTTATAGCAATGTGGCCTCAAATGAATACATTAAAATACAATGACCTGAATGTAGAAATGACATTCTAGAGCAACAGAATGTCCTGTAATATAGAGCAACAGAACATATGATTTTTTCAGTAATATAGAGCAACAATAAGTAGTACCTGTCCTGTAACATAGAGCAACCGAACGTAGTTCGTGTTCTGAAATATAGAGCAACAGAACATGGTACCTGTTCTATAATATAGAGCAACAGAACATAGTATCTGTTCTATAATATAGAGCAACAGAACGTAGTATCTGTTCTATAATATAGAGCAACAGAACATAGTACCTGTTCTGTAATATAGAGCAACAGAATGTAATACCTGTTCTGTAATAAAGAGCAACAGAACTTAGTTCATGTCTAGTAATTGACAACATGTAGGCTGTTATAAATCCCCTTGTTTGTCAGGGTATACAGGCCGTTACAAAATCTTAATTATGTAAACCCTAGGAGCGGTGGGCTTTGCTGGAACAAAATGGCAGTTAGCCATCCAGGCGGCACACACACTTTGCCAAGCAGTGCACGTCTTTTGTGTGTGTGCAAAGATGGGTGTTATGGTTTTAAAACGTGGGTACCCTTTCACTCCACAAGCCTCAATGAAGAAGTTCCTGTCACCCCCCCCCCCATCCTGCTGGTGACCATATCCCCAGTAATCTAAACATTACGGAGAAAGCAAATTCCACAGTGTGTTAGTATGCGCAGGTTTAGTGTGAGAACTCAATGTCTCCATGTCACAGGGAGCTGACAGACTGACAGGATTTTCTGGGGTCCAAAAGGGTCCTAGGTGGTGGCTTGAAAAGAAACTTACCGTTATGAAATCATGCAACTTAATACGCTTTGACCACATAAGTTCATTTGTAAGATTATAATGCAAAGTACAGTTGCTTTTTAGATTATACACATGAGTAAAACCATTGTTGGGTGATTTTTGCTTAATGGATTTTTGCTGAATCTGGTGGCCAAGTGGCAAGTGGAACGCATGACTCGTTCATTCTGCAGGACCACGATGATGGCATCTGTCGCTAAGCTACATGTGGGAACTGTTGAGGATGGGAGGTCCGTTGGTTAATATTGAATAAAGGCTAAAGCAGTGTATTTCCCAATGCTAAAGAAACCTGTCCTCTCTTAATTTAAGTTTACATTTTTACTGGTCAAGTCTTCACGTGCACTCAACATCTGTGTGACAAAAAAGTTTTCTTTAATCTTTAGGTTGTTTTCTCAGATTGTACGTACTTCCTCTGTATGATATCACTGCACTCTCTCACTGATTCTGTGTAGAGAGGCGGAATAGGTCACTAGCTAAATTAATGCACACTAACAATTTGAGAATAAAAAATAAAAAATGATACAGATAACTGTAGTGTGTGCAAATGCCTGTAATGTGATACGCTTCTTAGCATTTTTAACATTTAATTGAACTTTGTGTGTTCCACATTTGGTTACGTCACAGCTTTATTTTGAAATAGATGACATTTCCTTTTTTTACTCGTCAATCTACACACAATACCCTGTAATGACTGAAGAAAAACAGGTTATTATATATGTTTGTAAGTGTATACCTCCCCCCAAAGAATATCACATTTACATCAGACCCTTTGATATGACACTCACACTTGAACAGGTGCATCCTGTTTCCATTGATCATCTCTGAGAAGTTTCTACAACTTGATCGGAGCCCACCTCTGGTAAATTTAACTGATTGGACATCATTTTGAAAGGCACATACCTGTCTATATATATAAGGTCCCACTTTACAAAGTCAATTATCAGAGTAAAAACCAACCAAAGGAATTGTCTGTAGAGCTCTGAGACAGGACTGTGTGGCTGATCTTTGGAAATGTAACACAAAATATCTGCAGCATTGAAGGTCCCCAAGAACACATTGGCCTCCACCATTCATAAATGGAAGAAGTTTGGAACCACCATCCCTCATCTTAGAGCACAGAGCAATGGGACATGGTCAGGGAGTAACCCCATGGTTACTCTGACAGAGCTCTAGAGTTCTGTCAGCTCTAGAGACGGGAGAACGTTCCAGAGGGACAACCCCTCTCTGCAACACTCCACCACGCAGGCCTTGATGATGATGACCAGAGAGAAGCCACTGCGCTGTAAAATGCACATGACTGGTGACTGATAGTCCTTTAAGTGCCTTCTGGGAAACTAGCTAAGATCTGATGTCAATTTTTGTCAATTTTTTTTCCTTTTTGCCACTCTCACGTGATGGCCACTTTGTGAAGCCCCCAGCCTGTTGTGGCAGTACACACAGTATCTTCCGGCTCAGCCGTGGAAGACAGTAAGTGTTGCCATAAGCCTCTCAGTGGCCTGCCCGAATAGTGCCCTTCTTGCCCGGGTACTCTGTTTTTGAGGACAGCCTGATCTAGACAGATTCACATATTTCTCTCAATTTCTTAGTGTTTTGGGGGATTTTCAATGCCTTGGAAATGGATCCCACCTCGGATTGGTGCTTTTGAAGAACCTTATTCCAGATTTGATTGGAATGTTCCTTCATCTTCATGATGTTGTTTTTATTAGGAATTGATGTAACCAACTGTGGGACCTCACGGAAATGAGTGTATTTAACCTGAAATCATGTAAAACAACTTGATGCAAACAGATAGACTTCATTCAATTAATTTCTTGACTTCTAAAGATGACTGGTTGCACTACAGCTCATTCAGAAGTGCCATAGCAAAGGGGTAATGCAATAAATGATTTTCTGTTATTTATTAGTAATTCATTAAATACACTTTGACAAGATGGACTTTCTTGTGTTGAGCAGTGGCAAAAACCCAGATGAAATCCATTTGGTTTCATGTCGCAACAAAATAAAATCTCAATGCCATAGAAATCTCGCAGACATGATACAAACCAACTAGGTTGCCCAGAGTGGAATGCCGCTTAAAATAAAGGCACATTTTAAGATTTTTTTTAATGAAAATATGAAACGCTTATGCTTTTATTTAGTCTTAGCATAACACTGGGCCTCAATAGGACTGATTGGTTTAATTAGACCAAGGTGGCTAATACGACTAACAGGACTGATAATATTAATCAAACCAATTGAGTTAATAGGACTAACAGGACTGATGGTATTAATAGAACCAATTGAGTTAATAAGACTAATAGGACATATTGTATTAATAGAACCAATAGAGTTAATAGGACTAACAGGACATATAATATTAATAGAACCAACAAAGTTTATAGGACTAACAGGACTTATAGTATTAATAGAACCAACTGAGTTGATATGACTAATAGGACTAACAGGACTGATAGTATTAAGAGAACCAACTGAGTTGATATGACTAATAGGACTAACAGGACTGATAGTATTAAGAGAACCAATAGAGTTGATAGGACTAACAGGACATATAGTATTAATAGAACCAATAGAGTTGATAGGACTAACAGGACATATAGTATTAATAGAACCAATAGAGTTGATAGGACTAACAGGACTAATAGTATTAATAGAAACAATAGATGTGATAGGACTAACTGGACTAACAGGACTGATAGTATTAATAGAACCAATAGAGTTGATAAGTCTAATAAGACTAACAGGACTGATAGTATTAATAGAACCAATTGAGTTGATAGGTCTAATAGGACTAAAAGGACTAAAAGAACTGGTAGTATTAATAGAACCAATAGAGGACTGATAGGACTAATTGGAGAGAGCAGAGGTTGTTTAGTTGAGGCAGCCAGAGGGATTGAGACGAGGCGGAGGAAAGAAAACAAAACAGCGAAAAAGGGGAAACATGTCAATTGTGAAATCACAGAGAGGAAGAGAAGCTGACAGGATCAGCTCTCCAGGACAGGAAGGGCTGAGACAGCTGCCGGCTAAAGAAACGTTTTCACTACGACCTGCAGACAGTGAGACAAGAGGCGGAGACAGGGAGGCTGAATGGCTGAGAGAGACAAGAGAATGAGAGATACAGAGAGGCTGAGAGAGACAGAGAGGCTGAGAGAGAGGCTAGTTTAAAAACCCACTCCACTCCAGGCCCTCATTACTGCTGTGCATGCAGTTAGTCTGAGCACTTCCAACATGTAGTTGATATTGGTGTGTCTTTCGTCTTTCTGATGCACATTTATTCTCCCTTCTCAGTCTGATGCCAGTTGGAACAGCATTCCTCTATATCAGTGTACGCCAGGGTTTTGACCATTCCTTAGGGTCTTTCTGTCTAATGCCAGTTTAAACTGGACATGATAGGATGATGGTATTATTTCTGTCTAAGGACAGTTTAAACTGGACATGATAGGATGATGGTATTATTTCTGTCTAAGGACAGTTTAAACTGGACATGATAGGAGGATGGTATTATTTCTGTCTAAGGCTAGTTCTAACAAATTTTATGTAGTGTAAAAACACTGTAAGTAGCAAACAGTAGAACATTTCGGTGAACACCTGTAAATATAATACTTTCTTCCTTTCTTCTGTTAAGACATTGTTCCAATGCCAGTGGAGGCCTTTAAATCCAATTGAGTATTAGATGACAATTCCACTTGACTTCCCATTCAAAGCTTGCCAGTATAATCCCCAGGTTCTGCTATAACAGGTACTGGTTACCAAACTGTCAGTAGAACCAGATCCTGGGGGCCACGGTAGCACCACAGTAGTAGGTGTTTTTAAACCACCTATCCAGAGACCCAAAGGACCCCCCCCCCCCCCCGCCACACACACACACACCTTTTAATGTGGGTGTAAAACCTGGGAGTCTGTCTTTGAAACAGACACATACTCTCTGGCTGTTAGGCTGTATCAACACAGTAGGGGTTAGGGCCACTGCTGTCTCTACTGGTTTATCCAGCTCCTCCCTCCCTCTCTTGTGATTATACCAGTGTGTGTGTGTGTGTGTGTGTGTGTGTTTGTGTGCATGCATGTGTGCGAGTGTTTGTGTGTGCGTGAATATGTGCGTGCAGGTGTGTGTGTGTGTGTGTGTGTGTTCGGGGCTGCCTGGAAATCCAATAAGATCACAGCATGCAGCTTCCTGTGAAGTTGAAACATATGCATGAAGTAAAATTCTCCATATGGCAAAGAGCTTGATTCCCCCCCACAACCTCCACCCCCCCCACCACCCCCCCGCATCAAGGCAAATAAGGCCCCATGGGGCTTGGACAGCTGCATTCACTGTTAAAAGTGCTCTGTCACTGGAAAGGATTTAATAGCATTCCTGGATTATTTCACTGTGTTTTTTTATAATGGGGTGCCAAAAGGGTGCAGGACAGCAGTGTGTGGGTGAGGGTGAGTGTGGGGCAGGGGGGAGGTGGCTCGGGGTGGGGGCCGAGGCGGGTTGTTAAACAACTAGCTAGAAATGTCTCAGATCGAAATGGTGGGGGCTGGGCTGGATTTAGAGTGGTGTGTGTGTGTCTACGTTCTACGTCTGTCTTTGTGTGTGTGTGTGTGTTTTTGTGTGTACCCACTCTCAGGGTATAGTGTTTTAATGTCATGTTTGCTGAAGCCGGGGTCTCTTTTCCACTGGTCAAAGTATGCCAGGAACTGCTTCCATAACTCAGAGCACCAATAAAACGCCGGCTGGATGGACAGACCCACAATGCTCTCTGTTCAGGTTCTGTTTTCTCTGAATATGGCCCCTCCCTCTCTCATTTTGTCCTTCTATTTCTCACTTGCACTCTCTCTCAATTAAGATATACTTCAAATGGACTCTCTTTCCCTCTCTCTTTGTCTTTTAATCCAAACTGAATTTAAAAAGCTTTATTTACATTTATTTACATTTCCAAAGCATGTGGAAAAAATATCAAATTAAAATTATAAATAACAAACATAGAAAAAATCTGAAATTCTCTCTCTCTCTCTCCCTCTCTCTCCATCATTAAAACAGAGTCAGGCAGACTTGTTTAAACACCCTCCCTCAATGTGGGTGTTACTTTTTAATCACACAAGCCTGGAATTTCTGCAGCTGCTTGCAAAAGGCTCTCTGTTTACGAGACGGGACTGGTCGACAAACACAGCCTGCCCTGGCGCTAAGCCTCCCCCTCTGACTCCTCCCCTTTCCCCCCTATGACTCCTCCCCCTCCAGGTTACCGGAAGTTAATTTCTGCAGATCGGCCAAACCTGAGATTCTTTAATGGTGATGTAGCAAAATCAACCAAGAGGTTTCTGCACACAGCAAAAACTCTTTGTCTCCCTCTGACACTGCTGAGCACGCGTTAGAATGGCAGAGCGCTGTTGGTGGAAAGTTCCTCAGCTCTGTTTTGTTAAAAAAAACAAAGATCAGTGAACATACTGTAGAGGCTGGGCTGCATGGCGGCCTGGGTTTTCCTGCTGCAGGTGGACAGGAGGCCTGTATAACCCGTGGAGGCAGAGATACACGTTGCATTCAACAGAGATATGACAGATAGCTGAGATGGTTCGGTCCCGGAATGTGTAACGTTATAATAGTTCTCACCATAACCCAGGCACCCTGGGGTGTTAGTGTGTGTGTGTGTGTGTGTGTGAGTCAGCCAGCTCGGAATGAAACGACACGCCTAAGATTCCCTGCTCACTCCGCTCTCTTTCTCAGGTGGCTGTTACCATGACAGAGATGTGTTAGCCCCCCCCCCCGCTTTACTGAAGTGTATAGTGGTTTTTCCAGTTCCATATTAGTCCTGTTTTCTGTTCTGTTCATTGGACCTGATTCCCAAATGGTTGTTCAGTGCACTATTTTTAATGTCCCCTATTCCCTGTTCAGTGCACTATTTTTAATGTCCCCTATTCCCTGTTCAGTGCACTATTTTTAATGTCCCCTATTCCCTGTTCAGTGCACTATTTTTAATGTCCCCTATTCCCTGTTTAGTGCACTCCTGCTTACCCATAGGGGCTCTGGTCATGCCAGCCTGGGTTTTGGTTGGTCCCTGGATGGGAGACCAGATGCTGCTGGAAGGGGTGTTGGAGGGCCAGTAGGAGGAACTCTTCCGTCTGATCTAAAGGTCAAATCCCAGCCCCCCAGGGCAGTAAAGGGGACATTGCCCCTTGTGCGTTGCTGCCTTTCTGATCAGATTTTTTAAAGAGGTGTCTTCTGGGGCTGACCGCAATCAGTCGACTAACCTATTGTTTATTTTCGAAGCCTGTGGCGATGTATGTTTTTTTAGTCTACCAGGTGCAACGACAACCAACACCTGTCCGATTCCTGCCTCTCTGCGTGGACGACTCCATTGTGGAGCTTTTTGCAGTGTAGTCAAGTGGCTGTGTCAGCCAGTTTGTCACTAAGCCATCTATATCAGCAACAAATGATGTGCTACTGAAATTGTATATGCTTGCCTTTTGCGAGAACAGTGGTTTCACCCTGATACAAATAATTCAATCAATCTATCAAATGTATTTATATAGCCCTTTTTACATCAGCTGTTGTCACAAAGTGCTTATACAAAACACCCAGCCTGAAGCCCCAAGGAGAATATCAAATATCTCCTTTCTTGTGTACACTTTTATTTTGGCAGACAGCGCATGAACATCAGTGCAATTTAATGAAACTTCTGAAAGCTTAGTAATTGTATCTTGTGCTGAAGACAAAACGAATGAAAGAGAATAACAACGCAAACAGCAATGTGCATGTATTTCAAGAAGCTGACCATCACCGGGTGAACCTGCGTTGCAATGCCACAAATGTGTGATTTGGACTGCAGATATACATACGCAAGAGGAAGACTAGGGAGATTTGGAAGATTTGAAAAGAGTTAGATGTGCTAGACTACAGTTTTGTTAAACCCTATTTAGTCTACATACATTTTCGTGAAAACAGCTTCATTAAAATAACTAAATAAGATGTAAATGCAATTTTAGATTCACACAAGCAGCAAGTTCGTTTTGCTGAGCTGTATGTTTCAAAATGATGAGGTAGAACAGAAAAGCAGCAGGCTCCGACCCTTGCAAGGTTGAAGAGTTAAGTAGCCCCGGCCTGTACGGTTGACTGGCGGTACAGCATTCCACATCAACAGCCTGACGCTATAGGGCTCTGCACAAGAAGTCTGAGTTAGTGTAACATGTACACACACACACACACACACTCTATGCAAAGTAGTGGTCAATCAAACCACTGATGCTTTGATTGGAGGCCAGCTCCTTCTGAGTGGTTTCTGTGTGTTTGTAATGTGTGTATCGTTACTTGAGCATTATTCAGTATATTTGTTTACAACTCCGTTTCCAGAAAAGTTGGGACGCTGCGTAACATGTAAATAAAAAGAGAATAAACCCTATATTCAATAGAAAATAGTAAACAGATTTTTATTTTTCAAAAACATTTGATATATTGTCTTTGTACTATTTTCAATTACATATAGGGATAAATGATTTGCACTTCATTGCATTCTGTTTTTATTTGCTTTTTACACAGCATCCAACATTTTTGGGAAACGGGGTTGTATATTGACAGTAATTGTACTAAGTTGTTTGTTTTATAGTTTATCATATTATATATTGTTATCATCTATATGAGAGTTATTTAACTCCGACAGTTTTCTGTCGGCCTGTTTGCCTGTCTGACTGTTCGATGTCTGTCTCCAGAGAGTAAACATCAGATGTAATGTGACCTTAATGTTAAGCCCCACCCGGTCCGTATTACCAAAGGGTTTAACTTTATCTGGCTAGCAACACAAGATTAATGGAAAGAGGATGCTATTTTTTCCCCATCTGTAAACACATTTCCCTTGTTCCCATATGAATATAGAATTAGATTTGTATCTATAAATAGAAAGAGAGAACGTATATAAACAAAACGAGAGGTTATGGAGAGAAAGGGGTTGAGAAGTGAGAGTTGGTGGGAGTTAGCGAAAGACAAACCTTAACTGGGGAACAGTGTGTTTGCATCCTGATGCAAATTATCTCTTTCAATGAGCTCAGGACTGGCCCCTCCTCTCCCTTCATCTCCATGTTTGTGAGAGGCAGTGTGCGTTTTTGTGTGTGTTTGTATGTTTGTGTAAGTGTGTGTGTCCTTTCCCTTATGTGTTTATTATCACGCACCTTTACTCATGCTAAGACAACTAACATGTTTCCTCTTTGCATGGCTGCTTTGCATGAAGAATCCCACACTTGACTCTTTGCATTCATTTTGCATCTTAATCCTGTCTTTGGCACCATTAGTGGTGATTATTCCATATGTGTATATGCATTTAGAATAATACACTTTGCTGAAAAGGTGACGTATTCATAGTCACATTCTGATTTCTAGTAATTATGTTCATGTTCATGTCTTCTGCCCACAGCGATCTGGGCTAAATATTGTTTCATTAACTGTCTGTGTGTGAACCCAGTGCAACCACCCCAAAACATTTCACAGGATATCTTAATTTTCCATTCCTTGTCTTATTAAAACGGGGTCGTTGTGTGTGCTTTTTAAGTCCCCATTTGCAGTGTGTATCAGTGTGTGTATCAGTGTGTGTTCTGGTTGCATTCCTTCCTGTCCGCTGGAGAGATGATCATCTGTTTCGTCCTCTAAAATCTGTTCAGTCAGGAAGAGGCAGCACGCCAGAGGGGAGGCTGGGAAATTCAAGTGTCGGTATCGGTGGTGGCTCCTCGTCTCTGATTCAGGAGGTCAGTAACCCCGCCCCCACCCCATTAACCCGCCCTCGACCAACCACCCAATCAGCTCTTGGATACCTCCCGTAACCTGGCCCCTCCTGACATAACAGAGGGAATAAACAATAGTCATGTTTTCTCCTCTCCCCTCCTCCTCTCCTCCTCTTCTCCTCGTCTTCTCCTCCTTTCCCCCTGCTGTCTCTGTGAAAGACAATCCCCTTTTTGGCAGCTCCAGAGGTGTGAGGTGACACTCAGCCATCAATGCTATCCAATAATGGATCAACAGTACTATAAGATCTATAGATAGACAGTGTGTCTGTGGTGTCCGGTTCTTCCTACAGAAACACTAGGAAACTGGAGCTAGCTACTTTTTAATGATTGTTGTGTTGCGTGCTACATGAGAGGTGCTAGATGGTAGCTATAGATGATGGATCGCGAAGATATTAGATAATGTTCTCTGATTACGGAATCTTTAAATTGTTATTTTTCTAATTCCTGGTTGTCGTATGACCTAAATCCCTGTCAGCATGGTCAAAAACACTGATAAGTGGTCTTGCTGTTGAAATACATTTACTCCCAACACTTTTAGCAGCCATGACTATGTAATCCTCATCTTGGATTTAGTCTGTCCATGATGGATGGTAATAAAGGTCACGTAATGCATTCAGACACATTATTAAGAAATACACAGAACGTCTGGATGTCTGATTGGGCTCATTTTATAATAGCATGTTTTGAGACTGCCAGTTTGTCGTTGTACCCACAACACCTCTGAATCACAAACTAAATATTACCTTGAAACACGCAAACTCAACTGTCTTATCACTGAGATAGCAACGATCACACTGACACATTCACTTTTTACTTTGTTAATAACTTCTTGTAAATGTTGTGCTTGGCAATGTCTTTTTAAACATCATGCAAATAAAGCTAGCTGAATTTTCTGATGGATTGAGATATTAAGATTGAAAATCACTGGAGCACAAACGATATTGTCACTAAACCAATATTAATTTCTAAATTTATTTTCCCTTTACTACTGTAAGTAGTAAAAAATTGTACAACACAGCCAATAACAAAACAATTTTATAGCATCTTTATTCTTTTTAAACATTTCTGAAATGCTTTTGTGAATGTTTTTGTAAATGTTTTTGTGATGCTTGGAATTCCAGATTTTTTTTCTACACTCTTGTTAGATATTTGGGATTTTGGTAGAATAGCTGCTTGGTCCCTACTGAATTTGTTGGCCTTGGTTATCCTCTTCCGTTTTCACCAGGGAACATTAAAGTGCATTTTCCTGTGAGATGGTAAAAGGTGCAGAAAGGTGAATCGTGGTAGAGTTTTAAATGGCACTGGTGTACTTCGTAGCATGCAATGCCATGCCAATTGATTACATCGTAGCACTATAAAGGCCATGTTTTTATATTTCCTTAAATGAGAATAATGACAAATATCTACAGTGTGTCTAAGTTCATGAATCTCTTGAATTAATTGTTTTATTTCCTCCCTATGCACTCAACTCTCTCACTCAGGGAGAGCATCTGGTTTTATTTCCACCCACTAACGCACTTTGATGGAACATTGTGAAATAACAATTGTCTGTGAAAAAAGAAAGTTCTGTCACAGCAAAGACACAACATTGGCAAGGAGATTGATGTAGTAACGGTAGTTGAGTTAGCTGAGTTAGTGAAAGTAGTTGAGGTAGTAAAGGTATGGAAAGTAGTTGAGGTAGTGAAGGGAGTTGAGGTTGTGAAGGTAGTTAAAGGTAGTTGAGGTTGTGAAGGTAGTTGAGGTAGTGCATGTAGTTATGGTAGATGAGATTGTGAAGGTAGTTGAGGTAGTGCATGTAGTTTAGGTAGTTGACATGTTTAAGGTATTTGAGGTAGTGCATGTAGTTGAGGTTGCTAAGGAAGTTGAGGCAGTTGGTGTTGTTAAGGTAGTTGAGGTTATTGGGGTAATGATGGTAGTTGAGGTAGTTAAGGTAGTTGTGGTGTGTGAAGGTGTTTTAGGGAGGGTGTGTGTGCGTTAATAGGGTAGGGGATGGTGCTGTTTGCTGTTACCACGGCAATGGAGAAACAGCCATGAATTAATAGTGAAAATAGAGAGATGTTTACCCAAGAGACTTCCTAGTTCCTCCAACTCCTTCCCTACTTTTGTTCCTCCATCGGCCTCTCGGATCCTTCCCTGCAGGTCTCCCTCCTTGAACAGGAAAGACAATTTATCATAAAGCCATTTGGTAAATATAGAGTATGTAAATTAAAAAAAATACAGTTTCTTCAGAATTCCCTAAATGAATTTTTGACTCAGCTAGTCTTTATTTCAGTTACTTTACAATTTATCAGAATAGATGCTTGCCTGAATTTAAACAACAACCGTTCATAGAGACACAATCATTCATAGAACTAAAACTTTTTATAGAACAAGTGTTTACAGAACTACAAGCGTTTATAAAACCACAGACGTTTTTAGAGAACCGCAACAGTTTATAGAACTGCAAACGTTTTTAAAAGCCCAGACGTTTTTTTTAAAAAACTGCAACAGTTTATAGAACGGGAATGTTTGGGTGACAAAGAAATGAAGACAGGCAGTGTTGTTGTTGGGACCTGCTATGGTTGCACTGGGCGTGTCCCGGGGCCACGACTTTATCGGCTCAGTCAACACATCGTGCAGATGCCTGTTAAGTCATCCATGAACCATGAATAGGTGTGTGTGTGCGTGTGTGTTTGCATGCATGTGTGTGGTCCGGATAATACATTAGTCATGAACAGGTCAGGGATGAGAGGTGACTCATGTCTCCATGTTGAAACCGGCGGTTGATGTTGATGGAATGTTACTGGTTCATCAGAGGCTCTATTGAGACAGGATAGAGCCCAGATGTACTGGGCATGATGGATGCTGTTATGATGTCACAAGTCAGGGAGAAGACGGAGGGACAGACGTAAAGACAGGCATTTACAGAGATATTAGACAGATATATAACACTGTAATCTCACCATGTCTGCCTGTCTGTTTGATCTGACTGGTTCACGTGATGTTCTTCTGTTAATGGACCTCATTGCCACAGCAGTTAAATTCACCAAACTCAGTTTTATTCAGGACGTCGAGCAACATCGTATGTAAAAGTACCGAAGTCCAGGGTTAAGATGAAATCTCACTGGTTAAAAAAATATACTTGATTAAGAATGTATTGTCCTTTATATAGCAGGACAGTTTTCCCTTAACAGAGCAGATGAGTGCACAGTAATGGGTCTTCTCAAAAATAGTTTGGAATGTTTTTGGGAAACTTTCTGTAATACATGGGTTTTCCCATTTTGGTTTCGTCCATTGTGTAAGAATAATATACTGTATCTTACAAAAGTGAGTCCACCGCTCACATTTTTGCTAATATTTGATTATATCTTTTCATGTGACAACACTGAAGAAATGACACATTGCTACAATGTAAAGTAGTGAGTGTACAGCTTGTATAACAGTGTACATTTGCTGACCCCTCAAAATAACTCAACACACAGCCATTAATGTCTAAACCGATGGCAACAAAAGTGAGTACACCCCTAAGTGAAAAAGTGGGCCCAATTAGCCATTTTTCCTTACAAGGTCTCAGGTGTGAATGGGGAGCAGGTGTGTTAAATCTGGTGTTATCACTCTCACACTCCCCCATACTGGTCACTGGAAGTTCAACATGCACCTCATGGCAAAGAACTCACTGAGGATCTGAAAAAAATTATTGTTGCTCTACATAAAGATGGCCTAGGCTATAAGAAGTTTGCCAAGACCCTGAAACTGAGCTGCAGCTCGGTGGCCAAGACCATATAGCGGTTTAAAAGGACAGGTTCCACTCAGAACAGGACATGTCATGGTCGAGCAAAGAAGTTGAGTGCACATGCTCAGCGTCATATCCAGAGGTTGTCTTTGGGAAATAGACGTATGAGTGCTGCCAGCATTGCTGCAGAGGTTGAAGGGGTGGGGGGGGTCAACCTGTCAATGCTCAGACCATATGCTGCACACTGCATCAAATTGGTCTGCATGGCTGTTGTCCCAGAAGGACGCCTATTCTAAGTATGATGCACAAGAAAGCCAGCAAACAGTTTGCTGTAGACAAGCAGACTAAGGACATGGATAACTGGAACCGTGTCCTATGGTCTGATGAGACCAAGATAAACGTATTTGGTTCAGATGGAGTCAAGCGTGTGTGGCGGCAACCAGGTGAGGAGTACAAAGACAAGTGTGTTTTGCCTTCAGTCAAGCATGGTGGTGGGAGTGTCATGGTCTGGGGCTGCATGAGTGCTGCCGGCACTGGGGAGCCACAGTTAATTGAGGGAACCATGAATGCCAACATGTCCTGTGACATACTGAAGCAGAGCATGATCCCCTCCCTTTGGAGACTGGGCCACAGGGCAGTATTCCAACATGATAACGACCCCAAACACACCTCCAAGACAACCACTGCCTTGCTAAAGAAGCTGAGGGTAAAGGTGATGGACTGGCCAAGCATGTCTCCAGACCTAAACCCTATTGAGCATATGTGAGGCATCCTCAAATGGAAGGTGGAGAAGCGCAAGGTGTCTATTATCCACCAGCTCCGTGATGTCGTCATGGAGGAGTGGAAGAGGACTCCAGTGGCAACCTGTGCAGCTCTTTTGAACTACATGCCCAAGAGGGTTCAGGCAGTGCTGGAAAATAATGGTGGCCACACAAAATATTGACACTTTGAGCCCAATTTGGACATTTTCACTTAGGGGTGTACTCACTTTTGTTGCCAGTGGTTTAGACATGAATGGCTGTGCGTTGTGTTATTTTGAGGGGACAGCAAATGTACACTGTTATACAAGCTGTGCACTCACTACTGTACATTGTAGCAAAGAGTCATTTCCTCAGTGTGAATAGATATAATCAAATATTTGCAAAAATGTGAGGGGTGTACTAACGTTTGAGTGTTGCTGAGGTTAATTCTTGCTATACATGTTTCCTCGCTATGTGCCATTCATCAGACCTAACCTTAAATTTAGATGTAATCTGAACATGTTGTTGAGGGTCAATGGCTCAGTGGGTCTGAAAAAAATTGCTAATTTCACAAAGCTCTGAATGGAAGCTAAAAGGTCTTCTTGCCATTATCCTGCGAGCTGTCTTAAAATCATAATGCCTCCTCTGACCTTCAAATCAAGCTATGTGAGAAGCCTTTTTGTTTGCAGAAATTGTCCTATTATTATCATGTGTCTAGAAAAGTTGGATAGTCTGAATATATTTATTAAATCTCACAGCCCTATTTATTTCTCAGGTCCATTGTTTCCCCCCGCATTCCACTCTTAAGTTCATTGGCCACTGCAATGTCTTATAAACAACGGAATTTAAGAGAGAGGAAAGCAACTTGTTTTCATTTCTCATGTCTTTGATAGTCAAGGTCATTCTTCTTGGAATGGCCGGGAGCCTCGTCTTGTTTTCCCCAAAGTGATACTGGCGCTCCCTGCCTTCATCAGAGGGCCAGCTATTTCCTGTTTCTTTTAGTTTGATTCCATCAGATAGCAGAGAGCCCATTCTGGTGTCCCTCTCAGTCCGTCCGTCTGTAGAAGCAGAAAAGAAAAATGCACGCATCAATGTGTCCTATTGTATATAAAAAAAAAAGGTCCCATGAGAATTCCAGAGCTTATTGCTAGAAGGAAATTGCCTGTCTTCAGCAGGCGAACGGTTCTGTGTCCAGACTTGCTACTGAACACTTCAGGGGGAGTGTGAAGTGCTACTGAACACTTCAGGGGGAGTGTGAAGTGCTACTGGACACTTCAGGGGGAGTGTGTAATTCTTGGCGTGTTAGTGTGGACTGAACAATGTAAGGCAAAGTAGATTCATGACATTAAAACTCTTCAAACTGTAATAAAAATAAATCCTCAGCCAAGGTCTTGTCGCCCTACTGCTACCGCGATCAGAGATCTGTGAATTCAGATCGAACGTGTAGTTGGAACTCATTACAAACCAGATGACGTTCCCTGCTCGCTATATAGATCCCCTGGTGTTGGGAGGGAAACCGTTGGGCTTCCTTTCTTTCTTCCTCTAAGTCAGATAGCATGGAGGAATAACACTAGCCAAACAAAGGACGGTTATAACTGCTAGGGCGTAGTTTATGGGGAGGTTTGGTCCCCTGCCGCAGGAAAATAAGGTGGCCATTTTAAATTGGCCTCTGCTCTGTGTGTGTGTTTGTGTGTGTGTTAGAGAGAGAAAATGTTTCCTTGTGATATAAATGATAATATATATATTTTTATATTAAATCTTTATTAAACCTTCATTTAACCAGGATAGGCTCATTGAGATTAAAAATCTCTTTTCCAAGAGCGTCCTGGCCAAGAATAGGCAGCCATAAGTCGTGAGATCAAATGTTTCAGAATACAATATAACAAAATACAAGTATAATCAATACAACCATAAGGCAATTACACCATTATTCTGAGATGTTGACAGAACATAATTAAAAACATTGACATGTAAGGGAATCACTTTCCAAGTCCATCACCAATGATTTAAAAATGCTAAGAGAGACAAGATCTTGTAGCTTAAAAAATGATTTTAAAAGGTGTTCCAAGTGGATGCAGCAGAGTACATGAAGGCACATTTCCCAAAATGTGTTCTGACTGTTGGCACAGTAAGTAAAATAACATCCTCTGAGCAGAGACAGTATTCACCACATTTGTAACGGATAAATGAACATAAATATAAGGGCAATAAACCCAATATGGCTTTGTTAACAAAGGTATACCAGTGGCTGTCCACGGGATGCTAGTGAAAGATGTGATCCCTTCTCCTGATGAAAAAGAAATACCTAGTGCAGAGTATGTCTGGCTGATAGAACAGTATAATTACAGGTTAGTACTTATGTCAATAATTATGTCAATAATGCTTAAACATGTCATTGCGATATAGCTCATTTTGTGTCCAGTGTCTGAGCTCTGAAGCTTTCTGGGCAAAAAACTAAACTTTGTATCTGGGATGTTTTTTTGGGTCACCTATGTCAAAACTCACTTGAATGTGGAGAACGCAGACATAATCACAGAAACTAGAGACATTTAACAATATTCCATAATGCATTCTATTTAGTAATAACGCAAGATAATTAATAGTAATACATCAATTATTATTATTTCTGAAGAGACAAGGAATTCCTGTCTGTTTCCATGTTTGCCTGCCACTTTATTTAACCGTTTCCTATTATTCAAATTTGATAACCTTCTTCTGCTAGATGAAATAGACTTTCCCAAAGACCTCCTGAATATAATGTTCTCTACAAAGCAGCCAATGCCCACATGGCACAGTTATATCATGACCATCAATCCATTGGGTATAAATGGGCATGATATAATCCATTGGTGATTTATTTCAAATGTTTTTGGCAGATTTTATTCTTCTCACCGACCTCATTGTTACGACACTGGTGGTCTCCTGATGAAGCTTTAGTCCTATACCGAGTAGTCCTAGTATGTAGCAGCAGTCCTATACCGAGTAGTCCTAGTATGTAGCAGCAGTCCTATACCGAGTAGTCCTAGTATGTAGCAGCAGTCCTATACAGAGTAGTCCTAGTATGTAGCAGCAGTCCTATACAGAGTAGTCCTAGTATGTAGCAGCAGTCCTATACCGAGTAGTCCTAGTATGTAGCAGCAGTCCTATACAGAGTAGTCCTAGTATGTAGCAGCAGTCCTATACAGAGTAGTCCTAGTGTGTAGCAGCAGTCCTATACCAAGTAATCCTAGTATGAAGCATTAGTCCAATATCAAGTGGTCCTAGTAAGTAATAGTAGTCCTAGTATGTAGCAGCAGTTCTACACAGAGTAGTCCTAGTATGTAGCTGCAGTCCTATACCGAGTAGTCCTAGTATGTTACTGTAGTCCTGTATAAGACTGTCTTGGTTTTCTGTGATAAAAGACATGTCCACCAGCTGTGGTCGTGCTTGCATTCTCCCTGTGAATAAGGCCTAAGTAAGACTCGGACAACGTAATGGATTTGTTTTCCTCACCAATTTCATTCACAGCCCATCAGTGCTCCATCAGGACAAATGTCCGGTCGGTCATAATAAGAGCTTGGCTCACTGGAGTGAAAGGATAGAGGAGGATTCTAACGGCCTCACGTGGGGGGAAATCAATATTAACCCCTTTGGATGACAAAAACAGAAAAGAGACCAATGGAGGCACATACAATATTGGAAGTTGAGGTGGAGTCAGTGCACATAACAGTGGTAAACAGTGGTCTTGTTTCTTGTATAGAGCCTGGAGGTTAGATCTTCACATGGGGTTAGGGGTTTAGGTCTTCACAGGGGGTTAGGTCTTCACAGGGCATTGTGTCTTCACAGGCGGTTAGGTCTTCACAGGGTTTCAGGTCTTCACAGGGGGTTGGGTCTTCACAGGGGATTAGGTCTTTACAGGGTTTGGGTCTTCACAGGGGATTAGGTCTTCACAGGGGTTTAGGTCTTCACACAGGGTTAGGTCTTCACAGGGGGTTGGGTCTTCACAGGGGGTTGGGTCTTCACAGGGGTTGGGTCTTCACAAGGGTTTAGGTCTTCACATGGGGTTAGGTCTTCACAGGGGGTTGGGTCTTCACAGGGGGTTGGGTCTTCACAGGGGGTTAGGTCTTCACAGGGGGTTAGGTCTTCACAGGGCATTGTGTCTTCACAGGCGGTTAGGTCTTCACAGGGTTTCAGGTCGTCACAGGGGGTTGGGTCTTCACAGGGGTTTAAGTCTTCACACAGGGTTAGGTCTTCACAGGGGGTTGGGTCTTCACAGGGGGTTGGGTCTTCACAAGGGTTTAGGTCTTCACATGGGGTTAGGTCTTCACAGGGGGTTGGGTCTTCACAGGGGGTTAGGTCTTCACAGGGGGTTGGGTCTTCACAGGGGGTTAGGTCTTCACAGGGCATTGTGTCTTCACAGGCGGTTAGGTCTTCACAGGGTTTCAGGTCTTCACAGGGGGTTGGGTCTTCACAGGGGATTAGGTCTTTACAGGGTTTGGGTCTTCACAGGGGATTAGGTCTTTACAGGGTTTGGGTCTTCACAGGGGATTAGGTCTTCACAGGGGTTTAGGTCTTCACACAGGGTTAGGTCTTCACAGGGGGTTGGGTCTTCACAGGGGGTTGGGTCTTCACAAGGGTTTAGGTCTTCACATGGGGTTAGGTCTTCACAGGGGGTTGGGTCTTCACAGGGGGTTGGGTCTTCACAGGGGGTTGGGTCTTCACAGGGGGTTAGGTCTTCACAGGGGGTTGGGTCTTCACAGGGGGTTAGGTCTTCACAGGGCATTGTGTCTTCACAGGCGGTTAGGTCTTCACAGGGTTTCAGGTCGTCACAGGGGGTTGGGTCTTCACAGTGGATTAGGTCTTTACAGGGTTTAGGTCTTCACAGGGGATTAGGTCTTCACAGGGGTTTAGGTCTTCACACAGGGTTAGGTCTTCACAGGGGGTTGGGTCTTCACAGGGGGTTGGGTCTTCACAAGGGTTTAGGTCTTCACATGGGGTTAGGTCTTCACTGGGGGTTGGGTCTTCACAGGGGGTTAGGTCTTCACAGGGGGTTGGGTCTTCACAGGGGGTTAGGTCTTCACAGGGCATTGTGTCTTCACAGGCGGTTAGGTCTTCACAGGGTTTCAGGTCTTCACAGGGGGTTGGGTCTTCACAGGGGATTAGGTCTTTACAGGGTTTGGGTCTTCACAGGGGATTAGGTCTTCACAGGGGTTTAGGTCTTCACACAGGGTTAGGTCTTCACAGGGGGTTGGGTCTTCACAGGGGGTTGGGTCTTCACAGGGGGTTGGGTCTTCACAAGGGTTTAGGTCTTCACATGGGGTTAGGTCTTCACAGGGGGTTGGGTCTTCACAGGGGGTTGGGTCTTCACAGGGGGTTAGGTCTTCACAGGGGGTTGGGTCTTCACAGGGGGTTGGGTCTTCACAGGGGGTTAGGTCTTCACAGGGGGTCGGGTCTACACAGGGGGTTGGGTCTTCACAGGGGGTTATATCTTCACAGGCGGTTAGTTCTTCACAGGGGGTTGGGTCTTCACAGGGGTTGGGTCTTCACAGGGGGTTAGGTCTTCACAGGGGGTTGGGTCTACACAGGGGGTTGGGTCTTCACAGGGGGTTAGATCTTCACAGGGGGTTAGTTCTTCACAGGGGGTTGGGTCTTCACATGGGGTTGGGTCTTCACAGGGGGTTAGATAATCACAGGGGGTTGGGTCTTCACATGGGATTAGATCTTCACAGGGGGTTAGGTCTTCACAGGGGGTTGGGTCTTCACATGGGGTTAGGTCTTCACAGGGGGTTGGGTCTACACAGGGGGTTGGGTCTTCACAGGGGGTTAGATCTTCACAGGGGGTTAGGTCTTCACAGGGGGTTGGGTCTTCACATGGGGTTGGGTCTTCACAGACAGATTAGATCTTCACAGGGGGTTAGGTCTTCACAGGGGGTTGGCTCTTCACAGGGAGTTTTTTCGTCCGCTCATCTCTAATGCTATTATTTTCTCCTTTCTTTAGCTCTCACCCGCTCTCTCGCTCCCTCTCTCTAAGTAATAAATGTTTATAACCGATAACTAAGTGGAAATGGGTCTCCTCCTGTTCCTGTGGTTGGCTGCACTGTGAAGTAGCAAGGACAGTTAAAATGGCTGGGTCAAATCTATATCTTTATTTGTAGGTCTTTAGGATTCACTTCAATTCCCTGATTGAGCAGGAATGTAAAACATGTTTTTAACTTAAACAGTTTTGTAATATAACAATAATTTTGATGTCAACCCCTCTAAAATATACACTGATTGTTCGCTTTTTATTATTATTATTCACCAATAGAATTCCAAAAAAACTATGGGTGGTGATATTATTAGTTGATTTTTCACATTTGTACATGTAGGATAAGACTTTTCAACATGTAGGATAACACTTTTCAACATGTAGGACAGAGGTTCCCAAACTAGGGGTCGCGACCCTATGTGGGGTCACCTGATATGAAAATGAGGTCGGGGGAGAATGTTTTAAAATTGACTCTCATAGCCCCAAATAAAAAAATAACGATTATATACTTTTTCTTCACATAGTTGGGGTCGTGAGAATTGTTAGATATCGAATTGGGGTCGTCGGATCCCCTGATGTAGGATAACACTCCTCAACATAGGGACAAAGAGACATATGGGGATGCTGCTATGCATAAATTATACACAACCGCCTTCAAGCAGGCAGACACACAGAGAAACCTACAGGCAAGATGACAAACAGACAAGCAGGCAGACACACAGAGAAACCTACAGGCAGGATGACAAACAGGCAGACACACAGAGAAACCTACAGACAGGATGACAAACAGACAAACAGGCAGACACACAGAGAAACCTACAGGCAAGATGACAAACAGACAAGCAGGCAGACACACAGAGAAACCTACAGGCAAGATGACAAACAGACAAGCAGGCAGACACACAGATAAACCTACAGGCAAGATGACAAACAGGCAGACACACAGAGAAACCTACAGGCAAGATGACAAACAGGCAGACACACAGAGAAACCTACAGACAGGATGACAAACAGACAAACAGGCAGACACACAGAGAAACCTACAGGCAAGATGACAAACAGACAAGCAGGCAGACACACAGAGAAACCTACAGGCAAGATGACAAACAGACAAGCAGGCAGACACACAGAGAAACCTACAGGCAAGATGACAAACAGACAAACAGGCAGACACACAGATAAACCTACAGGCAGGATGACAAACAGGCAGACACACAGAAAAACCTACAGGCAGGATGACAAACAGGCAGACACACAGAGAAACCTACAAGCAGGATGACAAACAGACAAACAGGCAGACACACAGAGAAACCTACAGGCAAGATGACAAACAGACAAGCAGGCAGACACACAGAGAAACCTACAGGCAAGATGACAAACAGACAAGCAGGCAGACACACAGAGAAACCTACAGGCAAGATGACAAACAGACAAACAGGCAGACACACAGAAAAACCTACAGGCAGGATGACAAACAGGCAGACACACAGAGAAACCTACAGGCAGGATGACAAACAGGCTGACACACAGAGAAACCTACAGGCAGGATGACAAACAGACAAACAGGCAGACAGACAGGGAGACTGACAGACAGCTGAGCTGTGAGACAGTGAGACAGGACAGCAGCTAGTCAGACGGGGGTTGATGATATTTGTTGGCCTATAAAAACAGTGGTGTCCTGGGAATAGCAGCCATTTGGAGCCTGGCTGTCAGGCCCCATGAAAGGCCGGCTCACGGAGGGCTGGCTTGTTGATACGCCAAAGCCCCCAACTCAGCTGGAGCCATTAATGAGGCCCCTCTCATGCCTCCACCCCAGCCCTCCCTCCTCTTTCCCCATCCCTCCCCCCAGCCCTCCCTCCTCTTCCCTCATCCCTCCCTCCCCCTGGACGGCCTCTACTTCCTCCTTGGGGAAAAACCACTGGCGAGAAGGGATGAGCGCTCACTCCTTAACTTTCACTCTAGTTGCTCCACCTCTTTTCTCCCTCGCTTTCTCTGTTTCTGTCTCTCTGTTTCTCTCTGATTCTGTCTTCACTCAATTCATAGGGCTTTACTATATTTATTGTCTTGGGAAAGATTATTTTACTGTGCAAATGCAAGTGGAACATAAAAACTACATTCAAGTAATAATTTTAAAGCCAGGGGCTTAATTTATGTTGAATGGGCTGTATGTAACCAGGGTCCTCTCAGGGGATTGGTCTAAGTTGCAATAAGTCTACTAACATTTCACTAACTTTGAGTTACACTTCGTATAAACAGTTAAGTAAGTGTAGATATAGTCAGTGTAGATATAGTAAGTGTAGATATAGTCAGTGTAGATATAGTCAGTGTAGATATAGCCTGGAAATCACCTCTCATCAATCCCTTCTACCACCTCGTTCCCTTCCCCACTCCCGTACCGATATGGGCCCTAGACCTTGGCATGTTGACCGGCCTGTGTAGGCCACAGAGTCTTCCGGATTACTCCTGGCATGCTAGCTGATCCCCACCTCCGAAATAACAAACTAAAGACAGACAGACAGACATTGAAGGGCATTGAAGCACATTGGTTTTATCTAGTGAAATTATATAACTTCTCTCCAACACATTTCCTACCAGCCTTCCCATCCCCACTGCTTGGCCATGTCGGCACAGGTTAAGTCTGGGTGCAGTGGCATTGGAGTTCAGAGGTCATGGTGCAGTGTGTGTGTGTGTGTGCGTGTGCGTGTGCATGTGCATGTCTATATATAAGTGTGTGCTATTATTCAAAGCGAGCTGGGTCACAGTGTTATTTAGGTCAGAGTCTTGCTATATGTTTTTTGTTAACACACTCTTTCCAATGTCATCTGAAACTGACTGTGGGAGGGATGACGTTGGCACCAGTAATGTCAGTGTAACTGCTGTGGGATTGGATGAAGTTGGCACCAGTAATGTCACAGTGTAACTGCTGTGGGGGGGTGAAGTTGGCACCAGTAATGTCAGTGTAACTGCTGTGGGATTGGATGAAGTTGGCACCAGTAATGTTACTGTGTAACTGCTGTGGGGGGATGAAGTTGGCACCAGTAATGTTTCAGTGTAACTGCTGTGGGAGGGATGAAGTTGGCACCAGGAATATCATAGTGTAACTGCTGTGGGGGGGATGAAGTTGGCATCAGTAATGTCAGTGTAACTTCTGTGGGATTGGATGAAGTTGGCACCAGAAATGTTACAGTGTAACTGCTGTGGGAGGGATGAAGTTGGCACCAGGAATATCATAGTGTAACTGCTGTGGGGGGGATGAAGTTGGCATCAGTAATGTCAGTGTAACTGCTGTGGGATTGGATGAAGTTGGCACCAGTAATGTTACAGTGTAACTGCTGTGGGAGGGATGAAGTTGGCACCAGTAATGTCAGTGTAACTGCTGTGGGATTGGATGAAGTTGGCACCAGTAATGTTACAGTGTAACTGCTGTGGGGGGATGAAGTTGGCATCAGTAATGTCAGTGTAACTTCTGTGGGATTGGATGAAGTTGGCACCAGAAATGTTACAGTGTAACTGCTGTGGGAGGGATGAAGTTGGCACCAGGAATATCATAGTGTAACTGCTGTGGGGGGGATGAAGTTGGCATCAGTAATGTCAGTGTAACTGCTGTGGGATTGGATGAAGTTGGCACCAGTAATGTTACAGTGTAACTGCTGTGGGAGGGATGAAGTTGGCACCAGTAATGTCAGTGTAACTGCTGTGGGATTGGATGAAGTTGGCACCAGTAATGTTACAGTGTAACTGCTGTGGGGGGATGAAGTTGGCACCAGTAATGTTTCAGTGTAACTGCTGTGGGAGGGATGAAGTTGGCACCAGGAATATCATAGTGTAACTGCTGTGGGGGGGATGAACTTGGCATCAGTAATGTCAGTGTAACTTCTGTGGGATTGGATGAAGTTGGCACCAGTAATGTTACAGTGTAACTGCTGTGGGAGGGATGAAGTTGGCACCAGGAATATCATAGTGTAACTGCTGTGGGGGGGATGAAGTTGGCATCAGTAATGTCAGTGTAACTGCTGTGGGATTGGATGAAGTTGGCACCAGTAATGTTACAGTGTAACTGCTGTGGGAGGGATGAAGTTGGCACCAGTAATGTCACAGTGTAACTGCCGTGGGGGGGGGGATGAAATTGGTACCAGTAATATCAGTGTAACTGCTGTGGGGGGGATGAAGTTAGCACCAGTAATGTCAGTTTAACTGCTGTGGACCGGTGCACTTTATCTATTCCTCTCTTTTTATCTCCCTCCTCATCTATCCCTCTCTTTTTATCTCCCCCCTCATCTATCCCTCTCTTTTTATCTCCCTTGCTCCCTCACTACATTTCTGTCACTCGTTCCACTGGTCTCTCCTCTGTCTCTACAAGCGTTATGCGACACTCTATATGACCTTCACACACGCTGATAATGCTTGGAGCTCACTGTCTCCTTTCTTTCTGTCTTTCTTTTCCTCTCTTTTTGCCGGACGGCTTATGCGGAGCCGGCCAAGAAGAGCAAATATCACTTACTGACTGACTGAGTATACCTTGTTAGATAGCTTAGTGGTTAGAGGAGCGGACCTGTTAACTATAGGTCTTGAGTTCGTAACTCCTCGTCGGCGAAGCGAGGTACGCATCACTAATTATTCTGTATAGACGGAAACTTCGCTAAAACCTTCATTAACTACATTACCGTAAGCCTGAAATAAAACAGTTTACAGTTATATTGCAACTGTTTCTTGTGAATTTACGAAGTACGCATCCGTGCATGCGCTTTGGGTCAGGATAGACAAACAGATTTGCTGGCTACAACATACAGTAGTTACGTTATAGTAAGCCTTAAACTGTATCCGGTTATATTGCGACTGTTTCTGGCATGGAAAAGTTCATCTTCAGTCTCGCTAGCAATTGCTCAATCCTAATGATTATTCCTAGGAAGTTAGTAGATACTAGTAAGCCTATTACTGGCTAATAAGCTGTTAAAACGGCCAGTGGCAAAAGTAATACAGTTCATAGACGCTATGGTGGAGGTAAACTTAATAAGAAATGTTAGTCAGTCAAACACAATCCTCAATTGTGTCTAGCGACTCCTGAAACGTGTAAAGCCATGGCGTAGTGGTTAAAGACAGTGCCTCTCATTTGGAAGCCCTTTGTTTGAATCTATTGTTTGAATCTATTGAGAGCAATGACCTTTATTAATTATTTATTGTAGATTCCAAGATTCTCTCGTCTTTTCACCTGATGAAAAAAATTGTTACTGTCACTTTTATTGGTAGTTATTGTATCAATGTCATTCACGAATGAAAGAAAAAAGTGAGTTGTTATGCCATGAAAGAAAAAAAATACATTCTTATGCCATGAAATTAAATAGCTTTGGCAGACTCGCTAGCAATTGCTAAATTCTTTTGACTATTCCAGTAAGTTTGTAGATACCGGTAAAGCTTATTACTGGCTAATACGCTATTAAAACGGACAGTGGCAAACGCCATACATAGAAGCTCTTTGTGGTGGAGGTAAATTTAGAAACGTTAGTCAGTGAAACTGTATCAGTGTAATTTGCGAATGGCCAATAAATTGTTAAAACGGCCAATGGCCTAAAAGGATTTCTTCAGGATAGACACAAGAGGCTATACTGACAGCAGGCAAGTGTACAGCTCTGTGGTGTAGTGGTTAATGATGCAGCCTTTCCCGTGTGCGACCCGGGTTCGAATTGGGTTCGAATCCTACTTTCTCATCACCTGTATCTCTCTTTCCTACTCTCTCATCACCTGTATCTCTCCTTCCTACTCTCTCATCACCTGTATCTCTCTTTCCTACTCTCTCATCACCTGTATCTCTCCTTCCTTCTCTCTCATCAACTATATCTCTCCTTCCTACTCTCTCATCACCTGTATCTCCCATTCCTTCTCTCTCATCACCTGTATCTCTCCTTCCTACTTTCTCATCACCTGTATCTCCCCTTCTTTCTCTCTCATAACCTGTGTCTCTTCTTTGTTCTCTCTCATCACCTGTATCTCTCCTTCCTACTCTCTCATCACCTGTGTCTCTTCTTCGTTCTCTCTCATCACCTGTATCTCTCCTTCCTACTCTCTCATCACCTGTATCTCCCCTTCTTTCTCTCTCATCACCTGTGTCTGTTCTTCGTTCTCTCTCATCACCTGTATCTCCCCTTCTTTCTCTCTCATCACCTGTATCTCCCCTTCTTTCTCTCTCATCACCTGTATCTCCCCTTCCTACTCTCTCATCACCTGTATCTCTCCTTCCTACTCTCTCATCACCTGTATCTCCCCTTCTTTCTCTCTCATCACCTGTATCTCCCCTTCTTTCTCTCTCATCACCTGTATCTCTCCTTCCTACTCTCTCATCACCTGTATCTCTCCTTCCTACTCTCTCATCACCTGTATCTCCCCTTCTTTCTCTCTCATCACCTGTATCTCTCCATCCTCTGTGAACTGCAATGCTCCATTTGGCTGAGATCCAGCTGGCTCCTAGTTCTCTGTTCACACGCCTGCTCCTTCCACTACATACATATGTCTGGGAAGCACTCAGAGATTTACACTTCCCACAAATGGGGAAGCCGCTGGGCGTGTGTGTGTGTGTGTGTGTGTGTGTGTGGGTGCGTGTGTGTGTGTGTGAGTTAGAGTGACTGTGTGAGCCAAGTGCACAGCTGATGATTGGAACACATTGGCTTTGTGCCTCGTTTTTTTCCCTGGGGTGTTTCTGAAGAGAAGGAGAGCTGTGGAATGCAGTGCTCTCTCTCTCTCCCTCTCTCTCTCTCTCTCTCTATTGTTCTCTGTATCTTTCTGCCTGTTTTAGTTTCAGTCTCATTCATTAATTTCCTCTCTCTTTCTCTAATTCTGTGAACGTCTTATTGTCATGAGAATTAAATTGTTTAAATAAAAAGTTATGAAAACATTTTCAAAAGGATAATAGCATTTTAAGGGTTAGAACGGTATAACTTTGCGGTGTTGTAACAGTGTGCAGAGGTATGCATGAAAGCAACAGATGAATGTCGGTTAACTTCACAGTTCTGTTTGTGTTTCACTGGTTGCCTGTTTCTCATGGCAGAGTGTCACAAGTCTTTCCTGCTGTCATTGCACACCGCAATATTTCACCAAACATCAAGGGATTTACCGTGATTCGATTTCAGATTGATCCTGGATCTGTGTGTGTGTCCTGAGGGAAACGTGGGCAGTGGGGTCCTTGTCTGTTGTCTCTAGAGAGCCAGTCCTCTCCCTTCCTGCCAGCATCCGGCCCCTGTCCTGCACCTAGACATCTGGGATGAGGCGAGCGGAGGGGACTGCGACTGACAGGTTGACGGCTGTCCTGGGTCACACAGGTTAAACTGGACACATCTACACATTGACTTTCTGTCTCCCTGACCTTCTATTAATACCCTCATTGGGTGGCTGGAGCCCAGGGCCCAGCGATCAGTGTGTTTCGTCTGAAATCGGTGCGTCCCTCCTGGGTTGGCCAGGGTGAGACGGTCCCTGACCTGGATCAACGCACCCCATTCTCACCCTGGTTGTCGGGGGGACAAGAGGGGGTCATTCGTGTGTCAGGGGGTCATATATTTCTGTGTCTGGGGGCCATTCAGATACCCCACCAGAAACACCCTCGCTGGGATTTAATAGAGACATCTGTCTGACCAGTGTCCAGTCTGACCAGTGTACCAGTGTCTTTTTTTAATTTACATTCAATTCCATTTAAAATACAATCAATTATTGAATTATAAATACATTATAGTATAAATGGATCACCAGTCTGATCACAGTCTTGATATTCCACATATAAATATACCATTTATAGTTTGGATTTGTCAAAACAACGTGTTTCTACCCTGTATTTTTTATTTTGAAATGCATTTTAGGCAGGGAAGTCAATGTTATAAAAATGCACATTTGATTGGAAAACAAACAAATTGTGTTGTGTTTGTTCCCAATGGTGTATCTGGGTTGGGAGGATCAGGGTTGGGGAGGCGGCTGATCGAGGAGGAGAACTGGAGGAGGTGTGCACGTTTTGTTAATTATGAAGCCAACATTTATTGGGCGTCCTGAACACAAGGTTTAAGAGAGCAGTACAGTCCCGAGTTTGAGGGCACTCTGGGGATGTGGTGTGTATGCTTTACACAGCTTACCATTCTGATTCTCCTAAACCTTTCCACGCCTGTGAAGTTAGAGGTCAAACCGTGACCTGGTCAATCTCTATGTTGCCTTCCTTCTGCATTAATGATTTCTTATTCAGTGGTTTTAGGGGTTGAATAACGCGTTTTTTCCCCCGATGTGGATCTTTCACCATAGGCTCCTGTTCTTAATGATTTTAGACTGTTCTTAGTTCTTTTCCTGCTTGTCTCCCCACATAGCCCCTTGCGCTCACACGCGCCCTGAAAGAGAAAGGTGTTGTCCAGACACGCTGTGTAACCCAGTGGATCGGTTCTTTATCTCACTGCTCCTGAACAGCCGGTGGATGTCTTTAGACTGTGTCTGTCTTGACCGTCACATAATATATTTTAACACTCTACGTGCGCGCCTTTACATTTCCCAGCTAATGATTGCCTCTACTCACCCCTCGTCCCCCTCCTCAAATTATGAAGGAACTTATTCCCTTGGTCGAACATTGAGATTCCATGTTCTCAAGCATGGCTTTCTGAAGCCGGCAGAACCACACGGTCCAATCAACTGGAATGCTCTCGCCGATGACTACGCCCCTAAATGTTAGTCCTAAACATCAGCATTCCACCTAATATGCTTCAAAATCAACCCTCCACCTAATAGTCCTCATTATCACCCCTCCACCTAATAGTCCTAAACATCAGCATTCCACCTAATTGTCCTTAATATCAACCCTCCACCTAATAGTCCTCAATATAAACATTCCGCAACTAATAGGTTTCAATATCAACCCTCCACCTAATAGTCCTCAATGTCACCCCTCCACCTAATAGTCCTCAATATCAGCATTCCACCTAATTGTCCTTAATATCAACCCTCCATCAAATAGTCCTAAATGTCAACATTCCCCAACTAATAGTCTTCAATATCATGCCTCCACCCAATAGTCCTAAATATCAACATTCCAGCTAATAGTCCTCAATATCAACCCTCCATCTAATTGTCCTAAATCTCAACATTCCCCAACTAATAGTCATCAATATCAAGCCTCCATCTAATAGTCTTCAATATCAAGCCTCCGCCTACCAGCCCTCAATATCAACATTCCCCAACTAATAGGCTTCAATATCAACCCTCCATCTTGTGAATGAAGGACAAATGAGCAGAGTGGGCTTCCCTCCCCCCGCCCTCCCTCTGAAGTTCTTTATGGTGCAGTAATGCCGCTCAATGAAAGCATGTCAGAACACGTTTAGACCTCTGATTGGTTGGAGACTTGAAGCCACACTGAGACATGTGGCAGTCAGACAGGCAGATAGACGGATAAAATAAATATAGAGATAGGAACTATTTAGACTCTCCCGATATAGTGCACTACTTTATACCAGCCTATTCCCTATATAGTACAGTACTTTAGAACCCCCGGTTCCCTAAATAGTACACTACTTTAAACCTGAGCAGTATAGGGCATAGGTTGACTGTTGGCACTTTGCATTGGCTCTTTGAGTGGGAGGGGTTCAGGAGATGTGTCCACACACTTTAAATGGGTGTTGACATGACTGCTAAATGCTAGACAGATGGACGGGTTTGTCACAGCCCTCCTGCCTCTGCTTCTCAGGCTTAGAATCATCACTGGGCAAGACATCTGTGGAGCATTTCAGTCGCCACACAGATTTTAAATCTTATTCCGTGTCACGCAGATGTGGGATCTGTTTCTCTAAGTGCATTCTGGGAGATGGAGTCGCATCCTAATTGAAAGCTGTCAGTAAGCAGTTTTTTCCACATTTCAGTCAATTTAATTATCGCCTCCAGAGAAATGTACGCTTGACCACTCTGCTATCTGTTGCACAGATTTAAATAAGAAGATTGTAGACCCAAAATGGCCACTGACCCCTGCTTAAATGGATGTCCCTCCACCACTTAGATGCTGCTATCCCCTGTGAAGAGCCGGAATGGCAGGGAGTGTCTCAGTGGTATAAAAGACTAGGCTGATTGGAAGCCAGACTAGACACCTCTTAAAATTCCTCTGAAGTCAGTCATCATTGAGGGGCAGCGAGCCATGAGGGGCGGGTTGTGCCCCCTCGCCACTCCCCACTTCCCCTCCCACTTCCCAGTGGACGGTTTTCCGTGGACTTTTAGGGCGTTGGTCCCCGTCTCAATGTCTAGGTGTGGCCCTGGTGGGTGGGGGGTCCGTATGTGAGTGAGTGTGTGTCTGTGTGTGTGTCTGCCTGTGTGTGTGTGTGTGTCTGTCTATATGTCTGTGTGTGTCCTTTGCTGGACTGCAGATTACAGCCCCTTGGCTGGTTTTTATGACGTGTCATTACTACCATGTCCATCTCTGCTGTTGGACCCAGTTAGCTGATTAAAGATATCTACACTGAAAACCCCCTTCACTGGGAACCTCTTCTTTAAAAAAAAAAACTTCACTGGGAACCTCTCCTTTAAAAACCACTTTACTGGGAACCTCTCCTTTAAAAAAACCTTCACTGGGAAACTCTCCTTTAAATACCCCTGGTGGCCTGCCATTAAACTTTACAGCCACATACTGTACAGAATATTCAAAATGTCTCTTCTTGGACTAGAAATGTTAATGTTTCAAGAGATTCCAATCAAAGAACTAAAGTGTCAGGACGGTCTGTGATGCTTTTAAAATGGCGAATGAGAGAGAGGAGAGGGAGCACAGAGAGGGAGTGAGGGAGGGGTTGGGGAGAGAGATGTTGGGTGTCCTTCAGCTATTCATCGGATGCCTTCTACCATGAACACCTTTCAAGCAACAGTCAATCTGGAGAATTAGTAGCAGCATAACAGAAACAGAAGGAGAAGGAGAGGGGGAGGAAAGAGGGGGAGGACAGGGAAGAGGTGTTTAGGGAGGAGGTGAGAAGAGGAGGTGTTGGGGAGGAGATAGAAGGAGATAGAAGGAGGTGTTTGGGGAAGAGGAGGTGTTTGGGGAGGTGAGCAGAGGAGGTGTTTGGGGGCAGTTAGAAGAGGAGGTGTTTGGGACGGAGGAGGAATGGTTTGGGCAGGAGGACGGGGGAGGAGCTGTTTGGGGAGGATGTGTGGGGAAAACGTGTTTGGGGCAGATGTGAGGGGAGGAGCTGCTTGGGGAGGTGGAAGTGTTTGGGCAGGAGGAACAGGGAGGAGGTGTTTGGGGAGGATGTGTGAGGAGGACATGTTTCGGGAGGGCGAAGTGTCTGGGGAGGACGAGGGTGGCATTTGGGGAGGTGTCTGTCAGAGGAATTTCCACCAGCTTACTGCTTTAATGGAACAGAGAGCACAGAAAAGCAACACACATCGGAAAGACACACACACACTGACACGCAGAGACAAAGACACACAAGCAGACTGACACGCACAGACAAAGACACACACAGGCAGACACGCACAAAGACACACACGCACACATTGACACACACACACAAAGACACACACTCACACATTGACACGCACAGACAAAGACACACACGCAGACTGACACGCACAGACAAAGACACACACACACACTGACACGCAAAGACACACACACGCACACTGACACGCACACACCATAGCAGTGCGCTGGTATTGAAGGCAGTGTCAGTGTGGTTCCAGGCCCACAGTAAATGATCGGGCCTGGCATTCCTGACCTGACAGACAGACGGAGACTGAGTCCAAAATGAAACTCTCTTCCCTGTGTAGTACCCTACTCTGACCAGGCCCACAAGGACCAACCAGGGGTTTGGGACACGGGTCAATCAACTGTCTTCCATCTCCTCCACACAGCAGCAGAGACATTATCTCTGTCCTGATAGGGGAGTTGTGTGTCCTGCTATTCCTGTATAAACACAAGTGGTAAACAGTGTAAGGACGTGTGTGTGCGTGTGTGTGTGTGTGTGTGTGTGTGTGTGCGCGCGCACTATGACCCTGAAATTAAAACATAAAACATCTTTCCTGGGCAGAGCCGTGAAACCCTAACATAATATACATGGTTTTTGTATCCCGCTGTCCCAACTTCCATCTGCATTTCAAACATGCCACTGTACATTTCTCTGGATTTATAAAACATGTTGAAATGACTGTTTCTGTTGGTCTGGATCAGGGGTGTTCAACTCTTGCCTCACGAGGCCTGGAGCCTGCTGGTTTTCTTTTCTACCTCATCATTAATGTCACCCACCTTGTGTCCCAGGTCTAAATAAGTCCCTGTGTAGAGGGCCACACTTAAATTTGTGTGTTACTGGCTTCGAGGTCCAGAGCTTAGTTTGAAGGATCAAAATACATTTTAATGGTGAATGGCTGTTTCTATTGGTCTAGATATGTGTCAGTCATTTATGACTGTTTTTATTGGTTTGGCTCCTTTTTGTTTTTTGTAGGAAAGAAGTGGCAGCCAAAAGTTTAATTGTAGCTCTGTGGTTTGTGTGTCTGTTTAAAAGTCTGTGTGTTTAAATGTCTGTGTGTTTAAATGTCTGTGTGTTTAAATGTCTGCGTGCTTAAATGTGTGTGTGTGTGTGTCTGTGTGTGTTTGGCAATGTGCTGCTGCTGACTCAATAACGTGAAGGTCTGGGAAACTGCCAACTGGGACAAGTTGCTAAATATGAACTACAAGCAAGGACACACACACAAACACACCCAGAGAATGAGGGCAAGAGAGGGAGGGAGAGACCGGAGAGAGAGAGACAGAGAGAGAGACAGAGAGAGAGGGGGTAGAGAAAGAGATACAGGTTAAAGCATGTCTTTCTCTCTGTCCCTTTTTTATGGTCCCTGTGTGTTGCACCAATCTGAACCTTTATCACAATGTTACACACACACACACACACACACACAAAGACAAGGAATTGCATATTAAATTTGACTTTGTTTTGCTTGTCAGATCAGAAATCAGTGTTTTATCTTGCACAATTAACTAACAATGCTAAGATATAAGAAATCCTCCATCTCTCCCCACCTCCTCGCCCCACCTCCTCGCCCCACCTCCTCGCCCCACCTCCTCGCCCCACCTCCTCGCCCCCTACTTCCTTGCTTCCCGCCCTCCCCCTTCCCGCCTCCCCCTTTCATCTCACCCTCCCCCCACATCGACAGCTTGGCCACCTGGTTGGCTTCCATCTGTCATTATGTGGGAGATGTGAGCTGATCACTTTGATTAGAAGACTGACCAAGGTGGACATGGGGTAGTGTGTGTGTGTGTGTGTGTGTGTGGGGGGGGGGGGGGTCTATCTACACACCACACACAGACACAAACGTCCACAACAGACTGTTGACCTCTTGAATAAAACACCCAACGCACTTTATGGGATTTGAAAAGGCAATGCCTGTTGCATAACAGCTGGTTATCAAGACAGTTATAGTCTACAAATACCGTGTTTTGAAACTGCAAGTGCAGGACCCTAGCATATATCCAAACCAATTTCAGAACAGTTTGGGTTAAGTTGCTGATTAGCAGTGTGTCATCAGTTAGCCATTTAATGGACGTTTGAATTATTTAAAGGGGCAGTGCGTAAAACCGACTCTCTAAACAATGACAAAAATCTCTTCCTTGTCTTCCCTTGCTGAACAAGACCAGTATAGTACTAGCTAGTCCAGGGTGGTATTGAGTGGGAAGGATAGTACTGATAGCGAATGTCTATAAGGAGATATATGAGCAAGTATAAGGAGATAGATATAAGTTGGCAAACTGATAGATGGACTGGCGAAAAAGATTAAATGGAGAATATGTTACTGTGTTCCATTATGTAGAAAAATATTATTTGAAACATGAAACATTAACCTAAAAATATTTTAACTGTAAAAATATTTTATATTGCCTCTTTACTTTGGGCCTGCATACTGTGGGCCAAATGGCTGGTCTGTTGACCTGTCCAACCCCTGTCCACTTTATGCTATGCTAATCCAATTCACTGGACTGGCACTGTTTTAATCAAAGGATCTAGCTAGCTACGTAATTAGCGCAATCGCTATAGCCTTGTGTTAATGCTAGCTAGGGGGTCTGTCATGAATGCCTCAGGTTAATGTTAGATAGCGTGGCTATAATTAATGCCCAAAGTTAATGTAAGCTAGTATGACATTAGTTGCTCAGGTAACCGCTAGCTGTCGTGTCATTAAAGTCTACTCGTTAATGATTGAATGTCAGGGCGACTTTGTGTTACCTTTTTCCCCAGAGGTCAGAATGAACCCATGCTGTGGGCCTTTCCTGGGCTCATTTCAGGGCCTTTTCTGTTTCTATTAAAGCATATAAATGAATAGATTATCTCTGTATATTAAACCAGACTTTCAATTGGCACAGTTAAACATTATTCTCGGTCAGTGCGTAGAGAGCCTGGCCAACACACAGACAGGCTGAACAATGACCCTTGATGCTTTTTTATGTCAAAATCCAGAGGGGAAAAAAATGTCCGATTTCTTTTGCAAACATTGTGGAATACATTTGGCCAGAGTAGGTTGCGCTGGGCAGCTATTGTGTGTCAGTTAAAACCCAGCAAGCATTGTGCCTAACCTGGGCCTGTTGGGAAGGACGCCTGTACCAGTCTGTCTCCGTTCACATGCTTCCCATAGCTGCTTATAGACGCTGAATACATGAGATAAATTAACATAAGCGAATACAGCAGGTGCCAGTCGCTAGGTTAGCCCAGTGTAGAGGGTGTGGTTGGCTCTCATGGTCGCCTTTCTTTCGGGTTCCTGAGTTGGGCTCCCTAAGCCTTACAGACTTCCGAACAAAAACATCTTCACCAGTGAGAGAGAGAGAAAGCGAGAGAGAGAGAGAGAGAGAGAGAGAGAGAGACCTTTGATGTTGGAAGTCAGTTAGTTTATACCACAATGAATAACTTCCACTGCTTGGATGCCCTTGATTGGCGGTAGTGAACAGAATAACAGCATTTATAGATTCTACAACCGTCAGGAATGGAACACTCATTTGCTTTATTGTGCCTCCAGGGAAATCCATAGTTCAGTCTGGAGAACACAGGGCACTATATCTAGCACAGAGTTGGTTTATTCTTGAATTTCTGAGGCAACGGCTCTCTCTCGATCATATATTAACTACTTAAAAATTAGAAAATGAGACAGATTTGTAAACAAACGTGTCATTCACTGTTATCTGAAAATGTATGTAAGAAAATGTATTTGGATTGGCCTCTTCCACTGATGATGTGTAAAGGTTCAGTGACATGTTTTCAGGATTTAGAAATACCTATTACATACAGTGAGAATCTGTGGACAAAATGGTCTAATCTGTTATATGAATCCTTTTAAAAAGAAGGCTGTTAGTTGGATGATTAGTTTTTCTCTGTTCTATGTCATCGGTTGCTGCCTTGAAAATCACTGATTACAAAGAAGGACCTTGAGAATTCTGTTCAGTGTCCAACTGCTACTGTGGGAGGGGCCTATATCGAAGACAATGTTAGCTAATAACACCCCTTTAGTTTACTTAAATCAAAATCACACTGAACAAAGTTCTTTGTCATATGACTTTAGTAATTAAGCATTTGTGCCATTTTCGTTCCTTCAGAATGGGCTGATGAACCCAAATACCTTTAAATTAATTTAATCAGGCCTATACATCAGTGTAAATCAAGAGGCACTCAGTCTTTACATTGTTTTGGTTTAGTGGACTTTGTTTAGTGGGCGGTTGATTTGGTGAACTTGGGGTAGTTGGCGGTTGGTTTAGTGCACTTGGGGTAGTGGGTGGTTGATTTAGTATGCTTGGGGTAGTTGAGGGTTGATTTACTGGACTTGGGGTTGTTGGCAGTTGGTTTAGTGGACTTGGGGTAGTGGGTGGTTGGGTTAGTGGACTTGGGGTAGTTGGCGGTAGGTTTACTAGACTTGGGGTTGTTGGCAGTTGGTTTAGTGGACTTGGGGTAGTGGGTGGTTGGGTTAGTGGACTTGGGGTAGTTGGCGGTAGGTTTACTAGACTTGGGGTAGTGGGCGGTTGGTCTTTTGGACTTGGGGTAGTGAGTTGTTTAGTTGGTCATGTTGTCAACAGGGAAAGTTGGTGTCAGAAATGGTCCTGAAGCATATTGGTGTTTTTTTCTAACAGCTGGTCTTCCTGGAGTCCACACAAAACCTTTATCGACAAGAACTTCTGTATTTACATTTGAAACACAATCCATACAACTAAATAGAACTATTTAAACAACACCTGCGAAAATGCAATGGAAATAAACAACACTTTGAGATGTAATGACAAGAACGTTTTTATTCTCGTCATGTAAAACGATGTCAGGCCTACTAAAACCAGTATTTTTTGTCCTGTCAAGGTGCTCGACTCTAGCGTGGTTTCTTCCATGCATTCTCTTAAATGTTTATGTTCCATCAAATCTGGAGGAAGACCCATATGATTTTGTCATCAGTTTGATTTGTTTTATAGTCAGGGGGATCTTGGGAATCAGATTTATTGCCTTTAATGTTCATTGGTTAATTAGTTATTTTCTGAAGTATCTTTTTAAAGAGGGATTATGTGCCTTAACAATAATTGCTACTTTCTGGATTTCAGTGTAATGTAATATATTAGGTTGAGGACCACTTTTTGAATCTCATCCAATAAAATACAACTATGATTTGTAAAATGTATTAGGCAATATAAAATATATTTTTGTTTGGTTCGTTTACCGTCGCATAATGTAAATGTTACATTGACTGGGTTTGGCAGTCCTAGACCCCGTCAGGCAGTATAAAATGCCTTGTGGGTATCGCCAAATGCCCCTGGTAGTAGAAACTTGTCCTGCGATTTTTCTTTGTGTCCGCAGGCGATTGAGCGGACAGTTGCCGTCATACTGCACACCCACATGACCTATTAGCAAACTATTTAGTTGAGCAACACAGATCTAAGCCGAGCGGGTTTAGTGAGTTTGGAGTGGTGAAATCCTATTGATAATGATTAATAACATCGGAGATCAAAAGTCAAAGATGGGCAAAATTACACAGAATCTATACGGCAGGGGAATGAGTTCATGGATCATTACATCTGCGGTCCGAGAGACTGAGATGATATGGGGAATTGTTATAGTAAATCATTTAATAAAGTCCTGCTAGTGGACTGTGTGCATTAAGGTCTTATGCTAGCTTTGTCTTAGGAAAGACCCATCATTTCCTATAGGAAATCATGTAGTATGAGTGTCTTATCATGGTCTTCGGTTCAATATGCTTAAGGGACTTAGTTTGAAGGTCACATGGCCTTCCATGGCTGGCTAATGTCTTATCACACACACGTCTTCCCAGGGAGAACATTACACCAGCGCTTCCAGGGCTTGTTTTTCACGTTACGGTTGGATAGAAATAAGAGGTGTTCAATCGTAACCGCAGAGTGTGTTACTCAACCAGTCTGCCTGCTACACTTCCACACTATGCCGTTCCGGTCTGCCGAGCCCACCGCACCGCCCAAATATGGTCATGTAAGACACGCCAGAGAACATGGCAACATCGTTTTTTTCTTGTTTCGCACAAACGTTTTGGAACTAACTGTAAGTCACTTTGTATAAGAGTGTCTGCTAAATGAATAAAATGTAAGTGTAAATATATTCTTCCTTAGTTTAAAGAATGCCTTTTTAACATTTTAGCTGACAGATTTTTGGGCAGCGGACTGTTTCAAAGTATTCCCTGCTATCTAATGCAAATATTTATGTTGCTACACTACATGCCATCACAGTTGACCTGCTGATCCCATTTAAAGAGCCCAAATATGGACTTGTATAAAAGTGGCACACCCTTGAATAGGTTTTCTGTGTGAGTGTTTTAGGATCTTTTATTTTACTGTTCAAGTATTAAAATGCATGTGAAATATTAACTGCAACACCCACGGTGTTAGAAGTTGATTTGCATATTACAGTTACACCAACTCAACATGGCACATTGCAAAACCACTTCTTCATTTTCTAACAGTTGTTTTGTGATTAAACCTATAAAATAAAATGTGTGTATGCTGAATAATGCACATTAGTGGCTTTAACATTGAAATATCTCACGTTCAAAAAGAGTCTGAGTAATCAAAACAAGAAGAAACGTTGAGATAAACTGCTAACATCGGCAGTCATGGTCAGAATAGCAAGCAGTTCCTTCTCACCATGGTTTTTATGAAAACAAATACTGTCACTTGAAGCACATTCATCTCAAAACTCTTTATTTTGTGATTTAGTTTTGTTAATAAATAATTAACATGAGGTTAAAGAAGCCCTCAAAAAGAAGTGTTTTGCAGAACTGTGTTTATTTCAGATCCCCATGGGACACTGACAATGGGGTCCTGGCCAGGGGTCAGCCTTCATTGACAGCGACAATTAGGGTTAAGTGCCTTGCACAAGGGCAGATCAACAGATCACTTTGTTGACTTGGACTCGGATTCGAACTTGCAGGTTTTAACAGGCATTCTAGCCATTGTATGTTGTCTACATCAAGTGTCACTGTGTGACTTCGGTTCAGTTATTCAACGTCCTGAGCTTTTGTCTAATTGACTGCTCTGTCTTTTCTTCTCCCTGACGCGGTACTGTCCCGTTGGACCGTCGGTCCTTCTCCCCTTCACAGGTAAGAACATGTACCACCTGTTCCTTCATCTTGTTTATGTCCACTGTGGTTGTCATCGACGGGAAAGGTGTACTGACCTCAGAGGTCTAACAGGCATGAAATAGACACAACCTGGACATTTTTACACAAGTTGTGCATCAAGAGATAGGGATGAAGCATTTTTATGCGTTTGACAAGAATATTTTCTCTTTGTCTGACACAGAATGTCCCCCTTGAAGTCTAGTCAAAAGACCACACCTATATCTTTTGGGATTTTAATGTCAAGGTTGGACTTTAAATACATTTCTTGACTTAACATCACACGCCCGTTGTTTGGCTTTACCTTATTTTAAGACTGCAGACGTTTGTTGGGGAATAAATGAATCAGAAGCGGACCGCCGGAGGAGAGGAAAAACAAATCGAACATTAACCTCAGCCACAACATTCTCCACGGGAGAGTGGCGTGAAGAGGCATTTTAATATAAAATGTTTAATGGCTAATTCTCTGACAATGATTAACAGTGCATCAGTCCCACTGGGCCAAGCTTTGTATCACACAAGTTAAGTATTTACACTGGTGAGGGGGGGGGGGGTTGGGGGGGCAGGCCAATTATAGCCTATCAAATGGTTTTCTCAGTACCCAGTTAAGTATTTCGTGCAAGGGGGGTGGTGGGGGGGGTCATATGGATGCCTATTATAGCCTATCAAATGTTTTTTTCTGTACAAGTTAAGTATTTTGAGCCTCGGGTTGGGGGAGGTGAGCGGAGCTGGGGGAGGTGAAGGGAGCTGGGGGAGGTGAGCGGAGCTGGGGGAGGTGAGCGGAGCTGGGGGTGGTGGAGGACAAAGCCATTAGAGCCGGTGAAGTGGTTGTGGAGCTAATGGGGGCCTGGCTCTTAGGGCCCATCTGGTTTGGTTTTGGAGGCTGTGGTTTGGCGTACGGCACTGCCCCTCCCTGCGTCACAGGAAATGATGTCTCCCTAGGTTTTCTGGTGAGAGCGACAGCTAGGTGTTTTACAGAACCCGCGGCCAGAGGGGACAGCTAAAGAGGTTTTAGTGATGTTAGCAGTGATATTATCATTGATATTAGCAGTAGTGGGAATAGTAAAGTATCAGTAGTAGTTGTAGAAGAAGTGGCTGTTCTTAGTGTGTTAGCATTAATCAGTGGTAGTAGATGCATTCAGATATCAGTAAGGATGACTGTAATTATGGCTGCTGATGTACACCTCATAGTTACACACGCTTGAATGCAACATCTATGTTTCTGTCACTACAGGAGTCATGGATGGGTCTCATTCATTTGAAGGGAATGCTGGGAAATATGAAAATATGTCTAATCACCCTCCCCCATTCCAACAATGTACAGGCCTAGTGTTTCATTTTAAGGACTTTTGGGAGTAACAAAATGTATGTTTAAACCGTCCATTTTGGGCTGGATGTGTAATATGTTGTCTATGTGTGCATCCTCTATAAATAGAATCGCTATGGTACCTCAGCTAGCCATGGAATTCAAAGTGTGTGGTTTGATGACATGGGGCACATATTGGCACATACATAGGACACTGTGTCCTGGGACCTGTTTTGGCCCAACAGCGCCACCTTTACAAACAGTGCCCAGAAATCCCCAGAATGCATCTTTATACACTTTGTTGCTACACAGCGAACATTTTCTGGCGTTTACAATCTAAACACAATTCCAAATGCCTTGACTGGTAAGCCAAGTGTTAGAGATAAGCATTTAAGATGTTCCCATCTTAACCACCTGATGTTGCTTTGTAGAAAACAATGCCAAGTCCAAATGATATACAATATGGCTGTCCAACAACAAGTCTTACTGGGGCCACATTTGAAAATCTTATTTACAGGATATAGGATTTTTATTGGATACGGGATTACTTATCCTTAAACAAATATGAATGATATTGCTAATAATATCCACAAATTACAACGGTTTGAAGCACTTTCCTAATAGTTCGATAAAACAGCAAGACCAGTAGTGTAACCGGTATGTCTGATGAATTCAGCTGGCATTTATCAGACAGGCAGCTCAGTTACATTCTTTTTCTATTGTCCAGCCAAATAAGTTGTATGTAGATCACTGAAGACTTGGTTTTCTATTGTTTTACAAGTCCTATTTTTTGTATGGACATTGACCCTGACCTTTGACATGACCTTTTACACTTTGAGTGGACCAAAACAACTGCGACTGTTGAATGAGTGGCCTACGAATCACTTTGAATCACTTATTTACAGATCACGATTTACCCACGATGCACTGCGGTTTTGATGCTCTCAAACAACATAGGTGTGACAGTTCATATCTCTGGGGGAGTGAAGGGAGAGGATCGGCCTGTGTGAGACGTGACCTGTGGCCCCCCAGCCAGGGGTCAGGGGTCCAGTGTATTGGCCGGTGACCCCTGTTGTCAGCGAAACCGAAACATGGAGTACCTTCCACGTGCCCGCCCTGTCGACACCCCCCCGGTATTGTTGTCACTGAGCGTTGCGCTGATCCTGCAGATGCTCTATCCTCCGCTTACGGCACCGACCCAGCAGCTTTCGGTGGGGGGGGGGGGGTTGGTCGGGGTGTGTGTGTGTGTGTGTGGGGGGGGGGGTGTTTCACATGAAACACTTTTCCACGTTGTTCGCCAGTGGTTCCCGGTGCCCCATCAACCCCGCCCGCCAGTAATTCCATACCCGCGACCGCGTACGAATGAAAGACACAGAAATGAAAAGAAGCCCCAGGCTCACTCCTGGTGGTGGCAGGGATCAGAGAGGAAGTATCACGACTAGTGATCTCATCATGTGAATTATTGTCTGATTGGCACAGATTTACGAACAGGCGGTATGAAATGGCGGGCCGGAATAATGGGGTTCTGAGGAAAGTGCATGTTTGTGCGTGTGTGTGCGTGCGTGCTTGCGTGTGTGTAATGAACACAACACACCTGCGTGTGACACTGTGAGAGGCTGTGTGGAGGTCTAAGTATGAACCATAGTTGTAATAATAGTGGAGGGGGGAGGGGGGGACATTCCCCTTTTCATGTGGGGGTAATTACAGCTGAGGCCTTGGGGCTCACAGAGTTAACATCACCACACACACACACACACACACACACACACACGGTTACAGCGAGACAGGATGGGGGAGGGCTGGACAGGATGGGAGAGATGGATAGACAGGCCCAAAAGAAGAAGAAGGGTGTAGAGATGTTCTACTGTAATCTATTTACTTCATAGTACTATTATAATATATATTGTCTTATTTACTCTATAACACTATTATAAATAGTTTTATTTCATAACATTATTATAGATTGTTTTATGTACTTCAGAATACTTTTATATTATATGCAGTTCCACAACACTGTTTCCAAAAAGTTGGGACTCTGTGTAAAATGTAAATAAACACATTAGGCAATGATGTGCAAATCATTTAAACCCTAGAAACCCTAGAAAATAGTACAAAGACAATTGAAATTGAGACATTTTGTTGTTTCTTGAAAAATATATCAATCAATATTTTTTTTATATAAAGCCCTTTTTACATCAGCAGTTGTCACAAAGTGCTTTTACAGATGTAATGTACGTATATGCCCACTTTGAATTTGATGCCAGCAACGTTTCAAAAGAAGTTGAAACAGAAGCAACAAAAGACTGGAAAAGTTGTGTAATGTTAAAAAAACAAAACCTGGTAGAATATCACACAACTAATTAGGTCTATTGGCAACAGGTCAGTAACATGATTGGTTATTAAAAAAACATTCCAAAGAGGATGGGTCTGTCAGAAATGAGGATGGGAGGGGTTCACCACTCTGTAAAAGACTGTGCGGGCAAATAGTGCAAAATTTTTGAATAGCGTTTCTCAGCGTAAAATTGTTTGTGGATCTCATCATCAATGGTACATAATATAATTGAAAGATTCTGAGAATCTGGAGAAATCTCTGTATGTAAGGGACAAGGGCGAAAACCAATTATGGATGGCTGTGATCTTCGCTACCTCTGGCAGCACTGCATTGGAAACAGACACGATTTTGTAGTGGACATCACTGCATGGGCTCAGGAACACTTCCGAAAACCAATGTCTGTGAACACAGTATGACACTGCATCCTCAAGAAGAAACCATATATAAACAAGATCCAGAACCGCACTCAAATTCTCTGCCCGAGCTCATTTAAGATGGACACAAATTTGAAATTACTTTTGGGAATCATGGATCCTCCTGGCTAAAGAGGAGAGGGACCATCCAGCCTGTTATCAGTGCACAGTCTTAAAGCCAGCATCTGTGTATGGTATGGGGGTGCGTTAGTGGACATGGCAGGGGTGACTTGCACATCTGTGAAGGCACCATTAATGCTGAACAGTATATACAGGTTTTGGAGCAGCACATGCTGCCATCCAGACAACTTTGTTTTCAGGCAGGGCCTTGCTTAGTTCAGCAAGACAATGCCAAACCCCTATCTGCACGTATTACAACAGCATTGCTCCATAGTAAGTCCAGGTGCTCAATTGACCCGCCGCCAGTCCAGCCCTTTCACCCATTGAAAACACCCATTGATAAAATTTCTCATGTTGTCTTTGTACTATTTTGAATTACATATAGGGATAGGTGATTTGCACTTCATTGCATTCTGTTTTTATTAGCATTTTACGCAGTGTCCTAACGTCTTTGGAAAGATAATTTACAATCGCATATAACATTAGACAATATAACGCATCAGTTACGTTTTGTCTTGTGTGGCTTTGTGTGTGTTTGAATGAATTGGTGGGCGTGCATGTGCGCGTGTGCTTGTGTCTTTGTGTGTACATGTGTGTGAAAGATAACACACGTGCGCACACAGCTGCACATATGCATACAAGAGCACACACACGCGCACCACTTTCACGTGTACTAAGCAGAATGTAAGCTGTGTGTGTCAGGGGAGGTCTTCACTGATGTTTTCCGCTCTCCTTCAGCGTCTGTCTGTCTCAAGGCTCCTGCTTTTGTATTTTATTTCCATACATTAATGATCAGAGCCAGTGATCAATACCTCGATGCTGCTGTTATTGTGATAATATGTGTTGTGAAAATAATCAATCAGAATCAAAAGTAATTTTATCGCCCTGTATGTTTCACAACAAACAAGGAGTTTCTTCTGGCCACTGGTGCAACAATTAATTTAAAAGGAATAAGGGAAATAAACACAGATAAGAACAGTGGACTGAGCATAAAAATTGTGCAAAAAGATTGCATTACTGTGTGTGTATGTGGGGAGGGTTAATAGATTTGTCCAGTTGAGGTTTGTGTGTGTATGTGGGGAGGGGTTTAGATTTGTCCAGTTGAGGGTTTTGTGTGTATGTGGGGAGGGGTCATAGATTTGTCCAGTTGAGGGTTTTGTGTGTATATGGGGAAGGGTAATATATTTGTCCATTGAGGGTTGTGTGTGTATGTGGGGAGGGGTTATAGATTTGTCCAGTTGAGGGTTGTGTGTGTATGTGGGGAGGGGTTATAGATTTGTCCAGTTGAGGGTTGTGTGTGTGTGTGGGGAGGGGTTATATATGTGTCCAGTTGAGGGTTGTGTGTGTATGTGGGCAGGGGGCTAAAGTCAGTTTGGTTCCAGGGGCATGTTAATGAGGCCTACTGCTGTAGGAAAAAAATTCAGTGGTTGGATAAGTATCTATATACTGTTAACAGTATTTACAGTATACAGTGAACAGTTTGGACACACTCACTGTTTCTGTATATGCAAGATAACATAGTTGAAACACAAATATTCAACAGAATATAAAAATAAACTTGAATAAATTTGAGTAAACATTCAATGTCTTTACGAATATATTTGACTTTTGCAAAAGGTTTGAAATGTGTATGGTGTAGTGTGTGTGTGTGTGTGTGTGTGTATGCAAGGGAAGTGCTGTACATGCAAATTTGATGACCCCAAAATTCAAAAATATGTCAGATTTACCTACCATTTCCGTATTCTGAATCCCATCAACCAACAAAGAATCAGTTTAGGAAGAATTAATTCTGGGTAGTGTGTGGGTTTGTGTGTGTATTTATTTATGTGTATGTATTTGTGTGTCTGTGACATGATGTGGTGGGGTGGTTGTATGTATGTATGTGTGTGTGATTCATGACTAGTATGTTGGTTGTGTGTGTGTGTGTGTGTTTGTGTGAGAGAGACATGACTAGTATGGTGGTTGTATGTGTGTGTGTGTGTGTGTGTGTGTGTGTGAGAGAGACATGACTAGTATGTTGGTTGTGTGTGTGTGTGTGTGTGTGTGTGTGTGTGAGAGAGAGATATGACTGGTATGGTGGTTGTATGTGTGTGTATGTGTGTGTTTGTGTGTGTGAGAGACATGACTAGTATGGTGGTTGTATGTGTGTGTGTGTGTGAGAGAGAGACATGACTAGTATGGTGGTTGTATGTGTATGTGTGTGTTTGTGTGTGTGAGAGACATGACTAGTATGGAGATTGTGTGTGTGTGTGTTTGTGTGTGTGAAAGACATGTCTAGTATGGTGGTTGTATGTGTGTGTGTGTTTGTGTGTGTATGAGACATGACTAGTATGGAGGTTGTATGTGTGTGTGTGAGAGAGACATGACTAGTCAATCAATCAATCAAATGTATTTATAAAGCCCTTTTTACAACAGCAGTTGTCACAAAGTGCTTTACAGAGACACCCGGCCTTAAACCCCAAGGAGCAAACAACAGTAGTGTTGAATTTCAGTGGCTAGGAAAAACTCCCTAAGAAGGTCGAATTTTAGGAAGAAACCTAGAGGAACCAGGCTCAGAGGGGTGACCAGTCCTCTTCTGGCTGTGCCGGGTGAGATATTAAGAGTCCAATTGGAATAATAAATAAATTTCTCTGGGCTAAATCCAGAGTCTATTTGAATTTAGACTAGGTCAGAAGTATGACCAGGTGGACAAGGACAGGGACAGCAACGGGCCCCCCAAACCAGGTAATCCGCAGGTGTGGACCAGGATCTCATCTCCTCCTAAAATTTAAAACTGGAGGAGACTGAGAAAAGTTAGTAGTACATTCCTCATATGGTGGACTAGTATGGTGGTTGTGTGTGTGTGTGTGTGTGTGTGTGTGTGTGTTTGTGTGTGTGAGAGACATGACTAGTATGGAGGTTGTGTGTTTTGTGGTTGTAGTTTCAGGCCTGCAGGGGTTGGCTGTGGTTCTGCTTTGAAGTGGGCCTTTCAATAATGGACCAGGTCATTGTATTATAATATGGTGAACACAGAGAAGAAGAGGGAGAGAGAAGGGAGGCAGGAGAGACGGAGAGACGGGAGGCAGGAGAGGGAGAGATATTGGAGGCAGGAGAGGGAGAGATATGGGAGACAGGAGAGAGAGAGGAGGCAGGACAGGGAGAGAGAGACGGGAGGCAGGAGGTAATTTTTTTTTTAATGTTTTGACCTCTATGGGCACAGCAAGCACACACACACACACACACACACGCTCACCCACGCACACAAACACAGTGTCAGACTAACCGTGTCAGCTGGCATAATTTAAAATAACAATAATCATAATAATAATAAATACATCATTGTTCTGCTCTAGGCCTTTACATTCAATACTTTCCTCCCATCCCCAGAGAACTTACTGTCTTCAGCTGCAAACACATTTAGATCAGGGCTTTTAAGTGCAACCAAAGCAGTAACAAGGTTAGGGTTAGTTTTGCTTTGTCAGGATTACAATGTCAAAAATATTTCTACATTGCAACACTTTTTTGTTATTTATCCTATCTGTGTCTAGAATGGCAGTCTAGAAATGTGTTTTTTTGTGTGTATTTTTTCTTGTCTCACATTGAAATCTTGTTAGTCCTAGTAACATCTTTGACTAGTGACTTGTAGCTAGTGCTGTAAACACCATTTCATGCATTGTTTGTTAGCAGTGTGCCAGCTCGCAAAAGGACTGGCATTTAGAGCTAGCCTAAATTTCCTAGCTACTTTCTGTGTTGTTGGAAAGGTTTTTAAGCACTCTTCTAGGGCCTTTAAAAACCCCAAAGTTCTTCTAGGCACTTTCAATTCTTTAAGTGTTTGGGGCCTAGGTTACAGACTGTAGATTCCCTAGGCTATAGGCTACAGCCTGTTGGTTGCCTAGGTTACAGCCTGCCTGTCTGTTTTTCTTAGAGCTGAGTCTGGCTGGGGGGTGGAGGGGGGGTGGAGGGCGGGTGGGGTGGGTGGGGGGGCGGGGGGTTGTGACTGGCCACTAAACTTCTCTGTCTTACCTGCTTCCTGCTGCCTATATCAGCTTAAGTGCTAACATTATCTGATTCAAATCATTGTCTCTGAATGGCAGGCTTTCACTGTGTTTTCCGAACACATCTCCCTCAGAGTCCTCCCCGGAGGGTGTGGTAGTTGCCCGAGCCTTGTTCATGTATGTTCTCCTCACCATACCACAGCTTTAGGACAGGTTTGGACTCAGACAGAGACGTGCCATGGTATTGAATTATGGATGCTAACCAGACATGAAGGAACAAACCCAACACTCCATCTTTAATTCAGGGTCTCCCTCATCCAGCAGTTCCAAACCAGAGATCTACAGTATTTTAACCCTGACCATAATTAAAGAGGGAGGCTGCTGGAGAAGGAGAGAGGGAGAGAAAGGGTGTATTTTCTGGGAGATCCTTAAATGACTTGACGGTGGGACCATGTCATTACCACAGTCTTTGAAAACAAAGTGCTGTCTGAAACCTAAGTGTTCCTCAACTGTCCCCACTGTGGAACCTTTTCCAAAAACTGTTGTTTCCATGTAGGGCACTTTTCTGTTCCAGGTTGAACACTCATGGATTTTACATGGTTTTACATGGTGCTGAAAATGGGTTCTACCCGGAACCAAAAAGGACAGGACTTGGACAGCTAATTAACCCTTTTGAAAGAAAACTACCTTTGACCACAGCAGAGGGGTTTTGATGTCTCTAAATGGGCTCTACAAAAGTCATGCACTAGAATAGGGTGTGAAATTACAACCAAACACTCCCATCATATTCAATCAGAGACCCTCTATCTAGTGCGATGGTCAGTTTTCTATAACATGATCCAAGCCAACATCGAACCAAGCAGCTAAATCAATTGATGAAGCAGGGATTTGATTCACCACGTTCTTCAACACATCTAACATTTATGGAGAAGTTTAGCAGAACCAGATGTTCCTGGTATAGGACCCGGGGGGGATTAGGAGATCTATAGGAAAAGTGAGTCGTTCATTTGGGGACACACAAAAATGAACGACTCCCTCGTCGCTACGCACGGCATGTGCCAGTGTGCAGCTTTACGCTCTGGCTTTCAAGGTCTTTGTAAATAAGCTAATGAGAGAGCAGGCCGCAGAGCAAATGTGTTGTTTATGTCTCCCAGGGAGGCCAGACGCCAATCCGCTGGTATTGCCTTCTATCTTAGGTTAACCTAGCGGTGTAATCCTAATTGGAATTAGCCTTAGTTTTGCCATACCATAGCATTTGTGTGGCCCACAAGCATTTCGCTGTAGTAGCTTGCTAGCACGCTGTAGTAGCTTGCTAGCACGCTATAGTAGCTTGCTAGCATGCTACAGGCGCTCTCTAACTCCTGAGGGAGTTGATATTGACATAACATGAGTGGATCTTGTGGGCTGAGGGGGCGAGAAACACTGTTAACCTGTGTTTAATAGGTACATTTTTCTGTTAAACACTGGTTAACAGTGTTAATACAGGTAACAGTTTTTCTGTAGTCGTCAGTTGAACCCAGTAAATTCTGTGTCATAATCCCTTCTCTCAAAATGTACATTCAAATACGTGGATTGCCTTAAACGGCCTCCTTCATGGAGACTGTGTCTGAAGTTTCCACTAAGTGAATATATTCTCGCTTTTACAAGGCAGTCTGTATTAACGCTGTGGTAGCTGCTTTGTGAAACACGGTTAGCTACACTGACAGTGTCTGTTTATCAAGACAGGATTTACAAGATGGCCTCCACCACCGCAGCCGGGGATTAGGCTGCTAAGGCTTGATATCACCCAGTGATTCATGCTTTCTTAAGAGGTGTGTGTGAGAAAAAGTGAGAGAAGAATTGTGGTAACAGGTATCACAGGGAATCTGACTTTTCCATGGCAGGATATCATACGCAGGCTGGGGAATCGAAAATATTACGTGTTTTTCCCACGATAATCAGATATCACATCATTGTGAAATGTAACTGTGAGTACAGTTAGCGTTCAATAATGCTTGTCAATAAATCACCTGTATCTAAAACAAGGTGGTTTCCCCCTTCTCTGGTCGTGTTACATTGTAGCCTCAAAACCGCTGTCACTTAATCCAGGCCTCAGCTCAAGTAGTCAGTTAATCTGATTAGGTCGAGGCTTTATGAGGAGGGAGACACAGATCATCTCTACATATTAGCTTTCACATGACCTTGTGACAGCAACACCCTTCTGTCAGGCTCCGCCCTTGTGTCTGCTCCGCCCTTGTGTCAGCCCCGCCCTTGTGTCAGGCCCCGTCCCTTGCATCAGGTCCACCATTCTGTCAGGCCCCACCCTTCTTGCCAGGCCCACCCTTCTATCAGCCCAGCCCAATGCATCATGGGTATGTTGGTGGGCAATAGTGTGTATTCACGCATGCATATACGGTTGTCAGTGTATGCGAATTGTGCCAGGGTATGTGTATCGCCTACTCTGTTTCTCAATGTGTGTGTGTGTGTGTGTGAGTGTGTGTGTGTATGAGGGAATGGGAGCCAACGTAACAGAGAGAACTGTGAAGACCGGGCATGGAGCCAGCTGGCAGAGTGCCAACATGACCAAGCTTTTTTCTGTGTGTGTGTGTGTGTGTGTGAGAGAGAGAGAGAGAGCTCTTGTGGTCCTCTTGTTCTGTAATTTTACTCCAAGCCTCTTGCGCACGCCCCCCCCCCCCCTTTTCTCTCTCTCTCTCTCTCTCTCTCTCTCTCTCTCTGTCTCTCTAAAAAACACAAACATGAATGCTCATATTCACTCTCCTAGAGTGTGTGGGATAAACTGTGCTCACACATATGAGAGGAGAGGTGAGGAGAAGAGGGTAGAGAGGAGTAAAAGAGAGGTGAGATAAGGAGACAGGAGAGGTAAGGAGAGGGTGGGATAGGAGGAGAAGAGAGGAGAGATAAGGAGACAGGAGAGGTAAGGAGAGGGTGGGAGAGGAGGAGAAGAGAGGAGAGGTGAGGAGACAGGGGAGGTAAGGAGAGGGTGAGAGAGGAGGAGAAGAGAGGAGAGGTGAGGAGACAGGAGAGGTAAGGAGAGGGTGGGAGAGGAGGAGAAGAGAGGAGAGGTGAGGAGATGAGAGAAGAGTCCTGTCAGAGTTTCTATTCTTAGGAGTTTGATCCTCTGACGTTTTTTGCACTCTAGATTGAATACTTTTAGAGTGTGGGAAGACCATTAAATAAATAAAAAGGATTACAAATAGCTGTACAATTACAGTGTGGCGTTATAGAGAATTAGGACATCTGTAATTTCAGAGCAAATACTTCAGTTGCTGTAAAGTCTCTAACCTAAATCATGGAGTGAAAGAAATAGTGAGAGAAAATAGAGAGAGAAAGGGAGAGAAAGAGTGAATGAAAGAGCGAGAGACAGAAAGGGAGAGAGAGCAGAATGTAAACGTAAAGAAAGACATCTTTTCAATATGCTGACAGCTCTTCCCCTTTGGTGACCTGTTGGTTTCTAATACGACCTGAACCAGGTCCAGTTTAGCTCCTGAAGGTCCTTTTGAACTCAGAGTGTTTCTCTCTCTCCCTCTCTCCCTCTATCCCCCTCTCATCTCTTCCTCCTCTCCCTCTCTCTCTCCTTCTCTCATTCTATCCCTCTATCCAAATCTCTCCCTCCCTCCCTCCCTCCCTCTCTCTATCCCACTCAATTTCTCTATCCCTCTCTCCCGCACTCCTGTCACTCTCCCTCTTTTCCTCCCTCACATTCTCCCTCTGCTCTCCATCTCTGCCTCCTCTCTCCCACTAATTGCCTCTCCCTCCCTCTCTTTATTTCCCTCTCTCTCTCTGTTTCTCTCTCCCTCCTCCCCCTGTCCTTTCATCCCCTCATCTTTCCTTCACAATCTGGAGATGACGTTCTTTCTTTCCCAGATGTTGCTGTTGTTAAACATAATATTAAATAATATAGTAAATCAGATGCCATAGGAATGATATTCTCTGCCATATATGGATCTATTGGTAAATATTGTAATGTAATAAATGTATTGTAAATAGCTCCCTCTACTGTCATACTGCCACAACAGCTGGCCTGTCAGTCTGCTCACTGTAAAACAATCAGTCTAATGAGTGCACAGACACAAACACAAACACACTCATTTAGTTATTACAGAATAAAAGTGCACTTGTGTGTGTCTGTGTGTGTGTGTGTGTGTGTTTGTGTGTGTGTCTGTATGTGTGTGTGTGTGCGTGTGTGCTGTCAGTCCTGTTCGTACATACAGTCTCCAGCCTGTCTAAGCTGGTGTCAAGGCAGGACAGTTCACAGAGTCAACAGGAGTTGTCTCCTGTCTGTCTCTGTCTGTCTCTATCTGTCTGTCCATCTGCCTATCTGTGTCTGTGTGTCTGTTCTCTCCATTCCCATAAATGTACATTTTAAACCCTGTCACTGTTCACTGTCTACAGCATCTATATGCCAGTCAGCAAGCAGGATTTGAACACTGGTCTTGCAATTATACAAAACATTTAATTTGCTGTATTTAGTTTTTTCTGTATTTTTGTTAAGGAGTTTTTCTTTATATATCTGTAATAGTTGATTATTAATTGAGTATTGATTTAATTGCTTCATATACCTACTTTGGACTTTTTTTAATCAATGTTAATTACATTTGTTGGGACTTTTATTAATGAACTATGAGGACCCGGAATCAAACCACAGGTTACACCTTTGGAAATCCTGGACTGGAAGAACATAAGTCGCTTTCCATACTTCAGGAACAAGTCAGCTTAGAATTAGACAAAAAACATTTGGCCCTGCCATAAATCTGTCTCCATTTTGTCAGCCCAGCAGACCCTGTATGTCATTAATAAGGACATCATTTGGATAAATAAAACCATGTTTTCCACCCGCTTCCCACCATGACCTGGCACAGGAAATATCTATTAAAAAGGTATATATTCGTGTCCCTCTAGAATCAGCATCACCTTTGACCCCTAAAGAAATATACACATTGGCAGCAGATGACCCTATCTGCATGTCATACAATGGTTTGCAGTTCATCTCAGCAGCGGTGAGACAGAGTGCAGAACCAGACTGAGATCAGTGGTTAGCATGACGAGGGCTGACTGGGAGATTTTAGCCTTTTTTTTTGCTGATGCTGGTGGTGTATCGAATGTGTCTAGTTCTGTCAACCAACGGGTCCACGGCCCAAGTTGTTTTGACTGCACCAGTCCCCCGAGGCCGGGTCGACCCCTCCACAGTGCCCATCGCCGTCAGTGGTGTCACCTACAAACCCGAGTAGCTTGACAGATGCTCTGCTGGGGCCGGAGCCTCTGGTGTGGAGCAGAGGAGGGCTGAGGGATCCAGTTACAGCTCGGGCTTAGCTACGACAATAGCAACATTAGCACATTTAGCCAGCTAGCCAGAATGCTGAAGCTACGCGCAGCGCACCAAGTGACCATGCTTCCAGTGCTGTGCTGCCTCCTTCAGGCTCGGAGTGGCATGGCAGGTGAGCTATGCCGTCTGAAGAAACATTATGCTGTCCGAACTGCTGTCCGATCCCTGCCCCTTGCCACACCCACTTCACCTCATGGTGACACAGTTCACACCTTAGTCTTTTTGTATTTGTTAGTCTAACCTGATAACCTGATCTTTTGACACCTTATGCATCTGTAAATGTTTATCACTGAGTGTGACTTACTGAACTTTTGGGTATTTTCTTGTGCAGTAAATAATCTCTTTGTGGTCTTTTTTTTTTAATATTTGTTATTGTACTCATGTGTAGTCGAATGTCTTGTCTTTCGTTTATTAGCTCTTGGCCAGTTCGACGTTGTAAATGCGAAATGTCCTGGCCTGGTTGAATGAATGTTAAATAAAAGAAAGATGTCAGACAGAGACGAGGGATGACAGAGACGAGGGATGACAGGAAGTTCCTAGTGGGGGGTGAGGGGAGGTGTTTTCCATCTGTTAATATTTGATGATGGAGCTAACTGAGATCATGGTGCTCCTTTAAAGCATGTCCATGTTGAGTCACTTCCTGTTACAAGTCATTAGTCACTTTGCACAGCACAATAAAAACATTACTTAATTTAATTTAACAAATGCTGGGTGGAATTCTAGGATGTGGATTAAAATCTAAGTATTAAGTAAGTATTTTCTTAAAAGTGAATTACGAGATCGGACTGAGGGATCTCTGACTGTCTGGCCGGGATTGGTTTGGTGGTCTTTGGCTACATTTACACACACCAACATGTACATGAACCAGTTTGTTAGAGATTACACAAATCGGTGCACCTATTAAACTAAGCCAATGACTGGAGCCTCATGTGGAAGGTTGGGGTTTACAGCTGGCGTACTGAGGAATGTTTGGTTTAGAGCTTCCGTAGTTCTCGTGAAATCTCCTTTCCCCTGGTTTCACATCCAGATGAACAGGCTGATCAAGGTTTGCAATGACAATATCAGCAAGTTCGGGCCGTCAGTCAGACATCACACGGAATGTATGTGTGTTTGGTTACAGGTTACCACTGTATGCATGACACGGTCTGAAGATGGTGTTTGTACCACATAATCCTGTAATGCAACACTCACTGAACGCCCACACACCCTCAATCCTTCCCCCTCTCTCTCTCTCTCTCTCTCTCTCTCCCTTTCTCAGTCTGTCAGTTCTTTATTACAGATAACAGCTGTCTCACTGCCCCCCCCCCTCTCTCTCTCTCTCCCTCTCTCTTCACCCCTCCTCTATCCCTCTTTCTCAGTTCTTTAATGTAGGTGACAGCTAATTCACTCCTAAATGACCGGTTATTATCTCAGGGGGCTGGTTCACGCTGCCCCGCTGATTCCAAAGGTCATTTCTCTGTCTTCCTATATCGATCTGATCACCCTGTTCACGTGGCCCAGTCCCCCGATCTCTCCCTCTTTTTCGGTCTGTCTTTCTATCTCTTTCTTTCCCTCTAACGTGTCTGCTGTCTGTCCTCTCGGGCAGCTCTGGGTCTTCGAGGCCCCTCGGCCTGTAGAACAGGACAGTGAGTAGTAGTGGCTTGTAGGGCCGTAATGGATCTGTCAATGAGGGGGATAGAGATATAAAGTACCTGGAGGGTTCGGGAGTGAAGCATGCTGGGTTATCCTTCATGTCCTCATACACAGGACAGTGACACCATCTCAGTCTAGTCCCGTCCTGAGAACACATGGCTACTGTTGTTGATGATGTTGTTTTGTTATTTTTAGCACCTATTGTATTGTACATCAAAAACAATGTCTCGTGTTTTGCACTTGTGGCTTGGGACTTAGGCAGTTAAAGCATGAAAAATACTCAAGTGGAACACGTTTATTTTATGAATCTATAGAAAGGGAGCGTAATTTCCAGCCCCGGCTACAGGAGTGTATCTGTTGTGGACAAAATAAACACAGACAATCAAAGGGTTTGAAGGTGTGACCGTCTCCTGTTATTCAAGCCATTAAATGTTGTTCTGGGTCCTGGTTGTGTGAGAACAGCTGGCAGTGAGTCCTGCCCGCTGTGGAGACATGCATTTTCCTCACATTGTTCCTTCACCAGGGTGGCATGACTTCTCTTTGTATCCAGCCCCTCTGCTTCCTGATCGCATAACCATCCAATGTCTTCTGAACACTCAAGGTTGCTTCCAGATTGTCTGGAAGCCGTGGCGACAACAACTCCCCTTACCTTTATTCGTGACCAAATAAACATTGTATTGTTTTCATGGGGTGGGGGGGGGGGTTGCTGATCGTTGTGAACGAGTTTGAAGGAGTGGTGACAATCTGCAGTCACTGTTTTCTTTTTCATGTATTTGAAAGATTTGCCCATGAGTCAGTTTTAACCAGATTATTGTCTAAGTGAATTAAAACAGATTGTCTTGTTCTGCTTTTCTTCCAGTTGTACGAGTTGGATGATGATGACAAGAGGAAGGAGTTTCTTGATGATCTCTTTAGTTTCATGCAGAAGAGAGGTATGTTTTTGGTCTTAATAACCTAATACTGCTTCATCAAATCACGGTTATAATTATTATCTGTCCAATTTAGGTATTTTCTTTTCCCACTTAATGGTCTTTGGAAACATTGTAAATGTATCACCTTTAAATGTTCCATTACCAGTTTCAGTGTCAGTCCCATTACCAGCCCCAGTTTCATTGTCAGTCCCATTACAAGCCCCAGTTTCAGTGTCACACCTATTACCAGCCCCAGGTTCAGTGTCAGTTCTATTACGAGCCCCTGTTTCAGTGTCAGTCCCATTACCAGATCCTGTTTCAGTCCCATTACAAGCCCCAGTTTCAGTGTCAGTCCCATTACCAACCCCAGTTTCAGTGTCAGACCTTTTATCAACTCTAGATTCAGTGTCAGTCCTTTTACCAGCCCCTGTTTCAGTGTCAGTCCCATTACTAGCCCCAGTTTCAGTGTCAGTCGCATTACCAGTCCCAGTTTCAGTGTCAGTCCTGTAACCAGCCCCAGATTCAGTGTCAGTCGTATTACCAGCCCCTGTTTCAGTGTCAGTCCCATTACCAGCCCCAGTTTCAGTGTCAGTCCCATTACCAGCCCCAGTTTCAGTGTCAGTCCCATTACCAGCCCCAGTTTTGGTGTCAATCCCATTGCCAGCCCCGGTTTTGGTGTCAATCCCATTACCACTCCCTGTTTTGGTGTCAATCCCATAACCAGCCCCAGTTTTGATGTCTGTCCCATTACAAGCGCATATTTCAGTATCAGTCCCATTACCAGCCCCAGTTTCAGTGTCAGTCCCATTACATGCCCCAGTTTCAGTGTCAGTCCCATTAGAAGCCCCCAGTTTCAGTGCCAGTCCCATTACCTGCCCCAGTTTTGGTGTCAATCCCATTGCCCGACCCAGTTTTGGTGTCAATCCCATTACCAGCCCCTGTTTTGGTGTGAGTCTCTTTACCAGCCCCTGTTTCAGTCCCAGGATCATTACCAGCCCTTTATGTCAGTTGCACATGCTACCCTACTCTTTTAATTTGCCTGGATTGCAAATTCAGAATGCCATTGAAAATTGCTACAACTATGTATCTCACTTGTACATACTGTACATTATAGTTAATTGGTAAATGTTCACACCTATACATTCCACGTGTACATACACATACTTAATACATTTTCTGCACTTCTCTATTTGCGCTTCCTGCTAGATGCTAACTGTGTTTCGTTGTACTGTACTTGTACTGTTCAATGACAATTAAGTTGAATTCTAATTCAGTGTCAATCCCATTACCAGCCCCAGTATCAGTCTCAGAATCATTACCAGCCCCAGTTTCAGTCTCAGTCCTCTTACCGGCCCTAATTTCTCACACCCATTGCCAGGACTGATTTGCTAGGTCATCAAATTCAAATTGGGTATATTTTTTTCAAGAAACAATTACATGTCACATTTTCAACATTTGATATGTTGTTGGGACTATTTCCTATTGTGTATATGTTTAAATGATTTGCACATCTTTGCATTCTGTTTTCATTGACATTTTACGCAGCGTCCAATGTTTTCAAATAAGGGTTGTATTATCCAAGGTGTGTAATAAATGGTATCTTTCTAATTTGACCCCTAACCGTATACTATTAATGTAGTAACTCAATCTTCATCTAGTATAACAAGCTGAAATTATGCTAAATGAAAATGTTGTCATTTAGGTGGGAATCCAAACTACCATTATCCTTTGTGTAGTTTCATTCTAGAAATCCAATACTGCCTGAATCATTTTAGTTACCACTCTAGATAAACTGTAGGCCTCTTTGTCAACAAAGAGGCCTGATATTCGAACACGACATACATTTTCTTTTTCTCAACGGGGAAAAGCAAAGGCCACATCAACCTGTAACAGCATGGGTGTACATTGATGTCCTCTATTCTGAGGCGGTGAATCAATCACAACTTCTCGACAAACATTGTAAAAAAGAAAAACAACGCATGGAGACCATCGGGTCAGACCTGTTTTGTTCGAACCGCGCCACTTGCATTCAGATCCTGAGATGTGAGTTGCTCAATGTTGCGGGTGGAATTAGTCAGCTGTCTCACAGAAAAACACACGCTGCCTATCCGTCTCCCCGTCTCAAATGACCCTCCTCTCCCTGACCCGGCTCAAAGGTAGTGTGCTGTATGGAAACAGGGTGCCGTTTGAGACGGAAAGCTCCAGCGGTTCAGACAGAGGATTTGGGGGGAGGGGTGTTTGTTCAACTTTAATCCATTAATGGAAGTGTTGGACAGTTTAAGGCGTGGCTTTAGGTTGGCCCACCCCCAGGTTACCATCGGCCTTCTGAGGTATTTTACTTTATGTGGTTAATGATAAACAACGGGGGTTTGTCACGTGAATAACACACCGCAAAGTGGTATGTGTGCGACTGCAAATGTGCGCCTGTGTGTGTGTGTGTGTGTGTATGTCAGTAGATATATTAAGTTCACAAGGTGACAAGGGTCTAGTTTGGAGACACTTCTCGGTCACTAGGGCTTAAGACCTTATGGATTGTTGCCCAAGCGTTCAATTAGGGATTGATTTAGGATTTAGCGATAGGGCGGAGACGGACTTGGTCGGAGAGAAGGTTCATCATCCTCCGCAATATCTGCAGTATCTCTCTCTGTCTTTAAGACTTAATCAGAGTGGCCTGTCTCCCGGACGGACCAATCCTACTAATCAATGTCTCTCCAACACGTCTTTGTCATCTGGTTACCGGGTGCCAATAATGGCCTGGCTGAGATCCTGAGGAGAGAGAGGAGAGTGGACCGGAGAGATGTGGCCCTGTCTCTCGTTTTTGTCAGGCCAGTCTGTAATGTCTTGTAAAATTATTGACAACCAGAATGCAGTTTTGTTTTAACCTCCACGTTGTGTTGTTGTTTTAATGTCTTATGATTAGCTAGCTCCGGAGACACCGCCTTGGTTAGCCAGGGCCCCAGTTCCTACTTGGTCTTTCATACAGCAACACTTTGATTTGACAACCTCTTCTTACTCTGTCAGATTTGATTCATTTATTGGGAAATGGCATTATATAAAGCATACCAAAAATACATGGCCTAAATAAAGTACAGGACATACAGCTCCAGAAAAAATTAAGAGACCACTCTACCTTTTTCTTTCCTTTCCAAAAAAGTTGAAAAGGAACGTTTTGAGTGAGGAACAGAAGCGTTCAATTTGCAGTGGTCTCTTAATTTGAACACTTCTGTTCCTAAATTTGCTTGTATTTCTGAAATCATCTTGACTGACTGAATGCTAACTAAATGCTGAATGTGATGCTGGATGTTTTTACCGGAAAAGACTTTCAAAGTCAGCATCATTTGAATTCCATTAGTCTGCGCTCCAACATGAAACAGGACTGTAGTCCTCCCTCTTGTCCCTCTCTTTGTCTTCACAGCGCGCACACACACACACACACACACACACTCATCCTTAGAGGGCAAAGGGTTCTCTAAGTGGTCTATAAGTGGAGAATTTTAAGACTGTAATTGGGATGTCAAGTTTTACATTACGTTTTCTTGGCTGTTGATGTCTAGGCTGAGGTTGGGCCAATTCTTTGTTCCACGTCTGGTTAGAACTTCTGCTCCTGGACCTCCTTTTTGAAAAACTGTTTGTGTTACTGAGATTAACCGCCAGTGCCCAGGTCTGATGGAATTTGTGGAGAAGATCAGTGTACTGCTGAAGGCATTCCTGGTTGGAGACAGAGGCTCTAGAGTCTAGTTGACGAATAGAAGACATTTTATTTTCAGTTGTCCAGCAGTGTGAGGCAGAGTGCTGCATACCTCTCCAGTGTTCTTAACAATTCATTAAAATAAGTGTTTAAAAGAGTGGGGCTCACACAAAATCCCCATTTTGATATAGATTGAGACAAATGGAGACATTTTGAGACAGATAGACAGTGAGAGATAGAGACAGATAGACAAATTTTGAGACAGATAGTGACTGAGACATTTGGAGACAGATACAGATAGAGACTGATAGAGACAGTGACATTTAGATAGAGATAGACATAGACTGATTGAGGCCTAAATGACCAGGACTTCTACAGGATAGAGCACCTTATAATCTACATAGTCCACTACACCAGAACACTGTTATGATTCATATTGCAGCCGACCCTGATCTGGGTCCTTCTGCTGACAGTAATAGGGGATGTGAAGCACTGGTTTGTGTCTTTGGGGTGCGTGTGGGTTGAATCTCACTCATATTTCAGTCAGGTTCCCTGACAAGTCAAACAAGATTAATCGTTTGCTGTAACCCATTAGTACTTACAGTTGAAATTACATTCAGTAAGAGAATGTTGCAGTGATGGTGGAAAAATTTCAAAATGACAGAGGAGACAATTTTTGCTGAAAGAGTGTGACGGAATCCCATGCTGGAGCCGTCCCATGCACCAGGGGCAGAGGTTTAGACTGAGGTGTGCCGGACCCCCCAGGCCACTTTGTGTGGATTACAATTAATGGACATTCTTTGCAAAAATGTGCATTTTATTTTTTTTTGTGCGGCCCAATCGGCTCTCACATTTTTATTGGCAATTGCAAACTTTACAGACCTGTTTAAACCTAGAATGCACATCTTGTTTTTCCTGCAGTTAAAGAAAAGTCCTGCAACGCCGGGGAAACTGAATTGAGATGCAGCACAGCAGTACATCTTTGCTCTTTAAAACGAAACTGTGCATTTTGAGGAGGTGACATTGTCACATTATGCAATCAGACATCCATCAGTAGAACACCTCTTCCCATCTGTTCCGGGTTCTAAGGCCCGAGTCTAGATTAATTTGGCTATACTTCGTAAGCGTGATGCCCGTTTTGGGGCATATGTGTTTCAAGTGTTTTCTGGCAGGCCAGGAGGGGTTACCAGGTACTGTGTGAGGCTGTTTAACAGAGTTGTGCTCCGTATCCTAACTCCAGCAATGAGGAATCAGTCACCCTGAGTCAGCGATGGGGCGGAGGGATACGGCAAGACAGAGTTGAGGCTGTGAAGCGGCCAGCTGTCGTCATGCCACCAGGTCTAAAATTGCCCAACCTCTTTACCACGGGCTGTGTTTGGCTAGTCTAAATTCAGCCGTGAGCTTGGCCGACGAAAGGTCATTGATCAAATGGATCCTGTGCTGCATTTTATTATTTATAACCTCCAGCGCAGTGCAGGTCTTAGTGTGGGTTTCAGGGGGATGTGAACCTAGCAAACATTCAGAAGAGTAATGAATAGATATTAGGGGTGCGTCCTGACTACTGAGATGTCAGTTGTAAATGATGGCAGGTTATTTTGAATACCATATCCTGTACTGCTGGGTGATAAATAGGCTCTAAATGAAGTGGTTGATTCTAGAATGAGATGAACACCAATTGAGTTCCAGGTAAATGTTATTGACGTCGGTTTGAATTTGAACCGTTTGATGAATGACTGAATAAATACACCGGCCACGATGAGGTCTTTTGAAGGTTGTAATTATTCCCTTCTGAACTTCAATCAGGAGCGACTACTCTTTGGAATGTATTCACCTAATGTTCACCTTTGTAACTCCTCATGACATTAGAAACGTAACTGAAAATGTTTAAATTTTTTAAATGTTCTCCTCACGTAGTGATTGTAACAGCAAAAATATATCACACAGTCTTTGGACTATTTACCTCTCTCAAAGAAAATTATTGATGCCTAACAAATAGTACTTCAAATTCCCTTTTTGTTACTTTCCAGGGTTATTTACTGTCAGCTCTAAACCATGACAGAAGTATCCAACTTTGTCGTACAGGCCATTTATTGAGCACCATCCGGTCTCATAAACACTCCATTCTGTGCTCATTACACCCAAGAACAGAACAGGCTGACTGATGCTGCCGTGGCCACAAGCGTGAATGTTAGCATTTTATTGTATAATGTTTGTATAAGAGTAAGAGGCATTGTCATTATTAGGTATTATTATAATACCTAGGAACAAACACTACACTCACAGACAGACACACACATGAAAACACACACTGACACGCACACATTGTCCTTTTGTTTATGCCCCGGAGGGTACTGAGGTTTGCAGTGGTTGAGATGACAGTCGATTGTTTGTGTATGTGTGTGGGTGTGTGTGTGTATGTGTAGGGGTGTTTATGTGTGTGGGTGTGTACGTGTGGGTGTGTGTGTATGTGTAGGGGTGTGTATGTGTGTGGGTGTGTACGTGTATGTGTAGGGGTGTGTATGTGTGTGGGTGTGTACGTGTGGTTGTGTGTGTGTATGTGTAGGGGTGTGTATGTGTGTGGGTGTGTACGTGTATGTGTAGGGGTGTGTATGTGTGTGGGTGTGTACGTGTGGTTGTGTGTGTGTATGTGTAGGGGTGTGTATGTGTGTGGGCATGCGTGTGTCTCTCGTTTGAGGATGGGTATTATTTCCAATATTGAACATTCGACAAGAAAAACCCCCAGGGCATGGTCGGAAGCTGTCATAGTTAGAAGTCAGACAGGAAGCTGTCATACTTTGGAGACAGACAGGAAGCTGTCATAGTTAGAAGACAGGCAGGAGGCTGTCATATTTAGAAGACAGGCAGGATGCTGTTGCAGCGAAGAGAGGCAAGAAGCTGTCATAATTTGGAGACAGACAGGAAGCTGTCATAGTTAGGAGACAGACAGGAAGCTGTCGTACATAGGAGACAGACAGGAAGCTGTCATACATTGGAGACAGACAGGAAGCTGTAATTGTTAGGGGACAGACAGGAAGCTGTCGTACTTAGGAGACAGACAGGAAGCTGTCATTGTTAGGAGACAGGCAGGAAGCTGTCATACATAGAAGACAGGGAGGAAGCAGTCAAAATTAGGAGATAGGCAAAAAGCTTAGTTAGGGGGGCCCAGAAGGTTGTCATAATTAGGAGACACAATAATTTGGAATAACTTTATTCTGTTCTTGCAGTAACTTCCCTTCTAGCAGCAAACTAGAAGTTTATTTGCTTATAAAGGCTTTTACATTTGTAATTTCCACAAGAACAAAAATCAGCACATATGAAAAATGACCATTCATTGTAAAACACATAACAATTCAAATGTCTTTTCCTGCTGTCACAATCTGAAACAAGTTATAATAAAGCATTTGTGTCTTGGCAAGTAAAGAACCCACTGTGTTGTTAAACCACAAAGTACCTCTCTGCTTTGCTGTGTATCAAAATATGTTGATGAATAGGATCATATTTCATAGAAGTTTTGATGTGTTGGGTGGTTTGGCATATCTGTGCCCATAACATGAACTATTTATGGGCGAAGCTTGGGAGTGTCAGAATCAAGTTACTGGGAATTAGTTTCATAAGAGTATCTCAAATCTCTCCCAGTCTCTCCATTTCACACACAGATGCATTCATGCATACACACACACACACACACTATATTTAGTGTCTTGATGGTAGTGACATTCATATGATGGATACAATATGTCCCAGTATAAATGAGTTCAACATATTTCTGTATATATGAGTACAACTTGGCTCTGTATATGAGTACACCTTGTCTCAGAGTATATTTATGAGTCTCCTTGTGTTTGATAAGTACAGCCTGTCTCAATGTGTATGATGAGTACAGCCTGTCTCAATGTGTATGATGAGTACAGCCTGTCTCATTGTGTATGATGAGTACAGCCTGGCTCATTGTGTATGATGAGTACAGCCTGTCTCATTGTGTATGATGAGTACATCCTGTCTCATTGTGTGTGATGAGTACAGCCTGTCTCATTGTGTATGATGAGAACATCCTGTCTCATTGTGTGTGATGAGTACAGCCTGTCTCATTGTGTATGATGAGTACAGCCTGTCTCATTGTGTATGATGAGTACAGCCTGTCTCAAAGTGTATGATGAGAACGTCTCAATGTGTATGATGAGTACAGCCTGTCTCATTGTGTATGAGGAGTACAGCCTGTGTCATTGTGTATGATGAGTACAGCCTGTCTCATTGTGTATGATGAGTACAGCCTGTCTCATTGTGTATGATGAGTACAGCCTGTCTCATTGTGTATGATGAGTACAGCCTGTCTCATTGTGTATAATGAGTACAGCCTGTCTCATTGTGTATGATGAGTACAGCCTGTCTCATTGTGTATGATGAGTACAGCCTGTCTCATTGTGTATGATGAGTACAGCCTGTGTCATTGTGTATGATGAGTACAGCCTGTCTCATTGTGTATGATGAGTACAGCCTGCCTCATTGTGTATGATGAGTACATCCTGTCTCATTGTGTATGATGAGTACAGCCTGTCTCATTGTGTATGATGAGTACAGCCTGTCTCATTGTGTATGATGAGTACAGCCTGTCTCATTGTGTATGATGAGTACAGCCTGTCTCATTGTGTATGATGAGTACAGCCTGCCTCATTGTGTATGATGAGTACAGCCTGCCTCATTGTGTATGATGAGTACAGCCTGTCTCATTGTGTATGATGAGTACAGCCTGTCTCAATGTGTATGATGAGTACAGCCTGTCTCATTGTGTTTGATGAGTACAGCCTGTCTCATTGTGTATGATGAGTACATGTTCCACTATAGATCCAGTCATTAAATACCCCAATTGATCACTGTGGCTTTGATAATCTTTCTAGCAGCTAGAAGCCTGTAAGGAATTGAATCACTTTAATTTGTCTTTTGAATATCAACTGTCCTAGCTACAGTAAAGATGTGACTGGGGGCTGAAATTATATGAATCTGTCTGCTGAATATCTACTACCTGACAGTCGTTAGAATTGACCCTGTAATCGGATTCACTTTGCTGGGTCGGCTTTACCTGCCTCAATATCACTACTTTGGCTTTAGTACCCCACTTGATTGGGTTGATCTATTTTAACAGAATGTTTCGTGGCGTTGACTTCATCTTTATCTGTTGTTTTTTCTTTCACACGAGTGATGCAGGTACTGTAGCCATGTGCTTGCTGTATCAGTGGCAGCATGTTTTAAAAAAACAAACTCATTCTAATGTTTTTCTGGTTTAAACATCCAGTGCCTTGTTACTGTGACGCCATAGAGTTCCCGGAGCTGCTTTTGAACTCCCAAGTCAGGAATTAAACTGTCATCTTGACATTTCGTCCAATGAGCATCTTTTCTGCTAGCATCCTCTCCTTCTCTGGGAACATTTCCTGTCTCCCTCCTGTCCCAGCAACCCCATATTGTATTACAAGACTACCTATGAACAGTCAGATTAAGACAAATTAAAGTGATTCAATTCCTTACAGGCTTCTAGCTGCTAGAAAGATTATCAAAGCCACAGTGATCAATTGGGGTATTTAATGACTGGATCTATAGTGGAACATGTACTCATCATACACAATGAGACAGGCTGTACTCATCATACACATTGAGACAGGCTGTACTCATCATCTTTATCTGTTGTTTTTTCTTTCACACGAGTGATGCAGGTACTGTAGCCATGTGCTTGCTGTATCAGTGGCAGCATGTTTTAAAAAAACAAACTCATTCTAATGTTTTTCTGGTTTAAACATCCAGTGCCTTGTTACTGTGACGCCATAGAGTTCCCGGAGCTGCTTTTGAACTCCCAAGTCAGGAATTAAACTGTCATCTTGACATTTCGTCCAATGAGCATCTTTTCTGCTAGCATCCTCTCCTTCTCTGGGAACATTTCCTGTCTCCCTCCTGTCCCAGCAACCCCATATTGTATTACCAGACTACCTATGAACAGTCAGATTAACCCCCCCCCCCCCGTTTCGTCTTTACCTCCACCCATTCTGGGCTCCACCAGTGCACCCCGCTGCGCTCTAGCCTGAAAGGGGATTTGGGGCCCAACTCCTCCATCCCTGCGGGCGAGGCCCTGAGGCCTGGGGTCGTGACCCCCGTGGTGTCCCCTGGCCCGACCGTCGTTAATCACGAGCTGCCAGGGAAACAGCACAGGCCGGTTGGGCAGAAACGAGAATATGCAGGAACTCTTTTTTCCTATTGAAGCAGCACGACAATCGTGTCACTGTTCACCACTCAGACAGTCTTGGCTATGTGGGTGTTAATGTGTGTGTGTGTGTGTGTGTGTGTGTGTGTGTGTGTGTGTGTGGGTGTGTGTGTGTGTGTGTGTGTGTTGGTGTGTGTGTGTGTGTGTGTGTGTGTGTGTGTGTGTGTTCATGTGGGGTGTGTAGGTTGTTTTTTTTGGCGTTGTTCAGTAACAGCAGACTGGTGCCAGTGATCAGAAGATCACTTTTTCTCACCATATCCAGTCCTGTGTTCATACACGACACGTAAGGCCAACATATCGAAGTCAACCACCCTTCCCTATTCTGCTTGCACTGCCTGCACAGGATTTGAGCAGCAAGCACGGCAGTATGTATGTATTCAATGTGTTGCCGCTCACTCAGGGACCCCAGGAGGTCAGGCTGACAGGTTACAATGAGAAGATGCCCAATGTTCGTGCCACATTTATCTTGAAATGTTGCCAATGGAGGGATCCATTTAAAGGCTGCTCGTAGCCTGCTATTGGACAGGAAGAGTGGGGGAAGATGTCCTGTAAGCAGCACACTGATGACAGTTGGTCCAGGTGTTCTGTCTGGCCAGCTAAAGTCTATGGGAGAACTTCAGGCGTTGTTCTATTGTAAGTACTGACTACAACTGAAATTGATTTGCTACGATAATAAGCCTGAGGTGAAATAGTGACATCTTAGTTGGTTTCTGGTTGTAGTTTTACACACTCTGGGAACACGTCCACTGGAAGCTTTTCCTAAATAAAGAAGGAAATATCTTTGTCCCGGACCTGTAGCTTGTCCGAGGAGTGATGGAGGCTGTTAGAGAGATCTGGTCAGAAGCCGATAGAACAATGCTCATGTTAAAGTGTCTTTTGTGTACTGATAAATATCCTGTGTGATGGACAGTCGCTCTTCTCCCGGCGCTGTTTGTGGATATTAATTGATTACCACTCCAGAAACCACCATCAGCACTTTCTGTTGAATAAGTCTTTTAACTTTTGTCCCAGCCAGTGTAATTATCTGAAATACTAACTGAGAAGAAAAGACCTCCTGAGCATAGCGTTAAAGAATGGTCCTGAGCTTCGATCGCTACAACACTAAATATCCTGTAGGAAACTAGGTGGTGCTTTGACTTCTGTTCTTTTTCTTTTCCTTTTTCAAGTTCCACTCCTTCCTCTGAGTCTTCTTTTAAAATCAAGACTTAGTTTTGAAAGCAGTCAAATGTTTGGAACTGGGATGTTGCTGTTGGGGTTTTGGTTCCTCCATGTCAGATGTGCGTTCTGGCATACAATAGTAGGTGCACTTTGGTAATTTCTCAAGGTAGCCGATGACGTGTAAGCTGAGCCATACAGGCGTGTCGGCATACAGACTTTCTGTATGGTTTTATCTGTAGGGCTTTTGGCTTTTCATCTTTTTCCCGCTCCATTTATTTCAGGCTGATCGATCTCCGGAGACAAAGACACATCTCCATGGCTTGAGCAGGGGAACTGAGAGACGGACAGGGGGAGAAAGACAAATGTAGTCTCCAACCTCTTATGGAAAATAAACGACTCTTTCATCGTATTCTACTCTTAAGAATAACAGAGCGCTATTCTATTATACCGTAGTTCTATATGGCCTCCTAAGCTCAAAGACAGTGGATTCAGAATATAAATCGTTAAATGACTAAAATGTAGAAAACCACTGAAGCGCCACTCCAATTAGATGGGATGTCCTTGTGTAGATAAACCGTTGTTTTCCTGCTAGCTGCATTGCATTCGTCCTTAATTTCACGGGTTAAAAGAGCAGGTCAATGAACGGGAGAAATGTCTCCCGCCAGCCTCATTATCAGCCTGCTGCGAGGTGCGAAAGTCCACGCATCGGTAGCGAAGTCGAGCGCAAAGATGATGATTACTCTTCTCTAGTAGGCCCCGATTCCCTCTGCAAGCTCCAATTACACACTCCAATCTTTTAGCAAGTGAGCGATTAACCAGAGGACTGGCGTTCCACTGTTAAACCGTTATATGAGGTGTTTTTCCGGCATTTGCCATTCCTCATTGTCAATGTGATCAATGAGCTGATCAGATCGTCCCTGCTGACAAAAGACCCTCCTCTCTGCTTTTATCCTCCATATCTCTTTCAGGGAATCGTCCAGAAGAATACATCATGCCGTGTATTGAAAGCACATAAATCTGTTTTTAAGAGGCCTGTCTTGGACGGGTCAGCTCCGGCCAGACAAAGACTTTCTGGACTAGGGTCGTTTGTATTTATAGCCCCGTCGCTCGTTGTGTTGGCCATTGTGGGATCCAGAGAAATAATTGTTTTATGGATCATGGCCTGGCTGTGCATTATCACCGCTGAGAATAGGAGTGGAGGGCGTATGCATGAGGGTCTTTTATGTTCAACGGTTGTCACGGTTACTATACAGTAGGTTTCCTATAGCCTGGTCGAAAAGTAATTGCCAAAAAAATAAGGTAATTGGGCTGAGCTCCAAAGGAGCTTGCTGGATTAATGCAGAGTGGACTCTACCTCTGTGATGGCCGATGTTTCCCAGGTTACCAACCTGTCCATGTGTGTGGAATACTCCTACAAAAATTGTATTCTGCTTCTGGTCACAAGTCAAATTCCACAACAGCTGAGCCTCTTACTCCTCACATCTCACTTCTCCCCTCTCCTCAGACTCTCGCTCCTTACCTACTACTCTCTGCTCACCTATTTCCTTCATCCTCTCTGTTCTGCACTTGAAAATGTTCTTGTTCCACACTGTCCTCCTCCACACTGTCCTCCTCTAACTGTCCCCCTCTACACTGTCCTCCTCTACACTGTCCCCCTCTACACTGTCCTCCTCTGCACTGTCCTCCTCTACACTGTCCCCCTCTACACTGTCCTCCTCTGCACTGTCCTCCTCTACACTGTCCTCCTCTGCACTGTCCTCCTCCACACTGTCCTCCTCTAACTGTCCTCCTCCACACTGTCCTCCTCTAACTGTCCCCCTCTACACTGTCCTCCTCTGCACTATCCTCCTCTGCACTGTCCTCCTCTACACTGTCCTCCTCTGCACTGTCCTCCTCTAACTGTCCCCCTCTACACTGTCCTCCTCTGCACTGTCCTCCTCCACACTGTCCTCCTCTAACTGTCCCCCTCTACACTGTCCTCCTCTGCACTATCCTCCTCTGCACTGTCCTCCTCTACACTGTCCTCCTCTGCACTGTCCTCCTCTACACTGTCCTCCTCTGCACTGTCCTCCTCCACACTGTCCTCCTCCACATTGTCCTCCTCTGCACTGTCCTCTACACTGTCTTCCTCCACAGTCTCCTCCTCTATACTGTCCTTCTCCACACTGTCCTCATCTACACTGTCCTCCTCCACACTGTCCTCCTCTTCACTGTCCTCTACACTGTCCTCCTCTACACTGTCCTCCTCTTCACTGTCTTCCTCCACAGTCTCCTCCTCTATAATGTCCTCCTCTACACTGTCCTCCTCTATACTGTCCTCCTCCACGCTGTCCTCCTCTTCACTGTCCTCTACACTGTCCTCCTCTACACTGTCTTCCTCCACAGTCTCCTCCTCTACACTGTCCTCCTCTACACTGTCTTCCTCCACAGTCTCCTCCTCTATACTGTCTTCCTCTACACTGTCCTCCTCCACACTGTCCTCCTCTATACTGTCCTCCTCCACACTGTTCTGAAAGGCACATTAGAATGAAAGAGAAAGGCTCAGATATTCTGTACTTCATGAGACTTAAACAGACCATATCCCCCCATGCTCTCAGTCAAGTAACTCAGTCTTAACTATGAGATAACTTGAGGTACACTGTACTAGATTTTATCTTGAATCCCACTCTTCTGTCACTAATTCCCATCACCGGAAAGTCTGCCAGTCAGCCAGCCAGCCAGCCACCCCTGAGTCAGTTAGTCAGTCCGCCAGCCAGTCACAATACATGCATGATATATAGACAGTTTAGTGTGAAATTGGAAGCCGCTATAGATAGGCTTTTGGTGCTACTTTAGATAAAATGCCAGCATTTTCCTGGCAGAGAAACAGAATAAATCTCCACTTTTAATGTTGTCTTCTCTCAGACCTTCTTCTAGTGAACCCAAGCCGTCTCATAATTACTGGCCTTAATTGATGTGTTTTTACCCCCTCAGACAATAATTCAACCACCCCTCCCTCTCCTCCCAGCTTTCACTCCACTGGCTGCTGCTGTTTGCACTATATTTCTGCTGGTATTGATTGCTATTATGGTAAATCCGATGGGCACAATGGAACTCTATCAGCAAAATACAGGTTAATTATCTCAGGGTCAGGCGGCTCACAAAGGGCCGACCTTTCCCGCTTTATGACCAGGGCATTAAACTGCACTGTACAAATTATTATCAGTCTCCTTTTATCCTGCTAATTAAGACCTGAGTCTTGGAGGGGAGTGTGGTGGAGGGCGGAGGGGAGAAGGGGGGGTAGGGAGGAGGGGAGGAACTTGAAAGCCTTGTCTTGTCTTTTTACACAGCCCAGAACTAGCCTGGGGATGTTGCTATGCTAGTCGTCTCCAGGGTTGTGAGCACTTGCTACATAGAGCTGACTGAATGTTAATCATGTTAGACCTAAAGATGTGTCCTCAGGTGTTTGATCAACGGACCCAAGAGACAGCCACCCAACCTTATAGGGTCAACTCCTTTCAAATCTTGGTTCACCAGTCCGAGCACTATACATGTTTCAGAAGGTAGTAAAATAAATATTTACAAAAATGAAAAATACCGAAATGCGCAAAGACTTAATAACAAATTGAACGCCTCATGGCCACTGAATAGCTACAGGGAGTTTTTGTATTTATTTCAGGTGTTTTAACCGTTTAAATATGTGGTCACGTATTGACATGATTTAAGGGCTCGCCATTACGATTGCTTTCAAATTGAAAATATGTGTAATTTTGTTGTGTCTATAACATTCTGTTCCAAATACTTTAGTGAAGTTTATAACTTTCTGATCCCAGCGGCGGTTTGAGTGATTGGTTGAGGCCCCAACATCATACATTTTTTTTTACGCTGTTGTCCTCATCCAAGCCATATCGGCAACATTTTGAACATACCTTCTTTCTTTAATGTTGAATGGAACTGCCACTTCTATAGACACTTGCACTGCTGCCCCTTTCAGTAAAGTAAAAAACTTTGTTTAAGAATAATTACAGTAAAAATAATTATCTGATGGGTACATACTGACTCATAATCTACCACTACATTGAAGCGAAAAGCACGTAGCCACTTTGTTCAAGTGTACAGTTTCCTAATCAACTGCATTCATTTACCTTCCTTTTCTCACTATGGCGCACCTTTTCTCATCTGTCAGCTGGGAGGGCAACAAACACCTGGATCAGATATATTCTGTGTCACTACACTGTCAGATCTTTCTTGGGGTACCAGGGGAGGGTGAACGTCAACATGGCTGATTTGTGATCAGTAGCACTGTAGCTTATCATTATCATCATAACAATCAACATTGGCATCATTTTAATCAAAATGCCTGATGTTTGAATAACGACGTGAAAGAATTGAATCAATATCTTCTTATCCTCTGTCTGGTGGCCGTTCGTGTTGGTCCAGGTCAGGGATAGCACTTTCTTATGTGACTGTCAAAGTGTCATATTCAGTAGGCTAATAGCCGTAGCCGCTAAGCTATTCAAGTTTATGACGCAAGTAGTAGCCGTAGCCGCTAAGCTATTACCGGACATTCACCCTATTTTCCTCTTTCCTTCTTTTTTTCTGCCCACTCACATACCAGCGTTTCATATTTTATAAACTTTTTGGAGAGGTGGAAGTAGGAACTACCGTGAGAAACAATATGGGACCATTTGAGTAGGAGAGGGGGGTTCTGTCTCAAATATAATTTAATTCCCTGTACAAATATGTATTAAATGGCAGGATTTAATCTGAGTATCATTTTGAGTAACACAATCAGATCTTAAGACAAATAATAAATACAAAAAAATAAAGACGACTGCCTACCTTGCCTAATAGTAGCGACCGCCACTGTCTGTTCAACACACTTTAGTTGAGTTTGTAATATTCTATTCCACATGCTTTAGTGAATTTTATAACTATCTTTTAGAAGTCTTGTGTAGAATAACCCTTTGTTCCACTAAAACATAATGTTCAGAATGTACAATACATACATTTCATTAGCATAGTTTAATTCAAGATGATAATACAACCCTGTTTCTAAAAATTTTGGGACACTGCGTAAAATGTAAAGAAAAGCAGAATTCAAATTATTTAAACCCTCTATTCAATAGAATATAGTACAAAGACAACATATCAAATGCTGAAACTGAGAAATGTTCACTTTAAATTTGATGCAAGGTACACGTTTCAAAAAATATCAGACAACTAATTAGATCAACAGGTCAGAAACATGATTGGTATTAAAAGACAATTCCAGAGAGGATGGGCCTGTCAGAGATGAGAATGGAGAGGGGTTTACTACTCTGTGAATGACTGCGCATGGCACAATTCAGGAATAATGTATCACAACATAAAATTGCAAAGAGTTTGGGGATCTCATCGGTACATAATATCATTAAAAGATTCAGAGAATCTGGAGAAATCTCTTTAGGCGAGGGATAAGGGTGAAAACCAATTCTGGATGGTGTGATCGTTGGGCCCTCAGGCAGCACTACATTAAAAACGACACAATTCTGTAGTGGACATCACTGCATGGGCTCTTCTCAAAACTATTCTCTGTGAACACAGTACGTCGCTGCATCCACAAATGCAAGTTTATACTCTACCATGCAAAGAAGAAAACATACATAAACAACATCCAGAAACGCCGGCTCCTTCTCCGGGCCCAAGCTTAGTCCATTTTAGATGGACTGAGGCGAAGTGGAAAACTATTCTGTGGTCTGATGAATAAAATGTTTAGATATTTTTCGGGAATCATGGTCGCCGCATCCCCTGTTTGAAATGATTAGCATTTTACCCAGCGTCCCAACTTTTTTGGAATCATGGTTGTATATTAAAGAGTCACTCTTCAGTAAGTAGCTGAGGGATGGGTTTGAAAAATGAAGTTCATCTCAAATTAACAGATCATTTACGAAGAATATCGTACAATGAATTTAGTAAGACAGTTGAACTAAGCTCATGATGCTTTCATAATTAATATTCTTCGGAAATCAATAATTGATTTAGCAAACACAAATTGCCCCTTTAATAAAACGCTGTATAAAAAGTCAAGGGGGAGTTTTTCAGAAAGTAATATGTCTTGTTAACCCAGCTGTCAGCTATTTGACCAGCTCCTGATAAATTGTCCTCATAAGCCGGCATTGGTGGAAACCCCCTCTGTCGATGGGGTGAAGTTAATAGCATTGATTGTGGATATTGTGTTCTCCTCTCTGCAGGGACCCCAGTGAATCGTATTCCTATCATGGCTAAGCAGGTGTTGGACCTCTACACGCTGTACAAGCTGGTTACGGAAAAAGGAGGCTTAGTGGAGGTCATCAATAAGAAAATATGGCGTGAGATCACGAAAGGCCTGAACCTGCCCACCTCCATCACCAGCGCTGCTTTCACCCTGCGAACTCAGTGAGTAACACCGTTGATGATAACTGGCGGTAACACGGATGACCCGGCCCTGATGACCCTTGAACTGTTGTGCAGTTCACTTGAAGGCTGCGCAGGGTTTATCTGGATTTACGTATCAATCGTTCAGCGGATGCTCTTGTCTGGAGCCACTCGGAGTTGTAAAATAATATGTGATCACCAGGCTGGGACTCCCCTTCCCAGCATGCATAAGGCTGAGGCTGGGATCCACATCAAACGCCATTATTATTGCACTTTACCCAGTAAAATAGCTACCAGCCAAAAAAAATCCAACTTGATTTCTCCCGGAAAAGGCAAGGGATTTTTATATTACGTATGCGCAAGTGTCAAAGCTGATTCAATAAATTCAAAGCTGACTAAAAAGATGACATTTTTATTCAAAAGATTAAATGCCGATTGAAAAGATTAAAGGCTGGTTCAAAGATTTATAGCGTTGGCTTACGCATTGGCCTTAAAGTAAAAACTAGCCATACGTTTTCTTCTGTGCCACTACACTTCATTCAGTATTCTACTGTAGGTTTGTTACTGGGATATTTATAATATGATTCAAACCCCGGATAAGCGGAAGAAGATGGATGGATGGATGGATTCAAACCTGTGTTTCTTATCTACACAAAAAATACACATTTTAATTATAGTCCTGGACATGTACACCTAATTCAGCTTGAATCAATTAATCGTGAGGCGTTTGCTGAGTTGATTCAGATTTTGTCCGGGCTCACGTTGGGTTTGTGAGGCCAGGAGTAGAGAAACCTGAACCACTATTGCCACTATTCTGTGGTTAATTCTAGAAACACCCCATGGAATCATCACTGCTGGACAGTTGTGTCATTATGTTTTAGCAGACTGTTGATAGGTACAATAACATTGATTTTTTTCAGCGAGTGTCTGCCGTTAGAGCCAGGGGGCGTGGTAATGATGGAGCAGGGTGGGGGGGCCTTTATGCCTGTTCCCACACTGTCACTCAGGTCCGCTGCGTCCTCACACCAGCCACATTTCTCTCCCAACCGTATTCAACTGGAGACGGATGTGACAGAGTTATCGGCTGGCGGCGGATGTGACAGACAGATGTCGTCCAGTACTGACGGCATGTTTAGGCGACCCAGCCTTGCAAACAGAGATACAAACACAATGTCATGCAGAATGAAGAAATATTCATCCGTCTGTTTTCTTTACTTTATTTACCTAAACTTAATTGATTTATAAATCATTATTTGATTCAAATCCTAAAAGTTAACTATTGTCATATATTAATGTTTTAATTTACCCAGCATGCTATCGGCAGCCTGAAGATAGCAATGGAACCTAAAGCTATCATCTATAATGTGAAGCTTTTATTATACTTTTGCAAAATGTATTATTTTATTTCCTACATTTGGGGCTTGATTTTACTGCTTTATTTATTTTACTTCACCCGTGTTTATTGCATTGTATAGTGGTGAACCTGGAGAATATGTAGTGAGTTGCAGTTAACATGGCCCATGTGTCTGGGAGGACAAACAGACTGGACAGGATGACGTCACGAAAGTCTTGTAGAGGCTTATCATTTCAGCGGTTTCACTGTTGAAATGAGCTCCTCCTCACTGTAATGAAAACTGATTGTAAAGGGCTATAGATACAGCATCTGTGCGATTAATAATGTATGTTAGTGCCTCCGGATAAGAACGTCAGCTAAAAGACTGAGAAGTGAATTTACTGTCCCCTGTTCCTACAGGTACATGAAGTACCTTTACCCATACGAATGTGAAAAGAGGGGTCTGAGTTCCCCCGGAGAGCTCCAGGCGGCAATCGACAGCAACCGCCGCGAGGGTCGTCGCCAGAGTTACGGGTCGGCCATCTTTAATTACTCCCCCGTGGGGACCCCTTCGATCCTCTCCTCCCCTAAGATGAGCATGTCTCATCTGGCCATGACCTCACATAATGGAACACACCTGACCCAGGGACCCAGCATCAAGAAAGGTGAGACGCAGAGCCCACTGACATGTGACAGGAGCAGAAGGTGGCTGGGGAGGTGGAGGTAGGAACTGTAGAATATAGGTGGAGGGGTCAGAGTGGAGAGGTGGAGGTAGGAACTGTAGAATATAGGTGGAGGGGTCAGAGTGGAGAGGTGGAGGTAGGAACTGTAGTATATAGGTGGAGGTGTCAGAGTGGAGAGGTGGAGGTAGGAACTGTAGTATATAGGTGGAGGTGTCAGAGTGGAGAGGTGGAGGTAGGAACTGTAGTATATAGGTGGAGGTGTCAGAGTGGAGAGGTGGAGGTAGGAACTGTAGTATATAGGTGGAGGTGTCTGGGGAGGAGAGGTGGAGGTAGGAACTGTAGTATATAGGTGGAGGTGTCAGAGTGGAGAGGTGGAGGTAGGAACTGTAGTATATAGGTGGAGGTGTCAGAGTGGAGAGGTGTAGGTAGGAACTCTGCGGTAAAGATCTGTCAACAAAATCAGATGAAGTTGTGGTTGACTCCAGATTCACTTTGCTCTAAATATAAATGAAGCTTTTTGCTGTTCTGTGGGGGATTTCTTCCGGATGTAGAGTACCCCGCATCCCCCTGTTGATTGGCCTCTGAAGCTAAGGGAGCTTGGTCGGGCTTGGCCCCTGGATGGGAGACCAGCTACTGCTGGAAGTGGTCTGACTCTTCTCTCTGGTCTTAATATTAAATCCCAGTGACCAAGGGCCCTGTTGAAGATGTTGTCAGATGGGACAATAAACGCGTGTCTTTGTGGTCACTGAAGATCCCAGGACACATTAGTGGTGTTGACCCTGGGCATCCTGGCTTCATTGTCAATCTGTCCGCCAAACCGTCATGGCCACCTAATCATCTCCGTCCTCCAGTGGGCTAATTATCCCCCTCCCACTGTGACTAACATGTGTTGTAAAGTACCGTAGACGCTAAATTGCTCTAGATGAGAGCATCATCAAAAGGAAGAACATGAAAGATGTACACACACACACACACCCTCAAAACCACAACATTTCTTATTCTATTTCAGAGAATTGCGGTGACACACAGCACTCAGCAGTTCCACTTCCATGAATAGATAATAGATGTATGTAATGTACAGCATATATATAACTCTTATATATATATATATATATATATATATATATATATATATATATATATATATATATATATATATATATAAGAGTTATATGTATATGTTATATGTATATGTGTATATATATATAGTAGTTATATGTAGTAGATATATGCGATAGGTTTTCCTCACCAACATAAAGGGGATGTAATATACTATATCTGTACTGTGTCATAACACCAACCTACGGATGCAGAAGTTTGATTTGTACTCATGGGTTTAATGACTTCACAGTCAGGGTGCTCACCCACTCTCCTGCACAAACACACACAGAAACACATACATATCCACACACACATACACACACACACACACACACACACTGCCCTCCATTCAGTCACATAGAACCTGTGGGCAGTCCGATCATCTTCGGGAAGAGGAAACATCTTGCAGGACTTCCTCATACCCACAATGCCCTGCTGTCAGCTTCCTTGAGGAATGGAATGCAGAAACAAAGAGCAATTTAGGATGATGACCTGTGGATCATAGAGGAAGAAGGAACACTGAGGGGTTAGAAAACAACATGAATAGAGATAGAAAATGAGAGTAGACTGCAACATAACAGAGATAAGTTGGAAAATAGAGAGATGATAGGAAGAGGAAAAGAGAGAGAGAGATGTGGATAACAAGACCGTGTCCTAAAGTCCAGGGAAAGAAAATGTTCCAGGGTGTAGCGGGCTAATTAGATCCTTCCAATGCGTGTGCAAAAATGCAGCCTTGATTAGTGGAATCCCATAATGTACCACATTATTACTTTTTTTCACCCACATGAATATTTTAAACAGAATGGCTCAGGGTTGCCTAATTATGTGACACATGCATGTTTAAGCATGATTTCGAGACTTGACACATTTTGACCGATGAAATAGCTGATAAATTAAGTGTTTAATTGTTTCTCAGGTCAGTTCCATCTTAAAGACCAGAAGGGATTTGTCTGTTTAAATGTCAAGCTTGTTTTATCATTAAAAAGTGGACACTGCATCATTCCAGTCACAGCTGTGTCCTAAAGTTGATGCGACATGACTAAGTGAGCAGGGCAGAGAGGCTGGTTTGGGGTTCACAGACTTTCACCCCGATTATGTCCACTGGGACGCTGCTGGTTTAGGGTTCACAGACTGTCACCCCGATTATTTCCCCTGCTGGTTTGGGATTCACTGGGGTAATTTCACAGACATGCTGTTGTGTGTCTAACGTGTGTGTTCCGCAATACCACAACCAATGTTAGGGCATCCATAAGAAAACACGGGAGAAGAGTGGTGTTCAGGGAAACGTTTCTGCCCGCGTGATTTCACCCATCATGGCATTGCGTCAAGCCCCGAGAAACCCACACACATATCTCCCGAGATCCGAAAGACAGTAAAAAACGGGCCGTAGATTAATGGAGTGTTTTGTTCCAGAGGACGGCCTGATGGGGGGCTGCTTGTCGGGACGCACCGGTGGCGTGACCATGTCCCTGGGGGGGCACCACGGGGAAACCGCCGCCCAGGCTGTGGCGGCCCAGTCGGCTCAGGCCGCGGCCCTGGAGCAGCTGAGGGAGAAGCTGGAGAGCGGCGAGCCGCCGGAGAAGAAGATGATGATGATGGCCGAGGAGCAGCACAGGCTCATGCAACACGCGCTTCAGCAGAACCTCTTCGCCATGGCAACGCAGCTGCCCATGAACATAAAGCTCAACAACCGAGGTGAGGCGATGAGAGGTATGCCTAAATTTCTTCACTGTTATTAGCATGTTGTATTGTGCAGTTCTGTTCCTGGACAGCTGCCATCCCACAGGGGCTCTCCCCAAGCCTAATTGAGCCCACCTGGTTCTAATTATTAGCGTGATGAAAAGCTAAATCAGGTTTTTCACAACTAGGTTTGGAGAATAAACCTGCAGAACTGTAGATCTCCGTGAACAGGGTTGAGCAGCCCATATGTACACCATGCGACACAATGAGAAGCCCTGTAACCGTCTTTAATTGAACCTGTAATCATGTTATTACATATAACGTTACTACATTATTATATTACATTTTCTTCTGTGTATTATTATGTTACATTTTTTAAACAACTGAGCACTAGGGGTTGCAGCGAATGACCAAAATACCACAGCAATGGGCTTTTCCCTGGTACCACTCATCATAGAGTCACTAATGCAGATAGTGGATGAGTACTGGATGGGTCTAAAAGGCACTATTCTTATTTTATATGATATCAAATATTATTTCCTGAACATCCATAGTTGCTAATGCGGATAATAATGTGTTGTTCTGTTTTTAATTATAGTTTTGTGATATCTGTGCTTTAATAACTGTGATACAAGAATGAATCATTTGAAAACCCACAGACGAGCACTTGGAGAATGCCGACTGTTATTTACAGATCATCGGTTATTTGTATTCTATAACAACACCTAAATCCACATGCTTAATATCTAACCTAACTCAGTCTGTAGTGGTGCTTTCAAGTAGCTGGAGTTAAATATTTACCACACCCCCAGAATTAGACCCTATACAAGTGGTTTGGGGTTGAATATTAACCACAGCCCCAGAATATGACCATATCCAAGTGGTTTGGGGTTGAATATTAACCACAGCCCCAGAATAAGACCATATCCAAGTGGTTTGGGGTTGAATATTAACCACACACCCAGAATAAGACCATGTCCAAGTGGTTTGGGGTTGAATATTAACCACAGCCCCAGAATAAGACCATGTCCAAGTGGTTTGGGGTTGAATATTAACCACAGCCCCAGAATAAGACCATATCCAAGTGGTTTGGGGTTGAATATTAACCACAGCCCCAGAATAAGACCATGTCCAAGTGGTTTGGGGTTGAATATTAACCACACCCCCAGAATAAGACCATATCCAAGTGGTTTGGGGTTGAATATTAACCACACCCCCAGAATAAGACCATGTCCAAGTGGTTTGGGGTTGAATATTAACCACACCCCCAGAATAAGACCATATCCAAGTGGTTTGGGGTTGAATATTAACCACACCCCCAGAATAAGACCATGTCCAAGTGGTTTGGGGTTGAATATTAACCACAGCTCCAGAATAAGACCATATCCAAGTGGTTTGGGGTTGAATATTTACCACAGCCCCAGAATAAGACCATGTCCAAGTGGTTTGGGGTTGAATATTAACCACAGCCCCAGAATAAGACCATATCCAAGTGGTTTGGGGTTGAATATTAACCACACCCCCAGAATAAGACCATGTCCAAGTGGTTTGGGGTTGAATATTAACCACAGCCCCAGAATAAGACCACATCCAAGTGGTTTGGGGTTGAATATTAACCACAGCCCCAGAATAAGACCATATCCAAGTGGTTTGGGGTTGAATATTAACCACACCCCCAGAATAAGACCATATCCAAGTGGTTTGGGGTTGAATATTAACCACACCCCCAGAATAAGACCCTATACAAGTGGTTTGGGGTTGAATATTAACCACACCCCCAGAATAAGACCATATCCAAGTGGTTTGGGGTTGAATATTTACTACATCTACAAAACTGGTGAAGGGTCATTCAGGAAAAAAACAGCTATTTTTGAACATCTCTTTTTACTCAATGCCGAGAACCAAATCTCTTTGGCGATGTGAGGCTTTCTTTTTTCTGCATGTTTTCTTAACTTTTTTAGCATAAACAACAGTTAGATAAGTTACAAAATGGTTCACTAAATGTTGCAGTGCAGAAACACTGAATACTGAGGAGAACACATCTTTGTGCCTCAGTGCATTTTTAGAGTAATGTCAGTGTATCAGCTCCCAAAGGTTTTGGACAGATGAACAGATGAACTACGCTCCGACTGATGTTTCACAAGTGTTTGTTGTGTTCCTCAACGTCTTACTTCTAACAGCAAACACCATGAAAAAAGTGTGCGCCTTCTGACCAGAGATTTAGGAATAGTTTAGGAACAATCTTTTTACTTATTTTCTTCACAAACGCCTTACTCGAAGTATAACATCAGAAAGTTCTAGAAAGATTATTCTGATTAGTTTGCTTGATCACATTGATACGCATGATAATTAGCCAACAGAATTCACTACTTTAAACGGGTATTGTTATTGCCCAAGACATTGCAAAATCCATATTAACATTGTTACATGTTATTAAAAAAATTTAATAATAATAATATTATATATGTGATTACACAACAACACCTTTTACAGCACATTTTTCTGCGACAGCTACAGTCAGGGAAAATAGATGTAATTTATTTGAACGTGTATTTCACTCGTACATAATTCTTGCCTACTCTTTGGCCTTTACAAGAGTTTTTCGGGACTCAAATGAGATGACTCCCGAACACTGAAAAGACTAGGAATATTCATCTCTGCCCAGAATAATATCCAAGCCAGGCTCATTTTGCAGTCATTTACACCAGTTGTAATGATTGAGTTAAATGATTGAGATTGTATTGATTTTCACTGCAAGTTTTAGCTACCATTACATTTCCTTCTTGACTGAGATGTCATGGTGTTAAGATGTTTCAGCCGTTGGTCCTTCTTGACAGATGTCATGGTGTTAAGATGTTTCAGCCGTTAGTCCTTCTTGACAGATGTCATGGTGTTAAGATGTTTCAGCTGTTGGTCCTTCTTGACTGAGATGTCATGGTGTTAAGATGTTTCAGCCGTTGGTCCTTCTTGACAGATGTCATGGTGTTAAGATGTTTCAGCCGTTAGTCCTTCTTGACAGATGTCATGGTGTTAAGATGTTTCAGCCGTTAGTCCTTCTTGACAGATGTCATGGTGTTAAGATGTTTCAGCTGTTGGTCCTTCTTGACTGAGATGTCATGGTGTTAAGATGTTTCAGCCGTTGGTCCTTCTTGACTGAGATTTCATGGTGTTAAGATGATTCAGCCTTTGGTTCCACTCAACTTGTCTATATCTTGCAAAATTCCACAGTAAACTGTCCTGACGAGCGTTCTCATTGCTAGCAGCTGGCAAGCCTTCTTTCATGACTTTGCTAAGTTCAGAGCAAAAATGGCATCAGCACTGAACATATAATGTCAGAAAGTCATAGAATGTGAGATTGACATAGCATGTCAGATAGATAATGTGAGATTGACATAGCATGTTAGATAAATAGATGTGAGATAGACATAGCATATTAGATACATACTGTAGATAATGTGAGATTGACATAGCATGTTAAATAGATACTGTAGATAATGAGAGATAGAAATACCATGTCAGATAGATAGAGTGGAAATGTATTGCCACTTTGACAAGATAAGACGTACATATTTATTTTACCCTGGGGCTGGCCCGTCTGGCTTGTCTGTTGTGAAACCCTTGTCAGACCTTGTCAGTGTACAGCGTCATTCAGACAGGACATGAGAAAAACTTCACGGATGAGGTAGACTGATGAAATCATAAAGGCTGTGCCCAGATATAAAAAGGTAAAGCACCGTGTTCAGAAATCTACCGGCCAAAAGAAAAATCTAGCAACCGAGCTGAGCTACATAGTCTACTGCTAAACATGGAAAACCACATATCGATGGGGAACATACCATTCCTCAGGAGTTTGGAGGCTTGATAGATTGTCTATGACACAATAATCCCAAACAATCTTTAGAATTTCGAAAGAAATCATCTGTGTTAATTGGGACTTAATCCAATTATCAAAAGAATAACCTCCATAAGAAAACTTTTTTTAAAGCATTTTATAAAAAGAAAATCAGGTCTGCTAGTGATTAAATGTAGCTTGCAAACTTGCCAATTGCCTGCATCAAAACAACTGGTGCAATACATCTTGTCAATGTGACCTTTAGCAACGCACTTAACCCAGATTGCTCCTGTAAGTCACACGATAAGCTAAATGACCAATATGTAAATGAATTGTAGAAATGGTTGGTGAGTTCTCTTTATAAAATGCATGATCCGCTAATGCAAAGAGGCAAGTCATTATAGCATCAGGAATGAGATCTCTGAGGACTTCACAGATGTTATGAAGATATACGGACCAGAACCAGCTCTCGGCCAATCGGCTAGATGTGATTGGTCAGAATATCAGAGCTGTTGATGTTTCTGAGTGGGGCGGTGCATAGAACAAGTCATAAGTCCTAGATGCTTTAATAATAGGGTCTAAAGATTGAGAGGCCTATCTTCACGTGTGTGATTTCATCTCTCTCCACATGACTGCCTCTCAGGCATTAGTCATAATAGTAGGTTTCGCTCTGAGGCTTGATGGTAGAATGATTCAGGATTGTTCCCGGGTTAATTCCTCCACTGGCTGACACAAACTGTCTGGCTGGCTGGGCAGCAGCCCTACAAATAAACACACTCATTTACAGATTACATCAAAACACTATGATTAAATATGGTAGGCCTGGTTGGAGAACTCCCCTGAAACGTTCAGTAATAATGGGCCTGTTTTTTTTTTTTAAGAAATAGAGCATCACAATAATGTGGGGTGAGTGTTGTGAAAATGGGACAATTAGCAAAAACAGGGACATTTAAGCTTCGATAATGGAATTTCTTTGCACGTCTTCCGCTTACACACCGCTCACCCTATATTAGTGTTAAATGATAAGCACATTATGAGATTAATGTTTCAACTGGTTACATAAATAAAATGTCTGTATTTGTCTATACTTGCTTGTTTTTTTATTTCATTTGGGAAAACCTGTTGTTCCCTGAGTATCACTTGTGTCAGTGATATAGGTATTATCAGTAGTGTCAGTAGAAACATTACTATGGGTAGTATCAGTTGTGTCAGTAGTGTCAGTAGAAACACTAGTACGAGCATTATCATTTGTGTTAGTAGTGTCAGTAGAAACACTAGTATGAGTAGTATCAATTGTGTCAGTAGAAACACTAGTACGAGCATTATCATTTGTGTCAGTAGTGTCAGTAGAAACACTAGTATGAATAGTGTCAGTTGTGTAAATGGTAGTAGAAACACTCGTGTTTTTTTTCTGTTTCTTTTCTGTTCCATGTTCACTTTTATGTCAGTAGTGTTAGCAGAAACACTAGTATGAGTAGTATCAATTGTCAGTAGAAACAGCAGCACGAGCAGTGTCAGTAGGGTCAGTAAAAACAGTAGGATGAGTAATATCATTTGTGTCAGTAGTGTCAGTAAAAACAGTAGTATGAGTAACATCAGTGGTATCAAAGTTCTCCAGGTGCCTGTCCGTGTCCTGTGACATCACTCTTCCGTGTCAGCGTGTCCCCCGAGGGGGGGAAGGAGATAACCGATGTGTACAAATGGCTGCTACATCTTTGGACAGTTCCCTCTCCCTCAGAACTCTTTAATAAACTGCTCCTTAGCCTGTCACTCTGTGAGTTATCGCCAATACTCCTCTCCTGCATCTCCTGTGTTCCCATTCTAAATGCTCATATTGAGTTTTCCTCTCTCCCGCTTCCTGACAGATGACAGACAAGAGACGGCATTGAATCTGTCTACCAGCGGCATTAGCAGCATCAACATGTCAATAGAAATAAATGGAGTTGTCTACACAGGTAAATAGAGGGTCCGTTTGCTGATGTAATTGCAGGCAGGAAATTCAATAAGTTATAGCAGCGCCCCGGCGCTTAGTCCTCCACACAAGTTGATGTCTTTGCTATAAAATCCATCGTAATGAAGTGGCAGTCCAATGGAGTTAAAAAAGTTAAATATCTCAGAACCGGGCTGGTGGAGGCCGGGCGGGCGGGGGGTCGATGGGGCTTATTGTCTTAGACCCGGGGGGGGAGGGAGAGGCTGAGGGGGGTCGCTTTCGACGCCTCCCGCCTGCACTCTCACCGCAGAGACGGTGGTGATTACCCTGAGATGGGCAGAGCGGGCCACCGACGCCGTGGTCCGGTGATAAGCCTGCTGGGGGAAGGCTTCCGGTGGGGTTGAAGTGGCCACCACCGTTTAAACTGACGGAGAGCTTTCCCCGCCTGTCGGAAACTCGGTGCTGAGTGAGGGTGGATCTGATTGGGTGGATCTGATTGATAATGACACCAGATTGGACCTCTCTTTAAATCCCCCTGGGCCTTACAGTTAGTTAGTCATATTCAGGTAATTTGTTTGATTATGTGATGGGGCCCATTTGTTAGCGAGTTGATACTGGGGTGGGGTCTGATTGTGTAGATTCTACAGTACGATAGGCCATGTAGACGTGTATGAAATAGTGTTTTCTGTTAGTATTTGTAGTGTTAATGATGGTAGTAAGAAGAAATGTTAGACGTAATAGTGATAGTAATAGAGGTTGTCCCCATTGATGGTCAGCTGTTCTATTGTACTGATAGTTGTAGCAGTAGCAGTACTTCAGTGACTGGAAGATTGATCTGGCATCACGCTCAACATGTTTTAACTCTGTCTACCTCTGCCGTACGCCGTCCTTCCAGGAGTTCTGTTTGCCAGGAAGCCCTCCCTCCCCATGATGCTGGGCGGTCACCGGGTCCAGAACCAGAACCAATCCTCATCTCAGGAAAAGACCAGTCCGGTGCTCCACTCCTCTGTGCAGATCCAGCCTTCCCGCTCCTTGTCGTCCACATCTTCCACGTCCTCAACCCACGGACATGGAAACTCCTCCCCCTAAACTGAGCCACGCCCTCAGCCCCACTGTCTCACTTCTAAACTCCGCCCCCCCGTCCCCGAAAGACAACAAGCAGTCTGTGATACCTGGAGAAGAGACTTCTATTGTCAATCTTGTCTTTTTCTCAAGTTCTGTTAGTCCTGTTGAAAGAATCCAAGTTTTATTAACCAAGAAAAATACTTCCGTAGAAAAAGAAAATGCTCTCGTTCTAATTTCTCCTCCTTCCTCCGAACTCTGAATAGCAGTGATATGTACAATAGAGGACCTCTGAACCATGTCTGTGTACAGAGGGAGTGGGTTGTATTTCTGTTTCCTGACACCAGATGCTCAGTTTGCAGAAGCATCCAAACAGATATAAGGAACTGTGGAACAAAGACACTGGGATCGAGTTGGCTCTCTGCTGTCTGTCTGTCTGTTGTTCCGCCATCAAAGATGAGATGCTTGACCCTTGTTCCTCGAGAGAGAGAGTGCTTGTTAATCTGCGCTAGGGTTTGAAGGCGACCACTGCAAGGCATGACAAGCCGTTTCATTGTCACTTGATAAACGCCAAAAAACTCACGTTGTCTTTAAATCACGAACTAGAGTATTGCTACTTTTATCTGAGAACCAAAGAAAAAATAGAGTAACCAATGAAAAGAGAGTAGCTGAATAAACATCTGAAATATGCACTGCACACACTCAACCGCGGCTGTTGTGTCAGTGATCAAACTACCACCGCTATATTCCCCTAAAAGCACATCCAACAGAATCAGGGAAACCTCATCACTTCTCTTCTAGGGACGAACATTTCTCAGAAATCCGATGGTTCAGACGCTGAGTGTTCCGATCTGTCAATGTCACAAGCAGTCAAAACCATTTCTGATGCAGAGGGGTAACAGCTAGTATCAAGACATCCTGTTGTTTTATTCCGACGCCTTTGTCAGCTGGCCTGGTAGCCTACGTCTCTTAGCAACCCTTCGGACAGGTTAGGCTAGGTTCCCAGAATGCATGATGGCTTTAAGAGAAATATTTTGGAAGGCATCTTCTGTTGACTGCGCATCAGTATCCATCAGTCATTGCCATTAAAGTTTGTGTAAAAGTCTTACTTTGCAATCAGACTATAGCAACAACAAAAAAAGGATCTTCTGATGGACTATTGCCGAGCAGTCAGTCTCAAATCCTACGAAATTAAGACTTTAACAATTGCTACGGGATCCCAATCTGCCGAGCACAGGATTGGGCAGAGCACTTCGACGTGTGACCCTGTGGAAGGAGATATGTAGGTAAATCACACATGGTAAAACCTACGGATTGCTGTCCAGACAAACAGATTCATGTGGGTGAAACAGCAGAACATACAGAGTACTAATCTAATCATTTATCACACAGTGGTTTTCAGTAAATAGCATCATGTCTTTTTTTGTAATGCACTTGTGACTAACGCTGCAGTCTCTCTACTCACTCTTTTGCTCTTTCTATATTGTTCTCTCTTTATCTCTGTCTTGTTCCTTCTCTCTCTCTCTGCTTGGCTTCATGAAGATAAAGATATCAGTTTTTTTCTATTGTGAAGAGAAATGGAAAACAGTTAGAAGATTTTTTATTAAGTCTTTTAAGCATATAGTTTCATATTTTATTTATTTAGTTTTTATGTTTTGATTTGGGGCTGCAACCATGCATTCAGCTACACAACTTTTGTTTCAAAACTTTTTGTCTTTTCTCCCACAGACAGATACCTCATTAACCTTTGTCTGAATATATATTACAGAGCATGAATACAAAATATACCTCATATATTTAATTTGTATTTTTTTTTTTGTAAAGCCACTTAAGAATCAATGTTTTTGTTTCAACAGATCACTGGATTTTTCATATTTTGTATAATTATACCAAAGAAGGGAATATTGAACACACATCTACCTCATTCATTATAGACTGTGCCAATCAAACATGACCACAATCCTAATTGCCAGTTTTTCTGTGTAGCCTTCTTAGGTCAAAACCCACACACACATTTGCTAGACCAGAAAATGCAGAGACAAAACCAACACAGGTGGACCACTTAAGTTGTGAAGGAGTTCACACTTTTCTCTTTTTGTATTGTTGTTGGGGGAAAACACCTGGAATCCATAATTTCATCTGTACAACACTGCACAGCTCTTGTCCTACAGTGTGTTCAGGTTTGTGGTTTATCTTGTTAGATAATGTATAGGTAGTAATGTTAAATGGTAATGACACAATAGGGTACCATGCAGCAACACAGAACAAACTTCCGTTCGGCCACTGTAATTAATTGTCTTTCCAGGTGTCACTTCTGTCATTGAATGCGTCTGTAATCATTATTCCCAGAGTTCACTTGAAAAATGTGTTCTTCTGGAAATCATGTCATTATGTGGACGGAGAACATTTTTAGATTCAAAGCTGTATTCCAATGTTTGTGCTAGAATGCCTCTTAGAACACACAGAACTGTATATACCGTTGCTTTATTCTGAGTAGCATGCTGGTGTGGACACTGGAACGGCGCTGAGGAGCAGAACATTCTGTCAGGACAGTGTCACTTTCTGTGGAGTCACTGAAGCACATTTATCCCATGCTTCGCAGTGCTCTGTCACTTTGAAACCAGTTCCGTCCATAATAGTTACCTCCTAGTCCTACTTTTTGGGTCAAATCGACGCATCAACATAGCAGAGTAATAAGCATCCACATACTATGTGAGAAGACAGAACTCCTAACTTTAGCCATCTGGGAGTGAAATATGATAGTGATTTATGTCAGGGAGAAGCTGGGTGTCGGGACTGGGTGTGTATGTTTTATGGAATCCATACAGAGACCCACTGATGAACGTACAATATATTTTCATCCATCCTCCACATAACCAAACCACACAACGATTTATGTCTCTAAATCTGACTGAAGCCATTGTTTTACCCATGAAGGTGATATTTACTGAAGGACCTATATGCCTATGGGGGAAATAGAACTGAAACAGAACATATCAGAGATGGTTTTGATATCACATCACTGGCATGGTGGAAGTCTCAAGGCTGTTTCTCCAGCTCACATCTCTTCCTGTACTGCTCAGCCTTGGAGGCGGGACACCCAAAACATTTAGCCAATCACTGAGCAGCTTTGCTTACTGAAGCGACAAGAACATCCAGTACAATCAACATAATTCTTGTAACCAAAGATATTTTTCAAAAAAAACTGCAAGAAAGATCACTTTGTTAATGAAAAAATTACCAAATATGACAGAGAAGTTGTTGAGTGTAACAAAGATGAATCAACAGCATTGGCTTATGTCCTTAAATCACTTAAATAACATGTTGTTTACTTTGTATTTTAGCTATGCTATGCTTGTAGATTGTAGATCCTATAATGGCTTTATTCGCTGTGTATGAAGCTTTCAATATTTCTTTTTTTTCCCTTTTGTTTATTTTGGATAAATCCAGTGCATTATGGGAATGCTGGATTGTGGTGCTCAGGGGTTATTGAAAACATAAAAATAAAAACATATATAACAGGTGAAAGAGATTCTTTGTTTTTGCCATTTGACTTGTAGCATATTTAGAAATAAAACACTGCTTATAACTTCATTCAAATGTCTTTATTCTTCATTTTATGTACAGTGTTTTCTGAAAATATTCAGCCACCTTCAGTTTCTCCACATTCTGTTGTGTTATAGACGACATTTCTAGTTGATTAAAAAATGACATACAGTCACTCTCAAAAGAATTCACTCCCCTTAGACTCTACCACAGTTTATTGTGTTACAACATGAAATCAAAAAGGATTTCATCAGAAGTTTTTGCCAGTGATTAACAGAAAAGGTCCATAATGTCAAAGTGAAACCAAAAATGAAACATTGTTCTAAATTAATTACAAATTCCAAGCAGAAAATAGTAGTATTCATCCCCTTTATCAATCAATAATTGGTAAAAGGCACATTTGGCAGCAATTACCACCTTGAGTCTATTTGGATACGTTTCAACTGGCTTAGCACATCTGGACACAGCAGTTATTCTTAGCAAAATTGCTCAAGCTGCATGTCCACCTTTGGTGAAAAGCAGTTTTCAACGCTTTCCACATATTCTCAATTGGATTAAGGTCAAGGCTTTGAATGGGTCATTCCCGGACATCAACTTTTTTGCTTTTAAGACGCTCCACTGTGTCTTTGCCTGTATGTTTGTAGTCATTGCTCTGCTGCTAGATTTTTTTTCTCCCAGGTTACAGGTCTCTTGTAGGCCTCAGCAGGTTTTCCTCTAAGATTTCTCTGTACTTTGCTGCATCTGTTTTGCCCTCTGTCTTCATTCGATTTCCATGCCCTGACGCATGATGCTGCCCCCACAATGCCTCACGGTGGAGATGGTGTTCTTAAGATGATACTGTAGGCTTCCGTTGGTAGGCTTCATCAGACCGTTGTTATGTCTCATCAGACCATAGAATGTTCTTCCACTCAGTTTCACAGTCTCCCATGTGCCTTCTGGCTACAGCTGACTGAGATTTGGTGTGAGTTGTTTTATTTTTGCCACTTTCCAATACAGGCCACTTTTGTGAAGCACTCAGGCTGTTGCTGCGGTATTCACAGTTTCTCCCAGCTTAACCGTGGAAGTCTGTAACTCCCTTTTTCCTCGTAAATATATAAACTTTGTCATGCTTTTTGCCATCTAATATATCAATATTATATTGCAATGTTTAATGCTTGTATGTGGTTGCCTGGATGTAATTATTCAAATACTTATTTTTTAACAGTACATCTTTATTCGTGACAGGCATCTTAATTCGTGACCGTGGTAGTTTTCTTTTTCTTTTCTTCTCGGACATTATTATACCGGGCGATTGAAGTGTTCACACAGCCTAAAATGTCAGCTTTCTGTTCCTCAGGTTGACCAACTCCCAGCAACCTGTCCCCTTCTTATCATTCATTCAATAAGACACGCATGAATAATGAATGAATTGGTCAGTTTCAGGTGTTCCAGATCAATTTCTTTAGTGTTAAATTGAAGCATTTTAATAATGCCTTGATATGTTAAGTTGATTAAGTTAATAATAGTTTGTTTGCAATGTGTTTCTTCCCAGGGAAATCCGCCGTGTCACAAACTGTTATTCATCAATCATGTCATAAGCAATTATTCCAGGGGACAAGCTGAGTATAGAGAGAGTATAGCATGGAGGGCTCACCAAACCGACATATGGCACCAGCTATTTTCAATGGCATTAGTGGCCAATAGAGATATGACATTGTAATACAATTGAATAAAAACAGCAGATGGCCTAATTTGTCAGACACACACAGGTGCACTGAATGAATGAAAGGAAACTGTCAATTAATCTCTGCAGCGATGGATGGACAGAGTGGGAGAGAGAGCGACGGAAAGAGAAAATAAAGAGAGACAGAAAGGATGGGAGAGAGGGAGAGAAAGACAACTGTCTTAAGTTGACAACTCTGCATTCAGCACAGAGGCCAACATCCCATTGGTCAAACCAACGCAGGCAATTAAAGGAGCGAAACTGTGGTGAATGCAGTGTTAAGCAGCTAAAACGGGGTAAAGATTGGTTAATTAAGGCGAGGAATGCTGATGTAATTATCCTCACTGGAGATTAGTGTGTGGCCCGGGCAAGGTCCTCGGTCAATTTCTGTGGCGTGGCCAGGGTCAGCAGGTAATAGAGTTATTATTGGAGATCACCCTCTCTCCTCTGTTACTTTACACTTCTAAATAAACAAAAACAAATTAGCAGCAGCGCCGTCTCCGATAATGGGTTATCTTGTCAGGAGGTTGACAGGAATCCATGCCCCTATAACACTGTGTTAATTTTATGCACCAGTGACAGCCAAGCTGCTGGTCAATACCGCTACTATAAAGCACAGCCAGCCATCCATCTGGCCTGAAGGAAGGAAGGAAGGTGGCAGGGAGAGGAGTGAGAGAGAGAGAAATAGAAAGAAAGGAAGACAGAAAGAAAGATGGAGAGGTGGTAAAAAGGGACATAAGGAAACTTGAGTGTTTAGTTTTAGAACATTATTTATTCAGTCCCTTTAGCAGTGTGAGTATTGAAATGGTGATGATGATGGTGTTGACGATAATGGTGATGATGATGTTGGTGATGAAGAGCATTCATGTTATGTAGGATGATGAAGACGACGATGATGACAATGATGATGGTGACAACATCAGCGGGAGTGTCTCTGGTTGACCCAGACGTTGGGTCCGTGACGTTATTGTCATTATATTTATATTCTTCATACGTGTTCGAGTGTTTCACTTGAGAAATTATACCCGTCACTTTGGTAAACTGTGAAGTACACAAATGAAAAACAAGACCAGTTTGAATCTCAGGGTGGTTTAGACCAGTAGCAGAATAGTTAGTAACCACTACATATTGTATCTTATAGGGTTATATGGTCAGCCAACATCAGCTTCTTTTCTCTCTTTCCCTCTTTCTCTCTGTCCCTCCATATCTTTCTCTCCCTGAGTTTCCCTCCCTATCTGTTTTCTCTCTCCCTTTTTCCTTCCCTCTCATTTTTCTTCCATTCTTTCTCTCTCTCTTCCTCTCTTTCCCTAACTCTCTCTTTTTCCTTCTCTAAATAATCCTCTCACTCCCTCTATTTTTCCCTTTATCCCGCCCCCCCTCACCCCCAGTCTTCATTACAACTAAAGTATTCAACCGGCGTCATGTGATCAAGTGATCAGATTACCATGGCTCTTTTCAAAGGGTCATCTGCAAACCACCAAATCATATTAAACAAGTGAAAATTCTAACTTAATTTACTTAATCATCTATTCCGTCTGTAAGACACTTCTTTTGTGTTCAGGGATTCACAACACCCGCCCCCCAAAACCTGGCCCCAAAATAGAAATCTCCTGGAGTCTTGATAGAATGAGTATAATGTGGTATGGTACTATTTGTTTGCATGACAAGCATGTTCACTAGACTAAAGAACATGTCTATTATAAATAAAAGGGATTCTATGATAGTCATCATTACTCCACTCTAGACAAAAGTCCTGATTCAATTACACATATGTCACAGGGAACATCTGCCCTACTGCCTGCCCCTTCACCTTATCCACTTCAATAACACAGTGAGTCCTAGGAAGACGACGATCACTGAGGTAAATATCTGAAATTCACGAGTGGCTGATTTGCATAAAACATTCATTGAAAAGGTGTTGCTCCAGCTGTGGATTAAGAGCTGGTCACCTTGTACGGGGATTTGGATTTGGCCGGACAGGATACTGTCCCACTGTCAGTGTCAATACAACTCAAGGCTGCAGGCCAAGGGGACGGACACACCTGGCCTGCTCTATATAAATAATTCCTTCCTGTCCCGGATCTGCCAAACTAACCCTGATTCAGTGATCATCCTACATCTGCCAAACTAACCCTGATTCAGTGATCATCCTACATCTGCCTAACTAACCCTGATTCAGTGATCATCCTACATCTCCCAAACTAATCCTGATTAAGTGACCATCCTACATCTGCCAAACTAACCCTGATTCAGTGACCTTCCTACATCTGCCAAACTAACCCTGATTAAGTGACCATCCTACATCTGCCAAACTATCCCTGATTCAGTGATCATCCTACACCTGATACAGATGAAAAGGGACTAAATAAGTTACCAGTGAGTCTGGTGTTGGGTTTGAATGTAGGGCCAGGGTTAACCAGGGTGTAAAGGTCACAGGTGTAAAGGTCAGTCTGGAGGGCAGAGGTTACGAAGTGGATGGTAGTGGTAAATAACATCTGCCATCTAACTAGGGTAGGAAGTTGTCAGGTTGTGCCTGGTGGTTTGGTCTGACTTGGTGTAATGTTGTGGTGTTGTGTTGTTATGGTGTTGTGTCCCAAGTTGTTTTGCGGTGTTGTGATGTGGTGTTGTGGTGTTGTGCCCCAGGCTGTTTTGCCTTTTTGTTGCCGTGTTTCTTTGATGTGTGTGTCCCCCATGCAATCCCAGATCCAGAGCCTTTTGCCTAAGAATGTGTTCTTAAGGAACTGGCCTGGTACAATAAATCCCCCACCCCACCCCACCCCCCCCATGCACACACACACTTTTCTAGTCAACTTGACAAGCTTTCGTTTACGCCTCCGGGTACTTCATTCTTCTGCTTCTTCCTCTCGTTATGTATATTTCTGCTTACAACCTTCTTATTTGTGATGGACGACCCATCGATAAGAGTAACACACACACACAAAAAGATGGTGTCTTTTCCATCTGTTTTTTAGTGGCCATCGATTGTAACGGTGACCTTTCAACCTTGCAGACTGAATTCCACTGCGACCCCACCCCCTTCCTGCCCTCCTCGTCGTCAGACGGGATTTGCCCTTCTGATCTGAAAGGCCGGCTCCTCTTCTGTCAATACCAATTAGCTACTTCAGCACATAGCCTATTCCCATGACTACGGCCCTAGGGACCCCCTTTTACCTCATAGGCCTCCAGTCAAAAGTAGTGCACTAACCAGGGAATAGAGTGCCATTGGAAGGTGCACACATGTTTTCTACCTTCCGTCAACTGCCAATTCTGTCTCCAAACCGTTACAGGGTCAGTTGCTCCAATTCTGTCTTCAAACCATTGCAGTGTCTGTTGCTCCATGTTCTTTGGGGATTCAAGACGGAGGTTGGCATACATCACACACTGTGATGGCAGCTAATGAAATGCAAGGCAAAGAGCAAAGAGCGAGGCAAGTTCTGGAGGCAGTTGCTTTTTCCCTCAGCCAAGTACATATTGGGTGTGTTAGGACATGAGAGGGAGATGCAGAGTCCTTCACCTTCATCCAGAGGTTGATGCAAAAAACCTTTTCTACTTACCCTCAGGACCAGAAAGTCTAACCAGAATTAACCAAATTACAAAACAGTTAAAACAAAACAAGATTGACCTTTTGGGAAACACGAACACAAGCAAAAAGCATATTGCAGTGCAATCTGTCCCTTAATCCACATTCCAACCATGGCACAATATCTGCCTGTGGTTATTGTTCAAAACCTTCTTGATGAAGTGGAGGCTCACTGGATTCTGCCCGGCCATTGAGAAGGGTGAACATTATTATAAATGTTTTCTTTCAAACAAATTAATTGGCTGAAAATCTTGATCGTCATTACTTTAATGATATTATATTGTAGAGGCAGAGAGAAACAGAGTCAAAGGTAGAGAGAGACAGCAACATGGGCAGAGAGGAAAAAGAGAAAGACAGAGTGAGAAAAAAACTGAATCAGATAGAGAGGTAGAGAGAGATTTATATACAGACAGTGTAATGAAAAACCCTTCTCCTTTTCTACGCAGATGCTTTATTGGACAGATACAACAGATAAAAGCAACAGGAACGTTGTCGATTCACTGAAGGCCATGTCACACAATTGCCACCACAAACATAATTACAATTTGTCATCCCGTAAAATATCTATTGTGACCGTTTCTATGGTACATTTTCCCAAGGACAAACGTGTAATGAAAAATAATGCAGAGAATACCTTGAGATCTGATCCATCTACTCATGCTGGAATTCAGCTTAGGCAGATAGCCATTTGTCTCATTGTAAAATACCTTACATACACCAAAATGTTTTATATTAAGCTTTGTAAAAAAAATGAATAGGTTTAAACATTAATCAAAACACAGCGCGCTAAGTATTTTGGCCGGGAGTAAGTAAAGTAGAGCTCTACAAATGCTTGTATGCTTGCTGATGTATTTTAGTGAGACAATTGTCCCAGCCTTGAACACCTTTGTAACACCATTGTCTGAGGTTTCCATGGAACAGCACCGTAGCTGTGTGTTTCTGGCAAACGCTCCACCCGTGTCTTATGGGATGTATCACGTTTCTTTTACCTGTTGTGTTGCCGGAGGAGGCCTTTGACCCGCTGCTCGCTGTGTTGCTGTCCGGGCAGCGCCAGCTAACCTGGCGGGGATTACGTTTATCATCAGGACGGACAAAATGCCCAGAGGGAGGGGTTTTGACTTCAAAGGCAACCTGATAGACTCATCCATCATTCTCCATACGCAGATCACACCTTCACCCATTCACAGGACGGTCCTATCTGGGAACGGGGGGGCCAAAGTTCAATGCCATAGGGTCCACTTGTAGCCCAATGGGCCGATCAAAAATGTATGTGGTTGCTCAAAATTATCATAGGGTGTATTGTGTTCCATTACATTGTAATTCATTGTTGTCTACTTTTCTAAGTAGGTCAATCGAATACCTGTGGTTGCCAACTGTAAAAGGTTTACATTCCATCATATTGTAGAAAATGTTTAATAGCAGTGTTTTGGTGTACTATATTCCTGTTATTAACCAAAGGTTTTAGGTTGAGGTAAGTGATCTGTATCTGCTGTGTATTAAACAGTAGAAGTGTGGTTTACAATATATCTGCCATGCATTGAACTGTAGGGGTTGGTCTCTATCTGCCGTGTATTGAACAGTAGAGGGTGGGTCTCTATCTGCTGTGTATTGAAAAGTAGAGGGGTGGTCTCTATCTGCTGTGCATTGAAAAGTAGAGGGGTGGTCTCTATCTGCTGTGTATTGAAAAGTAGAGGGGTGGTCTCTATCTGCTGTGTATTGAACAGTAGATGGCTGGTCTCTATCTGCTGTGTATTGAAATCTAGGGGGGTGGTCTCTATATGCTGTGTATTGAAAAGTAGAGGGGTGGTCTCTATCTGCTGTGTATTGAACAGTAGATGGCTGGTCTCTATCTGCTGTGTATTGAACAGTAGAGGGGTGGTCTCTATCTGCTCTGTATTGAACAGTAGAGGGGTGGTCTCTATCTGCTGTGTATTGAAATCTAAGGGGGTGGTCTCTATCTGCTGTGTATTGAACAGTAGAGGGTTGGTCTCTATCTGCCATGCATTGAACTGTAGAGGGTTGGTCTATATCGGCTGTGTATTAAACAGTAGAGGGGTGGTCTCTATCTGCTGTGTATTAAACAGTAGAGGGTTGGTCTCTATCTGCTGTGTATTGAACTGTAGAGGGTTGGTCTATATCTGCTGTGTATTAAACAGTAGAGGGGTGGTCTCTATCTGCTGTGTATTGAACAGTAGATGGGTGGTCTCTATCTGCTGTGTATTGAACAGTAGAGGGATGGTCTCTATCTGCTGTGTATTGAACAGTAGAGGGATGGTCTCTATCTGCTGTGTATTGAACAGTAGAGGGATGGTCTCTATCTGCTGTGTATTGAACAGTAGAGGGGTGGTCTCTATCTGCTGTGTATTGAACAGTAGAGGGGTGGTCTCTATCTGCTGTGTATTGAAATTTAGGGTGGTGGTCTCTATCTGCTGTGTATTGAACAGTAGAGGGGTGGTCTGTACTGATTATGGTTTTCTATTAGTTAACTACTGTCTCCTGTGTATAAAACAGTAGTGACAGGTGGTTTATACATGCGTATTAAACAGTAAAGGTGGGGTGGTCAAAAAGTGCTGTGTATACATTTATAAAACATTAGAGACGGGTGGTTTGTAAGTGCTGTGTTTTAAGTATTAGAGGCAGGTGGTCTATAAGTGTTGTATATAAAACATTAGAGGCAGGTAGTCTAGAAGTGCTCTGTATAAAACATTATAGACAGCTGGTTTATAAGTTCTGCGTATTCAAGTGGACTATACGTGCTGTGAATTAAAAGGTAGGTAGAGGTGGTCTTTAAGTGTTATGTAAAAAACATTAGAGACAGCTGGTTTATAAGTTCTGCGTATTCAACAGTAGAGGAAAGGCCATTGTTGGAATTTTACTCATTTCTGAACTTAACCCCAACACTGGTTTCTATTGTCTCTGTTTCCATAGCACTGACCAATGGCATTTGACTTGTGTTTTAGGGTTGCTATGGTCCCCTCTGCCATAGCAACTCATATGTGATCAATTCCTGCAAATAAGTAATCATCAGTGTTCTGATATCCTGTCCCAGGGTCAGTTAGATTGATTTCAGTTATACACACAGCAGCCTTAATTGTTTCCTGTTCATACCACAAATTGATGCAGTAGAAATTGGTTTCTTTAACATTGCATCAAAGCTAATGTTGCCCTTATTTGACTGAACATTGACTGAAAAATCCTTCCTTAAATATATAAAACGTGATTAATACACAGAAAGAAATAGGTTAAGGTATTTAATGTTGACTCTATTAAGCTACAACTTATGACAACAGCAGAACACAGAACAGTGCTGGGACAATACTCAGTACGTTTGTCAATTGATATCGTGTTTGTTGGACAAACAAAAAGCATTACCAGTTAAACAGGACACGGGATATGAAGCATTTAATATGCGAATGATCGTGAACTCACGCAGACAAGCTGAGGCTTGGTACACACGGACCATATATGTGTGTGTGTGTGTGTGTGGTATTGATAGACCGGCAACTAGTGCTAACATGCTGACAGGCCAGCAAACACAGCTGTGCCTACCCTCTGACCCTCAGCCCAAATGCCTGTTTGGCCTTACAAATGGATGACAGGAGGGGCGAGGGGTTTGGTGAGGGAGGGAGGACAAAGGGGGATGGAGGGAAGGGGGGTCCAGAATAACTCCTGTTTCACAAAGGGATGATGGGGAAATGGATGACTAGTTGTCTAATCTGTTTCTTTTCTCCTAGTATGATGTTCCATCCTATTGTTTTCTCTGACACTGTGATACCGTAGCGGCCAGTAAATAATGTTTTCAAGAGGGTGTCATAATGGCCTTTTGTGAAAGGTCTGTTTGCCTATAATCTGGATGGCCACACCTCCAAAAACGATGTTGTCACACCTTTCAGGGTCTGGAAAAATGTGTATCCGCCTAAAAACATTGAATTGCTTCAATCTTGGAAAAAGGTTTCCAGGGAAATGCCAAGTATTTTTGGTTGACTAACGCTGATGGATGTTAACAAGGCAATTTTGGGGTTTCTCAGACATCTCTTCTCCTCCTCTTTCCTCTCTCCTTACCTCCTCCCCTGCTCCCTCCTGCCTCCTCACTCCTCCCTCCAGCCACCTCTCTCCTTATCTCCTCCTCACCTACTCCCTCCTGCCTCCTCTCTCCTTATCTCCTCCTCACCTACTCCCTCCTACCTCCTCTCTCCTTACGTCCTCACCTACTCCCTCCTGCCTCCTCTCTCCTTATGTCCTCACCTACTCCCTCCTGCCTCCTCTCTCCTTACGTCCTCACCTACTCCCTCCTGCCTCCTCTCTCCTTATGTCCTCACCTACTCCCTCCTGCCTCCTCTCTCCTTAAGTCCTCACCTACTCCCTCCTGCCTCCTCTCTCCTTACGTCCTCACCTACTCCCTCCTGCCTCCTCTCTCCTTTCCTCCTCACCTACTCCCTCCTGCCTCCTCTCTCCTTTCCTCCTCACCTACTCCCTCCTCCCTCCTCTCTCCTTACGTCCTCACCTACTCCCTCCTGCCTCCACTCTCCTTACGTCCTCACCTACTCCCTCCTGCCTCCTCTCTCCTTATCTCCTCACTCCTCCCTCCTCTCTGGCTTCCTGATTGAAATATGAAACTTACGAAACCTACCGCTCCTAACACCTCTATTTCTAGGTGCAGCACCTTCCCAAGGCAAACACAACAAAATACTCTGACCTTTCACCTTCAGTCTTTGTCTGCGCTGGAGCCTGAAGGGAGGTGGAGGGAGAGGAGCCCTCTGCCATGAAACAGGTTTGACAGGTGAACTTAGTTCAGTCCAACTAGGAATAACCGGTCTTGCTAAATTGGTTCACCTTTAAACCAGGTAGACTTTCAGAGCAACGTGGTAAGATAGAAATAGCCTGCTCCAGGGCAGCTTAATCCCTGGCTCACTCCACCCACACTGAGAGGCAGGGTACTCACATGAGGATCCATCAGGTTCCCTCAATCTCCCATATATCAGGTCATCATGCTTTCATTTCAGAAAAATAACTGATAGAAAGAGGATATTTATATACTCACCTAAAGGATTATTAGGAACACTATACTAATACTGTGTTTGACCCCCTTTCGCCTTCAGAACTGCCTTAATTTTACGTGGCATTGATTCAACAAGGTGCTGAAAGCATTCTTTAGAAATGTTGGCCCATATTGATAGGATAGCATCTTGCAGTTGATGGAGATTTGTGGGATGCACATCCAGGGCACGAAGCTCCCGTTCCACCACATCCCAAAGATGCTCTATTGGGTTGAGATCTGGTGACTATGGGGGCCATTTCAGTACAGTGAATGCATTGTTCAAGAAACCAATTTGAAATGATTCGAGCTTTGTGACATGGTGCATTATCCTGCTGGAAGTAGCCATCAGAGGATGGGTACATGGTGGTCATAAAGGGATGGACATGGTCTGAAACAATGCTCAGGTAGGCCGTGGCATTTAAACGATGCCCAACTATGCCTAAAGTGTGCCAAGAAAACATCCCCCACACCATTACACAACCACCACCAGCCTGCACAGTGGTAACAAGGCATGATGGATCCATGTTCTCATTCTGTTTACGCCAAATTCTGACTCTACCATCTGAATGTCTCAACAGAAATCGAGACTCATCAGACCAGGCAACATTCTTCCAGTCTTCAACTGTCCAATTTTGGTGAGGTTGTGCAAATTGTAGCCTCTTTTTCCTATTTGAAGTGGAGATGAGTGGTACCCGGTGGGGTCTTCTGCTGTTGTAGCCCATCCGCCTCAAGGTTGTGCGTGTGGTGGTTTCACAAATGCTTTGCTACATACCTCGGTTGTAACGAGTGGTTATTTCAGTTGAAGTTGCTCTTCTATCAGCTTGAATCAGTCGGCCCATTCTCCTCTGACCTCTAGCATCAACAAGACATTTTCGCTCACAGGACTGCCACATACTGGATGTTTTTCCCTTTTCACACCATTCTTTGTAAACCCTAGAAATGGTTGTGCGTGAAAATCCCAGTAACTGAGCAGATTGTGAAATACTCGTCTGGCACCAATAACCATGCCACGCTCAAAATTGCTTAAATTACCTTTCTTTCCCATTCTGACATCAATCAAATGTATTTATAAAGCCCTTTTTACAACAGCAGTTGTCACAAAGTGCTTTACAGAGACACCCGGCCTTAAACCCCAAGGAGTAAACAACAGTAGTGTTGAATTTCAGTGGCTAGGAAAAACTCCCTAAGAAGGTCGAATTTTAGGAAGAAACATAGAGAGGACCCAGGCTCAGAGGGGTGACCAGTCCTCTTCTGGCTGTGCCTAAAACATTCAGTTTGGAGTTCAGGAGATTGTGTTGACCAGGACCACACCCCTAAATGCATTGAAGCAACTGCTATGTGATTGGTTGATTAGATAATTGCTTTAATGAGAAATTTAACTGGTGTTCCTAATAATCCTTTAGGTGAGTGTATTTACTTATATTGTAACCGGGAGAGACAAAGGTAATGGACACCAAAAGCAAATTACAAACCCCTTTCATAAGGATGCATCGTTGTCTCTGGGACGGCCTCCTGATGGTCGTGGAGGAATGGGTCATGGGTGCTGGTTGTCGTGATAGAGGAGGCCTCCTGATGGTGGTGGAGGAATGAGTCATGGAGGTCGTAGTTGTGGAGGCCTCCTGATGGTGGTGGAGGAATGAGTCATGGAGGTCGTAAATGTGGAGGCCTTCTAGTGGTGGTGGAGGAATGGGTGCTGGTTGTCGTAATTGTGGAGGCCTCCTGGTGGAGGTGGAGGAATTAGTCATGGAGGTCGTAAATGTGGAGGCCTCCTAGTGGTGGTGGAGGAATGGATGCTGGTTGTCGTAATTGTGGAAGCCTCCTGGTGGTGGTGGAGGAATGGGTGCTGGTTGTTGTAATTGTTGAGGTCTCCTGGTGGTGGTGGAGGAATGGGTGCTGGTTGTCATAATTGTGGAGGCCTCCTGGTGGAGGTGGAGGAATTAGTCATGGAGGTCGTAAATGTGGAGGCCTCCTAGTGGTGGTGGAGGAATGGATGCTGGTTGTCGTAATTGTGGAGGCCTCCTGGTGGTGGTGGAGGAATGGGTGCTGGTTGTTGTAATTGTTGAGGTCTCCTGGTGGTGGTGGTGGAGGAATGGGTGCTGGTTGTTGTAATTGTTGAGGCCTCCTGGTGGGGGTGGAGGAATGGGTGCTGGTTGTCGTAATTGTTGAGGCCTCCTGGTGGTGGTGGAGGAATGGGTGCTGGTTGTCGTAATTGTTGAGGTCTCCTGGTGTTGGTGGAGGAATGGGTGCTGGTTGTCATAATTGTTGAGGCCTCCTGGTGGTGGTAGAGGAATGGGTGCATCCCATGATGAGGTCCCAATGGAAGCCAGGTGGGTATGAGCGGAACTAGCAATGTTAGCTGGCCCTGGAAGGATCTGAAACTATAACTGTATAGGAGTGGACTAACTATAGGAGTAAATACATGACTCTAACTATAGGAGTTAATACATGACTCTAAATATAGGAGTTAATACATGACTCTAACTATAGGGGTTAATACATGACTCTAAATATAGGAGTTAATACATGACTCTAAATATAGGAGTTAATACATGGCTCTAACTTTAGGAGTGATTACATGACTCTAAATATAGCAGTTAATACATGACTCTAACTATAGGGGTTAATACATTACTCTAAATATAGGGGTTAATACATGACTCTAAATATAGGAGTTAATACATGGCTCTAACTTTAGGAGTAAATACATTACTCTAAATATAGGAGTTAATACATGACTATAACTATAGGAGTTAATACATTACTCTATATATTAGAGTTAATACGTGACTCTAACTTTAGGGGTTTATACATGACTATAACTATAGGAGTTAATATATGACTCTAAATATAGGAGTTAATACATTACTCTAAATATAGGAGTTAATACATGGCTATAACTTTAGGAGTTAATACATTATTCTAATTGTAGGAGTTAATACATGACTATAACTATAAACATTAATACTCTATAGGAGTAAATACCTGATTCTTACGATAGGAGTTAATGATACAATGACTAACAATGAAAGTTAATTCACGGCTCCCGGAAAACTTTTCCTATGGTAGTCTCATGCAAATCAGCACATTCAATTAAAATAAAAAGGTTGAACGCAGTACCAATTCTCTTTGTACATGCAGTTATTATATTTCACTGATAATTTCTTCAAAGTGTGAGGAAACAACTGTCTCCCTCTCCACATGTTTGATAGACACAGTAGGAATGAGAGGACAAACAGCTGTCTCAGGATGACTTGGATGGAACCAACAGCCATCTTCTAAGCAAGGATCTCACATCACAACATGACCAGACACCAGAGTCCCTGAGGAAGACCTGACCTGCTAGCAAACCTAACAAGGTTCTCTGTCTCTCTCTCTCTCACCAATCTTTCTCTACTCTCCTCTCCGCTGAGCAGCTCCACGCCGTTAAGTTTCTGTAAAACGTCGCTTGGGGTTGATTTGACCAGTAATTGGGGTCTGGCCTCTGTCTTAGTCTGCCGCTGATGCCCATCAAAACGTGTCCAAGGTTACAGATAAGGCCCAGCTCTCAGGTGAGGCGGCGTTGGTGTGCAGATCTTTGTGTGTGTGCATGTTCCTGTGAACGACTCGCTAATGGAAGGCCTGAGGCTGTTGCCCTGGTTGGTCTGGCCATGACACCAGCCCCTGTTTCATCAATCACTCGCACTGCGTACTTCAATGGCCGCTGCTCTGACTGTGCAAACAGGGGAAAACTCTTGGTGAACAACGCGGAAGCAATGGAAACCATTTTGAATCTGAATATTTCGCGCGCTGCCCAGCATTGAAAATAAAACGTTGTTGTTCTAGAAGGGGGTCAGAATGTAGGAACGTAATTTAGGCAAAAAACGCCATCAACCTTTTTTCTTCATTTTTGACGTTGCAGATTCATTTTGTTTTAATGTAATCCTTTTAACCCATGCCTTCTACTTACAGTTTTACATGACCATGTAAATCAAATATAACTTGGATGCACTGCTTGGCTACATCTTTTTAAACAAACTCAACATTGTATCCCTCTGGCATTTAATGAATGTCAGTTTTTGACCAAAAATGTATTTCTACTTAAACATTAAATGTATTATTTAGGAATGTGGCTTTGAGTTTTAGGATGAGGTATACAAATATACATGAGATATAAATATATATGAGGTATGTAGGTGTACAAAAACTTTTTTCTAAGAACAAAATACATTTGTTTTTGTCCTATAATTAAGACACCATCTTTTTCCGCTAGACTCTACTTTGGGAAGATGTAACTTCATTTCAAGTGGTTGGTGTTCGACACAGGATGTTGTGACTCTTGTCTTTTCTGAATGCTCATCCTCTTATAAACCACTGCATTTTCCAAGCACTATACAGTACATTTCCAAGCTTGAATGGTTCATACTGCCAAATTCGGAAAGAGCCCGACAGACACAGAGAAATGTCTTTACCTGACATACACACGGTAGTAGAAATGTATTTACACACTAAACAAAGCAGATTGATTTTACTAACTGATATCCAATGAAACAGGTGGGAAACTAAAAGGTTAGGTTTCCATTTAGAGATGATTCATTCCACTTACCTGACTTAACAACTAGAAAGTAAACACAAATGTAACAGCATCAAATATGTGTGAGTATATTCAGTTCACAGGGGGACATGTTTCTCAGACAGGATGGGATCCACCAGTCATGGCACTAGTCTGACAGGATTGGTTTATGTAAAAACCTGTTCGGGTATCTCCAGACTGAGCTGCTATGTCCCGTTGTGCTCTAGTGACTCCTAGGGGGGGACTGGAATCCTGCAAGCTCATCTGTGGTCATTGGCCAATGACTGACGAGTTCTTCCTGGTTGAATGGGCAAAACGACTGCTTGTCGAGAGGCACTTTGCACTGGATCTTAAACTCTCCCAAGACTGCCGGAAGTTGCTGGCCAGAGGCACAGCCTAAAGTTTGTAGTGACCTTGAAAACTGACAAAATTAAACAGGGATAGCACAAAAGATTCATTGTCATCCTCCTCCCCATGTCCTAAACTCTTCCTGTCCTATCTTCCATTCCTCCTGTAATGCTGCAGGTATGAGGCAGGACACAGGCGCAGAGGACTTTAATAACATAACTAAGTAGTAGCACAAAAAGAAACTACTCCCCAACACAGAAAAAATACTACAATGGTATGAGATCCAAATAATGACCGAAAAAAGATACACTAAAGAAGGAGGAACTTAAATCGGGACAGTGATCAGGAACACAGGTGAGGGTAATAAATACAAACAGGTGTCTGTGCTCCAAAGAGGGCGTTGGATTTCACGATCCAGGGCGTGACACCATTCCTCTTCCTCATCTCCTCCTCTTCCTCTTTTCCTCATATCCTCCTGTCCTCCTACTCCTCCTCTGCTCCTACTCCTCCTCACCTCCTTTCTCTTCTCTGGGGTAAAACTGACCTTCAAGTGTAAAGGCCTTAAACTGAAAAGAGAAAAAAAAACGCAAAACTCAGTCAACCTGTTATAGCTGAATCTGATTGGCCACATTTCTTTCATGGCATTTCCACCAACATGTATGTCTCAAGTTTTTGTCCTGTGGGGCTGGTTGTCGCCTGATCTGACAAGTCTAGTATACAATGATGAATTGGGCCTTATGGCCCTTCACCATTTCACTCCTTCAAGATGAAAAGTAAATGTTTGGCCCAGTTTGTTATTGGTTTAACTTATAGCTTCAAGCCACATTTGTCTGAGACCTGAGTAATGTCTAGGACAGAAAGACCTCTCATGAAGTCTCCTATTAGTTTGGTGAGTGTTTTGTGTCAAAGAATGTGTTAACTTACTGACCTGCTCAATTTCTACTGTTTAGATACTGTTTCTAATATTTATTTTTATAAAAATGTTGAGCATTAAAGTAATATACTATGGTTATTACCAAACAGTAGTAATAAAACACTTGTGGAAACTGATGCAGAGTAAAGTTCACCAGTTGTCTATCAATAACACAGTATTATAACAAATAGCCCCAAAGATTAAATCTAGCATGGTCATCACGCAAACATGTAGCGGCATTTGACTACCTGTCCACCCAGGTAAATTTGAACCTTGACGTGATATTTCATGAGCGAGAGAGAGAACCAGGGGTAAACATCAAGGCTGGCAGATTTGTTACCAGGCAGTTGAAAGGAAGGGGTGTTGGCGAAGGGGACATGTTAGTTTTCCATGTCTTACTTTGAATCATTCTGTGGATGGAAAGAGAAGGAAAAACAACTCCCTTGGAAATTTTACGCGTTTGACTTTAATTTCGTAGACTACTGTGGTGTCCCGGTAACCCCGTAACTCTGTCAACAAACTGAAGCTGCCGTGACTGCCAACAGTGGGGGAATATTGTAGAATTCTGTATTTATGGAGCACCATGTATGAAACAGCCTCTTCTGGGTCAGTGACAAGGCCCAGGTCTTAAACGCTGGGGTTGCTGTGTGGACCAGATGTTGGCTCACTGGAAGTGTGTGAGCGAGTCAGACAGTGGGTGGTGAGCTGAACGCCAAGCTGGAGAACAAGATCCTTCTCTTACTTGCAAGAGAGAGAGGGAGAGAGAGAGAGTGAGAGAGATAAAGAAATAAAGAGAGGGAGAGAGTGCAAAAGGGAGAGAGAGACCACCAATGTTTCAAGGAATGCTGGTATAAACCCTCTGAGAGTTACAACTGTGCAGTGAAATATCTTTACAGATTAAGAGGAGAGAGACACAGACTGACAGAGAGAGAGAGAGAGAGAGAGAGAGAGAGACATAGACTGACAGGGAAAGTGTACACATTTCCAAGTTGATGAAAATTCCCACAGCTCAGATTTCTGTATAAATCTAATTACAGTTACCATGACATTGTATTTTGATTTAAGACCTCCCACTTTTACTGTCAGAGCATCAATCAGACAGATGTTTTGGTCAAAGTTCCATTTCTTAGATGTCTTTGTTTGTCTAGTTGTGTGCAATAGACATACTTTGCAGAAAACCCCATTTTTTGCAAACCGTCTCTACATGAAATTCTAGAGACAAAATTGTTTTGAGGGGTCTTCTTAAATTAGACAGGCATTTTTATGTCCAATTAGTTATGCATTTGAAGAGAATGCTCTGTGGAATTTCAGAGGTGTTCATGGCTATCTAGGAGTAGCAGTGTGCAGACACAGAAATGTATTTAGAAACCAGGGAAAAGCAGGACGTAAGCACAGTTGGACCGATACACATTTATGATCCTAATAGTGAAAAAAGTGAAGTGTTTATGCGTTGACAAGCCTATACATCCCTCAGACACGAAATGGTAGTGTAGTTTATTGTGGCAACATTTTGAAGCATTCATTTTGCTGTGTCCAACAAGTGTAGTAAATGGCCAAAACAACTATCTGAAGGATGCTTTAAGATTCAAAGTAAGTGGATGATTTGGTCAGATTTACTTTGTGACGACCTTGTGACGAGACCAGAGAATCATCTCTTTCGTCCGTAGGGATTATTAGATCCTCTTCAAATAATACAATTGTCTCATGTAGGCTTACAGCACCTTAGTGTTTTGACTTATCTAGGACAAGGGTGACTTTTATCAATATTGGCTAAATACAAGCAAAGACACTTTTATTTAGAGTTAATTGAAGCAAATGTGTTGTCACCTTGTCCTGGCCAGATTTACATGGTTGTCAAAATGCCTAGTCGGAGTATACATAAACAAGGCCTTATCTGAAGCGATTCTGAAATTTCTCATGGAACATATTAATGGTGAAATGTGAGAAAAACCGGTGTCACACTTTGCCGCTAGGCTTTATGGGGATTATGACACGTCAATTACATGGTAACGTAATATCGAAAAGGCCTTGGGGGCAATTCCAGCAAAGCTTTGTTTGATATACAAAAAGGAATTAGAATATAAATGTTTGTACACTTTAGACAGCTGCAACACAATAGGAGCGATGAGCATGTTATAACATGGGAATGTGCATAGGTTAAAAACTGTGGGGTTGATCCTCTGTGGGGGCTTTCTAGTCTTCACGTTGCTACAGTACGGCCACAGGCAGGTCAACACCTCGGTATAGTGTATAAACACCGCCCCCTAGTGGCCCAACCTAACCACTGAAGCGGAGGGGTGGTCTGTGGGACCTTAGGCCTTTGTCCTGTCATGTGAATGAGGTTTCTCTGTTTGTCTCAATATCAATAGCAGGCCCCCATGCTAACATACCACTGTTTGTACACTTGGTTGCATGACACGCCCATAAGTTCCACTGCAGAATGTCTGTTCATTTTGGTGCTTTTGAATTTTTCCAGTCTCACACCCATTTGTGTTGCACTTTAGGAACAGTATTGTGATTGTCATTTATCCCAAAGCATTGTCCCTGATCATTAATACATTACCAGAATTAATACATTACCTTGGATTAAAGCATGTATAATGTGTATTGATTCATGTTATGAAAGGAAGAAGGAATGCATTTAATGTTTTGTAAAATGCCTCAGAATTCAGTGTCTTGCGAACAATGTTATGAACATCGTGAAAAGTGTTCCAAGAAATGCTTGTAATTGATTGACAAACTGTAACATTTACCAATCAAATCAAAGTATGACTGATAATTTCTCCTATGATCAACTCAGAATATCAATATGAATACAATAGCCATCCAGACTGACCAGTAAAAATGGACATATTTTACATTTAGTCCCAAATAACACAACTGAGCCAGGACATCAGGTCTAATCCAACTTAGCAAAAGCTTAACAAACACTAACCTGGAAACATCCATTTTACATCCATTTTGGTCATGAGATACCTTGGTCATGAGGTACATTCCTCATGAGATACCTTGATAATTAAATACCTTGGTAATAAGGTATCTTAGTTTTAATCTGTTGAATTGCATTCACTCTCAGTGGTGCAGAGGTTAAGCTCAGTGAACTAAATGGGAAAACATGCACTGAGGCATGCTGGGAATGAGCGTGAATGATTGGGTTGTCATTTAACTGATGTTTATGTAGTCAGTGCACATTCTGTAATGTTACGGTGTGTGTAGAAAATATGCCACAACTCAATATACTGTAGGCTACTGTTTCTCATTACGAAATAGACTAGTCAATTATGAATGCCCATAATTATTACATATTAACACATGTCTACACAGTCACTTTATTTCAATTCCATGCTCATCAACAATGACCTAACTGTCAGGAACAGATTGATTTAGAGAAGAAGGAGAGAAGAAGGTGTAGACCAAAGAAGGATATGGAGAGGAGGAGTAGAGAGAAAATTGTAAAGGGTTGTAAGGAAGTAAAAAGAGAAAGAGTGAAGAAGAGGGGTAGAGAGGAGAGAATAGGAGGTGTAAAGAGACGAAAGAGAAGAGGACATAAATACAGGAGAATGAAGAGAGGAGGTGTAGAGAGGAGGAAGAAGAGAGATGGTGTTGACAGGAGACTGAGGAGAGGAGGTGAAGAGAGGAGAACGTAGAAAGGAGAAAGAAGTGGGAAGAAGGTGTATAGTGGAAGAGATGTATAGAGAGAACAAAGAGAAAAGGTGAAGAGAAAAAGAAGAGAGGAAAAGCAGTAGAAACAGACAGGAGAAAGAAAAAGCTGAGCAGATGGAGAGGTCAATACTGATCAGGGATATTGATCAGCTGGTTGGAAATGGAAACATGTAAAATAGATTGGACCTGAGAATTTTACAGCCTCACTTAGGGCCCGATTCAATCAAATGTGTAGTATCTTTGCTTAAACTCTTTCTAGTGGATTCTGCATAAAAACGTACAGCTACAGTTAGGTCTGGAAATATTTGGACACTGACACATTTTCATAATTTTGTCTCTGTAGGCCAATTCATTTGAAATGAAACAACCAAGCTGCAATTGAAGTGCAGAGTTTCAGCTTTAATTCAAGGGTTTTAACAAACATATCTTTGTGAAATGTTTATGAACTGCAACAGTTTGCATATATATAGTCCCCATATTTCAGGGGCTCAAATGTAATTGGACATCTTAACACAATCATAAATCATTATTTAATTAATATTATTATTATTTTTAATACTTTGTCAAGAATCCTTTGCAGGGAATGACTGCTTGTCTAGAAGGCATGGACATCACCAAACGCTGGGATGTTTTGCCTTTACTGCAGCTGTCTTCAGTTTGTTCGTGGGTCTTTCTGCCTTGTTTTGTCTTCAGCAAGTGAAATGCATGATCGATCGGATTGAGATCAGGTGAATGCCATCACACTGCCTCCACCGTGTTTTACAGATGATTTGGTATGCTTCGGATCATAAGCCGTTCCAAGCCTTTTCCATACTGTTTTCTTCCCATCATTCTGGTATAGGTTGATCTTAGTTTCATCTGTCCAAAGAATGCTGTTCCAGAACTGAGCTGTCTTTTTTAGATGTTTTTTTGGCTAAGTCTAATCCAGCCTTACTATTCTTTAGGCATGTGAATGGTTTTCATCTTGTGGTGAACCCTCTGTATTTACTTGTATTTTTACCATGGAAAGGATCCTACGATCATCCACCACAGTTGTCTTCCGTGGACCTTTTTGTGTTGCAGAGCTCACCAGTGCGGTCCTTTTTCTCAGAATGTACAAACTGTTGATTTGGCCACTCCTAATGTTCCTGCTATCTCTCTGATGAATGTTTTTTTTTGCAGCCTAAGACTGCCCGGTTTCACTTGCATTGAGAGCTCCTTTGACCACATGTTGTGGGTTCGCAGCAACAGCTTCCAAATACCAATGCCACACCTGGAATCAACTCCAGATCTTTAACCTGCTTAATTAATGAAGAAATAATGAAGGAGTAGCCCACACCTGTCCATGAAACTGCTTTTGAGTTAATTGTCCAATTACTTTTGGTCCCATGAAAAAGAGGGGACTACATAATAAAGAGCTGTAATTCCTAAACCCTTTCTCCAATTTGGATATGAACACTCTCAAATTAAAACTGAGAGACTGTATTCTAAGCCCATAATCATTATTTAACTGTCCACTTCCCTCCTTTCTTCATCATTCCACTTTCTGCACACACACACACACACACACACACGTTTCGATATTACCTGGCTTTCCGCTGATTAGCTCAACTCTGACACTGGGCAGGTCTCCCCCTCTCTGACCTGACCCCAGGCCTCCACGAAGCAAATCCTTTAATATAGTTGTATCGGGGCATCACAGACTGGCAGTTCACAGTAGCCATGCGTGAACTTACAGAGTTCCAGATGATGACATATCGACCGAACGGCAGGCCTCTCTGGGAGGTGCCTTGAGCCGCAGCTAGAGTTGACCCCAACAACCCATTCATGATTAACCTTGTGGGACTCGCCGGCAGAACACTGGCCTCTCAGGATCAATCCAGCACTACCGTCACACGCTGCTGTCCACTTCCGCTAATGACAACAATCTAATAAGCTGCAATTTTCAGGGTCATCTCCTGGACCCTTTACGTGGACTGTCTGTGGATTGAGATTTTATTTACGGGAAGCTGTGTTGTTTCTGAGTATTTATTTGTAAGCATCAAAGAGTACAGATGTTAGTATCTTCCCTACAAAAAGATTGGAACTGAGAACCTTCAAGATGATTTCTAGATCAAAAAACATGTCTGACAGTTCTGATCGATGACATAAGCTGATTAATTGGGCAAGGGTCAGAACCCATGTAGTTAAAATATGTCAAGTAAACATACTGTGAGAATGTTTCAGTGTCTGTGATATTCTAATTTGTTAGAGATAATCCAAGTAGTGATTTTGTTGTTTTATAATAAGCCTGTTATATGACGTTACCTTACCTAACTCTGGTTTCAGACTGAAATATGGAGCAAATGACAAGGCAGTGCAATATCTGTCTGGCAATTCGTTTTATGGCATTATAGGCATAATATCACGTCCCTATCAATGCCATTTTATTGGTTTTATATCAAGGAAGATTGGAATTGGCACATTTGACTTCCTGTGTTGATAAAAATGACTCAGACTGTGCAGAATCTGTGAATACTTCGACTTCACACTGTGCATCAAGTCTAGAATGCAAGTTTATTTATATAGCACAATCGCACATAGAAGCAGTCAATGTGCTTCACAAAGAAAAATGAAAGAATATTAAAAAACAATTGCATAAAAACAAATACTCAAATGAAAACATCATAACAACATCATAATAAAACAACATCTACACTTCCCCTAAGCCAGAGATCATGAGAGAATAACATTATAAAAAATAAGAAAACGGACATATGCCGATAATACAGGAGACAAGACGAGACAGGAGACAAGAGAACAAAGAATAAGGTTGGACACAGGATATAGGATGATAAAATAGGATACAGGACAATACCGGAGGATACAGGATAACAGAGGATACATGAAGATACAGGATGTAGTAGGATACAGGAGGATATAGGATGTAGTAGGATACAGGAGGATTCAGGAAGATACAGGAGGATACAGGAGGATTCAGGAAGCTACAGGATACAGGAGGATACAGGATAAAGGAGGATACAGTAGGATGCAGGATACAGCAGAATAAATGATGTTGTAGGATACAGGAAGATACAGGAAGATACAGGAAACAATTGAATAAAGAATGTAGTAGGATACAGGAGGGTACAGGACGCAGTAGGATACAGGAGGATACAGAATGTAGTAGGATATAGGAGGATACAGGATGCAGGAGGATACAGGAGCATGCAGAATACAGGAAGATACAGCATATAGTAGAATAAAGGATGTAGTAGGATACAGGAGGATACAGGAAGATACAGGATACAATAGAATAAAGGATGTAGTAGGATACAGGAGGATACAGGATTCAGTAGGATACAGGAGGATACAGGATTCAGTAGGATACAGGAGGATACAGGATGTAATTTGATACAGGATGCAAGATAGAAAATGTTAGCAATTTATTGTGAAAACAGACTCAACAGTCGTTCATATAGCAGTTGATTGACATATAGCAGTGTTTAAGATTAGAAGTCAGAACCGGACTATTCTCTACAAGCAGGACAGCTGTTTCAGAAACAGCATCTACTACATGAAACTATCTTTGAATAGTAGAACTGAACTTTCCCAACAATTTTCACAAAAACTTAAACCATAATAAATTCTGCTGGGCTCCACTGATTTCTGACCATAAATCTAAACACTTCTTTCAATAACAAAAATACTTTCAAAAAAGTTGAAGCAAGGAACTCAATTTCACCTAATGGAAAAATACCATATTTTTTTTAGCATTCTACTGACCCCCATGCCACATAGAAGAAAATAATAATTGAAAGCATGTCAGTTGCAATATCAATCTCAGATACAGTGCTTATAAAAGGCTACACCCAAGATTGTAATGAAATGACATAATAAGACAAAAACAATTTGCTTTAACATGAACTGTGTGATTTCTGGCCACTGGTTGCCAAAGAGACACTGTTTAGTCAAAGCAGATCCCAGAACCAGGAACGTGGTGATGGAGGACAGAGTTTTTGATGAAAGATTCCAACCCACGCTGAAGCTGTTCATGTGCACACAGCAGCGTGGCCTGCCGGACCACAATGGGACCACGTCAAAAAACACAAGTTAAAGAATGTAACCAAATAAAAAACGGATGTCAAATGGATTAACTCTAATGTTCTCTAATCATTTTCCTTTTAAGTTAAAACACATCTGGGCATCCCTGCTTAGACTGCTGCCCCCGCGACCCAGCCCCGGATAAGTGGAAGAAGATGGATGGATGGATGGACGTTAAAACACAAGCATTATTCTACATTTCATAACTAAGGACGAAATGGAATAAAGACAAAAGACTCGCTGGTAGGGGAAGCAGACTTGTCGTTGCACTCCTCTTCCTTACAGGAGCAGATGTGGACGGGTCCTCCAGAGCTCTTCTCCTTCATGATACAACTAAAGCCGCTGTGTTCATCCAGCTCAATGTCCATTACGGCACAAAGTCTCAATGCTCTAGTTACCTTCACTCCACCGCCTGAAGGGATGGACACGGTGTGTGTTGAAACACATACAGACTGACGCGTCCATACACCTTCACTGTAAACCTCCCAGATGCTGACACAGATGTCCACCACGTTCTCATAGACCGAGGTGATTGAACACCCGGAGTAGCAGGCTCCTGTGCCATTGTAGGATGAGGTCATGTTGTCGAAGGTCTTACATAACGTCAGAAAACCCCCGACATTTCCTGAGAAAGAAAACAATATGTACATTCCCCTGTATCGTCAAATCAAAATCAAATAAAACGTTATGGACATACCTAAAGCCTTTTCTACAGGAACGCATTTCTAGTGCTTAATGGACACATGATCCAACATTTATCTTCACTGCTCCCATACCACTTTGATGTAGCCCTGGAGAGACAAATCTTCTGGAATGTTTATAAACAATGACCAGCTCAGCGAGAAAATTGCATTTTGTCTAACCAGGAAGTCATCTGTAGATTCCTACAAAATCCATACTGTTTTGCACCAAAAGGCTTTATGGCGACATGTCTAAAACTAGATCAGTGTGGTTTTGTCTCAGGTCAATGTGTGATCTAGCATATAAAAATCACCGTTCTGTGACTGTTCTGTTCAATAGAACAATTTATTTCCTAAATTAACTATGCCGATGTGGTCATTTGTGGTATTGTCAGAAATGCAAAATCAAAAGGGACTAAATATCAGAGTGGAATATTGAAAGACGCAAGCATTGGTTGATGGCTGTTAGAAACCCAAAATATGACTTGAACACACAAACACAAGTATCAGAATGTCCAGGTGTTTAGTCAGCCAAAAAATGTATAATGTAAATATTTGAAAGAGTTGAGACATTAAAACAACACTACGTGAAAAACTCCCAGGGGGGCACATGAACTCAACTTTCAATTAAAAAAACATTTCTATTCACAAGGACATCCTACCCATACCAGACTATTTGTGGCAATATAGTAAACATATAAAAACATATTACTATATTATATAGCAAAAGAACCAACTGAAACATGCAGCTCCAGAAAAAATGTAAAGACCACTGTACCTTTTTCTTTCCTTAAAGTCGAAAAAGAAGGTTTTGAGTGAGGAACAGACAGGTTAAAATTAAGAGACCACTGCAAATTGAATGCTTCTGTTCCTCACTCAAAACTTTCCATTTCAACTCTGAGTGGCAGCTGAAATTATCAGGTATTGTCTTGATCTGCAACACAACCAGGAGGACTTTGGACAGGGACAGCAACAAGTCTTTCAAGCCTGGTACTCTGCAGGTGTGGGCCAAGACCTCATATCCTCCTAAGTTTAAAACAGGGCAGGAGACAGGGAACATTTTGAAAATGCATTCTTTAGATCTACAAGGATTTATAGTGGAGAAGGAGAACTGACCCTACTCCCCCAACAGCATAAGACCTTGGGGCTGAGACAGGGGGGTCAAGTGACAGCGTGGCCCTATCCAGGGGAGGCCCCGGACAGGACCCAACAGGCAGGAAATCAATCCACCCACATTGCCAAGCATCAACCAAAGGGACACCAACCGCAACCACCCTGAATGAGGCCCAATTGCACAAGTGCGCAACAGAGAGACAACAACAAGCCAGTGACTCCGCCCCCGAATGGCATTGGAGGCAAGACAGCAAAGGGTGGACAGTAACAAGCCTTTCTGGTCACCTTCACGCCCCTGGGCTAGACTACACATAATCATACACCATGCTGTAGAGATTCATCTTTAGTAGACACTGAGTCTGCATTTCTAACCTTAATTGGTAAATCATTCCAGAATAATATATTTCCACCACCTCTGTTGTTTTTGAAAACATCCTTATTGTGTTTATGTTTTGTGTGGTCTTCATTCCAGCACTGACTTTTGCTGATAACTAAATGATTAGTTTAAAATGCACTTAATACCAATCTCTGTGGTGGTTTTCCCTAACTCTCTTAAAATGTTTGGACCTACTGTAAGTCACTCTGAATTATAGCATTTGTTAAATTACTAAAACGTCATCTTTTATGTAGTCCGTCTCCCAAAATTTACAACATGGCTAAATCATTCACAATTTGAGCATTCCAACAGATTGTGGTGAAATGGTCTTAATGCATATTTCTAATTGTGGTTTTACATGCGCAGGTGAATGGGCTCTTGAAAATAACTAAATTAATGAATTGACATTTACCATGTAGTTCAGGTGCACACTGGTTTTACAATTCTCCTTTAAGCCTGTTGGGTTTCAGGATGGGGATCTGTATAAGAACTTTGTGATAGTTGTAGATCAGTAGGATACAGGAGGATACAATAGGATACAGTAGGATGCAGTAGGATACAGGAGGATACAATAGGATACAGTAGGATACAGGAGGACACAGTAGGATACAATAGGATACAGAAGAATACAATAGGATACAGTAGGATACAATAGGATACAGTGGGATACAGGAGGACACAATAGGATACAGAAGGATACAATAGGTTACAGTAGGATACAGGAGGACACAGTAGGATACAAAAGGATACAGGAGGATACAATAGGATACAGTAGGATACAGGAGGATACAATAGGATACAGTAGGATACAGTAGGATACAGGAGGACACAGTAGGATACAAAAGGATACAGGAGGATACAATATGATACAGTAGGATACAGGAGGATACAATAGGATACAGTAGGATACAGTAGGATACAGGAGGATACAATAGGATACAGTAGGATACAGAAGGACACATGATACAGTGGAATGATTACATGTTGATCTTTTTCAACAGTGCAGAATAATGAATGTGGCAAAGTTAATCAATAATTAGGAGAAGATAAAAACAAAATGTAATCCTGTCTATATGCTGTACTACTACCATCATAACACTAACATAAATCCTAATAAATGTCAACATGTATAATCAATAACATCAAACAAGGAAAACAACATCATAGCAATAATCTGTACCATAATCAATATGAATACATTCATTATATCATTGTCAACATATTTATAATCAATATTATTTTATACAAATGTACCAATAATGTATAAGTTGAAGATAAAATAAGTAATAACTTAAAACTATAAGTTGATTAATACCAGTTGACACTTACAGATACAGAATAAAAGAGTAAAAAACTAAATAATATCTGAAGACAGTAAAACATGCAAAACAAGCTTTATTGAAGATTCAGTATTTAATTGTTGCCCACTGGTTGTAAAAATGGCACGGTCGAGACCAAACGGGTCACCAGAAATTGTGTACTGTGTAATTAATTTATTGATTAAGCCCCATGTATTTAACTTTTACGGGCTAAGTGAGTGTATGACAGTGATTTAACGTATAGATTATGCAAATATAAACAACAAACAAAACATCCAGCCCAAAACTAAAGGTTTTAAAAAATATTATTTTGTCAATCTCAAAAGTCCCAGACTGCATCTTTAAGCCAGTCCAGAGACACATGCTGCGCTGTGGTGGCTAAACCAATCACACACCAAGGAACGATGCTGGTTGCAGTAACTCCTACCAATGTATACTAAACTAGTTACGAAGTCTTGGAACACACATTTGGAAAAGCACACCATGAAATGAGAAGGTCATGGTCATTCTGCTTTGTCCACGCCTTAGACCACTCTCTCCTCCTCTGGCCCGCCTTCAGTTCCGGAGGCCAGGAGAACCATCTCCATGTTACTGGTGCTGGCATTCAGATCCACCCTCCTGGTGAACTAGGGGAGCATTGCACTGAGGGGCAGAGGCATTTGCTGGTATTTTGCCCGACAAAATACACACAAGTGGACATTGACACAGACTCGGACCAATTCTCCACCAAACAACTGTTGGTGTACGCTAATGGGTGGCAAATCTTGGCACCAGCAGACCAAATCTTTTGCCCCCAACTAAAAGAACTGAAATGTCCTATCTGCTCACAGAAAAACCATTAGGTCTGAGTAGATGCGTTTACCTTGTAGAACAGATAGAGGGCGCTGATGGCTGTCAGTAGAGTGAGCAGCACTATGACGTGTCTGATGATGAAGGCTGGCAGTGGAGAGGCTGCCAATGGAAACACAGTTGATGAGGGCACTGATCCTACATCAGATAGATCTGTGTGAGAAATGTTTGTGGCAATGTTATAAATAAATGTTCAGCACACCTGAAACTGTGAGGAATAGAAACCCACTCTCAGATGAGAAGTTATGATCTAAAATGTAAATGTGGTAAGCGCAGCTGTAGCTCCCTTGGTGGGATTCGTCTGCGTCAGGGAACAGGAAGGCAGCGGAGTGATTGAAAGCTGGCTGGGTCTGGGTTCTGTTGGAGCTGGTGAACATGAGGAGGAAAAAGCCTCCTGGGTATACTGGCTCAGTGGAGCAGGTGAGGATGAAGTTGTAGCCTCTGAACACCCTGGGTCCTTGGGGGACCCTGGATACACTTCCCATTGAGTCATTTAGGTAGATATCAGGTTGGGCTGGGAGATTAATACAAATAAAAA